>NC_080179.1:8158104-8814771 GCF_950295315.1 Erinaceus europaeus | reverse complement strand
GTATCACTAATCCCGTTCTTAACATGTCACTGAATAAGTTATCATCTTTGGTATTCTTTTACCAAGTTTTCATCTAATTTCAAATTAACAAACTCTGTATGTTCAGGCAATTCCAAAGTTTTTATTCAGCATATCCAATTACTACTGGCTCAAGTCTAATTTCATGTCTTCTACTTAAAATAGTCAAGTTGGGAAAGTATTCTTCAATGAAATCCACTATCCATTTTAAGACTATCTAGAATAATAGTCAAAAAATCAACTAACATTTATTTGGCTGTTTGCTCTGCTGGATGGTCTTTCTTATTGCTGATGAATGTGAAGTGGAAAATGAGAACTCACTTGGGGACTGACAGATAAGATTTTGGATTAACCTTTACCAACCTAGGAAACTTCCTTAACCTTTATATTAAAATCTGGCCAAAACTGAGTTGTCCTGACAGCAGAGCAGCAGATGTGCAAGGGTAAGAGGAAGTGTTTAAAGAATTGTGGTTTACACCTTGTGACTCAAATTCAAGTCAGCTTTCTAGCACAGTCCTGTGGTCCTAGTTGGACAGTATTGTCAGTGGCTGCTTTGTAAGTGGATAAACATTGAAAAAGAGTGTCAGGTGTGTAGATCTTGCTGTGTAGAGTACTGAATGGACCCTAAACATGGAAATTCACTTAGTTGAACTGTGGTTGATTACTGGCATAAAACTGATGTCTTCATCTGTATGTTGTTTCTTATTTTTCCCTGTATTCTAGTTGCAAGGACTTAAAGAATAAAGATTCTGAGGTATCAAGCTAAAGAGTAAAAATTCTGAAATGGTAGTGTCTCTATAGGTAACAAAAGTCACATACAGCTGTCTACATAGTGAGTAATTTGGGGTAGGGGAGTCACTCACAGTTCTGTGATTCTCTTAGGTCAGCTTTTCAGGTGGTCACTCCATCATATGAGAGAGAGAGGGAGAGAGAGAAGAGAAGAGGAGAGGAGAGGAGAGGAGAGGAGAGGAGAGGAGAGGAGAGGAGAAGAGAGAGGGAGAGGGGAGAGGGGAGAGGGGAGAGGAGAGGAGAGGAGAGGAGGAGAGAGGAGAGAGGAGAGGAGAGGAGAGGAGGAGAGAGGAGAGAGGAGAGAGGGGAGAGGGGAGAGGAGAGGAGAGGAGAGGAGGAGAGAGGAGAGAGGAGAGGAGAGGAGAGGAGGAGAGAGGAGAGAGGAGAGAGGGGAGAGGGGAGAGGGGAGAGGGGAGAGGGGAGAGGGGAGAGAGGAGAGGAGAGGAGGAGAGAGGAGAGGAGAGGAGAGGAGAGGAGAGGAGAGGAGAGGAGAGGAGAAGAGAAGGGGGGGGAACTCTCCAATTCAAATAATATTATTTGGGAGGAATTCAAAACTTGGAATGGAGGTTGATATTACCTTGTGGGACATTTAGTATAATTCAGTGCTCTTGTGTGTTCTTTGAATGAATAGTAGGAAATGATGTGTTTTATACTCACAGGTATCTATCTCCTCAGACCTAAAGGGGATTATCCTTCATCTATATCAAAGTGAGATTTAGGGGCATCTTAGCATCTTGTGTGTTCAACAACCCTAAATAATCCTTTGAGATAAAAGTATCTGTGACAAATTATGGGACCTAAAAGGACCTCAGGCAAATGAATGTAGATTTTTTTGTCCAGTATTACTGATTCAGGTTTTAGATTCTTGTCTCTGACAGAGGCACAAGTTACATAACTTAAAAATATGGTTCTGAACTTCTTAGAGAGATTCAGAACATGCTTTGAGACACTTCTTATTCTCGAGTCTGGCACTGCTTTTTGGGGTAGCTTCACTTGGAGCCAATGACTAACAAGGTGGGAAGGAGTGAATATGCCCTTGTTTGACAAATGGAAATAGTATATATATTTTTTTCAATGCAGTTTTTGTCTGGTATGCTGCTTGGAGAATCATAGACTGGTAGATTGAAAATGTTCCTCTTTGAAGAACCCAGCAAGAACAACAACAACAAAAAGACATTCAAAAGTAGAGAGAATGTGGACAGGATACTCTCCCAAGAAAAGATTCAAAGCATGTGAAAAAATGCTCAAAGTCACTGGTTATCAGAGAAATGCAAATAAAAACAACAGCGAGATACCACTTCACTCCTATGAGAATGTCACACATCAGAATAGACAGTAACAACAGATGTTGAGGTTTCAGGGGCTAGAGGATAAAGGGACACTTTTACATTGCTGAAGGGAATGTAAATTAATTCAACTCCCATGGAAAACAATCTGGAGATTTCTCAGGAAGCTTGAAAAGGACCTAGTCTATGACCTGGCAGTTCCTCTTCTGGGGATATATCCTGAGCAAAGAAACACACCCAGGCAGGGTTTCTGTCTTATGTGTTTTATGTTTTTTCTAATGCCCAAGTTTTTGATTGATTTCTTTACTTTTATGCATAGTGAGATGTAGTGGTCCTTTCTCATTGTTCTGCATGCTATTACTCACAGCTTCCACAACCTCCTTTACTGAACAGATTCTGTTTTCTCTTTTTAATGTTGTAGCCTCTTTGTTATATATTAACTGGCCATATTGTATGGTCCTATTTCTGTGCTCTGTTCTATTCTAGTCATATGTGTGTCTAGTACCATGCATTTTTCTTATTATAACCTAATGGTATAGTTTGATATCAGGAAGCTTTATGCATCTACTCCTGTTATTTTGTTCTTAGGATATTGTCAATGGAATTTATTTTTCCTCCTCAGCTTGTATAAAGGCTTGCTACTGACTTTTTAATATATTAATTGTATAGCCTGCAACTAGATTGCATTATCCAATTATTATTATTATTATTATTATTTTATTTATTTAAGAAAGGATAAATTAACAAAACCATTGGGTAGGAGGGGTACAGTTCCACACAGTTCCCACCACCCAATCTCCATAACCCACCCCCTCCCCTGATAGCTTTCCCACTCTCTATCCCTCTGGGAGCATGGACCCAGGGTCATTGTGGATTGTAGAAGGTGGAAGGTCTGGCTTCTGTAATTGCTTCCCCGCTGAACATGGGCGTTGACTGGTCGGTCCATACTCCCAGTCTGTCTCTCTCTTTCCCTAGTAGGGTGGGTCTCTGGGGAAGCGGAGCTCCAGGACACATTGGTGGGGTCTTCAGTCCAGGGAAGCCTGGCCGGCATCCTGATGACATCTGGAACCTAGTGACTGAAAAGAGAGTTAACATACAAAGCCAAACAAATTGTTGAGCAGTCATGGACCCAAACCTTGGAATAGTGGAGAGGAAGTGTTAGGGTCCTCCTCAATCGCTATCGAACAGGCCATGGCCAGTGCGCCGCTATGTTCCATCACTGGGGAGCCAGAGACGACCCGAACTTCCCCTGCGGCTACAGACAGACTATGACCCACATAGTCAACGACTGCCACCTCTCCAGATTCAAAGGAGGTCTCGAAACTTTACATCAGGCTCAACCTGGCGCTGTTGACTGGCTACAGAAGAAGGGCAAATGCTAGAAGAAGAAGAAGGGGGATACTCACTCCAAACTCTAGTGTACTTCTGCTTTCAGGTATGTCTTTTGCAGTAGTTTATGGATACGTGTGAACATATGCTCTCTCTCACAGAAACTGGTGTATATCTAGGTTTTGGGGCTTTGTTAGAAAGTGAACCACCCTCCCCCAGTCCTGGAACCCTTGGATAGGGCCCACTTTCCCGTATGCGTCTCCCAATCCATACCAAATAATATTGTATCCGCCGATCACAACCTAACCAACGCAACGATTGCCACCTCAACATGCTTCACCTCAGACTGTGTCCAGAGACTTCACGTGTGGAATGACAACCCTTCAGCTTCATTACCTGGGTGAGACCTTTCCTTTTATAGTATACTATAATTCCATCCCAGGTGGTTCACTTTCTAACAAAGTCCCAAAAGCTAGATATACACCAGTTTCTGTGAGAGAGAGCTTATGTTCACACGTATCCATAAACTACTGCAAAATATATACCTGAAAGCAGAAGTACACTAGAGTTTGCATTGAGTACCTCCCTAACACTTCCTCTCCACTATTCCAAGCTTTGGGTCCATGATTGCTCAACAAATTGTTTGGCTTTGTATGTTAACTCTCTTTTCAATCACCAGGTTCCAGATGCCACCAGGATGCTGGCCAGGCTTCCCTGGATTGAAGACCCCACCAATGTGTCCTGGAGCTCAGCTTCCCCAGAGACACACCCTACTAGGGAAAGAGAGAGGCAGACTGGGAGTATGGACCGACCAGTCAACGTCCATGTTCAGCGGGGAAGCAATTACAGAAGCCAGACCTTCCACCTTCTGCAACCCACAATGACCCTGGGTCCATGCTCCCAGAGGGATAGAGAATGGGAAAGCTATCAGGGGAGGGGGTGGGTTATGGAGATTGGGTGGTGGGAATTGTGTGGAGTTGTACCCCTCCTACCTTATGGTTTTGTTCATTAATCCTTTCTTAAATAAAAAAATGTATCAAAATTAAAAAAAATAAGAAAGTGAACCACCTGAGATGAAATTAGAGTATACTATGAAAGGAAAGGTCTCACCCCAGTAATGAAGCTGAAGGCTTGTCATTCCACACACCAATTATTTTAAAGTTATCTATTATTTTCTTTTGGATTTTCTTTTTTATTTTTAATTTACTTATTCCCTTTTGTTGTCCTTGTTTTTTTTTTTTATTGTTGTAGTTATTATTGTTGGATAGGATAGAGAGAAATGGAGAGAGAAGGGGAAGACAGAGAGGGGCAGAGAAAGACAGACACCTGCAGACCTGCTTCACCACCTGTGAAGCGACTCCCCTGCATGTGGGGAGCTGGGGGCTTGAACTGGGATCCTTACACCGGTACTTGCACTCTGCGCCATGTGCTTAACCCACTGCACTACCACCCGACTCCCTCTTTTGGATTTTCTATGTGTACTGTTATGTGGTGCAAATGGCGTTAGTTTCACTGTTTGTAGTCCAATTTGTATCTCTTTAGCTTATTTTTCTTCTTCATTGTTATGATTAGAATTCCCAAGAGCATGTTGGATAGTAATGATAATTACTATCCAAATTTAGGAGAGAAAACTTAAAGTTTCTTACTATTGAATAAAATATTGGTTGTGAGCCTGTTGTTTATATACTTTATTAAATTGAGGGATGTTCCCTCTCTCTAAATGGATCATTCTTAACTACAACCCTGGATGGATAGATGACTTAATAATGTCTGACAAACGGTGTGTGTGGGGGCGTTAAATCACTCCAACTTACTTCTGGATCCTACTGTTGCACTAACATGGCCCTTTTTGTTAAGAGCAATGGCCGCTTGGCAGAGCAACTTAGTGGTGGTCTATACAGAATAAGATGAGGATTTGAAATTTTATGAAAGCTGTGGTTTTCCCTTTTGGATTAACTGTTCTAGGTAAAGGTTCTGCACATTTGTAGAATTTGTAAGAATCGGAAATTATAGCTACTAGCATTAGACTCTTACATTGCCAGAGTGAAGGAAGCCTTCTGAAGTAACAGAAGACCCATTATTTGTTCACACCTCATACACACAGATACTCTTATAGTCGGACTAATCTAGTTAGAACTTTGGAAGAACTTTTTACCCATGTTTTTTCTGGGTAATCACTGAAATTATCTTTATTCTAAAAGTAAGATATTTGAGTTTGCCTAAACACGTTGTTGATAAATACAGTCAAAGTAATTCTACATGTATTCCATGCTGACTGAAGTGCGATCTGTGAATCATTAGTGCAATCTACTGAGAATTAATTTCTATCTCAGGTCAAGTGGAAAAGTCAATTTAGAAAACTCAAGAAGAATGCTCCCTGACTTCCTACAGTGTCATTTGATGGTTTAGGGTGGGTGTAACTGAAATAATGAAGACCTTCCCTGCTTTATTTACATTATATTGCAAGTCTTAATTAAATAATAAGAATAACTTACTGAATTTGTTCCCAGAATATGTCTGTCAGACTAATTAAGAGTGGCTAAGACAGTTGAGCATTTATTTGAAAATTTTCCAGAAGTCAAGAGGGCATCGGAGCTTGTGGTAAATATATATATATATATATGGGGGGAACTTTCTCCCACATTGCTGCACATACTGTATCTTTATTCTGGATTATTTTTCAAAAATGGTTGTGCTGAAATAGTCTTAGAAGATGAGTGCTGATTTCTTAGAGCAGAGGACATGGTCAATACAACTCTCTGGAGTCTGTGTAGTATAATCAATATATTTCTCTCCAGAGCAAGACAGCATAGTTCTTAGCTAGTATTGCTTATTATAAAATATCCATATTTGCAAAAATATGGGTTGTTTCCCAATGTGTAACACACTTGACTCTTGTATTTCCACATGGAAACTGAAACTTGGGGAATTGATGCAAACATTTATAATACTTTGGAACTGCTAATGCTGTGTTTCCAACTGAGGCATTTTGTTTTCTGCTACTATCTATGAGTCTATGAGTGGTTAAGTTGTAAACTTGGAAGCAGGTTAAAATCCCGACACCTTACAGTCATTGGCAATGAAAACTGGCTACCTGAACTCACTTGACTTGGCACTTTTTCTATACAGCAGAATCATTTGGTGAGCTTTTAAAATACACATGTGCCCTTAATCCCAGACCAACAACCAGAAGTCAGGCTCTTGGTGGGGAGGAGTGAGAGCATTGGTGATAAAAAAAAAAAATCTTCCTAGGGAGTTATAATGTTTAGTCAGGAAACTCTCTGATTAAATCTTAGCCCTCCAAGCTATATAAATAAAATGCTTACTATGTAATTCAGCAACATTCTATATTCCATCATCCATGCTGTCTTAGGCAATGGTAAATAATCCACAAATCAATAATTAGATAATTGTGCATTAAATCAGGTATGTGACTATTTTTGCTTTGGTTATGCTTAGTGGTTGTTCACAAAGTTAGTTTCTTGCTGTTATAAATTTTTCTCCATCTGTGATTAGACATAAGCTAACAAGTCTTCTGTTGGTTTTCCTATGGCTTGTTTTCCCCTAAACATACAGGAGGGGCAACCTGAATGTGATTTTGATTTATACTTCTTGTTAATAACATTGTAATTCTATTTCAAGCTGATCTCCTGGGTCCGAATTTATCATCAGATCACTGAATTCAAGCAGCCAACCAAGTTTGCACTGATAATACTTGGCTTATATTTTCCTGAGGTGAAATTTTCACCAAGAATACAAATTCTGAGTGACTAGCAATTAATGAAAAAGTGGCTTTGTGAAATCACTGAGAAATTTAGATACTGTCCAGCCAGTAGGGATGTGGAACAAATATTAATATCGTAAGCATTTTTATCAGAAATTCTTTTTTTGTTTTAAAGAAATTAATTTTTATTTCATTACAAAACAGATTATGTAAAAATTATTTTTACTTTGATTTTTAGATAGAGGCAGAGAGAGTGAAAGAAATGACACAGCATCAGCTTCCTTCATTGCCGTTGGTTCTGGGCTCAAACCTGGTTTGCACATGTGGCAAAGAAGTGTACAATTCAAGTGAGCTATTCCACTAGGTCTGATTATGGAAAAATTAAATCACTGGCTTATAAGCATTACTTTCTCCCTTGAATAACATGGGCAATCTGGGGGAGAGGGCTGTGTTCCAAGCTAATATGGCCTCCATGTCAGGCCTCCGTGCTCGAGACACAGGCTAACGGAGAAACTCCAACCCAGTGTTCCTTTTTTTCACCGGAACCCTGCTCAGTTCTGGTTTACGATGATGCTGAAATACTTTTTAAAGTGCAAAGACATTGCATTTCTTTGTTTTGAGCATCTCATCTGATAGAGTTTTGGCCTTCTACAAGCCGGATGAAGCAACCATGGCCCGTTTATAAGCTCATGCCAGAAATGCTCAGAGACTGTAGTTGAGGAAAATTTTGAGGGAATTAGATACTCAGTGGTTCACTGGGTGTCACATATCCTTCCTGGATTAAGCATAAATGTTGGATTAATGAAACATACTTGCTCTGTGTCCACATGCCTTAGCTCTGAGTCCTGACCATTTCTCCCAAGTATGTTTGGTATCCAGACCATTGGCAGATCTTGTATAGCCTTCCTGGTAAAGTGTGTCCCTTCTCCAGCTCCTCCAAAAAGAAGTATGATTCTCTGTCATGTGAGGAATCAGAAGTTCTTCTTTTCTCATTTCTGGAGGATTTAATGATATTTATTTGCTTTATTGTCTCTCAACTTTGAGAATGATTATTTAGATGTCCTGATCTAAAACTCTTTCCTTAGGAGGAAGAGGGACATTTTTCTCTCAGCTGATAAGAATGAGTGTGCTACCATGAAACGAAATTGCTTAAAATTTCTGAATGAGATCAGTTACCTCCTCAAATTTTAGTAAACCATCTGCTTCTGAAGATGAACCTGGATAGTTTTATTGAGTTGAGTATGATAAGCCAGAGTAGAAAGGAAAGCAAACTAGAGATTAGTTAAGAACCAGGAACCAAAGTTCTGGCTTACAAATATTAGCCTTAAAAAGTGGAGAATAGGGAGCCGGGCTGTAGCGCAGCGGGTTAAGCACAGGTGGCGCAAAGCACAAGGACCGGCATAAGGATCCCGGTTCGAACCCCGACTCCCCACTTGTAGGGGAGTCACTTCACAGGTGGTGAAGCAGGTCTGCAGGTGTCTATCTTTCTTTCCTCCTCTCTGTCTTCCCCTCCCTCTCTCCATTTCTCTCTGTCCTATCCAACAACGACAACAACAATAATAACTACAACAATAAATCAACAGGGGTGACAAAAGGGAATAAATAAATAAAATAAATATATATATAAAAATTTTTAAAAAGTGGAGAATGCAGAATAAAGAGAATAATGAGATAGACATAGTTCACCTACACATGAATAAAGAACAAAGGTTCACAACACTAAAAATGTGGCTTAAACATTTCATTGATAATTTTCAGTGTTTTTTTTTTATGGCAAGAACAGTATCTTGGCAAATTTATGTCCTCCTTTGAGAAATCATTTAATTCTTCATTCAAATTGTCACATACCAGTAACATAGAGACATGAGCAGATAGAGAGTTAGGTCATTATAATAAATCCTAAATAAATTATAACCACATTAAAATTATATCAATTCCTGTCAGAAACCAGAGGTAGGAAAGTGGTGCTAACATCAGGAAGATGTTTAGCTCATAAAGAAAGCTCACAGCACATGCCTCTTGTGTCACGATAGAATTAGCTTAATTGCTGACTAAATATAAAGTGCTGGATTTTAAATTGAGGAATGCAGAAATGAATGATATATAATGCTACAATCATTGGCTTACATTTCAATGCTAAAAACTATATCTATATAAGTCACATAATGTAGATTAATAGAGGACCTATTACATATGTAGAAATTAAGTTTTGGTAAATCTTAAAGGAAGTTATGGTTTTATTTTAATTTTTTATTATCTTTATTTATTGGATAGAGACAGCCAGAAATTGAGAGAAAGGAGGAGATAGAGAGGGAGAGAAACAGACACACCTTCTGCCCTGCTTCACCACTTGTGAAGCATTTCCCCTGCAGGTGGGGGCCAGAGGGTTTAACCCGGGTCCTTATGCACTGTAACGTGTGCTCAGCCAGGGGTTCTACCACCTGACTGTGAAAGTTATGATTTTACTAAGGATGTAAAACATAAATTTTAAGTAGTGTTAGTCTCAGGCATGGGGGTGCGTTGAGGTATACTTGATCAGTTAATACAAGCGCTGATAACATGCAGTACTCTCTTAGTAGTTGTGACTCACTGAGTCATAGCTGAAATCCAGATCTTTTGCAAATCAAATACAGTTCCAATCCACTGAAACCTAGTTGTCTTTTGGTAGAGAGAGATTGTCTTTGCAATGATGGTTTTATTTTTGCTTGGTGGTTGTTTCCAAGTGCTTCTGGAAAAGTCAGAACTAATGGGAACACTTAGTCAGGTGTTCCCATTAGTCTTGTTTCCTCAGTTATGATTTCTGAGACTCTCTAAGGTAGAAATTGACAAAACAGAGAAAATTTAACAGGTTTGGGGGAAATAATAGTGTAGGTGTTAAGATGACAGAGCTAGAGGTAAGCAGTCTGCATACGTATGTGTGGAAGTGGGAGTCTCTGTAAACGGTGATGACGTAAAGCCTTCAAGTGTCCATCAAGGAGCCATGAAACCAGAAAGATCCGTGTTATACAGTAGCATAGGGGACATAGAGAACAGTAGCATAGGGGACCTGCCACTCAGGATTTAGCAGGAAGGCTGGAATTGGGAACTGTCTTTTGTATATATTCAGAGTTATAAAGAAGACCCATGATGGCTGTCTGGAGGACATTTCCTTTCAAGGCCTTAGGAAATACTATCTCATTAATATTCTAAACACCCAGAATTGCTTGGTACACTTTAGGATTGCTATATGTTTATTTGAAGAAAACTATGTATAACCACATTTGCAGAAAATCTTTGAGCTAAGTTCATCGTAGTCACAAAACATGGAAATTCTGGATCCTTTTTTACTGCTAATGTTAAGGTAAGTTTTAATTATAGAAGGGGTCTCCATTATTGTCCTAATGCCACCAACACTAAAGGGGCTTCCTGAGACCTGCTGGCATGTCTAAGGTTCAGGTAATTTTCAGAAAAAGACAGTGGTAATCAGGATTGCAGAAAGATAGCTTCCTGAGCTTAGTTCTGCAAGCTAGCTTTAAGGCAAGAGTTTTCAGCTGATGAGCTGTTAATGAAACACTGTCACTTTTACTGCTATCTTTGGCTATAACCAAACTAGAAATATCACAATCAGTCAGTCAGGTCTTATTTAAACGGCCTTGAAAAGGAGAAGGAATCAAGAAAATGACCCACAAGATCTGCCAAGTTCAGAAGTCAATTGTAACAGCGGGAATACCTGACTTCTATTTTACCTGTACTGATAGTGAATTACTTTGAGTAGAATCATAGGAGATAGCTTCTAGCCTATCACCAGAAAATTTTCCTGTTTCTAGAGAAGAAACAAAGAAAATGTTGTTAAATTATCTATTTTTATATTGACAAAGTGTGACAATGACTCTGAATTCCGTCTTTTACTTTTTCTGTTGCTATGTACATTATAGGAGTATTTTTTAACTCAATGATTAAGGGCATTTTATACAGACAAGAAGTTCCAGCTATGCAGGAACAAAGGGTGGTGCAAAAAGAAACTATACTTGGTAAATTAAGCAATTGGGAACTCCTACTTAGCATTTCTAAAATGTCTTCCCTGAAGTAGAAAAAAACCTAACAGGTAATTAATCTCTTTCTTAGGGCCCCCAAAGAGGCATCTTCTTTTAGGAACAACTTCCAAGAACCGTTGTAGGTTCATAATTTAATTAGAAGGAAGTGTTTATCTTAAGGCCATTTGACATCTACTCTCAAACTTTGGAGAGTTGAAAATGAGGATTTTATTTGAAAGTCACATATTCATATGTAGAGTTATTTTACTTTTGAGTTCTAGCATGTACAAACTTTCCTTCCCTTACTTACTCACTCTCAATTTGAAATAAGAATTCAGAGTGAGTGTGTATGTTGAAAACATGGGCCATGTTTTTGTTTTTGTTCAACTGCAAGGAAAAAAATAATGGAATTATATCAAACTGAATTGCTTCTGCACAGGGAAAGGAATCACAACTGAAACAGAAGGACTCACCCATGGAGCGGAAGAAAAGCTTTACGTAGCATACATCAGACAAAGGGCTAGTAACTAAAATACCTGAAGAGCTCACCAAACCCGACAAGAACAATAACAACAAATACACATTGAAAGGTTGGGGAAGGACATGGACAGTGTCTTCCCTATAGAACACATCCAAAGGTCCAACAGACAAACCAGCCAAGTCACTGATGAACAGAGAAATGCATATTAAAAACAACAATGAAATATCATTTTACGGGAGTCGGGCTGTAGCGCAGCGGGTTAAGCGCAGGTGGCGCAAAGCACAAGGACAGGCATAAGGATCCCGGTTCGAACCCCGGCTCCCCACCTGCAGGGGAGTCGCTTCACAGGCGGTGAAGCAGGTCTGCAGGTGTCTATCTTTCTCTCCTCCTCTCTGTCTTCCCCTCCTCTCTCCATTTCTCTCTGTCCTATCCAACAACAACAACAACAATAATAATTACAACAATAAAACAACAAGGGCAACAAAAGGGAATAAATAAATTAAATAAATATTAAAAAAAAAGAAATATCATTTTACATATGTGAGAATGCCATCCATTGGAAAAGACAAGCAGGGACTGGGTGGTGTCTCACTTAGTAGAGTGTACATGTTACAACATGCATGTACACTAGTTCAAGGTTGCTGTCGACACCTGAAGGGGGAGGTGTTTGATGAGTGGTGAAGCAGTATTGTAGACCTCTCTCACTTCCTCTCGAGCTCCCCCTTCCCTCTCAATTTCTATCTCTATCTCAAATGAATAGGTAAACAGAATTAAGAAATTAATGAATAAATAAAATATTAAAAAAAGAGCATGTGGGGAGAAAGATACACTCTGATGTTGCTGGTGGGAATGTGAATTGGTCCAACCACTATGGAAAACAGACTCATCAAGATGCTAGAAGTGCACCTGCTCTATGATCTGACAATTCTTTTCCTAAGGATTTATCCAAGGGAGATAGAGACATATTTGAAGAGATCTATGCACACTTATCTTCATAGCAATGTGCAATAACCCAAACTTGAAAGCAACTGTGATAACCAACACCAGATGAGTGGTTAAGAGGGTTGTAGTTTATACATACATTATAATATTACTGTTGAAAATGATTGTCATCTCCTTTGTCACATCTTGAACAGATCTTGAAGGTATGTTGAGTGAGATAATTTAGAATGAGAAGGATGAATATACTAGCTTGCTGGGACAGCCTGAGGGTGCTTCTTCCCGAGCAAGTGCTCTCTGGGTTGGAGAGAACTCAACTGGAGCCAGCCTAGGCTGCTGCGTGGGAGAGGGATCAGGAACTCGAACTCGTGCTGAGCTAGCATGGCAGGAGATAGACTCTGGAACTCTTGGAGCTGGAAGGCAATCCCCAGTGTGTTAAAATAGAAGAGCAGCTGTATATATACTCACCAAGTAGGGTGGAAACAGGATGTGACGTAGAGAGGGTGGAGCAAAAAGAGACTGGTGGAAATCAGGGTGACTACGAGAGGGGGCGGAGCAAAAAGACATGGGGAACCAGTGGGGATTAAACCAGTGCCCTGCAGGCAGGGCGGTTCCTAGGTAACTGGTTATGTAAATAGACCACAGGGATAAGCAGGGGGAAGCTGGCGTACTGCCCAACACTAGCTGAACTCATTCATATTGTTGCTTTAAGAAACTAGGACAGTAAGAGAAAGCATAAGGTGAAATATGGACTAGGTGTGAGGTTTTGCAGCAATGCAAGGGACCCTGGGAAAAGCAAGAAAGGGATAGGAGAGAGGAGTAGAGGGGCACCTGGGTCCTGGAGAATGATAATGAAAAAGAGCCTAGGTTGTGTGAAAGAGTGTCTTCCAGACAATTATAATGAGGATATAAAATGTAGTGGTGGCACACTTGGTTGAGTGCATGTTACAATGCTCAAAAACCCGGGTTCAAGACCCCTGTCCTCACCTGCAGCGGGAGAAGCAGGTCTGCAGGTCTCTATCTTTCTCTTTCTCTCTTTCCCTCTGCCTTCCTCCCTCCCTGCTCTCCTACCCCTCAATTTCTGGCTGTCTCTTTCCAATAAATAAATAAAGATAATTTTTAAAAATAAAATATTATACTTATGTGTCAACAACTATATTGTAAGCCACTAACACTCCCTCTTCCCCAATACTGTAGGGAGAAGGGAAAATAAAGATATGGACAAGGCTGTTCATAAAGACTGGATTTCCATTTGATAAAACCTAAAATAAAGTCAAATATTTATTTTGAAATACAGGAATAAACAAACAAGAAAACATTAACTTAGGACTCAGACACATATTAGAAAAACAGCTTCAGTCTTCAGTCTCCATGAATTCTGTGACCCTGGGCAGATAAAACTCTCTAAGTTTCAGTAAAAATCTAAGTGATTTTCCTGAGGTTTGAAGATTGCTAGAGGTAATGCATGTAAGCAATGTGCATATAGTTAGCGTATGTCCTAGAACAAAGGGTAAGCAGAAGTATTGGTAGTTCCTACTATTACTGCCATTAATATAAATGTCATCAATATGATAGAAAATAACATTATCAGGGCCGGGTGGTGACGCACCTGGTTGAGCGCACATGTTACAATGTGCAAGGACCCAGGTTCAAGCCCCTGGTCCCCACCTGCAGGGGAAAGCTTCACAAGTGGTGAAGCAGGGCTGCAGGTGTCTCTCTCTCTCTCTCTCTCTCTCTCTCTCTCTATATATATATATATATATATATATATATATCCCTTTCCTCTTGATTTCTCACAGTCTCTACCCAGTAAATAAATAAATATAATCAAAAAATGTTAAAAAAAAAAAAAAGAGTATATCATTATCCAAGGACCTGTGCAAGGATCCTGGTTCAAGTCCCCCGGCTCCCCACCTACCGAAGAGGCACTTTCCAAGCGGTGAAGCAGGTCTGCAGGTGTCTATCTTTGCCTCTCTATCTCCCCTCGCCTCTTAATTTCTCTTTGTCCTGTCCAATAAAAAAGTGGGAAAAATGGCTGCCAGGAGCAGTGAATTCTTAGTGTAGGCACTGAGCCCCAGTGATAACTCTGGAGGCAAACAAACAAGCCAACAAATAAATAAATGAAAATATTATGATCACCTAGGGCTATTAGTACCTACTGATTTTAAATAAAAGGAAAAGACAGAGAGCAATGGACTTTATTTTTAATGTATTCTTTAAGTATATATTTTTTTATTTTTTTTCCTCCAGGGTTATTGCTGGGCTCGGTGCCTGCACCACGAATCCACCGCTCCTGGAGGCCATTTTTCCCCCTTTTTGTTGCCCTAGTTGTTGCAGCCTCGTTGAGGTTATTATTGCCATTTTTGATGTTGCTTTGTTGTTGGATAGGACAGAGAGAAATGGAGAGAGGAGGGGAAGACAGAGAGGGGGAGAGAAGGATAGACACCTGCAGACCTACTTCACCACCCATGAAGCGACTCCCCTGCAGGTGGGGAGCCTGGGGCTCGAACCAGGATCCTTACGCCGGTCCCTGCGCTTTGCGCCACGTGCGCTTAACCCACTGCGCCACCGCCTGACCCCCTCTTTAAGTATATTTTATTTGATAAGACATAAATTAAGAGGGGAGAGGGTAATAGGGGGGGAGAGAGAACAGAGAGATACCTACAGCCCTGCTTTGCCACTCGTGAAGCTCCCGCCCTGCACATGGGCACCAGGGACTTGAACCGGGATCCTTGAACATGCTCCTTACACACTGTAATGTGTACACTTAACCAGATGTGCCACCAACTGGCCCCCAGACTAGTTTTTAATGTTTTTATTTTACCTGAGCTAGAAGTCAGTGCTTTCTTATTTTAATCACATGGAAATAGAAAAAGATTAGACATCATTCATCACTAAGCTTTTAATAAAACTCACTCAAGGCATAGCATTATCACTCCCAGTTCTAACAATTAAAGACATCTATCTATAATTATCAAATGAAAGAGTTTGTCTCCTGTGCCAGGAATTTTTGGCAACATGAAGCAAGCTGAAAAAGAAATATTGCATTGTACTCGAAGCTGCCACTAGTCAAGAAATTATTCCTGAAGGAGCTACAACAATGACTTTTCTGCAATAAACACTTAAAGCTCATTTGTGTCAAACTGCTGCAGTTATTTTAAATCCAGAGCATGAAGACTGGTAAGGAGGAAGAGTGGCTATCTGACAGGCAACTTTGTTTAATTTGCTTGTTTCTGTTCCCCTTGCCCAGTGTTGCCTTCAGTCTCCAGAAGGTCTCCCCTTCTGGAAGTCCCAAGCACTCCCTGCTCACCCAGAGCTATGTGGAGATGTGGCATATTCTCAGCCTTGGGTTCGAAGCCAGGAGCAACAAGTTTACTTTCCTTCCAGAACAGGGGAGGTAGCTTAGCCAAGAGCCAAATGTAGTGCAGCTAGGCATTCTGGGAACTCTGGAAAACTAATGTCCTCAGAAAGGACCCTGAGAGGAAGGATGCTTGTTTATAATATTCCTACTTTGCTTTTCCCTAAGAAAAGTTAGATTTAATTTTAGCGATTTACTAATTTTAAACTATAGGGATTCATGTTGCTTCATAGAAAGTCACAACAGATTTTGTTGACAAAGTCCTTAGGCCTCTGCTTTTAACCTCTGTGTCCTAATTGTGAACATGTATAACCGTACTATTTTATATTAGGTCTCAAAGTGTAAACTCTCATGTATTCCTGTGATGAAATTGATAAAAAAATGATATGAAGGAAAATTGCATACTTGATGTTAAGTATAGATATTAGGACACTCAGTAAATTAGAAGAGAAAAATTGGTTTGTTCTATAAAACTGACACACACCACTTACCAGGGCTATTTCATTACAGGAATATGACCCATTATATATTTTTGAACTCCCCGGCCTAGACAGAGTCCTTGAAAATAGTGCTGAATTCCATGTATAATTCCTGGTATAATACAATTTAAAAAATCCATCCAAGTTTTAAAATTTACTGGGGTTTTCTTTTGTCCATAGTAACAACAACAAATCATTACAAACTTAGTGATTTACAGTTAAAATCCTATTTTAGGGCCCAGACAGTGGCACAACCTACTGAGCACACACATTACCGTGCACAAGGACCTGATTTTAAGTCCCTGGTCCCCCACCTGCTGGGGAGGAGCTTCATGAGTAGTGAGACAGTTCTCCAGCTATCTCTCTTTATCTCCATTTCTAGCTCCTCCTCCTCTCTCAACTTGTCTGTCTCTAACCCCCAAAAAGAAAATATTTAAAAAAGAGACATATAGTTAAAAGAAAATAATTCTATTTTAGTTCTGGAAGTCAGAAGGTCACATGAGCTAACCTGGAGCTATGGGCTTGTATTTCTATTTCTTTCTGAAGGTTCTGGGAGAGAATCCATTTTCTTGCCATTCGCATTTACAGACATGTCCATTGTTCTTTGCCTTTTAACTTCCTTCAGTTTTCAAAGTCAGCAATGTGTGGTAGAGCCTTCACGTATTATACCACACACTCATTCTTCTGAACTGATTTTTACGGTTCAAGGATTTGAGATTATGCTGAGCTCACCTAGGTACTATCTTTATTTTGGGGTTAGTTGTTCACCTGGTCATGTTTTGTAATGTTCACAGATGATGGGACTTGTGTTGTGGACATTTTGGTAGTCCTAGTGTTACTTTGCTTATCACAGTAGGTTCTAAATATTTCTCAGTAATATCAGTGGGAAACTTTGGGACTCGTGAGTGAAATATGACTCACAAACAATATTTTTGTTGTGTTTTACCGTGGTGTTGGATTTTTATATTTTTTTATTATTACTTGTCGATAAATCCACTTTTCTTAATGTCAAGGTAATGATTTTCTGATTGGTCAGCTTTCACAGGTAGAGTCTTTCTTCCCCTCTTCTTTCTGGGTTCTGACGGAATTGGAGTTCAGAGCCGTCTGGTCATCTTCCTCTAACATCTACCTCTCTGGGAGTATGGACCAAATTCTTGATGGGGTGCAGAAAGTGGAAGGTGTGGCTTCTATATTTGCTTCTCTGCTGGACATGGGCATTGACAGGAAAGTCAATACCCTCAGCCTGTTGCTATCTTTCCCTGGATGGGCAGGGCTCTGGGGGGGAGGGTGAGCTTCTAGGATATGTTGGTAAGGTTGTCTGCCACGGGAGATCAGGATGGAATCATAGTAGCATCTGCAACTTGGTGACTGTGGCTTAGTGAGCTTCTGGAGAGATCCTATTTGTATTTTGTTGAGTTTTCGGGTGATTTTTCATTGTTTTCTTTTAGTTTACCAGAAGCGTTCCCACACCATAGCCATGCCTAATGTTACTGGATTAAAAAAAATAAATTCCCTGCCACAAATGTTACTTTTGGGACTCAGTGGCTGAACTACAACCCCACCATTCTTTGTGGTGGTCGCTCGCTTTCTCTGATCACTTTATGTGAGGGTAGTTAATAGTTTACAGAACAGTCATTGCCGTGTGGGTAGAATTTCTCGTCTTCCCATGACAGATGTCTGTAAAACACTCTCTCGCCCAACCTATGTCCTTTTCTATCATCATATTCCTTGTGGCAATTTTATTTTCCTATTTTTGTTTTGATAGAAGTGGTACAAAGAGAAAAACACAGAGAGACACCTACTGCACGAATCCAATATCCATGAAGCTCCATCTCTGTAGGTCGAGATGGGGTCTTAAACACCAGCTCTTATAACTGTTAATGCATGTCTTTTACTGGGTGAGACACCATCTGGCCTCTTAAAGTGTCTTACAAGTTAGTTGTCAGCAGTTTTTTCTTTTTTGCCACGTTCATATTTATACTGTTATTAGATCATTCAAAATAACATTAATAGGGCTTCCAAGCTTTGGAGGCGACTGGTGGGATTTGCCAGTATCTTCACGGTCTCTCTAAAGTCTGGGATTACAGTGTGGTCACTTGAAATTTGCTTGTAGTCACATTTTCAAAAAGAACATTTATAAGATATTATCATTTTGACATGCAACCAATATGAAAATAAAACTGGACATTTTATCTTCTGTTTGGTAGCACTAAGTCTTCAACTTTCTATAGGTATTTTACACAGAGCATCTTAATTTGGAATAGCTTCATTTCAGATGCTCAGCAGTCACATTTTATAGATATATAAGAAAGTCTGGGATTAGATCTCAGTAGCGTCTGTGCTCTATATTTGATCTGTTTTCTTTATTAGCACTTAGTGTTACACAGTAGATGAATAAAGGCCCGCTAACTCCGTTGTATACCTGTCACTTGATCAGATCAGTAGAATGCATGGATAAATATAATGGTTTTATAAGCTTCTACTTTTTAAAAATTTTTATTCATAAAATGGAAACACTGGGGGGCTGGCCAGTAGTGCAACTGGTTAAGCACACATAACCCTGGAGACAAAAAAAAAAAAAAAAAAAAAAAAACAATACAGAAACACTGACAAGACCATAGGATAAGAGAGATACAATTCTACACAATTCTCACCACCAGAACTCCATATCTCATCCCCTCCCCTGATAGCTTTCCTATTCTTTAACCCTCTGGGAGTATGGACCCAGGGTCATTGTAAGATGCAGAAGGTGGAAAGTCTGGCCTCTGTAATTGCTTCCCCAGTGAACATGGGTTTTGACAGGTCGATCCATACTCCCAGCCTGTCTCTCTCTTTCCCTAGTGGGCAGGGATCTGGGGAGGCTGGGCTCCAGGAAAGATTGGTGAGGTCGTCTTCCCAGGGAAGTCCAGTTGGCATCATGGTAGCATCCGGAACCTGGTGGCTGAAAAAAGAGTTAACATATAAAGCTGAACAAATTGTTGACTGTGAACTTAAAGGCTGGAATATTGCAGATGAAGATTTGGGGTCTCCATTTTGGAAAAATATAGTAGGTCTATTTTAGGTATATTCCAAAGAACCCATGAACTTATTAGTTTTTACCTAAGCCTGACATCTGATAAGTTTCCATTTTTTTCTAAATTCCACACCCCCCCCCCCCCCCCATCAACAGAAAACGTAGTCTCATTTGTTATGGTAGTCAAGTCCTATAACCTAGGTGTAAATATTTAAAATGTGCAGTCCATGAAGAAATATTAGGTAGGTTAAATAAATAACTCTTACAAATCAGTAAGAGGAAGGAAATATTCTCACATAAAATGGTGAAAGTCTTGAACAAGTATTTCAAAGGAACTTGGACTAGAGAAATAGCTCAACCGGTAGCTCACTAGACTTTCAAGAGAAACTTTTCAAACAGTCATTAGATATAACAAGTTAAAAATTGTTATTCATGAAGATTTAATGTAAACCATAATTAATACTACTTACTGTCAAATATCATAAGATAAAAACTGAAAGTTCCAGGTTTTACTGAAGAGATGGAAATTTAGAAGAAATATATATATATATTTTTTATTGAATATTGGATAGAGACAGAGAGAAATTGAGAGGTGAGGGGGAGACAGGGGGAGATAGGGAGAGAGAGAGAGAGAGAGAGAGAGAGAGAGTCATCTGCAGCCCTGCTTCACCACTTATGAAGCTTTCCCCCACAGGTGGGGACTGGGGGCTTGAACCTGGGTCCTTGTGCACTTTAATGTGTGAGCTTAATCAAGTCCGCTGCAGCCTGACCTCCAGAAAAATTCTAATAATAGAACTGATGCAACCCCTTTAAACTGTCTTGGTTATAGTTACTAGTTCTCTGTTCATACCTCCCTGTAATCTAAGAATTCTAATTTTTTTGTATACATCACAGAAACAAGGGCACATGTTCATCAGAAGACAAAATATTTGGAGTAGTTTTATTTATTAAAGCTCCCAACTGGAACCAACCATATGTTTTTCATCAACAGGAGTATGCCAATAAATTGTAAAAGATTATGCAATGGAATACGTTTTAACTAAAAAATTGAGAAACAGGGGCTGGGGAGATAGCTCACCAGAGAGGGTCCATACTTTGCCATGTGTGCAAACCACGTTTGAGCTCCAGAGGTACCATATGGGAGTTCAAGGCCCTGGGGAGATGTTTTCATGCTTTTCTCTCTGTGTGTCTCTATTTGAAAAAAACTAACTTGGAGCAGTGAAGCCCCACAATAGCAAGAAGGAATAAACTACCATTGCAAATGACATGGATGGGCTACACAGCCTACCTATGAGCAGACAACAGGAGAAATAGCATCGTCACCAACAAAAGCCCAGTAGACAAGTCTGCGTGGTTCATTTCATTCATAGAAGTCATAGAGAGGTTACTATGACAGAAATCTGAGTAGTGGGAAAAAGCTATTTCTACCATGTTGGAAATGTCTGTATTTTTACTGAGTTGATAGTTGTATTAGTTCACACAAATATAAGCACTTATTGAACTTTATATTAAAGATTTGCATATGTAAGAAAGAAATATAAAACAGACAAGCAAAAAAGATCTGTACCTGTATACCAAATACTGATTCAAGAAATTTAAAGAAAAAATAATTGTACCTTCATTTAACTCATTTCCAAACTATTGTGTTTTTGTGCTGTGAAGTTTTCATACCTGTGTGCAGTAGGTGGCACTGGGGGTGAATATGGGATGATCTCACTCCCAGGCAGAAGTTGATAAACAAGATCAGAAGAGAAAACACAAGCAGGACCTGAACTGGAGTTGGTGTATTGCACCAAAGTTAAAGACTCTGGCGTGGGTGTGTGTGTGTGGGGGGAGAATACAGGTCCAAAAAGGATGACAGAGGACCTAGTGGGGGTTATATTGTTATGTGGAAAACTGGAAAATGTTATGCATGTACTAACTATTGTATTTGCTGTCGAATGTAAAACATTAATTTCCCAATAAAGAAATTTTAAAAAAAGAAAGAAAAACCACTAAAAAAATGAAAATGAGAATGTTGTAGGAAGTTTGATTTTCAGGGTCCAGAGAAATTACTCAAAACAAAGATATATATCCACAGCTCATCTGTGACATAGACTTATAGTTCTAGGCTTTCTGGAATTGACCCTTTATAACACTTGGGTAAATTTGTTTTTTTTTTTTTAAAAGGTAATTTAAAGTATTCCTTTATTATATATCTTTATTATGTACATGTTGAAATTTAGTAATGTGAACTTCGCTAACAAGATTTAGTTCTACTTATCTCTGGCATAAATTCTTGGAAATTGTCAGGAGACTGGATAAGAAATCTATCAAATGAAAATATGACATTTTTCCCCTTATACTAGAGACTACTTAAAGATGAAGACTTAGAAAATCACATGAGGCAAAAGAAATCTGGTGGGCATCAACACTTTTTTTTTCTGGTCTATAGTTCAATTCTGATTGACTTTTGAGCAAATTTTATTTATGACTGTGAGAAATATTAGAAAAATGTAATAGCATAATTCAAGATATTTTCAAAGTACATAGATGGTATAAGGAAATGAGAAGGAAATGAGAAGAAAATGATAATGAGCAACAACAGATGTTTCCTTCTTGGAAGAGTAATTAGAGATAGAAATAGAATCTTGCAGAAAGAAAAAAAAAAGGTTTATCACTAACTCTTCAGGAATCCAGCAAGATAGTTCACAAATATTTGGAACTTTTAGACTATAGAAATCTGAGGAAGAACTGCAGATCTAGAAGTATCTACAGTAAACTATTTGTTGATCTCAATCCTAGTGCAGTGCTGAGCTAGCTAAAAACCTCAAGAGCTTCTCTCAGCAAAACAACATATTTCTGTATCTGAAATAGCATCATGATATATTCATCCCTTTGAATTAAAGTGAGAATACCTGTATTTTACTGAGTAGATGTACATTTCTCTTGAAGTGAAAACATATCCTTTTTAAATCTAGTTTTTTTTTTTCCCCCACCAATGTCTTAATAAGAAATGAAGAAGAACCGTTGGTTAAAAAAGAATTAGATGCTGCATAGGATATTTTGCAGTGAAAAGATGTGGTACGGATTTTCGTCAACCAGAAAATTGCATCTCTTCTTCACATACCAGTGGGATTTCTTATTGAATCCATTCATCAGTAGCATTGCTTGCCTTGTAAATGCTTCTGTGAGAGGAAAGAGAGTCTAGAGAAGGTAAATAATCACGTGAAAAGCACAAAGAGCTCTTGATTTTTATTTTAGTCTACTTAACCGTACTATGAGGAATAATATTGGTAAAGAGTGTTAATCTACTTTTGCATAATGTACTTTGCTCTCAGTGTTACCAATTGAGGAATCCAGTAGAAATTTCTAGAAATTATGGGGGGCCAGGTAGTGGTGCCTCTGGTTAAGTGCACACACTAAACAACTCAAGGACCCATGTTCAAGCCCCTGGTCCCCGCCTGTAGGGTCAGTTTCATGAGTGGTGAAGCAGGTCTGTCTCTCCACTTCTCTGTCTTCTCCTCCCTGTACAAGCTATTGTATTTAACTGTTAACTGTAACCCATTAATCCTCCAATAAAGAAATAAAAAAAGAAAAAAATTAATACCTGTTAAAAAAAGAAGATAGGAAAAAAGGGAAAGAAAGAAAGAGAAAAAAAAATATATGGCTACTGAATTTGTGGAGTTATTCCGACACCAACTCTCAGAAATAACCCTTGTGACAAAAAGAGCAAAAAGCAAAAACAAAACAGAATCAGTTTTTTGTGTTGTTCTAATTTTACCAGAGAAGGATATAGGAAGGGAATATAAGGACAGAATGTAGAAAGTAACCATATGTTTTTTTTTTTTCCTGACAGCAGAACTGAGGGAAGAAAATGTTATATTTATTAAGCTATATATTGGTTTTACCATATGGTGTTTTGTTAGCCTTTTACATCTGTGACACTGTGTGCCCACAAATGTGTAATCATTAATGTGTATGTCTTAGCACTATTTTTATATTAAGTTCTGCTGCTACAAATTTGTATTTTGTTTTATTGCATCCGGGTCTTTCATGTCCTCAGTTTCACTATTGCCAGTCTGATTTTTTTTTCATTCAGATGGGGAGGGGGATAGGAACAGAGAGGGAGAGATACCATAGCCCCAGAGTTTCTCCTGCTGCTACAGTAACTCCCAGGTGGTGCTGAGATTGAATCTGGATCAGATACATGACAAGGAATGTACCTGTATCCATGAACCTTTATCTATGGTTGAAAACCACTTTTAGTATTTAACAAGATCGTTCAAATCCCTATTTTTGTGTTTCCTCATTCAATCAAATTAAATCCTCTACACCAATGAGTGTGTCATGATCTATTTGCAATGTAAGATGTTCAGTTCAAATCACATTGAATGGTCTACAGTTGTAGTAACGGTCTACCGGATGGGAGGTATCTGTGTCAAATGCTTTTTTTAAGTGACTCTCTGATGCTTATGGAAAATAAGAATTTGAATGTAGTAGGTATTTCTCTGACACAACCTCATGCTCTGTTAGAGGAGTTACTATAATAGTGATCTCTTGAGAAATTATAGGGTTTAGTGACCCTATGATGAGACTTGTATATTCATGTTCTTGAAATTGTTAAGAATATAGGGTAATTTTTTTCCAGGGCTTGCCAAAATTGTTTTTTCATGTGTCTATATGGTAGTTTGTTTCTTTTTCTCTTTTGTACTTAATACATATACTAAAGAAAGTTGTTTGCTTTCTCAGGCATCTTATAAAATAGAAATCTTACAAACTCCCAGTAAGAGGATAGCATTTATATGATCAATGACTCACTCTCTTTTCCTCCAACAAAGTCTCATGAAGCAAGTGTTTGAGAGTTAGTTTTGTGTGGCACAACAGATTTGTATAGCTTAGACCCCGGAAGTTTCATGTTCAGTCCCCTGTACTATCAGATGCCAGAAGAGAGTAGTTCTCTGGTCTTTTTTTTTCTTTTTCTTTTCTTTTCTTTTCTTTTTTTTTTTTCACTGTTGGGCCTTAAAGCCAGCACCCCCCCTGCTCTGCTCCATGCTCCATTGCTGACACTATGGTCTATTTATATAATCATCGTTTTGCCTGAAAGATCCCCACCATGTTATCCCCTCAGGGTATTGCTAATTCAGTTAAAACCATCACAACAGTTGCTAAGGATGTTTCCACCTTCCCAGCATGTCTTTTGCCTCTCTCCACCCCCTTTCCTAGCCATTTCCGTTTAGGACTTGCCACTTCTGTTTTTTATCCTACTGCTGTTCCTGGTTTTGCTCTCTCTTTCTCTTCTGTGTCCTGACCTGGAGAAGACCTGGAGAAGGGCTGGCATGCATAGCGGAAGGTGGCCATTTTGCTAGCTCCACATGGCTTAAACTCTCTGTTCTCACTCCTGACTCTGGGGTGTCCACATCAATAAAGAATTGTATTACCAAGCCACTAAGTTCCTCATCTCTCTCTCCGGCAAAGCTAGTCCGACATTTTACTTTTCTCATAAGAATAAATACATTTTAAAAGTGAGAATTCTTTAAAGTGTGGTGAGTCAAAAATATTAATTAGGATGTACTAAACCTTTATGATGGTTCTTTAGGATTCACTTTTTCTTTTGATATAAAAAACAGACCATAAAAGCAAAGTCAAAGTAAGTGACATCTTTAATAGGCTAAGTACTTTTCATCATGTAATATTTCTAGCTCACTGAGTTATGATACATACATTTTATTGATATTTTGGAATCTTCTAAAAAAACCCTTCATGGTTCTAAAAAGTCTTTATGTTCTCATCAATTTGTTAGTTTTTTTTCTCTCAAAAGCTCTGAGATAAAATGATTTTTAAAGTTCAACTCTTTTAATTTTGTGTAAAATAAGGTGTCAAGTAGATTTAAAAGGTTTCATTTCTGGAAATAGTGGACTCGGTTGTCTGAAATAAAACTCCTATTGAGACTAAAGTATAAAAACAAGACAACATCTTTGAGAAAAGTTAAAGGAAGTTCTTGAAGTCACTGAACCTGCATAATAACAGGAATGCTAGGGTCAAATTCAGGGTAGGAGACAAACCATGTAAGAGCACACTTAGATTTGCCTTCAGATAATGAACATGGCTAGAATTAGGGGGAATATTTCACATTGAGATAAGACAAATTTGGAGGGCCAGGCAGTGGTGCACACCTGGTTTAGTGCACACACTACAGTGCTCAAGGACCCAGGTTCCACCCCCTGATCCCCACCTGCAAAGGGAAAGCTTCATGAGTGGTGAAGTAGAGCTGCAAGTGTCTCTCTGTCTCTATGACTCTCTCCCTCTCTAGTTCCACCTCCCCTCTCAATTTCTTTCTGTCTCTATCCAATAATAATTAAAATTTAAAAAGATTTTAAAGACTTGTTTATTTTAAAAAGAGATGACAAATTTAATTCTGGTAAAATTTTACATCTCTAAACTTGTATGAAGCAAGTTATATGGCTTCAGATAAAGTAAAGTCATAATTGGAAGAACTAAGAAAAGTATGCAAATCTATGACTATCATGAGAGGGTTTAGAATATTTACTTTCCTATAACTCATGGAACAACTTGAAAAATCAGTATATACGTCAGTTATGGAATAAGTACCCTGTTTCTTTAGGTGCTTCCTAGGAAATTAAAACTTTTCACTAGGTTTTCTTGGGAATCTTATTAACTGAATAGTAACTTACATTTGTTTTCTTTCACTGTGCCTACTTTGCTTCTCTCTCTCTCTTTCTCTCTGTCTCTGTCTCTCTCTCGCTTTAAGAACAAGATTTCATCTCTCTGTCTGTCTGTCTTTCTGTCTGTCTCTCGCTTTAAGAACAAGATTTCATGTGACAGAGTGTGTGTGTTTTGTATGAGGGCGAGAGACAGAGTAAAGCTAAAACACCACGCTAGTACCATGTGGTGCCAGGGATCAAACTAGGAACCTCAGGCATACAAAAACCTCATCTGTACCATTTGAGTTATTTCCCTGGTGCATTACTTCTTTTTGTCACTTATATTTGTTGCTTTTTCCCCCCACCATACAGCATTACTTTTGCACCTTCTGTCTAGGCAGTAATACCTCAGTTACTTAAATTCTTGGTTTAGGTGAGTACTAACATGAAAACTTGCTAATCGGTAGTTGACATGCAAGAATATGACACTTTATCAATATTGTGAAAAACACTGCATTCAAAATAAATGAAATAGGATACAGGATGAAACTGATTAGTTGTGGCCTATTGCAGCAGAGTCAATGACTCTAAAGGAGGGAACCAAGAAGCAGTTGAGAGGATGTTGGTTCAGGAAGACTTCACTTGGTGATGGAAGTGTTGCATGGACACCTATCATGAAGACATGACAAACAGTACTCATGTGATGACAACTGTCTTATAAATTATTATTTCTATCAATAGAATGATTTTTTAAACTTTGGGGTTCCTAGCTTCACTGCTACAATAAGAAGCACGATTAACACTCTCATTCCATAGAATGAACACAGAAGAGAAGACATATGGGAAGAGTTATCTGTGAAGTCAAGAGTAATTGAGCAATAAGGAGTATTTAGCAAACACTGTTTAGGGAAACATATAGTAAATCTCCAAAGGCATAAAAAAATCTATTAATTTCAGGGTAAAGTACCTTATAATGTGCCATAATTAAAGGAATTCATGAAAATTTAAGCCAGATGTTTGATATAAATCTTAAAATACAGTTTTCTCCCCAAACTAAATTCAATAAAGCATTTTCATGTAACTTAATTCAAGGGAGAAGATTTTACAGCAGACAAGTGCCTGAAGAGCTAGCATATGGTTCAAAAATGTAGCTCTGGGAAAATGCTAAATTCTAATGTGCTCTCTTTCTTAGTTGAATAAGTATCTTCTCTGAATAATTTGATCTCTTAATTTCTTCATTTATTTTTACTCTTACTCAGTCTGCACATTTCTGAAGTTCTTTATATAAATCCTAAATAACAGCACATATGTTGACAAATTGTGTAGGTTATTATCAAATACTGTCTGAAACCTCAGCTTAATATATTGGTGTATTGCAGAGTGACTTGTGTTTACAGAATGTATTCCTCTGAAAAGTTCACTCGCACCTCTCTTGCCTTTCTCCATCTTAAAATGCACAAACCATGTTCTATTCTTATCAGATCTCTATTATTACCTACAACCCTGTGTTGAAATCCATTCTTTCAGAAAGTGAGAGCTGTGTTTCCAGGTTATTCTCATTATTATCTCTTATTTTCATCAAACATTGAAATACAACAGTGTTGTTAAATATTCTAGCGATCTATATTTTTTCTTCCCTTTATAATTTTCACACAGTTCCCTTTGATTGATGCTCCTGGTACCTAAGGCTACTTGATATATTTCAAAGTTCTATTTCATCACCACTGATAAATATTTTTCCTGAAGCTCTTAATAAAAATTCATTTTATATATTGCCATTTTAGATTGCATTGTTATTGGCAAAACACGTTGATTCCCAGAGTGAAAGTTACTTAAGCTTCTTTTGAATTTTTTAAATTTATTTCAGTCTTTTAGCACGTAATTCATACTAATACATTTGTGAAAATCAGCATCATAAATAAGGATATCATGAATTACATATTTTTACATACACATATATAAAGTTATTATGTAAAAATCTGTATTTTCTCTAAAAATGGAAACGGTCTCTTCAGGGAGTGGGCCAACATTTATCTTTAAAAACTAAAGGGTATCATCATGCCAAATTATTTTTTTAAAAGATATTTTATTAGTTATATAATAATGCTTTACATTCTGTACCTCCCCCACCCATCACAATAACAACCAGAGCTCTCCCAAATTCTTACAGTCTGACTAGTATGTGTGTGCATGCTTGTTTTGGCAACTTCATGTGTTTCAATCCTCTTTATTGTACATATGAGTGAGAACATACAGTAGTTGTCTTTTTCCTCCTTACTTACTTCTCTAAGCATAATTACCTCCAGGTCCAACCACTTCATTCTGGAGAACACACTATCGTCTTTTTTTTTAAATGACAAACTCTATTGAGTATATCTTCTCTATTCTCTTAACTCATTTTTTCAGTATTTAGACTGCTTCCAGTCCTTGGCTATTGGCAAAATAATGCAGTCATGAAAAAGTACCTTCAAATTAGTATTTTCGTGTCTTTTGGATATATACCTAGGGATGTAATTGCTGGGCCATAAGCTATTTTTCTTTTTATTTGTTCAAGAACTCTCCATACTGTTTTCCATAGGGATTGTACCAGTTTCCATTCCCACCAACAATATACCTGAGTTCTTTTTTCTCCACATTTTTGCCAGTACTTCTCGTCTCTTGATTTGTTGATGTGGGCCATTCTCACAAGTGTGATGTTGTATCTCATTGTGATATTGATTTGCATTTCTCTAATGATTATTAAAGTGGAATATTCTTCTGTGGCTTGTCTGTATATATTAATTAAAAAATGTCTATTCAGATGTTTTGCCCACCTTTTAATTGGGTTGTTTATTTTTTGTCGTGGTTGAGCAGTATGATTTCTTTGTAAATGTTTGCCATCAATTGTTTATCAGATATGTGATATGCAAATATCTTCTCCCAATTACTGGGTTGCCTGTTTATCCTTGTGTAGCCTGCTTTTGAAGTGTCAAGGCTTTTAAATTTGATGTGGTCTCATTTGCTTTATCTTGTTTTAGTTCCACTTGCTTATTTGGATGAGTCTTTGAACATATCTTTAATGTTAAGATCATGAAGTGTTTCACCAATGTTTTCTTCTATCTGTTATATAGCTTCATATCTTATATCCACGTCTTTGACCCATTTTGAGTTAATTTTGGTGTATGGTATTAAGCGGTGGTTCTAGTTTCATTTTACTTCATACGAATATTTCTCAGCACCATTGATGGAAGATATGTTCTTTTACCACTGAGTGAGTTTGGCCACTTTGTCATATACAAATGCCATAGTCTATCATTGAGATGTTAAAAAGTGTACAGTAGTAGATGCGTGTTTTTGACTGACAGTTGTTAAATGAAAGGGGGCATCTATTA
Source organism: Erinaceus europaeus (assembly GCF_950295315.1). NCBI lineage: Eukaryota > Metazoa > Chordata > Mammalia > Eulipotyphla > Erinaceidae > Erinaceus > Erinaceus europaeus. The sequence goes on along the minus strand of NC_080179.1, from coordinate 8,785,327 downwards.
TGACGAAGAATGCTGTTCATGCTGAAAGTTAAAGAATAACATCAAAACCATATTGACATTAAAAAAAAATCTTCAAAAAGGTTGAGACTAAAAACTAAATAATTTTAAGGATCACATCACATAACATTACTAACCATTTTAAATTTTGTTTTCAGAATCACCCTATGAGGTTAAAATGTGTCACCACTATATGAATAGAGACATTCATATGATCTAACAGAGGAAGTTGAGTGACCACACCTTCAGTCATTTCATATTCATTGAATGGAATAGTTCCATTGTGCATACATACAACATATTTCAATGTGTTATTTGATAATCAAGCAGCAACATACTAATATCCTTACTTAGCTTACTCTTTGTGTTTTATGTATCTTCATTATCACTTTCTCTGTTTCTTCAGAACAAGCTGCTGGGCTGTGATGTATCCCTCTCTGTCTTGGACATACTGGGAAAGGCCTTCGCTGGCTGACCGGAGGGTTAAGTGATGTGAAACCCATAGTTGACAGAAGGCATTCCGAGCCGGCATTGGTGGATCCAATGAGTGCAAGTGTACCCGTTTATTGTTTCCATCAGAACCTTTTATGATGCCAGCTCATACAATTATCTTAGACATGCATAGTAAGTAGTCAGCTGAGTTGTTACATGAGGTGTGTCATGTCAGCATTACATCATACATTAGTGCTAGGTGCAAAAGGTACCGATCGCAGCAAGTACTGAGTGCAGCATGGGCTTTGAGCCAGGAAATCACAGGTCTTGAGCTAAGGCTACATCCAGAAGCCAAGGCTATCATCTGGGTTTTTAGCAGACTGCTATCCAGCCTGCATATGGTAGTTCAGCCCACAGGTCTACTTTTCCTGCATGGTTTTATAGTTATCCTACCTCTGTGGGGTACTATATAGGAGAACTGGCGATCTTATATGTGTCAGTGACAGTATAGTTTCCCAGGGATGAAAGTGGTGTTGTGTAGTCTAGAGGATTTCTCTTTTTTCCCCTTACTGGAGTCCTGGCCTAAGTGGAATATTTCTTTTCCTTTGCTTTAGCTTCATCTTGACTATACCTGTCTTTCCTTTCTCCAAGGTCTTTAGTTGATGTGGAAACTCTGATGTCTCTGTGATCCCTAGGACACTAATTATACTTATTCTTTTCCATCCATCTTCTGTTACACAGATGTTATAGCTTCCTGCTTCTCCTTTTATTACAGTCTCTGAAGTTCAAGAGTTGCTTCGCATTCACTTCCATGTAATAGGATTCTCTTAGTCTTGTCCTATTGTGAAGCAGTGGGTAATTAATGCTTTTGTATGGAAGAGGGAAACAAGAAACATACTGTGCTGTTATCTTTGTGATGTCATCTTGAGAAGAAGTATATTACTTTTATGTATTTGCTTTTTTACTGTACCAGTCACTACTTAGATAAGCATACAGGTTATTCCCCATATCTGAAAACAGAGTGGTCTTATTTGGTATTCTTTAATAGTTTATCATTTATATGGGGAAAATGATAGCATTTGCAGCCCCCAAAATCATCCTACCACATTATACCAAATAGAGACAATCTACTTTTGAATTTCAGGGGAAATCAAGATTGGCAACCAAACAATGGTGATGGTAAGCCTTACTGATAAAATGCATTTTTGCATTTCACAATCTGCTGTTATATAGGCTATTTTTTAATTACAATATTAGTATTTGGGTAGCACTGTATTTATGGAGTTTGAGAGATCTGCAAGTTGTGTCAGTATGAATCATTAAAATTGCTTTTTTACATTTTTTCCTAAGAAAAACATTATCCCATGTTATCATCCTAAGAAGTACTAACATTTAAGGGCTTTTATTCCGATTTGTATTGATTGAATCTAGATCTGTCTTAAATTGAATGGTAGATGAATTTTTTTTTGTAAAGATGATTGAAACTACAAATCCAGTGTGATTATAAAGGAACAGTAGAAGAGCTCTGTTATTGAAAGTGTTACCATGAATCCATTCTGGTTCTGAGAAAAATGTAGACATGCTGTTCAGTCATAATTTCAACCTCAACTTTAAATAAGTTGTCATTCTTAAAGAAGAAAAGAACTTTTGTGTCTTGTTGGCTCTAATATTCACTGCTCAGCACTAAGTGTTCAAGAGTGCTTTCTGGTGAAATAGATACCAATTCACAGAGATAAATGTCAGAGCAGTAACCATTACTTAATGTGTTGATGACTTTTCCACCATGCTGAAGTGGGCTTCTGTTATCTGTTTGTAGATCCAACACTTCAATACATTTAAAAAGATTTGAAGCTACTTTCTCTCTGACCACTAAAGTGGTAATTACTGCTTTTCCAATCATTATAGCATCAAATATGGTTATATTTTGTTGAAAACATCCACACATCAGAATCCCATTCTATGGTATGATACCTCTACCCAGAAAGACAATCATAATCAGCCTAGCTAGAATGTTATTTTCTTGCATATCTGACATTTCTGTGGGCTAGGTCTGAGAAATAGCCAGAAAAGCAGAGATTTTCCTCTTTGTGTAAGAGAAGCTATGCTAGGACTCCCATACAGTTAAGATCTGTTAGAACTGCATTTCTCATCACCATGAAATAATGTGCATCATTCAGATGTTTTCAAACAAACCACTGTAAATTGTTTGATTATTTTACAATTACCTCAAAAGAGACTTTATCTTCAAAAGAGGCTTTAAAATATATAATTCCAATAGTACTTTTAAACCCTTCAGGCAAATACAAAATATTTAAGAATGTTCAGATAATTTTGGTTCAGATTAAAATTATTTGATTATTAGTAATATGCCAAGAAACTCAGTGTTTTGCATAGTATAGAAATTAGTTTTTGAATAGAATTTGGAAAGGACATTTCTATCGCTTGTCTGCTCTATTGCTTTTCTTGTATCATTTATATAAGATAGAGTCTTTGAGAAATACACTGTATTCTTTTCCTTAACTACTCATCTGTGACTCTTATAGAATTCACTTTTTCAAACCTACATTACTTGGAAGACAGAAAAGTCTATTTGAGTTAGTGTTTTTCTTTAAGATGTGTTTTCTTTCTTTTTATAGGACACATTTTAATTTCTCATGTTCTTTTAATTTTTTCTTTGCTTCCAGACATTGGCAAAAGCTACAGATTATTGTATAACTTATTCTGCCATAGCTACTTATAGGAAATGTTTCATTTCATTGGATTTTTTATCTTTTATCATCACAGATAAATACACAACAGTCATTACTTCTAGTATATTAGATAAAACATACACAAAATAAAGTTAAGGAAACAAGAAAAGTTGGTTATTTATTTATTTATTTATTTATATTTATTTATTTATTTATTTTGCTTCCAGGGTCATTGCTGGGGCTCGGTGCCTGAATTAGGAATCCACTGCTCCTGGAGGCCATTTTTTCACTTTCGTTGCCCTTGTTGTTTATCATTGTTGTTGTTATTATTATTGTTGCTGTTGGATAGGACAGAGAGAAATCAAGAGAGGAGGGGAAGGCAGAGGGGGAGAGAAAGACAGACACCTGCTTCACCGCCTGTGAAGCGACCCCCCTCTCCCCGCAGGTGGGGAGCTGGGGGTTCGAACCGGGATCCTTATGCCAGTCCTTGTGCATCACAACATGTGCACTTAACCCTCTGTGTTACCGCCCAGCTCCCAAGAAAAGTTTTGACTTCACAAATTAATTTAATTTATAACTTTAAAATGTCTTTGATTTCTTAGTTTATTTATTTTACTATTTATGAGAGGAGACTATCATTGTCTGTCGTGTAGCTTTTTATATGAGACAGCCATATCAAAGTTGTTCACTGCTGTGATTACTCTTAGCCATGAACATAGCTATATGCTGTCAGTTGGGTTGTACTAATTGAACTTATTATACTTAGTCGTCTTCTTCTAGCGTTTGCCCTTCTTCCATAGCCAGTCAACAGCATCAGGTTGAGCCTGATGCAAAGCCTCGAGACCTCCTTTGAATCTGGAGAGGGGGCAGTCGTTGACTATGTGGGTCATAGTCTGTCTGGAGCCGCAGGGGCAGTTCGGGTCGTCTCTGGCTCCCCAGCGATGGAACATAGCGGCGCACCGGCCATGGCCTGTTCGATAGCGATTGAGGAGGGCCCGATCATAACGTGCCAGGTCAAAGCCGGGTTGATGCTCACAGGGGTCTGTGATGAGGTGTTTGTTCTTGACCTCAGCTGACTGCCAACTCTGTTTCCAAGAGTCTGGAACAGAGAAGTTCAGTGTAGGCGCAGGGGACCAGATTGGGTGACGAGACGTCAAGCGCTGCACAGGGTGGGCGAAGATATCCGCGTATATTGGCAGGTCCGGTCGAGTGTAGACGTGGGAAATGAACTTAGATGATGCCGCATCCCGACGAATATCTGGCGGGGCGATGTTGCTAAGAACTGGCAGCCATGGAACCGGGGTGGAACGGATGGTTCCAGAAATGATCCTCATGGAGGAATATAATTTGTAGTCGACCAAGTGGACATGGGGGCTACGGAACCATCCTGGGGCACAGTATTCTGCAGTGGAATAGCATAATGCCAGAGAGGATGATCGCAGTGTGGCAGCGCTCGCGCCCCATGAGGAGCTGGCCAGTCTTGCAATGATGTGATTCCTCGCGCCCACCTTTGCTGCAGTTTTTATGAGATGTTCGTGAAATGACAGAGTGCGATCGAGAGTAACGCCAAGATAGACTGGCTGGGCTTCATGCCGGATCCTCGTACCGCCAAGCTGCACATTAAGCTCACGCGAGGCCGAGGCATGGTGTAGATGGAAAACAGATGCTACCGTTTTAGCAGTGCTAGGAATTAGTCGCCATTTTTTACAGTAATCAGATATCAGAGACATGTCTTTCGTGAGTGTTTCCTCGAGGATGTGGAACTTGGATGCCTGAGTTGCACAGCAGATGTCATCGGCGTAGATGAACTTCCTTGAAGAAGTTTCTGGGAGGTCATTGATGTAAATATTAAATAGCGTAGGAGCCAGAACAGAGCCCTGGGGGAGGCCACTTGAGACAGGTCTCCATCTGCTAGACTTGTCACCCAGATGCACCCGGAATCTTCTGTTTTGGAGAAGAAACGATATACTTAGTCTGATGTTTGTTTAGCCTACATAGGCATGATTCTAGTGTACTCTATGTAGCTAGTCCCAGGTGTCACCTTCAAGATCCGCTTTCCAATGAATCTCTCCTTTCTTCCTACTTTAACACCCCCTTTCTTTCCTTTCATGGCTCCTTGAAAATTCTGTCTTTTCACTTTTCCAGGTTTTACCAAGTAAACCTTTCTCTGGGAGTTCTAGGACATTCTGGTTTCAGCTGGATCTTTGTACTTTTAAAAAAATATTTTATTTTTGTGGTCCGGGAGGCGGTGCAGTGGATAAAGCATTAGACTGTTAAGCAAGAGGTCCTTCGTTCCATTCCCAGCAGCACATGTGCCAGAGTGATATCTGGTTCTTTCTCTCTCTCCTCCTATCTTTCTCATGAATAAATAAAATCTTTTAAAAATTATTTTTATATTAATGAGAAAGGAGAAGAGAGAGAAACTCTTCTAGACATAACTGTAGTAGACATCACTCTAGTACATGTGCTGCTGGGGATTGAACTCAGGACCTATGTTTGAGAGTTCAGTGCTTTATTCACTGCGCCACCTCCCAGACCATTAGATCTGCACTTTTATAATATAATGAGCCCGTAAAACTATGCTGTGTTTTGTATATCTTTATATTGTCACATATCTTGACTTTTACTCAACGTTATATTTTTTTATGTTTATCCAAGATGATATATTTTTATTTAATGCCTGTGCTACAGTAAAGAAATATAAAATTATGTAGAAATATAAAATACTAGATATGTTATATGAATGTTTTCAATCCTTCTCACTCTAGGGTCACTATTTATCTTAATATTAAGATTCAAGTCCTCTTTAGTGATTCCTCGTGCTCCAGCCCTTTCAGAGTTCATCTGAGGACTCCCAACATAGCTTACACCCAGCCAGTTGTCAGTTATCACAAGATCTCAGTAAGTTTCTGCGGATGGTATTTGTTGATGGACCAAGAAAAGAAAAAGTGTATTTGAATGAACCAAACTAACCCCAACTTTAAAAGAAATATTGTTTGACAGACTTTCACAGAACTGTTCACATATTTTTTTCTGAGTTCAGCTGGGAGGAGGAGTCTGTCGCTGGAATTAAAAATAACCGTGTCTGCAGAATTCCATAATGGTTATGAAAGTTCAAAAGAATAAAAATGGTGAAAGATAACATTGCTTCTTCAAAAACCTCTTCTACTGATAGGTAGGTATTACTCTGAAGATGAATTCTATTTCACCTGCTTCTATTTTATCTATATGACCTTATAAAGCTATGTTGAGATTGATAGTAAGGATTTTAAAAAAATATTTATTTTATTTATTTATTCCCTTTTGTTGCCCTTGTTGTTTTATTGTTGTGGTTATTATTGTTGTTGTCGTTGTTGGATAGGACAGACAGAAATGGAGAGGGGAGGGGAAGACAGAGAGGAGGAGAGAAAGACAGACACCTGCAGACCTGCTTCACCGCCTGTGAAGCGACTCCCCTGCAGGTGGGGAGCCGGGGTTCGAACTGGGATCCTTATGCCGGTCCTTGCGCTACAGTCCGACTCCCAGGATTTTTTTTTTTAGAGAGCCCAATGACTTCACTTTTATTTGTTGGAAAATTAAGGGTCAGAAAAAATTTATTCATTTGTCAACAGTACCTTTCATAGAATACATGAAATTTTTAACTTTGTGTATGCAAGAGATTTTTTTTTCAAATTTCTTTATTGAGGAATTAATGTTGTTACCATGAAACTGTATTCAAAAATTTGAAACTGCTAGAAAATCCATTTTCATTTTCTCGATACATAAATGTCTTGCTTTCAGTTGTGTTTTTTACCACTTTCCAGACAAACTGAACTATTTTTTTCTTTGTCCTTTTATTCCTGACTATTTATTATCTCCGGTATTGTGGCATGGCATATATATATTTGGTAAAGGACTTTTGTTCTTTTGAGTGGAATTGTCTTCACTTTTGTCATAGGGTTGAGCAAACTTTTTTTTTTTTTAATGAATCTGGTCCACGGACAGGTGGTGTGCTAAGCTTTGCCAAATAATGTATCTTAGTTGGCAGTCTGAATGACAGCGAGTAAGGCATCATACATCAGAGCCCTTGTGTCTACTTCACTTCCAGCTGTGTATGCTGGGTATAAAATGTCCTTCCTTTTTTTTTTTTTTAATAGTCAGTATAAGATTTATTTAAGCAATGATTCATCCAATGATCATTGCTGGACTTAATACGAGATGCTAAGTTTTCGATCCAATTGTCCTTCCTGGATAAGTTTTTCTCTCCTATCTCTTTCAGTTTTAAAAACATAATACCAGAGGAAGAGGGGTTCAGTTCCAAGAAGAGCTCCTACCAGTGAGTTCTTTGGAGTGGGTCTAAAGTCGGGATAGATGTTTGCTGATCTTGCATAGGCCCAAGTAACAGTGAAGGATCTCCAGTGAGCCCTCGGTGGCTGGGGTCGCTGTACTGAAGCAGGTACTCTCGCTTCAGCCTGGACCTTATTGCTAAGCGCTCGGCTTCTGGTTCCATCATATCTGCCAGGATCCAGGGTCGTGGGGAGAGTGGCCAGCTTCGATGGTTTATACTTGGGGATCAACATCTTGGCGTCCTGGCAAGAAACTGCCTGAAGCTTTCCTTTTCCTGTCTGTAAATAACATGTAGCTGCCATTTCAAGTCTGCTTAACTAAGGACTGCGTTCACCACCAGGAGTTACTCCTGCTACTGGGATAGATAGATGTCGTTTATTTGCTGATTTAACAGGTTTTGTAATTCTAACAAATCAATTTTCTAGTACTAATAATTAGGGGTGAAGGGGAGATTATTGGTTAAAAGTCTCTAATTTGAGGGAAGTGCAAAATGTAATTTTAAGGAGCTGTTGAATTTACACTTACATTTCAACTTTTGTTAACAATACTGTGAGAAACATTTCCAGCTCATTCTTTCTAGTAGAATTAGGCTTTGCTTTGTATTCTAGGTAAATGTTAATTATTTGCCTTTCATATGTCTTCGTAAAGAAGTAAGGTAAATTCCAGTTGTCTAAACAAGCAACTCTATCACCTGAGGCCATTGAGAACTTCTCGGTGAGACTCAAACATTTCTGCTTTATGTCCCATGAGAGAGAGAAAACAGAGTATCACATATTGCCGGCATCTCTTCCTGTCTTTTCCAATATTATCTCTCAGGAGCTTTGTAGCTGTAGTTTTTCTAAGTACTTAAATACTCTTGATCTACTTTTTACATATGTTTTGAGACATAGGCCAAGCTCTATGTTTTCCCCTATGTAAATAATAGTCAACACCGGACCATTTGACAAAGTTTTTTTTTTTTAATTTATTTATAAAAAAGGAAACAATGACAGCACCATAGGATAAGAGGGGTACAACTTCACACAATTCCCACCACCAGAACTCCGTATCCCCTCCCCTCCCTTGATAGCTTTCCTATTCTTTATCCCTCTGGGAGTATGGAGCCAGGGTCATTGTGGATGCAGAAGGTGGAAGGTCTGGCTTCTGTAATTGCTTCCCCGCTGAACATGGGCGTTGACAGGTCGATATGATTGAATTTCTCTGTCAATTTACAAAAAGTTATGCAGGATTATTTCTAGAACAGTTTAATCAGGTCATTTGTTGACAGTGCTAGTAGCTCATGGTCTTCATTATTATGGTATTAGAACTGCTCTTACAAGTCATCATATGCTGTTCTTTTTAGACAATTCTGTTTTGGGTTTTTAAAAAATTCTTTCATATGTCCATGTATATTTTATCATTTGCTTTTAATTTCTGCAAGAAAGATTTCTTGGATTTTAATTGGTAAATAGAATTTTCAGGCAAATTAGGGGAAAAAGATAAAACATGCTTTCTTGATTTTTTATATTTATTTATTTATTTTCCCTTTTGTTGCCCTTGTTTTTTATTGTTGTTAAAGTTATCATTGTAGTTGTTATTGATGTTGTCGTTATTAGATAGGAAAGAGAGAAATGGAGAGAGGAGGAGAAGACAGACATGGGGAGAGAAAGACAGAAACCTGCAGACCTGCTTCACTGCCTGTGAAGTGACTCCCCTGCAGGTGGGGGCCCGGGGGCCTCGAACCCAGATTCTTACGCGGGTCCCTGCGCTTAGCACCACGTGCACTTAACCCGCTGCACTACTGCCAGACTCTCCATGCTTTCTTGTTTTATTGTCTTTTCTTTCTCATTAACATGGTAACTTACTCCAGCTTTTGACTCTGGTTCAGTTGTTCATAAATATTTTGTAGTTTTCAGTTTGAACATGGCCTATATTTTTTATAAGTTTTATTCTTGGTTCACTCTGCGGTTCGAATTTATTTGAAGTTTATGCTTTCTGGCTATATATAGAAATATAGTTGCTTATTTTTTGCTGATATTTATCATAAATGATTGATACATTCACTTATTGTATTTGATAACCCCTTTAGTATACTCAGTAGACTTACATAGGCATAATGATGTGCACAAATGATATGTTTTCTCTGTTCAAATATGTATGACTATCATTTATGGCTTGTCCTTGTCTCCTCATTGCTACAGCAATGGATGGAGCTTCTGCCTTGTTACTCTCTCTCTGTATCTCTCACTATCTGAATACAAACGGTGACCTTGAACAGTGAAATTGTGCAATATATATACATATGTGTATATATATATATATATATATGTAGATATTACTCACTGATGATAGTGAACATGTTTTGCCTTCATTGCTTCATGACAACTTTCTCAGATAGAAAGAGGCAGAAGTAGCGGGGGAGAGATACTGTAGCACTGAGGCGTCCTCCACTTATGTTGAGGGCCAGTCTCAAACATGAGATATGCATGGTTCCAAGCAGGTGGGCCATCCAGGGGAGCAACTTTTGAGACCTTTTCATAGTAATATTTCTATGGTGACTTCCATGTCTTGTTCTTAACAAGTAATTTTCAGAATAATGTTTAGCTTTTATAGAAAAATGAATTTAAGGGTGTGTAAAGGAATTAACCTTGAGAATCCAAATTCTCACTGTAATTTTAGTTTTTTTTAAAAAGTTTTATTATTTCTATTTTTTTAATATTTATTTTATTTATTTATTCCCTTTTGTTGCCCTTGTTGTTTTATTGTTGTCGTTGTTGGATAGGACAGGGAGAAATGGAGAGAGGAGGGGAAGACAGAGAGGAGGAGAGAAAGACACCTGCAGACCTGCTTCACCGCCTGTGAAGCCACTCCCCTGCAGGTGGGGAGCCGGGGTTCGAACCGGGATCCTTATGCCGGTCCTTGTGCTTTGCGCCACCTGCGCTTAACCCGCTGTGCTACAGCCCGACTCCCCCTCACTGTAATTTTAGAAGCTCTCATGTAGATTGTAGGTTTCTGCTTTGGGAGCTGATTCTTAGCTTACTCATGAGAAAGTGATTTTTTTTTTTTCCAGATAGAAGTAAGTTGCGTTCTGGAGATTCAAGACTGGAGAGTCAAAATCTCAGTATTTCCAGATTTAGTTAAACCATCAGTGGCTTATCAGTTGGTCCATTTTTGTCCCTCACTTTACACCCTTGCTGTATTGTCAGATGTATAGATCAATTGGAAAATATAGAGTTAAGTTTATGGATGCTATTATGTGAGAATAGTTTTTAAAAATCTAGGACACAGAAGCTATTGATTCAGAGTTGTGCACTCAAACCCAGTTACTGCCAGAGCGGTGTGAGTTGGAGGGTGAGTCTATTTGGTTCCATCTGTACAAATGTGGATTTTAGAAGACTTTTCATTGGCAGAATGTGGAAGACTGATTGCAGCCGGTTAAGACTAGAGGCTTCTAATCATTCATAGGAATTGTGCAGTTGATAGATGAGGAGATTCTGACTTCTTGACAGTGAGGACTGAGAGAAGTCACAGTGGACATATGTGGTAAAGTGATTTCTAGAGGATGGTAGCATGCTGTGAGATAGAATTTACTTGATATGTTATCAAGTAGTTGGCGTCACTATTTCCCAAAATGTGGTCAGAGCAATAGTGGTCTCACAAAATGATCCCTAAAAATGAAATTTTCTGTAATAATAGAACTTGGGGAGGGGAAATGTTACATATATACTTCCATTTTTTCAAAGGTTGCAATAGTTCTATGGATACAGTATTTCTGTCTGCTTCTAATATTATCTCGTGCTCAGCAGAAAAAAATAGATAAGAAAGGCTTGTTCACTTTGATTCTTTTTAAAGGAAAAGAGTATGTATGCATATTAGGGTGATGTATATTAGGGTTGAGTACCTGAATCATCTTAAAATGATTTCGTGGGGAGAGGACATGGACAGAATATTCACCACAGAAGAGATCCAGAAGGCCAGGAAACACATGAAAAAATGCTCCAAGACTTTAATTGTCAGAGAAATGGAAATAAAGCAACAATGAGATACCACTTCACTCCTGTGAGAATGTCAGACATCAGAAAAGGTAACAGCAGCAAATGCTGGAGAGGGTGTGGGGTCAAAGGAACCCTCCTGCACTGCTGGTGGGAATGTCAATTTGTCCAACCTCTGTGGAGAACAGTCTGGAGAACTCTCAGAAGGCTAGAAGTGGACCTACCCTATGATCCTGCAATTCCTCTCCTGGGGATATATCCTAAGGAACCCAACACACCCATGCACAAAGATCTGTGTACACATATGTTCTTGGCAGCACAATTTGTAATAGCCAAAACCTGGAAGCAACCTAGGTATCTAACAACAGGTGAGTGGCTGAGCAAGTTGTGGTATATATACACAATGGAATACTACTCAGCTATAAAAAATGGTGACTTCACCGTTTTCAGCCGATCTTGGATGGACCTTGAAAAATTCATGTTAAGTGAAAGAAGTCAGAAACAGAAGGATGAATATGGGATGATCTCACTCTCAGGCAGAAGTTGAAAAACAAGATCAGAAGAGAAAACACAAGTAAAACCTGAAATGGAATTGGCGTATTGCACCAAAGTAGAAGACTCTGGGATGGGTGGGGTGGGGGAGAATACAGATCCAAGAAGGATGACAGAGGACCTAGTGGGGGTTGTATTGTTATATGGAAAACTGGGAAATGTTATGCATGTACAAACTATTGTATTTACTGTCAAATGTAAAACATTAATTCCCCGATAAAGAAATTACAAAAAAAAAATGCAAGCTTAAGTTCAAGTTGTATCATCAGTTGAAAAGGAACTGAGAGGCAAGAATACTGTCATTATTCCATTTCCAGGTCCATCAAGAGCTGGATTAACTGGTATCTAAATATATTGTCTTATTGATTCGGTTCTGGAAAGCAGGTATACAGATATGCACTTAGATTACCAGCACTGTCATCAGAGCCACCTGGTGAGGCCAGAGGGCCAGCAGGACTCTAAATTCCTTTCACATGCCCAGGTTGGAACAACCAGGGCCGCACATACCTTGGTAGCAACCAGCAGGCAGCTGGTCAACCAGCAGATCCATCCTGTACCCTCCCAGTTTCCTAATAGGGATTAATCTAATGATCCTGGGGCCATGTAGTTATCTGGTAGAGAGCACATGCTACAGCCCACAAGGGCCCAGATCCAAGCCTGCAGAGGGAGAAACTTCACAGGAGGTGAAGTAGTATTAAAGGCGTCTCTCTTTCTTCCTCTCTCTCTATTTCCCTCTTCTCTGCTCAATTTCTCTCTGTCAAGTCAACCAGTCAACCAGGGGCCAGGCAGTGGCACACCTGGTTGAGTGCACACATTACAGTGTGCAAGGACCTGGGTTCTAGCCCCTGGTCCCCACCTGCAGGGGAAAAGCTTCTCAAGTGGTGAAGTAGGACTGCAGGTTTCTCTCTGTCTCTCTCCCTCTCTATTTCCCCCACCCATTATCAATTTCTCTCTGTCTCTACCTAATAAGAAAAAAAAGTGATTTCGGTTTCATAAACTCTTTAAAAATAATTGTCAAAATGACTTGAAATGTGGAATTGGATTTTTTAAAAAAAATCCTTAGTTTAAGTGAAAACAGGTTTTTCTGGGTACTGGAAATGCATTGGCATGAATTTATTTCCTGACCATATGGATGTTAAGTAAGCTGGAGTGCCGAGAATTAAATGAGATAATTTATGCAAAGTCTGTAACATAATAGGTACATAGTAGGCATTCCTTAAATAGGAGCTGCAGGACATAAATTCACATAATCATTAACTTGGAAGACTGTACTTGAAAATGTATATGAAGAAGAAGTTGTTCAGGGGGAGTGCATGAAAGGATAAAGAGAAGATAAAGATCTAGAACAACCTGGCATCTTAGAAGCAGAAATGATGATCTGGGGAAAGGAGAGAACACAGAGGTCAAAGGCAGGAGGACAAGAATAGGACAGCTTCATGGATGGTAATGTTTGAAGAAGGAAGGGCTGGTTAGGTTGGTAAATGCTCTGTAACAGTTAAGAAGCATAAAGAAAGGGAGAGATATAACTCATTGGAAGAATACTTTGTATGAGAGAGACTGTGGGTTTCATATCCAGATACTCCATTACACAATGGAGTTTAGTGGTTTGGCCTTTCTGATTTATGGAACAAACATATATATATATATATATATATTTGAAGTGCAGTAAGTGATAATGTCACCTAGACAATGATTGGTGAGGTTAGCAAGCCTAGAACTATCTTGCATTAGTAGAAAAAAATTGGAAGAAAAGGGGCCAGATGGTGGCACACCTGGTTGAGTGCACGTTACAATGCACAAATACCAGGTTCAAGTCCCCAGTCCCCATCTACAGGGGGAAGCTTTGCAATTGGTGAAGCAGGGCTGCAGGTGTCTCTCTGTCTCGCTCTCTCTCTGTGTCCCCCATCTTCTCAGTTTCTGGATGTCCCTATCCAATAAATAAATAAAGATAATAAATTTAATAAAAAGAAAATGTGGGAAGAAAATTGAGGAAAGGCAAGTTGCGTTTTCCTGAAATTTCTGTTTCAGAGAACGCATAGGAATGGCAGGTAAGAGAGACAAAAAGATAACTTGAAGGGCTACATGATATTTTTAGTGGAAGTATACTTGTTGCACACTCCCTAAAACTCTGGTAATAGGTAATAGATTATGGGAGACAGAAACTTGGCAGCTGGGTTACCACATGAAGACATATAGCTTCCTAATGAAAAGGTCTCCTTGGAGAAATTATCACAGGTCAAGACAGAGTCATAAACTTGCTGACTTTGAGCTGCTCAAAGACCAAAGCACAGTCTGATTGACCTGTGTATATCAAGAAACGAACACTGGACATGCCGCTGGGTTGATGTTTTAAACAAAGACTTTTTATGTATACAGAGATTTGTCTTAGTGTGAAAGTGGAAGATTTGCTAGTATGTAGCATATTCAAAATAAAACTTTGCGTTCTGTTTATTTGAGAATAAGAAAACAGTGCTCGGGTCTTAATTATTAGATGAAAGATGTTTCATTTTGATTTTTTAAAAAAAATTGTCTATTTATTAATTGGATAGAGACAGAAATTGAGAGAGAAATGGGTAGACAGAGAGACAGACAGCTTCACCCCTGATTTACTAGTCATAAAGCTTTCCCCAACCAGATGGGGACTGGGAGCTTGAACCTGGGTTCTTGTGCACTCAAACAGGTGTGCCACCACCTGGCCCCTGAATGATTTTTTTTTTTAAGATTTTATTTATTTATCAGTGAGAAAGATATGAGGAGAGAAAGAACCAGATATCACTCTGGTACATGTGCTGCTGGGGATTGAACTCAAGACCTCATGCTTGAGAGTCCAATGCTTTATCCACTACACCACCTCCCGGACCACTGAATGATTTTTTCTTTAGCAATCTCATTAACAGTATTTAAGCCACTGTTTTGCTTATTTAAACTCTTGACTTTTTTTATTACAAATTTCAACTTTTACTGTATCTTATGAGTAGAGACCAAGTCATGAGCTCACATGTTGTATCTGCCAGGAATAGGGATTTAGCTAAGTCACAAAACAAAACAAAAAACAAAACTTTGTCTACTTCTAAAGTAAAATTCTGAGAATGGCTTGGACTCACTGTTTACTTACAGTGCAATCAGGAAAGCAGTTCAGTAGGCAGAGCGCAGAGCTTGCATATGTGAGACCACATGTTCAACCACACCTACCAAAGCAGTTCACTAATCTGCCTTTCTCTCTCCTCTTTCCACTTCAGACAAAATTAATTTTGTTTTTTTGTTTAGGGAAATGTTATAGCATCTTCAAATAGTTATTTAATAATGGTGATTCATATTCCCATTAATAGTGTGAGAATTTCACTTGTTCCACATTTTCACCAACACTTGGTCTGATCAGTTTTTTTTTTTTCCTAGCTCACTTTTTGACTAAACCATAGGATAGGAGGGGTACAACTCCACACAATACCCACCACCAGATATCCATATCCCCTCCCCTCCCCTGACAGCTTTCTTATTCTTTAACCCTCTGGGAGTGTGGACCCAGGGTCATTGTTGGATGCAGAAGGTTGGAGGTGTGGCTTCTGTAATTGCTTCGCTGCTGAACATGGGCATTACAGGTCGAAAGAATAACAAAAAGGATTTGACTGAATTTGGGGTAGGGCACCAAAGTAAAAACCCTGGGTGGAGGGTGAGGGTGGACTTTTGGCTTCACGGGGTGGGGGTGGGGTGGGAATGGGATGGGACACAGTTTTTTGGTGGTGGGAATGGTGTTTATGTACACTCCTAGCACACACTTTCTAATCATTGACTTGAAGCCTTTCATGGTCATGAATGATAATGGAAGATGAGAAACAATCCATGCTGGGAGAAAATATTTATGTCCTTAGTAACAAAAAAGAATACAAGGGAATAAAGGTGAATTGCTTATACTTCAAAGAAAAACAATTACATGCTTACTGAAAGGGTAGGGGATCTAGATGCTTTCTAACTCATTTACTGATGAGTGAAAAATGGGAGTTGCAGGTACAGTTGCAGGAAAATGTGAATTTTATGCAAAGGAATGATGTTTTGTGAAGTGCCCACTTAACCACCAGCTTAATAAAGGGAGACACAGAGGCAGAGTGGAACTGGATGCTAAATGGATCATTAACTGTAACAGAGTGCTTGTAATGTATAAAGACAGATTAATGATGACAGTGACAATGTCACTAGTGGCAAATGCAAAATGTAATTTCACTTTTTATTATTCATTTTCTCAAGTTCTTTCTAATTGCCCTTCTCTGGGCTGGATTTGTAGGATTTTCTATTTATTATTATTATTATTATTATTATTATTTTGTATAACAGATGTCATTGTAATGATGATGATAATTATAATCACAAAGTAAACATAAACTAGAAAAACAATGAAAACACTGTAACTATAATTTTTTGGTGTTTAGATTGCTTTTCAAATAAATGTCAGAAGGTCTACTAGCTATCTACATATCTGGTTGATAGAATATACTCATGAGAAAATTTGCTTTTGAATCTTGATTTCATCAGCATAACACTACTATTATAAATTATCAGCAGGCTATTTTTTAGTCCTAACTTTACATAGAGACTTCATTAAATGGCAATTGAAAATACAATAAAAGTGATAAAAAAACTGACATAATTTAAAATTAGTATAGATTTTGAAAACTGACATTTTGTCTAGTTTTGAAGTAATCTATTACCAAGAATTCAAAAAGTACAGAAATATGTAAATAAAAATTTTGCTCACAATCCACAGTCACTGTTAATGTTTCCATATATTCTCATTTAGTCTTCTTGACTCATGATAAGTGAATAGGAAATGTGTAAATATTTGTTTTCAGTTTTAAATATCTAATTGGCTTTATTAAGCAATTTTTTAATTGGACTCTATCCCAGATAGTAAGTACAAAGTAGCTTCCTGTACAGATGTTTACAGTTGTTTATTCTGAGTATAGACTTTTATACACTATTCTCTTCACTAATATAGCATTAACTAACATATCACTTGACTTGGAAATATAAATTTGTATATTTTACTTGAAAGTAATTTTATGTAGTTTCCAAGCATTCATTTTTGTTCATTTATAGGGATTTATTCCTGTAAAACTAAGGAGATACAAGTATTTATAAATAATTTCTTTGTCACTGCATTATATTAAAGCAATTAATATAACAACAACAACGAAAGCAAATAACATTGTCATTAGCTAGTCAATTATCTTAGTCACCCAAAACAAAACAAAACAAAAATCATCATGAAGTTGTGGGAAATCTGTTCTAAACAACAATTCATACTCTGAGAAAATATTTAGTATAAATGGACCAGTGGAATTTAATTAACAAATCCTACATACTAGTGAAGCAAGTTACATACAGGTTAAACATGGTTCCTATGTCTATGTAATATCGGTTTGACTTTCAGAATGGGAGTTTCACAAAGAACATCATAAAAGCACAGTTGCCTAAACACTTGTGAGGCGGCACATGGGATGAAGTGATGGACTTTGAAGCCCCAGTCCTGAGTTTGATCCCCAGTAGTTCATGTTCCAGAGTGACTTCTGTCTCCTCTCTCTCCCTCTTAATTCATTTGATTAATTAATAAAGCATGTGACTACTGTATAATTCGTATTATTCCTTCCTTCCTTCAGAAATACTATTTGAGGTAAAATTCTAGCTGGTTACTTTATTGATACTTTTCTCTCTCTCCATCTCTCTCTCTCTCTCTCTCTCTCTCTCTTTCTTTTTACCACCATGGTCATTGCTGGACCAAGCCACCATTCCTAATTCCCAACAGCCATTTCTTCTCTGTTCTCTTCTTTTCCTTAATTTTATTTATTTATTTATTTATTTATTTATTTATGTCACCAGAGTTATTGCTGGGGCTTGGTGCCTACACTACGAATCCACTGCTCCTGGAGGCCATTTTTCCCATTTTGTTGCCCTCGTTATTATTGTTATTGCTGCCATTGCTATTGTTGGACAGGACAGAGAGAAATGGAGAGAGGAGGGGAAGACGGGGGTGGAAGGGAGAAAGACACCTGCACACCTGCTTCACCACCTGTGAAGCGACCCCCTGCAGGTGGGGGAACCAGGGCCTCCAATTGGGATCCTTACTCTGGTCCTTGGCACTTTGCACCATGTGTGCTTAACCCGCTGTGCTACCGCCCGGCCTCCCTTTTTTCTTAATTTGATAGGAGAGAGAGAACTTAAGAAGGGAGGGGAAGCTAGAGAAGGAATGGTACAGAGAGATACCTGCAGCTCTACTTCACTCATGAAGCTTTCTCTTTTCAGGTGGGGAAGGGGGACTTGAACCCTGTGTTCTCAACTGCCTCTACCACCACCTGACCTCTAAGTAGTTTCCAAGTGGGGGAATTGCAGATGCCGTTTTATTTTGTCTACCAGTTGCTCCTCTAATTTTTGTCATAAGCAGAAAGACATTTTTGTATCATTAAAATCAATGAAAGTATGACTTTTCTGGTTGTATTACAACTCCTCATATTGCTGAGTTAGCTTTATACGTTCTCTAATATTGTCTAAATATTTTTCTACTCCCTCTCCATTTGAAATGATTTTTTCATGATCATAAAACTGAAGAAAACATTGTTTTGCAGCATTTTTAATTTTTTTAATGATCAGTGACTCTTAGCCCTCAGCAGGAAATTGTTTATTGTAGAATAGAGTTTAATGAAGGAAAAGTTATGAAGATATTTAGCTGTATTGAAACCCTGACTATAATTTGACTAAACTGTACTAGAAGTTTGTATTATTGGCCATTTGGAGGAGAATGACCAGAGAAAGTGGAATCTGCATGCCCCAGTGACAAAAGGTCAGCTTTGTCATATCTGTAATGATGTCTTTCTTCATCTGTTTAGCAATAACATACCTTTTGGGGGAAAAGGCTTTGGTGCATTCTTCTGGCTTTTGGAAGCACATAACTAAGAGAGAGTGGCTGCGGTTAGGAAAACTTATATTTAGAAAGGTCACATAAATGAACAAAGCTTACAGCTAGTGCAGAGAGTTTAATTAAATTATTTTTGTTGTTCTGAGTTTGAAGATTTCAGTGTCCTTTTTTAAAAATTTATTTATTTATTTATTTATTTATTCCCTTTTGTTGACCTTGTTATTTTATTGTTGTAGTTAATATTGATGTCATCGTTGTTGGATAGGACAGAGAGAAATAGAGAGAGGAGGGGAAGACAGAGAAGGAGAGAGAAAGATAGACACCTGCAGACCTGCTTCACCGCCTGTGAAGCGACTCCCCTGTATGTGGGGAGCCTGGGGCTCGAACCAGGATCCTTAAGCTGGTCCTTGGGCTTTGTGCCACATGTGCTTAACCCATTGCGCTACTGCCTGATTCCCCCTCAGTGTCCTTTTTTATTGTGGTATTCCAAATTCTTCAAATGTATACGGTAAAGTAAAATCTACCACGATATTGCACTTAACACATTAAGGAATAAATTATCCTTGAAAAGATAACGTTATTTTTTGTGACTTATTTTAATGTTTACTTAATAATTTGTAGGGCGTTTGTTGACTCCAATGGTAGTATTTGGAATATAATGAGAAAATGAGAATGATTAAGTTTCAAGTGTAGAAAAGATAGGTAGTAATTTCTCATGTCTCAGGGTTCAAAAAGACAATCAATAGTTAATGTTATCATCACATTGTTTGGTAATTGGGTTAACTTTGAAAAGTCCTTTTGTTATGGTTTGCTGTACAGTACCCAGTATCTTGTATATAGCTGTGCTATTGGTTGCTTCTGATCTTCTTGGTCTAGGCTTTTGAGAGAGTCTGCATATCAATTACACAGCCTATATATTGAAAAGATTCAGTTTGTGTTTTGAAAAACTTCGAGACATACAATTAATTTCCCCCTCTCGTATTAATTAGTGATTTATATGACTACATTTTGCTGGGAGTGTACATAAACACCATTCCCACCACCAAAAGACTGTGACCCATCCCTCCCACCCACTCCCACCCCCCACTGGCCCAGGAAGCTGCATGTCCACCCTTCACCACAGGGTTTTTACTTTGGTGCCCTACTTACAATTTGGTCAGGTCCTGATTTTAGTTTCCCTTTCAGATCTTCTTAGTCAACTTCTGTTGATGAGTGGGATCATCCCATACTCATCTTTATCTTTCTGACTTAGCTCACTTAACATAATTCCTTCTAGTTCTGTCCAAGATGGGTCAGAGAAGGTGGGTTCATTGTTCTTGATAGCTGCATAGTATTCCATTGTGTATATATACCACAGCTTTCTCAGCCACTCATCTGTTGTTGGCACCTGGGTTGCTTCCAGGTTTTAGCTATTATGAATTGTGTTCATAACATAGGAGTACACACCTCTTTTTGGTTGGGTGTTATGGAGTCCTTGGGGTATAACCCCAGGAGAGGAATTACTGGATCATATGGAAGGTCCATGTCTAGCCTTCTGAGAGTTTTCCAGACTGCTCTCCACAGAGGCTGTACCAATTTACATTCCCACCAGCAATGTGAAAGGGTTCCTCTGTCCCCACAACCTCTCTAGCATTTGTTGCTGTTGTCCTTTTTGATGTATGCCATTCTTACAGGAGTGAGGTGGTATCTTAGTGTTGTCGCTAGTGTTTCTTCTATTAGTTAATTTTAAGGTCAGAGGCTTTGGTTATGTTTTAATGAACAGTTGAAATGATGTAGGAATAGGAATGAAAATGGTACATGAGGGAAATAAAATGGTAATGGTGCTGATGTCATTTTTTTAAACTGACTTAAGATGGAAATTGCATGTTGAGAAAATCTAGGTGCTATTAAAGATGTCAAGTGATGAACTAAATTGTAGGATCGAGGAAACTAATCATCTTACAAGACACGGTTCATATTTACAGGGACTCTGGGCATCTTGTGCTTATCTTGCTTACCTTGCAGCTTGGAAGTGCTGAATCTTTTAGTGCAGCTCATGCATCAGGAGGAAGAAGGAGTCAGAGCTTTTGCTTTGTTTTATTATTGTTCTTTTGTCTAACTTGTTTTGCTGTGTCTTCAGTAACATGTCAGGGAATAGGGACAGTTCTGTTCTTCTTTCCCCTGGCTTCACTGTGGAAATATGTCCACGTTCTCTTCTTAGTGTGGCCTCTTCCACTGTTAAGATAAATGAGATTCACTGAAGATCTTCTTGGGAGTTGTAACCTTGGGCATTATGCAGCTTACTAATTTATTACTCTTAGGGGAAAGCTCTGTGCTTTTTGCCGGTCTTCTGCTTCTACAGCTGGACCCTCAGACTTAGTTTTTGTTCAGTTGACTTGAGTTAGGTTTTGCTGACTGGAAGAATATGACGTGTCAATAGCAAGGCTAAAATATGGGGCCAGTGGTGCTGCACCTGGCTTGTGCATGTGACCATGTGCAAGGACCTGGCTTGAACACCCTCTCCCCCCCCCCCTGCTTCTCCCCTGCAGGGTGTGCACGTCATGACCAGTGAAGCAGGTCTGCAGGTGTATCTAGCTTTCTCTCTCCCTCTGTTTTTCCCCCTTCCTTCCTCAAGTTCTCACTGCTCTATCCTATCAAATAAGATAGAAAAGGAAAAAATGACCACTGGGAGTGGTGGACTCATAGTACAGGTACTAAGTCCCAGAAATAACTCTGGTGGCAATAATAATAATCATAATTAAAAAAAACCTAAAATACCTTTTGAGTTTTTGTGTTTTTCCTGAGTGGTGGCAAACTTCTTGACATGCGAAGGGTCCTGGAATTGCCAGCAGCTTGGTTCATTCTGTAGTGATGACTAATCACCAGAAATGCCTTCTTGATTAGAGCAGTGGGGGGCAGATTCCTTTCCTAGTTATTCATCTCCACAGAGGTCTGTCTTAACTTTAATAAGTTCTTCCTTCTCTGCATTTACAAGGGGATTTTGTTGCTACTTTCTCAACCCTAAGGTTGAGACTATCAATTTCGTATCCTATAAAATTACCCCGCATCTAGAATTGAATACACATTTATTTATTGAGCTTGCATATGTGTGATTTCATTGCATCAGGCCACTATTTTATTGAGATAGGCAGCATAAGAAATTCAGAGAGAGGTGGCTGCACAATAGTGCACCAGACAGAGCACACATGTTACCATGGGCAAGGACCTGGCTTCAAGCCTCCAATCCCCACCTGCAGGCAAGAAGCTTCACGAGCACTGAAGCAGTGCTGCAGGTGTCTGTCTCTCTTTCTCTCTCCTTTCCTATCACCCTCTCCTCTCTCAATTTCTTTCTGTCCTATCAAAAACAATGAAAAAAAAGAAAGAGAGAGTAAAGGAAGGAAAGAAAAGAGGAAAAGGGAAAAAGAGAGAAAGGGAAAGGAAGAAAGAGAGAGAGAGAGAGAGAGAAATAGAGAAACTGGAGCTTCCTTCAAAGCCATGGCCCTCTGTTGTGGCACCTGGGCTAGAGATTGAGTCATGGACATGGGACGGCAAGATGTCCACCCAATGAATCCCCTCTTCAGCACCTTTAACACAATCTACTATCTTTCATTTCTATGGATTGAATCATCCATGGTTTAGTTGAATCCTCTGCTCTAGATATTTTCATATGACAATTAAGGTATCATCTCGGCTGTGTTCTCATCTGGAAACTCACTAAGAAATTAGGAAGGAATCATCTTTTAGACTCATGCAGAATTTTGGCAGAGTTCATTTCTTTGTGGCTGTATGACTGAGTCCCTACACTTGACTGACTTGCCTGGAGGCCACTGACAGTTCTCTACTGTATGACTCTTCTGTCCACAGTTCACACATGGCTATTTGTTTCTTAAATTGAGGAAAAGACTTGTTTCATTTTCCTAGACAAAGTCCTATATGTCCACATAATTTAGTTCTTTTTTATTCATCTTATTGGAGGATTAATGGTTCACAGTTGTTGGCACACAGGTATAACTTTTCATCTTCCTGCTAAGTGTCTGCAGAACACTTTGACCCACAACCTCTTTGGCCTTGTTCTGCCTTCATGCACCAGAACTCCACAGTCCTTTCCAACTCCTCCTCTCCCCCCCACCCCACCCAGTCTTTTGCTTTGATGCAATATACCCCTCCCAGTCCAATTTCTTTTTTTTTAATTAATTTATTTTTAATTATTTATTTTCCCTTTTGTTGCCCTTGTTTTTGATTGTTGTTGTAGTTATCTTTGTTGTTACTGATGTCGTCATTGTTGGATAGGACAGAGAGAAATGGAGAGAGGAGGGGAAGACAGAGAGGGGGAGAGAAAGACAGACACCTGCAGACCTTCTTCACCGCCTGTGAAGCGACTCCCCTGCAGGTGGAGCCCTGGGGGCTAGAACCTGGATCCTCACGCCGGTCCTTGTGCTTCACGCCATGTGCACTTAGCTTTGCGCCATGTGTGATTAACCCGCTGCGCTACCGCCTGACTCCCCAAGTTTCAATTTTTTTTTTTCTCCTTGAGCATTGTGATTTAGAGACTTACCACCCCATCCTGCTTCCTTGCATTACAAGCAAGCCACGTGTTTCACTTACAGAGATGTTATTCAAGGGTATTAACCATTAGAGTCACTTACAGGGCGACTGAACATAGTGATAACTGTTTCCTGATACAGCTACCTCTGAAACACTCTAGATGATGTTTTCTTAAAACCTGTTTTTATAGTCTACTATTTTTCCTACTTAATTTTCTTTAAATCTCTTTGCTTGTTGAAATTACCAGTGTTACTTCAGTCTCATGATGAGGCCTTAAATGATACTGGTTCTATTCTTACCAGGTGCCCAGTGCTACTTACTCTTTTAGAGTTCCATTGTAAGCACGTTGAAAAGACTAAGCTATTTCTGTCAGTAATATCCCTAAAATCCCGAGTCTTGCCTTCAGGGAAAGAGTTAATATCTTTACTGATGAAGTCAAAATTGCAGAGTTAAGATTAAGAAAGAAAAGCAAAAAGAAACTGTCATATATATATATATATATATATATATATACATATACATATATATTTACCTCTTGTGATAGCTAATTTCTGCTAAGTGGGTTGCCCTTGTGCTGGCCTCTGTTCTCTTTGCCTGGAGGGCAAGTGGGACTAAGTTAGTTGAGGGCACAAGCTCTTTCAGTCTGATAAATTAGCTATTAAACTAAACGTTTCTTGACTTTCAAAATGAGAACATTAAGATGGTCCTTTAACATATTTATTTGCCTTGCTGTGAAAGTAGTCAAGGTCTGTTGGATTTGTGATGTGCTAAATGAATATTTAGCTGAGGTGTTCATGTGGTTTTATTGGTAAGGTTAGCTACAAAAATGAAGGTGTGAGGTTGCCGGAGGATAACATGACATCCATTAAATTAAAGACCTACTAAATTTTCTGAATGATGGAAAGAATTTCTTGAAAGCCAAAAATGGGATGGAGCCTTCCAAAAACGGGAAAGAATCTGACCCTTCCTTAAAGCATATTTCCTTCCTTCTGAAAAGGTTCCTTCTGACACTTTTTTTAAAATATGTGTTTTGCAACATTTACAAACAGCTTGTAGATGCTGATGGAAATAAAGCAAAGGTAAGGGGAAGGGAAATATCTGGGCTATTTCAGAAACTAGCAGCTGATGTCATTGTTTCTTTTCTTACTTTTTTTTCTGCTTCAGTTCTGCCACATCAATCCAGCTTTTCCCTTCTTGCCTACCCGACAGAGTTTCAAAAGCAAAGATTTCAGAGGTTAATTAAAGAATGAAGCAGTCAATATGCTTCAAAAGAAGCTGGGAAACACTACTAGAATGTGCTTTGTTTTTGAAGAAAATGTGTATTTTAAGATTTAGTTTCACTCTTTTACATATGACTGTTTAGTGTTTTCAAGATAGAGAATTAAAGGCACTTTTCTTTTTTCCATTTCAATATTTATACAATTATTTATATATTAATGGTTTATTTCTGGATTCTCAATTATATTCCATTGATCTGTGTCTACATTTATGTCTTTATTTTATTTTTTAAAATTGTCTTTGTTTATTTATTGGATAGAGACAGGCAGAAATTCAGACGGAAGGGGTGGTAGGTAAGTAGAGAGACAGTGAGACACTTGAAGCCCTGCTTCACCACTTGCAAAGCTTTTCCCCTGCAGGTGGGGACCAGGGGCTTGAACTCAGGTCCTCAAACTCCGGTCCTTATGAATTGTAACATGTGCACTCAACCAGGTGCACCACCACTTGGCTGCTGTCTATATTTATTTTAATACTGCACTTTTTGTTGTTTTTGTTGTTGTTTCTGCTCTGGGACAAGAGAGAGAGAGAGAGAGAGAGAGAGAGAGAGAATGAATGAATGTGTGAAAGACTTCACAACACCAAAGATTATCGCAATGAAGTGAAGGCTAATTTCCAGCCTGGGTCACAGGCATGCCAATTTCCTGACCCTATACTGTTTTTATTGATATAGTTTCACAGTATTATTTGAATCAGGAAATGTGATCAGTCCATTCACATTCTTTTTACACATCATGCTTCAGCAATTTGAGGTCTTTGGTATTTCCATATAATTTTCTTTTATTTACATAAGAATGCTATTGGAATTTTGATAGGAAGTTCATTTAATCTGTACATTTATTTGGTTAGGACAGTCATTTTAGCAGTGTTAATCTTTATGGTCTATGAGCATGAACTATTCATATCCTTGTGCCTCCTATTTCTTCTAAAAGTGACATAGGTTTAGGGGGCCCTGCGATAGCGCAGCTGGTTAAGCACACATGGCGTGAAGAGCAAGGACCATCGTAAGGATCCTGGCTCCAGTCCCCAGCTCCCCACCTGCCAGCGGGGGATCGCTTCTCAAGCAGTGAAGTCTTTCTGCAGGTATCTTTCTCTCTCCCTCTCTGTCTCCCCCTCTGTTGATTTCTCTCTGTCCTATCCAACAACAACAAAGGCAATAAAGGCAACAACAACAACAAAAATGGCCTCCAGGAGCAATGGGTTCGTGGTACAGTGATAACCAAGCCCCAGCGATAACTCCAGGGGCAAAAAAAAAAGTGACATAGGTTTGATGTACTAGACTTTCACATTCTTTGACTTCTTTCTAAAAGTCAAGGAAACTCTAGAAATATATTGGGAAATTAATCATGTTGAACTATCTAATATGAAAACTCTAACATGAAAATGAAAGTCATAATCTAATTTCTAGAATCCATTTCATTGCATTTAATCAATGATTAAAATGCACACATGCAGGCTGCCATCCAGATGAAAATTACAAATGACTCTATTCATGATATAGATGCAAATAATTCCAGATGGAAGGTGGAAAGGTAAGAAATATAAGGAAAGGAATCCTGCCCAGAGAGCTCGTTCACTGAGTGGAGTATATGCTGGGACACGCTTGCAGCTAATCTCAGAGTCCCAGCATCACATGAGAGGTCCAATGGCATGAATGTATCTTCAACTCTGTGTCTGAAGGAAAATATAACCCAGAATGGGGGATGACACATAAATTAGCTGATCAACATCGGTGCCACACACACAACAGAAATTCTGTAAAGCGACATTCTAGAACTCTGAACGTATGAGACAAAGGACACTCTTGGGAATCAAGACTAGAAATCCAAATACTATCGACCAAGCAGAGCTATGTCATTTGATTTGTTTTTATACAGTCAAATGACACTCTAATCAAAATTAAAGAATAAGAAATCTATGTAAGTGTATTTAAGAATGCTGATAAATAAATATATAATAGACAGAAAGCTCACATGGCTTGACAAGAAGAAGATAGATAATACATAGAAGAGACAAAAGTAGTACTCGGAGATATAGACTAATGTAAGCAAGGGAATATCATATTATTTTAATTTTTATTATTTGTGGGGAATGGTGCCAGCATGTCAAATGCACGGTTCCTGTCAGCCATTTTCCCAATTATTTATTTGTTTATTTATTTATTTATTTTCCCATTTTATTTGATAAAACAGAGGGGAAGGGGAGATAGAAAGAGAGAGAGAGAGAGAGGGAGTCAGGCGGTAGCGCAGCGGGTTAAGTGCAGGCGGCGTGAAGTGCAAGGGCTGGTGTAAGGACCCCGGTTCCAGCCCCAGGCTCCCCACCTGCAGGGGAGTCACTTCACAGGCGGTGAAGCAGGTCTGCAGGTGTCTGTCTTTCTCTCCCCCTCTCTGTCTTACCCTCTGTCTATTTCTCTCTGTCCTATCCAACAATGATGACATCAATAACAACAATAATAACTACTACAACAATAAAAAACAACAAGGGCAACATAAGGGAAAATAATAAATATAATAAAAAAAAATTTTTTTAAAAGAGAGAAAGGGTGACACCTACAGACCTGCTTCACCACTGCAGGTGGGAAGTGGGGGCTTGAACCAGGGTCCTAATAGGGGCTCTTGCCCATAGTGCTACATGCGCTTAATCAGGTGCGCCACCACTCGGCCCCCAGAAATAACACTTTATGTTCAGTAAACCAACTAAAATTTCAGTGATGAGTGCTATAGTGGAAATGTAGGAAATTGGTTTTCTCTTATATTGACTATAGAGATAGGAAGTGTTTCTGCATTGTTTAGAAGACAGTTGGCCATCTTAGATAACTAACAATTTGACTAGTAGAAAATAAGCAAAAAAATCAGCACATTAATTTGAAATATTTAAGCTTAAAGATCTTATTCAAGCATTGAATTAGAAATAAAGATCTCTCTAGAGAGTGGCTGAATGAATGTTGAACGCACAGAAATCATGATGGGCCTAGACCTCTTACAGATCCCTCTCTTCACTGTCACTGGCCATCGCCAGCAGGAACAGCATAGTGAGTGGACCCCTCTGTGGGCCTCTACAGGGCCTTGCCCTCAGTGGGGGTCGGCACTGGAACTGCCCCATTCGCCGAAGGGAGGCTGGGCCAACATACTCTGCCACTTGAGGGAGACTGGTCCTGCAATGAGTGCAGCCTAGAATGTTCCTAGCCGTGACCACAGAACATGAGCTCAGACCTGCAGGAATGCAGAGGTCCCACAGGATTCTGTGCTGAATATGGGCCCCAGATCAAATCGATGCAGTTTACAGTTAACAGTACTTATATACTTTCCCTGTATTTGGGAGCTACTCTCTGCCCAGATCCAGCTTTCTAGCTATTTACAACTCTGACACTGTCTCCCAGATAATACCTTTAGCCCACCTGCATGTTAGTTGTTGGACTCAGGCAAAAATTAGTGAAGTCCTGGGCCCCTTGGGAGATACCTAGACTAGACCTACTATTTTTTTAAAATTTTAAAGCAATAAAAATAATTTTAAAGAAGAAAAAACAGAAAATTTTAAAATAATAAAATTTAACTATAGGGGCTGGATGGTGGCAACCCTGGTTGAGTGCACACATTACAGTGAGCATGGAATCAGGTTCAAGTCCCCAGTCCCCACCTCGGGGGGGGGGGGGGAAGCTTCCTGAATGGTGAAGCAGTGTTGCAGGTGTCTCTCTCGCCCTCTCTATATCCCCCACCCCTCTCAATTTCTTTCTTTCTCTATACAATGAATGATAAATACAAATTTTTAAAAAGATATGTTCTTAAATTTTTTAAAAACTATATCAGTCTGTTGTTAATATTTTGGAAGGCTCTTGCCGGTCGGGCTGGCTTGCTTCACGGCGGGTAACAGAGACGCGGAGACAATGGCTGGGCAGGGAAGCTGTATTTCTTTATTCAGGAACAACGATTCATAAACTAAGACAAACTAATCACCAAACAGAACTCTGCTGTCTCTTTGCGGCGGCGCAGGCACTCTTTCTTTTACTCTCGAACTCAGGAACCCTCTCCCTTACTCTCGAACTCAGGAACTCTCGAACGTACTGGGGAACCCTCTGAAACTCTGGCACTCTGGAACTCTGGCGGGTTTCCTAGGGGCGGGGCCAAGCGGGCCCGCGAAATTAACAGGACTGATGCAATTCTCTTGGCGGGGGAGAACTAGAACCCAATGTAAAGCATACAACATCAGTCTCCATGTTCTGCAATCTCTGAAGAATTTTAAGATTATGGAGGAAAATATGTAAAATGATATTTCTATCATAGTTCCTCATAGAGTAAACAATATGTGTGATGGAGTGCCATTGTAGGGAGAAATAAGAAACTAAAAGAAGTAGCTATGATAAAAACTCCATGTATGGGATAGTTTATTATATAAAAAGTAATGGAACTTAATCATGAGGTATGCTTGTGTTTTCATACAAACTTGTATTACAGAATGATCTCCAACATATAAAAAAGTCTATGGCCACTCAGACTGGTAAGAGACTAAGTGATTTCCATTTCTTCTTTTTATCTGTAGTACTTGTTGTATAATGTAATATGTATTTATAGTTCATATAGGCAATCTTATTTTCATTTTTAAAGCTTCTCTTTTAATATTTATTTACTACTGGATAGTAACAGAAAGACGTTGAGAGAGCAGGAGCATACAGACAGGGAGAGAGGCAGAAAGGCATCTGCAGCCCCGCTTCACCTCTCGTAAAGCTTTCCCTGCTGTGGGTTGGGACCAGGGGCTTGAACCTGCATCCTCATGCGCTGTAATGTGTGCACTTAACCAGGTGCACCAGTACCTGGTCCCTAAGCAGTCTTATTTTCATTGTGTGAAATAAATGATCTGTCAAGCTCTGTGACCAATGTTTATTATACTTTAAATTGCTCATAAAAGGTCAGCATATCATAGTCATGTCAGAAGTGTTTTGTTGGAGGCCAGGCAGTAGCGCAGTGGGATAAGTGCACATGGTGCGAAGTGCAAGGACTTGCGTAAAGATCCCAGTGGGAGCCCCGGCTCCCAGCCTGCAGGGGGGTCACTTCACAAGCGGTGAGGTGAAGCAGGTCTGCAGGTGTGTCTTTCTATCTCTCCCCTTGTCTCCCCTCCTCTCTCGATTTCTCTCTGTCCTATCCAACAACAACAGTAATAATAACAACAATAAACAACAAGGGCAACAAAAGGGAAAAAAATAGCCTCTTGGAGCAGTGGATTCGTAGTGTAGGCACTGAGCCCCAGCAATAACTCTGGAGGCAAAAAAAAAAAAAAAAAAGAAAAGAAAAAGAAGTGTTTTGTTTTTACATGTATCCCTTAGACTATATTTTTCTATGATAGTGATTTGATCTTTATATTATTGTATCTTCATGCATGCTCACTGGAGAAATAAAATAATAGTTTAAAGTAAAACTCTGAGAAAAATGCCATTTTAAGTAGATGTTATATTCGTTATTTGTGAAAGTAGTTGAAATTTTACTTTGTCTATGTGACACTATAGAAATATGAAATTACGGGTTTTGAATTATTTCCCTGACATTAGTCAAAAGAAAATAGATTACAGGTTTAGTCTCAAAAATAAAAAAAAAAAGCCTTACAAAATTTAAAACACTAGATTTGCTACAACTTTCTTTGTGAAGATGAAAAAGAAAAACAAAGGCAGTGGAAGGTATTTCCTTTCTGATGATGCCAGATATATGATTTCCAAAGAGTTATTATTGCAGTCGTCTTTTAAGATTAAACCAGGTGTGTAAATTTGAGTTCTCCAAGAGAAATAGCATCAAGAAGGAATTACACACTTAGATATGGAATTACTATAAGAAATTGACTGATGGCACCTATAAAGTCTCAGGTAGCAATCAGAATACTGAAGATCCAGGATTGCTGATGGCATAAACACCATTTCGATCCCAAAGGCAGAGAAAACTGATAGCCCAGCTTCGAGACAGACAGAACAAACGAATTCTCCTTTTCTCAGCCTTCTGTGTTCCATTGAGACTTCAAACAGGTGGGATAAATCCTGTTTTTATTAGTAAGGTCTTCTGATCTATGTGTTAATCTCATCCAGAAATATTCACACAGATAACACCCAAAATGTTTAACCAAATTCATAGTATACTGTGGTCCATTCCAAGTGACAAACCTCATCACCACATCAGTCTTACTATGGACTTAGGGTTTAGAATTTCTCTAAGTGAATCTTGATTCCACTAACTTACTGTGTAAGCTTTCCCCAAACTGCTTCATCTGTCCGTTTATTGAGTTGTAAAATGGTATTCAGTGAGATAGTTCATATGATTACTAGAACACTGTTTGAATTTTTCTAGATTCATGATGCATGCAAAATATTGTCATTAGTCTTTTTCTATGGCTACTATCATTTTCAAGACTCTCAGCCTGTGTTTAGTAATAATAACAGAAGAAACAAAGCTTGAAAATGATATAATCTAAATTTATGAACTGTTATATGAAACTGAGTTTGTGTATGCGAGCTGTGACATGATTTTGTCAAATTGGATTCGATTAAATTGTAAAATTAAAACATTCTTTTAATATCGATTTATCTTATCATATAACTGAAAAAATTGCTACTTAGAAAAACCCAGATCCACCTAAATTCATTCTTTCTTTATATTGAATATATATAGAAAGGTAAAGTGTAGTTAAATAAGGGACACTTCCAAATGATTCAAATCTTAATATGACGGGCAACCTGATTTTCTCATTATACTAAATCATGGCAGAGTACAGGGACTTCAATTATTTGACTGAATCATTGTCACTATAATAAAATGTTAAAATACTGTTGATTTAACATCATAATGTTCAAAGTTGATATTTTAAATGTGTTTATGATTTCAATGAAAATTTTAACAGAGGAACCAGTTACAAATGAAGGTTTGGGAATTGGATTGTGAGGGTTCAAGCACTGAATCTTCCAGCTAGTAGCTAGGGGCAGTAGGGAAATTACTGACTTCTTTTTTTGTTCCTTCTATAACTTGTAAAATGAGATTTTTTCCTCATATATATGTATATATGTATATATCGGTATACATATATATCGATATATATGTAAGATTCCAAGAATTTTCTATTCTTAGCACTTGTAGTTACTGTTGTCATCATTCTACCTCTAAAATCATGTTCTTTCATATGAACATATCTGACTGCATTCTAAATACATTGCTTTCATTTCCTGCAGATATTTCAAAGTATAATGCATCTAAAATCCTGTCATCTAAAGCTTTTCCACATCCCCATTTCTAAAAGTAACCCCACTCCTACTGTTGTCTAAGTAGTAACCTAGAACTCATCTGATACCCTCTTTTAAAAAATATTTATTAGTGGGTTATAAGATTATAAGACTGTATTTCCACACTGTACCCATCGTTAGACTTCTGCCCTCCACCCCCAAGTAATCCTCAACTAACACTTACCACCATGCACAAGGACCCTAGTTGGAGCCTCTTCTCCCCACCTGCAAGGGAAGCAGTTCATGAGTGGTGCAGCTGGTCTGCAGGTGTCTTCTCTTTCCTCTCCTCTCAATGTCTCTTGGTCCTGTCAAATAAAAACAGAAAGGAAAAAATAATGGGGTAAAAATGGCCTCTGGGAGCAGTAAATTCATAGTGCCAGCATAGAGCCCCAGCAGTAACCCTGGTGGCAAGAAACAAAACTAGAACATAGATATCTTCTAATAGGTGTTTTTGTTTTCTTTGAGTAAATCCTCAAGATAGAAGTTGCTGGGTCATATTTCTATGTCTAGTGTTGTGAGAACTCTCCAGATTGATGGTCTTGTTTGAAGACATTTCTTTTTTTTTTTTTTTTTTTGCTGCGGGACTGCGGGGCTGCGGGCATGGTGCGCGGGGTTGTCTGGGCGCAGCCGGCTGGCTGGCTGTTTTTTTTTTTTTTTTTTTTTTAAGAAAGGATTAATGAACAAAACCATAGGGTAGGAGGGGTACAACTCCACACAATTCCCACCGCCCAATCTCCACATCCCACCCCCTCCCCCGATAGCTTTCCCATTCTCTATCCCTCTGGGAGCATGGACCCAGGGTCATTGTGGGTTGCAGAAGGTAGAAGGTCTGGCTTCTGTAATTGCTTCCCCGCTGAACATGGGCGTTGACTGGTCGGTCCATACTCCCAGTCTGCCTCTCTCTTTCCCTAGTAGGGTGGGGCTCTGGGGAAGCGGAGCTCCAGGACACATTGGTGGGGTCTTCAATCCAGGGAAGTCTGGCTGGCATCCTGATGACACCTGGAACCTGGTGACTGAAAAGAGAGTTAACATACAAAGCCAAACAAATTGTTGAGCAATCATGGACCCAAAGCTTGGAAAAGTGGAGAGGAAGTATTAGGGAGGTACTCACTGCAAACTCTAGTATACTTCTGCTTTCTTACTTTGGTGCCATACTCCAAACTCAGTCAATTTCTGCTTTGTGTTTCTACTTCTTCTTCCTTTTTTTTTTTTTTTTTACATGCATAGCATTCCCCAGATTCCCATTTAGCAATACAACCCCCACTATTTCATTCATCATTTTTCATGGACCTGTATTCTCCCCACCCACCCACCCACCCCAGAGTCTTTTACTTTGATGTAATACTCCAATGAAGACATTTCTGATCGTGAAGTATTCTGCTCATGCCTTCTTCTATATTATATATATATGTTTATATATACACACACACACTGGTCTAATGTCCATATATATAATATATATTCCTTTACTATATAAATGTAGATGTAGATATAGATATAGATGTAGATAAATATAGATATAGATAAAATATATATATACTGGTCTAATGTCCATATCTTTGATCCACTTGGAGTTGACTTTTCTGCATGGTGGTAATTTCATTCATTTGCATGTTGCAATCCACTTTTCCCAGCACCACTTGTTTAAGCGATTTTTCTGTCTTCATTTGATGTTTTGGGATCCCTTGTCAAAAATTTGTTGTCAGTAGATGTGGGGGAATTTTTTCTGGGCTTTTAATTTTATTACACTGGTCCATGTTCTACTTAAGTTCCAGTAATAAGAAGTTTTGATTACTATACCCTTGTGGTATAGTTTGAAGTCAGGAAGTGTGATGCTTCCAGTCTTGTTCTTATTTCTCAAGATTTTTATTTCTCAATCCTAGGGACTTTCTGGTTCCAGATAAAATTTTGTGGGTTTTGTTCAATTTAATAAAAAAGTTGGTGGTGCCTGAATGAGGATGACATTAAATCTGTATACATCCAATGAAATGACAAAAATTCCAAAATAAAACTATACCATGAAGTCACACAATAGATATATTTTCATGCGTTATAGAAACAGTCTTTTACCATGACACATGTTGCAATGTGCAAAGACCCGGGT
Organism: Erinaceus europaeus; assembly: GCF_950295315.1. Taxonomy (NCBI): domain Eukaryota; kingdom Metazoa; phylum Chordata; class Mammalia; order Eulipotyphla; family Erinaceidae; genus Erinaceus; species Erinaceus europaeus. The sequence continues at coordinate 8,751,303 of NC_080179.1, read as the reverse complement.
TTGAGCCTTTAGTCTCCATGTGCAGGGGGAAAGTTTTGTGAGTGGGGAAGCAGTACTGCAGGTCTCTCTTTCCCTTCCCTTCCCTTCTCTTCCCTTCCCTTCCCTTCCCTTCCCTTCCCTTCCCTTCCCTTCCTCTCTCTCTCTCTCTCTCTCTCTCTCTTTCTCTCTCTCTCCCTCCCTCCCTCTCCCTCTCTCTCTCTCCTGGCTGCTATTTATTTCTTCACAATTATACACCACATGGATTGACTTTTTTTGTACTCTCAGCAATTTTTTTCTTTTTTATTAGAGGATTAATGGTTTACAGTAAATATAGTTGTTGATACAGGTGTAAAATTTCTCACTTTCCCACAAAACACACTCAACTCCAGGCTAGGTCCTCCTCCAGCATCATGCACCAGGAATTGAAAGCACCCCAAATAATCCCTCCACCCCCACCCAAAAGTGTTCTTTACTTGGGTGCAATACACCAAACTCAGTCCAAGTTCTACTTTGTATTTCCCTTTCTGTTCTTATTTCTTAACTTTTGTCTACGAGTGAGATCGTCTCGTATCAGTCCTCTTTCTGGATTATCTCACTTAACATGATCCCTTCAAGCACCATTAAGATGAGTTGAAGAAGGTGAATTCACCACACTTACCACAACTTACTCAGCCATTCATCTGTTGTTAGACACCTGGGTTGCTTTGAGGTTTTGGCTATTACAATTTGTGCTGCTCGGAACATAGTTATACACAGATCTTTTGGATGAGCGTGTTTGACTCCTTAGGATATACCCAGGAGAAGAATTGCAGGGTCATAGGGTAGGTCCACTTCTAGCCTTCTGAGAGTTCTCCAGACTGCTCTCCACAGCAGTTGGACCAATTTATATTCCCTCCAGCAGTGCAAGAGTGTTCCTTTGTCCCCACAACCTCTCCAACATTTGTTGTTGCTTTGTTTTCTGATGTATGACATTCTCACAGTAGTGAAGTAATATCTCATTGTTGTCTCTATTTGCATTTCTTTGACAACCAGTGACCCAGAGCATTTTTTCCTTTGGAGATCCAAGTGTAATATTCTGCAAGTCAGTCTGTTGTCTATAGAACCCTAAACAGTCCTGTATCTGCATAGCCCTTCACACTCAGCTTCTACCAATTCATTAAAAATATTGGAATTAGTTGAATTCTTCCTGAAGACATCCATTTAGATAACTGTTACTCGCATCTCATCCCACCTATCTTTAGATTTCTGGTTTGTTTATCTAACCAATAGTTTTTGAGTTGTCTTCTCTATAATGGGTTCAAGAAAATTGGGAGTTTTCAGATTATTTAGCTATGTTTTCTTCCTTTGTTATTGTGCTCACAAGTGTAGAAACTATGGTCTTTCCAGCTCTCTCTCTATCCTGAGTAAGACCCAGAAGTCCTATCTTTGCTTCTTACAGTGATATCCTGCAATATATTACAAAAAAAGGAATGCATTCAGTAATGTGTTCATTCATGTAAAGACACATTTTCACAAAAACCGCTGTGTGCAAACCTGTAGTCGACATAAAAGCCAAATAAGCAGACTCTGAATATTCTGAAGCCAACTCTTTCATTCTTCTAGCTTTTCCTCTGACTAGAAAGGTCAATTATTGTCTGAACATTTGATTAAATGAGAGATCTTTTTAGAAGAAATTAATTTTCACCAGCTTTGAAATATAATCGCTTGAGTAATATGTTAGCAATTTTTAATTTATTATTTATTTACAAAATTATGAGATAACAGGGGTATAACTCCACAGCATCCCCACCACCAGAGTTCTCTGTTCTTATTCCTTCTGTTGGAAACCAGTAGTTTTTCCAAGGTCACAGATATGGGTTGACTTTTTTCTATCTATATTTTTATGTTTATTTTTGTTTTTGTCTTCTTTGTAACTGAACTTGTGTCATTGAAGATGCTTATAAAAATTAGATGGGAAAGAGTTCTTCCAATATTTTCTTCTAAGTATATGATAGTTTCTGATCTAACATTCAACTCATTGACTCATTTGGAGATTACTTTTGTGTGTGGTGAAATATAGTGGATCAGTTCCATTCTTATGCACCTTTCAAACCAATTTATCCATATCTAGCCTCTTTAAATAAAGTTCAGCCTCTATAACTGTTAATAATTTTAAACGATTATTATTAAATACAAACACAAATTTCTCTAGGACTCAGTGTTTTTATAATATGCCCACCTAATCAACTTGAGTAACAAGTTTGAATAATTTCAAGGATTTCTTTGTAACTGTTTTATTTTCTAAGTACATAGCCAAAGAGTAAATTGCTGTGGCGTGATGAGTAAGTATATTGTTTTGAGCTTCAAAGATCTTTTTGATTATAAAAGTCTTCCCTCTTTTAGTCATAGGCTAGCATTTTTACTCTACATGAATGATATTTGAATGAGAATTTAAGATGACAGTATCTAACATGTAAACTGGGTGTATAAATAAGAAGTGACAAGTAAGAAAAATAATGGTTCTATCAAGTCATTATTGATTCTGTTAGCAAAATAGTATGCTATCAATAACCGTGGGGGAATTGGAGGTCAATAAATAGCATCCGTAATACTGTGAAGCACAGTCAGTAGTCATCTCAGAAGCATTATAAATAATGCGCTTGGATGACGGTGTTATCTGGGTATATTGTTAATCATGCTTTTGAATGACAGTGGTCTCTGTGGCATTTTAGATGCTATATTTGAATGGCAGCGCTGTTACAAAGAGTTTTTTTTTTAATTTATTTTATTGATTCCCTTTTGTTGCCCTTGTTGTTTCCTTGTTGTAGTTATTGATGTCATTGTTGTTGGATAGGACAGAGAGAAATGGAGAGAGGAGGGGAAGACGGAGAGGGGGAGAGAAAGACAGACACCTGCACACCTGCTTCACCACCTGTGAAGCGACTCCCCTGCAGGTGGGGAGCCGGGGGCTCGAACCAGGATCCTTATGCCGGTCCTTGCGCTTTGCGCCACCTGTGCTTAACCCGCTGTGCTACAGCCCAACTCCCACAAAGAGTTTTAACAGCAATGGAGGAGCATGAGACAACTTAGACTTTAGAATCAGTTTGATGATTCAAGTTTGTAAATACAAATTCTTGAGCAGAATCGTTAGAGAACTGCTTCATTTTAACCACATGAAAGATGATATAACTTAAGGTGACTTATCCTTGTCCCCAAATGGTTTCTAAGATGTTTTCAATAATGTAAGATCATTGTATAAGATCTTTTGCAGTAGGCTGATAAGCTTTGTGCCATACTAGAACTGTTTATATATGGTATTTCAGACCTACATTAAGAAGATATAAATATCCTTAGGGAATATTACGTGGCAATGTTAAATTTGTTAGTTTTGCCTAAATAGAAAAGGAATAGGGGCCGGGTGGTAGCGCAGCGGGATAAGCGCACGTGGCACAAAGCGCAAGGACTGGCATAAGGATCCCGGTTCGAGCCCCCGGCTCCCCACCTGCAGGGGAGTCGCTTCACAGGCGGTGAAGCAGGTCTGCAGGTGTCTGTCTTTCTCTCCCCCTCTCCGTCTCCCCTCCTCTCTCCATTTCTCTCTGTCCTATCCAACAACAACAGTGATCACAATAATAATAATGACAACAACAAGGGTGTCAACAATGGAAAAAATGGCCTCCAGGAGCAGTGGATTCTTAGCACAGGCACCGAGCCCCAGCAATAACCTTGGAGGCAAAAAAAAAAAAAAAGAAGAAGAAGAAGAAGAAAGAAAAGAAAAGAAAAGAAGAAGCAAGAAGAAAATTCTAGGGAATGAAAAATAGAGCTAGCTTGCAATTTTATAAACATGGAGGTCACCAGTCCTGCTCCTACACAGTCACCAAAAGGAACTGAAATCAGATTTATGTGAAAATGTGTACATGACTGCCTGTAGTAATTATACTTATAATGGCTGGGTCTGAAATAATCCAAATGTCCTGGAGTATAAAGCAACCCATACTTTATATAATGCATTACTACACAAGAATAAAAACGGATAAACCCTATCATTCATGGTACAAAGTGAACAAAGCCTCAGTTTCTAGTTAAAAGTAATCATACCAAAATCTGCTTGTTATGTGATTCCATGTATATCACAATATGGAAAATATCAAAGGATAGAGATAAATAGATGGACATTTATTAGGAAGTAGGAGAGGCATTTTGAGTAGGAAAGAGCAGAAAAATGAAGTTTTGAGATTACAGAATTGTAATGCACAGTTCTGTGATGGTGGATTTCTTGACAGTGCCTTTGTCCACAGAACTGTGCACCAGAAATCAAGAAGGGACTGAGGATAGAGAAGGAGAGAGACAGAGAGACACCTGCAGCACTGCTTCAGCACTTGCAAAGCTTCTCCCCTTGTAGATGGGAACTGGGGCTTGAACCTGGGTCCTTGCGCATTGCAACGTGTGCACTCAACCAGGTGTGCCACTGCCTGGCCCCGCAATACATATTTTCTTTCTGCTTTTTCTTCTTCTTCTTTCTTAATGTCTTTATTGGGGGATTAATGTTTTACAGTCGATAGTAACTACAACAGTTTGTACATGCATAACGTTTTCCAGTTTTCCACATAACAATACAATACAACCCCCACTAGGTCCTCTGTCATCCTTTTCCAGGACCTGTACATACTTTTTTAAATGTCTTGATTGGGGAATTAATGTTTTAATTAATTTGACAGTAAATACAATAGTTGATACATGCATAACATTTCCTAGTTTTCCATATAACAATACATCCCCCACTAGGTCTTCTGTCATCCTTCTTGGATCTGTATTCTCCCCCTGACCCCACCCCAGAGTCTTTTACTTTGGTGCAATACGCCAATTCCAGTTCAGTTTCTGTACATACTTTCTAATCTTCATAATAACATATTATAAGATGTGGTTACTGGTCATCTAGAGACATTTTATTGGTTTATGAAGGAATTATGTAGAGGAGCTGGAGGACTTCCCTGATCTGGAGTATTATATAGTACTCTGCACTGGAACAAACCCATTATATCTGAACAGAGAGGCAAACCATTATTCATGTTATCAAATGGGAGATTTATGACCAGAATCTGATTTTAAACAACTGTGGGAGCTGGTTAAACAGCCCATGTAAGACTCTTATTTTTGTGTCTGGCTTTGGACCTCAAGCCAGCACTCAGACTGTTTAGAATGGAAGGGGGATGTGAAGTAGGGCTGAGGGAGAACAGACTGGAACTCTTGGGAATGGACTGGAATGTGTTTTGATAAAGTGGAGCTTGAATCTGCCTCTAACCATCTCTAACCCTCCGTCTCATTGATGGCTGTGCCCTGTAATACAGGCTGGCACATTTGGTTCTGAAAGTACTTATGGACCCGGATTAGGAGCAGCCAAAAATAGAGAACTAAATAGAATTGGAAGAGCTGCTGGCCCAGCTGTAATTCCAAGACAGCAAAACAAGCAAACAGACCAGTGATGATTTGTATGAGCTGTAACTGATTTTGTATGGTGCCATTGAGAGGAAAAATGACCGTTGCATTTAATGCCTGCCTTCCAAGTCTCACGTACACCTCTCCTGTGTTCTGTTCTTACCCAGAGCCGCATAAAGAGGGAACATCTGAGAAATGAAAATTCCATCTGACTTAAGTATAAATTGTGCAAAGTCACTTCATTTAGTTAGAAAAATGACTGATTTTCTAGCAAGAAAAATACGTGAAAGTATGTTAAAAATGACACTTTGAGTTACCACACATTTATTTCTTTCTACCTACAAACATACTCATAGTTTTCACATCTCAATAGACTAGACAAGAAGATATACATTATAATATTTTTTTCAAATAAATTTTTTTCAATTTTATCTACTATTTATAATAGTTATTGTACTTAACCCATGCCAAAATGATAATCCATTAGGTAAGGTTTCAAAGTACTGAGAATGATACCAGAAGCTGTTTGTAGCTCAAACAAAAGGAATGCAGAGTTCTGATGAATTCTGCATAATTGGATAAAATGATGGGAATATTACTACAAGACAAAGAGAGAGAGCGGTTTTCCATCTACTCTGTGCTTATAGTCTCCAAATAAAGGGAAAATTCGATGAGTCAAAGTACTCTACTAAAACTATTTCAGACATGATATTGTGGCACAAAGAAATGAATCTAATCATTTCTAACGAAAAGATATAATGTGCTTCTAAATAGGCGTGTGCCATCCTGGAATAAAGGAGCTAAGACTAAATATATAATTACAAATTTTCTTTCCTTTTTATTCATATCTGTTTATTGTTGGATAGAGGCAGAAAGAAATTGGGAGGTGTGGGAGAGGTAGAGAGGGAAAGAGGCAGTGAGACACCTGCAGCCCCGCTTCATCACTTGCAGAGTTCTCCCCCTGCAGGTGGGGACCAGGGGCTTGAACCTGGGTCCTTGCGCACTGTGCTGTGAACACTTAACCAGGTGTGCTACCACCTGGCCTCTAATTACAGATTTTCATATGAAAATGCAGAAATTCAGAAAAGAACTCTAAGAGCTTTTATATGGATCCTAAATCCTGTATGCATGTTGCACATTTACATCAACGGGATATTATACCTACGCTATATTATAAAGACGACTGAGCAGCCTTTGGATATTTTATTTATTAATTTGTTAATATATTTATTTTACTTTAATGAGAAAGATACAGAGAGACCAGAGCACTGCTCAGCTCTGGTTTATGTTAGTGCTGGAGATTGAACCTGTAACGTCAGAGACTCAGGCATGAAAATATTTGCATAACAATTGTGCTGTTTCCCCAGACCACCTTTAGATATTTCAAAAGATAATCTAGCTGATTTAAAATATCTATATATATAAGAAATCATACCATTAGACAAATCAGATAAGCAAGAAAAATTAAAAAGAAGCACAGGCTTGTTAAATTTCTTTCTTATTATGAGTCTTTCATTTGTTGAACTTTGGGTTTGCACTAACAGAGTACCAGCTCAATTTTATCTGATTGCACTTACAAGGAATCTATTTTTCAAATAAGTTTACATTTATAGGTTCCCAGAAAAGTGAATTTTAGGAAGATACTATTTCACAAAGAAATAAATTAGTCTGTGTGAGTATAGTGTTGTGCTCCAATTTTTTTTTTTTTGGTTATTAACCTTAGAAAATTTATCATAACACTGTCTTACAAAGTTACTTATATAACTTCTTTTCTTCCAGATACCCTTCATTGTCATGATGTGTCATATTTATAACAGAGTTAGGTTCATTTGTCACAGTTTGCATTGCACCTACGGGCTCCCCTGACACCTTGTTTGCTTTTTATTTGCTCACATTAAAAGTTGTTCTTTCTGGTGTACAGTTCTGTGGACAAAGGCACCGTCAAGAAATCCACCATCACAGAACTGTTCATTAAATTCTGTAATCTCAAAACTTCATTTTCTGCTCTTCCCTACTCAAAATGTCTCTCCTCCTTCCTAATAAATGTCCATCTATTTATCTCTATTTATCGTGTGATATTTTCCATATTGTGATATAGATGGAATCATACAATAAGCAGATTTTGATATGATTATTTTTAACTAGAAATTGAGGCTTTGTTCACTTTGTACCATGAATGATAGGGTTGATCCACTTTTATTCTCATGTAGTACTGCATTATATAAAGTATAGGCTATTTTATACTCCAGGACATTTGGATTATTTCAGACCCGGCCATTATAAGTATAATTACTATAGGCAGTCATGTACACATTTTCACATAAATCTAATTTCAGTTCCTTTTGGTGACAGTGTAGGAGCAGGACTGGTGACCTCCATGTTTATTAAATTGCAAGCTAGCTATTCTTTATTCCTTAGAATTTTCTTCAAACATATATAGCACTGATCAAAAATAACACTACTATTGTGAAGCCATGGCGGGAAATCTGGTCTGGAATCTTTGTTCAAAATAATTTAAATTGGAAAGAATAATCCATTTAACCAGCATCCACTTTCAGTTACAGCTTCTACAAATTGATCCCTCACTGATCCCAATAAAGCTGAGTGAGATGTACGCTATAAAAACGTCAGTCAGTATGACACACTTTTACATGCATTCTCTTATAAAATAGCTTAGAAAAATTATATGTGCATGTTGTGTTGTGTTGAACTACAAAGTTTAACGTTAAAAACCTTGGCAAAATACATACTGATAAACTGGTTAAATTATTTTATTTATTTTTTTGTTTTGGTTAATTTTTATTGCCACTGTGGTTATCTGTGGGGCTTGGTGTGGGTATTATAAATCTACTACTCCTGTGGATTTTTCCCATTCTTTGTCTTTCATTCTTCTTTTCCTTTCTATTATACTTGATAGGACAGAGAGAAATTGAGAGAGGTAGAGAGAGTGATAGAAAGACAGACACCTGCTTCACCACTCATGAATGGTACCCCTGCAGATGGGGAATAGGGGCTAGAACCCAGATCTCTACACATGCTAATATGTATGCTTAACCAGCTATGCTACCGCCCAGCCTCAAATTCTTTTACCTTAATATTTATATAATATTTTAGGAATGGATAAGTCATGTACATTTTTTAAAAACACTTGCAATAAGTCTCCAGTCTTTGTTGTCTGGTTAACTGCCAATGTACGTTTTGTGTGAGAAACCAAGATAGAGGTTAGACATTTTAAGCTTCTCACTTCTGTGTTTTCCTCTTCATACCTGTCCCTTGTTCTGATCCACAATAGGCAACACTATTAAGTTTCAGGAACTATTCTAAGTTTCTTATAGTCTTAACCTCACTCAATTAATATAGCGGCTTTATTTGGTAGGTAATATTGTTCAGGATCTGCCTTTTTCCCCTTCCTTTCTTTCATTTTATCTTTATTTATTTATTTTAAAAATATTTATTTATTTATTCCCATTTTGTTGCCCTTGTTTTTATTGTTGTAGTTATTATTGTTGTCGTCATTGTTGGATAGGACAGAGAGAAATGGAGAGAGGAGGGGAAGACAGAGAAGGGGAGAGAAAGATAGACACCTTCAGACCTGCTTCACCGCCTGTGAAGTGACTCCCCTGCAGGTGGGGAGCCAGGGCTCGAACCCGGATCCTTAAGCTGGTCCTTGAGCTTTGTGCCACCTGTGCTTAACCCGCTGTGCTATAGCCTGACTCCCTTGATTTATTTTTATTATTTGATAGGACAAGGAGAAATTAAGAAGGAAGGTGAAACTAGAACGGAAGTGAGAAAAAGAGCTATCTGCAGCAGGTTCACAACTTGTGAAGCCTCCGCCCTGCAGGTGGGGACTGGGGCTTTGAACCTTTGTCCTTGGGCATGGTGACGTGTGTGCTCTATCAGATACACTGCTGCTGCCTAGATGCCTCCCTCCTGTCATATTGTTGGAGCCGGAGATGCATAGTACCCAAAACATTACTCGTAAACACACGTCCTTTGACTGAGTGCCTGGAGATGACTTTCCTCTGAGCACACAACACTGGAGGAGTCAGGGACCGAGAAGAAAAGTCCACTCTCCGGCCCAGGGTCCTTTTTGTCATGAGGTTTACCAAACATCTGGAATTCCAGACCCAAAGGGGTATGTTCAGGTGGGAAGCAGAACAAACGGTGAGGCAAATGATTAAACTTAAGTTGAAAATGTAGAGTGTGGTCACTGAACTTAAAGATGGTGGATTTACCTGTATTGGGAAACTGGGCAATGTTAGGCATGTCCAAACTATTGTACTTACTGTTGAATATAAAACGTTAATTCCCCAATAAAAAAAAAAAGAAAAGAAAAAAATAATGATGGTCGGGAGTCGGGCTGTAGCGCAGCGGGTTAAGCGCAGGTGGCACAAAGCACAAGGACCAGCATAAGGATCCCGGTTCGAGCCCCCGGCTCCCCACCTGCAGGGGAGTCGCTTCACAGGCAGTGAAGCAGGTCTGCAGGTGTCTATCTTTCTCTCTTCCTCTCTGTCTTCCCCTCCTCTCTCCATTTCTCTCTGTCCTATCCAACAGTGACAACAACAATAATAACTACAACAATAAAACAACAAGGGCAACAAAGGGAATAAATAAATAAAATAAATATAAAAAAATTAAAAAAAAATAATGATGGTGGATTTAAACTCAGCATATGAATGATTGCTGTTTATCAGCAGCTTCCTGATACAAGGTGAAAACTTTTATGTCTGGAAGCGGTTGCTGTCTACACACTTTTATCTAATAACCTAGCTGTGTTTGAGGGACATGCAGATAGCTTACTGGAAACAGGCTTTCAGACACTGGGTTAGTCCGAAGTTATGGACATCTCATTAGAGTGTCCCTCACCATCATCCTCCCTCCCTTTTTTCTCTTCCTTCCTTCATTTTTTTTTTTTTTTTTTGCCTCCATGGTAATTGCTCGATGCCTGCACTGTGAATCTATTGCTCTTGACTGCCATTTCTTTTTACCGTTTTATAGGTTAGGACAGAGAGAAATTGAGAGAGGAGTGGGAAATAGAGAGGGAGAGAAAGACAGACACCTGCAGACCTGCATCACTGGCTTGTCAAACATCCCTCTACAGGTGGGGAGCCAGGGCTTAAACCCAGATTCTTGTTCTGAACCTTGCCCTTCATACTGTGTTTAACCAGGTGTGCCACCACCCAGCTCCCCTTCTTGCTTCCCTCCCTCCCTCCCTCCCTCCATCCCTCTTACTTCTTTCCCTCTTTCTTCCTTTCTTTTTTTCTATTTCTATTTTTATTTATTTATTTTTACCAGAGGATGCGCATCCATGGCCATTGTAGCGCCTGGGACTAATCCCGGGACCTCTAATATCTCAGACATGAAAGTCTGTTGTCTGTTGAGCTGCCTTTGGAAATAGCTTCTTGGCACCAGGATTTTTCATGTTGGGTCCTGAACCTGCATTGTGGGCTTTGCAAGGAAGGCCACATACCTTATCCTGCTTTATTGGTCCCAATATTATTTGTTTTATATTACAGATTCTATTTTATATTACAGAATATTCCCCAAGGAATTTCTAGGAAATTTTTCTGAGGTCATGATTAGCTCATTATTCATCACAACTGATTTTATATGTATATCTTCTTGTTCTTTTATTTTCTGATGCTTTGTTTTTCTCTGTACTCCATATATTAGTTGGACAGTCACTTATAAAAGTAAAAACCCCCATTAAATTAATTGGTAGTTTGCAATAATTAGAATAATAAGGTGATAATACCTCCTCTCTTTCTCTCTCTCTCTCTCTCTCTCCCTCTCCTCTCTCCTCTCTCTCTCTACCCAGGGTTATCACTGGGTCTTGGTGATGGTACTACAAATCCACCACTCCAAGTGGCCATTTTTTTCATTTTATTGGATAGGACAGAAAGAAATGGAGAAAGGAGGAGGAGATAGAGAGGGAGAGAGAAAGACACTTTCAGAACTCCGTCACCACTTGTGAAGCATTCCCCCTGCAGGTGGGGACCAGGGGCTTGAACCAGGTCCTTGCTCAGGTCACTGCACTTAATACCCTGTGTATTTAACTGGTGTGCCACTGTCCACCTTTGTGATGGCCTTTCCTCAAGGCACTAATATGATACTTAGCAAATTTTACCTTTTGAAATGAATTGATAAACATGATGTAACTTTCTATTGTGAAATGCTTGATAGTAAAAAAAAATAGGATTATTGAAGTTTGGAATTATAACATTTCTTGGAGGATATGGTCTGATTCCTATGCCATAGATGAAGAATCTAGCTTCATGGATACTGAGCGACATATTGTGAGTCATTCCTGAGTCTGAGGCTAATGGATTGTCTGTGATTATGTAGCATGTTCTGAACATTTGTTGGATACTGTGACTTCTCTTTTTATTTATTTATTTATTTCAAAATATTTATTTATTCCCTTTTGTTGCCCTTGTTGTTTTATTGTTGTAGTTATTGATGTCATCACTGTTGGATAGGACAGAGAGAAATGGAGAGAGGAGGGGAAGACAGAGGGGGGAGAGAAAGACAGACACCTGCAGACCTGCTTCACCGCCTGTGAAGCGACTCCCCTGCAGGTGGGGAACCGGGGGCTCGAACTGGGCTCTTTAGATTGGTTCTTGTGCTTTGCGCTACCTGTGCTTAGCCCGCTGTGCTACCGCCCGAATCGTGTGTGTGTGTGTGTGTGTGTGTGTGTGTGTGTGTATAAATTTTATTTTCAGTTTTGTTGCCCTTGTTTATCGTTGTTGTCATTGTTGTTATTGCTGCCATTGTTATTGGATAGGACAGAGAGAAATGGAGAGAGGAGGGGAGACAGAGGGAGAGAAAGACAGACACCTGCAGGCCGGGGGCTCAAACCGGGATCCTTATGCTGGTCCTTGCGCTTTGCACCACCTGAGTTTAACCTGCTGCACCACCACCCGGCTCCCACTTCTCTCTCTCTTTTTTTTAATTATCTTTTATTTGTTTATTGTATAGACGCAGCCAGAAATCGAGAGGGAAGGGGGAGATAGACAGGGAGAGAGACAGAGACACTTGCAGCCCTGCTTCACCACTCACAAAGCAAACGCCAAAGTGTACAATCACTAATCCGTGATAGAAACTACTTTCACATTCACTCTGAACTCTTGAATGGCATTATGAAAGGGCACGGTCATGTTATAAGAGGTCATACAAAGCAGCCATGCTCCATCTTCCTCGACTAAGAGGGGAGAAAAGATCTTTGAGTAGGAGGCCTGCCAGGTGTGGCCTGGGATGGCACACGTTGCTTCTGTTTCTACTTCAGTGACTAGAATTTGGCAATATGGCTGCCACAGAATGGTGCAATTCACGGGAGTGCCCAGGAAGAAGAGGTCTGGTCAAGTGGAGGACCATTACAACCTTCCACTAGAATCGATTTTCTTTCTTTTCTTTCTTTATTATTATTTTTTTTTGTTGTTGGGGGATTAGTGTTGGATACTGTGACTGTGTCTTTATCCTTAATTTTCTGATCTTTCATTAAAGGACATTAGTTGAAGATGTCATGTGAAAACACCAAATGAGATGCCTCAAGGCTCGCTGATTTTCTTACCTTGAATTCTCAACTTGGTCACTTGTCACACTAGTGTAATTGTTCTCGATAGCTAGGAGCTTTTCCTTGTAGGTTATATAACCTTTTAACAAGAAAACTGAATTTGTAGGCAAGAATACATCGTATCAGGTGTTCATCAGATATAATATTCTATCACTTCTAAGATAATATACTCACTGAAACTTTTTCTATCACTAAGTCATCTGATGCTCTGCTTTGTGATTCTCTTACTGACTCTCCCCTTACATGTTAAACTATCACTTTAGGAATCACTGCCTGTCTGTGTCTTCACCCCTATTCCCTAGCCCCTCTTTTTACTGGACCAAGCCTGATTTAAATAAATAATTATTAATAAAGAGAGAGTTCAAGACAGTTAACTTTGGAACCCTGCAGAAATATTTTGCCATTCTATCTTAAGATGTAATAAAATGGGAGTTGGGCGGGAGCACAGCGGGTTAAGCACATGTGGCGCAAGACGCAAAGATCAGCATAAGGATCCCGGTTTGAGCCCCCGGCTTCCCATCTGCAGGGGCGTCACTTCACAGGCGGTGAAGCAGGTCTGCAGGTGTCTATCTTTCTCTCTCCCTCTCTGTCTTCACCTCCTTTCTCCATTTCCCTCTGTCCTATCCAACGGTGACAACGTCAATAACAACAATAATAACTACAACAAAAAGACAACGAAGGCAGAAAAAGGGAAAATAAATAAATAGAAAAAAAGTTAAAAATGTAATATAACAATCGTCCAACAATACATTACGTAAAACTGTGATAATCGGCAGAGAAGTTGTATTTCTTATCCATCGTGCAACATTATTCAGTGTTTTCTGTGCCATACGTTTATGAACTGGAATTCATGCCAAGATGTACACTTTTTAGGATGCTTTCCTTTCCTTTCCTTTATTTTTTCTCCTTTTCCTTGCTCCTCTTACTTCTCGTCCTCCCCTCCTCTTTTCACTCTTCCTCCTCCTCCTTACTCTCCTTTTTTGTTGTAGGGTTTCCATAAAGTGCAACCTACCATAAAGTGGTGGAGTAAATAAAATATTGTACTTTTTTTTTTTTTTTACCAGAGCACTGTTCAGCTCTGGTTTATGGTGGTGCAGGGGATTGAACCTGGCACTTTGGAACCTCAGGCATGAGAGTAACTTTGCATAACCGTTATGCTATCTACCCTCTGCCCAAAATATTGTACTTTCAAATATATGATCCCCAATTCAATCCCCAACATCACCGCATCACACGTACAGAGTACACTTTATCTGTTCCAACCTCTCTCTCCTTTCTCTCTCATTAATACCTAATTTTAAAAGAAGTTCCGTAAAGTAATGGTTTCATTATATGTTTTATGCCATATCATCCCACTGAGTTTTTGTAATTCCACAGAGGTATGTGTTTTTATTACTTTACAGAGTTAGAGTCTCACATATGTCACTACTCCTGCGTTGCTTTTTCATTCAGATAAACAAAGAGAGGGTGTGGGGAGGGAGAAGAGAGGGAAAGAGAGCAAGAGAGCTTCCTCTAGTTTTATAAAGACTTCCATGTAGTGTCAGCCTTCCTGCCTGGGCTGTGCCCTGCCTGGTAAGCTATCTCTCTGGGTCCCAGGTGGAAATATTAACTGGAAGTCTTTATATTAAATAACCTCTCTAAGTAATGATTCAATTAGGCCCTTCTTTTGAATGAGTTTTGCTTCAGAGTCAATTAATTTCTAATTTGAGATCCTTCTTCACTTGGGATTACGAAAGAATCTAGTTGAGAATTTTTTTAGATGATTTATCCTGTGCGCCGTTTTTTTCTCTCTTTTATTCTGAAGCTTACTGGCACAGCCTCTTATTAACTTGCTAGAAATTCTCCTCTGTCAAGTATTTGACTAGCATATGAAAATAAATGATTTTTAAATATTCAAAGGCAAAAAGGAAAAAGCCTCTAAAGAAATACTACATGAGTAATTGCAGTACACTCAGTACCTGACCATAACACTGCAAGTTAATGTCTAAAGGTCTCTATGGCTGGCTAATTCTTTAAAAATAGGAAATTGTTTTGCTCAGACCCAGATGTTTCTATTTTTAAATTCCTGGCACACTTTCTCGGTGAAATTTTTTTTTTAATCTTAAAAAAAAAATAGAAGAAAAAAGACAGACATTGCTTTATGTGTACAGTGTTGAAGCCCCAGAGAAGACACCTTAGTTTGAGATAGGTGGGAATACTTATTATTTATTGCTTTGGATAACTGGTAAGAAAAATATGGGTTGTGGAGAAAGCTTGGCCTTTGGATTATTGTACTTTTGAGCTATGGATATGTTGTTTGTGTATGTTCTGTAGTTCTGTAGTGTAGAATAAAGATTAAATTGTACTGTGTGTGTTGGTATTTCTTTTCTTTTCTTTTCTTTTTTCCTCCAGGGTTATTGTTAGGACTCGGTACCTGCACTACAAACCCACTGCTTCTGGAGGCTATTTTTCCCCCTTTGTTGTCCTTGTTGTTTACTGTTGTTATTATTGTTGTTAATGCTGTCATTGTTGTTGGATAGGGCAGAGAGAAATTGAGAGAGGAGGGGAGACAGAGGAGGGGAGAGAAAAAGAGACACCTGCAGACCCACTTCACTGCCTGTGAAGCAACTCCCCCCTGCAGGTGGGGATCCAGGGGTTTGAAGCTGGATCCTTAAGTTGGTCCTTGCGCTTTGTGCCATGTGTGCTTAACCAGCTGTGCCACTACCCAGACCCCATGTGTTGGTATTTCAACGTGGGACCTCATAATGACTGATATAAGCAGAGCAGGAAATATAGCTTCTCAGCTTTAGATGTTGATTAGTGTGTGACAGAGCTTTAAGAATCTTTGAGAAAATTCTTGGTAAGTTAGTACTTAGAGAGGTTATAGATGACAGTAAGCCAATTTAATTTTCTCTGTTATTCAAATGTCTGGTGGGGAGATTTCCCAATTTGGATGGATTTCTGACTGTGCTAATACCATCACTTATAATAATCCTAGGGATTTGTGGTATTTGTAAACATACAGTAAGAGAAAAATAATAGAGTTCCCCTTGAACTTTCCATTATAAAAATTTTCAAATATTTCAGATTGAAATACTTCTAAGTTGAAAACTTGTAAGGCAAGCGGTAGCGTCTTCCTTGGAGTATCTGTGCAGCGTCAGACCCTGAAGGAGCCCCTTCGTTCATTTCATCGTGTGACGCTCTTTTCACGTGAAACCCCATGAAGAATCTTTTCTAGCTAGTGAATGCAAGTGAAAATCGAGTGAATAGAAATTCAATTTTACAATGGTTCATCAGTTCTTTATATTTATACTGCAAAACTTATTGTGTGTATCTTGGATTTGCAATGTAGCAAAATGCAAGAGGATCAGTCAGTTTCTAGTTGAAGCACAAAAGTCACTCTCTTTAATACAAACAAGAAGATATTTAATACGAGAAGACACTTGCTTGCACAATAATTGGAAGGGCTGGCTTGCAGCTGAACCTTCAGAAAAATTCTGATCTGAATAACTCAGAGTTAGTGCTCCACAGCTCTCTCAGCTTTTAAACCAGGAGGCTCCTGTTTGAATTCAGTAGTTTAATGACCTACCCACAAAAAGAGAATCATAAAGTTCCCATCAGAGATTTTTAGCAAATTAGTCTGCTGAATCCCAAAGAATACAGTATATGACTTTTGCTTAGGCTTTGACAGCATGTGGATATATTTTCTTATGCATTAACATCAACAGCCCAGGGGTGTTGGGGGTTCTGCAGTGGGCTGAGTGAACACATCATCATGTCCCAGGACCTTAATTCAAGCCACTGCTCTCCACCTGCAGGAGTGAAGTTTCAGAACCAGCAGTGAAGCAGGTCTTTCTTCCTCTCTGTCTCCTATACCCCTCTCAATTTCTCTTTGTCTTATCAAATAAAGAGAAAGAAAAGAAAGAAAGAGAGAGAGATAAAGAGAGAGAATAAAAGAAAGTAAGAAAGAAAGAGGAGGGAGGGAGAAAGGAAGGAAGGAGAACAAGAGAGAGAGATTGGCTTGTGGGAACGGTGAATCTATCATGCTGATACCATGTCCAAGCAATAACCCTGAGGCAATACAAATTAAAAAGAAAAAGAAAAAGAAATAGCTCAAGACATATGCCTCCGTCTTTCTAGGATCCCTAGTTGTCTTCACTTTCTCTTATGTTCCTGATAACCTACAAAGAATTGCAGAAAACCATGGGTGTAATTCCTCTCCCAAAACTGTATGTTCTCATGTTCTTTTTCTTCATCCCCTGAAGAGCAATTTTCCATCATCATGCAACAGGACTTCAAAGTTCTCTTCAGCTTCTTCTTCTCCTTCCTTCCCCAGAGTACTTTGCTTCAGTGTGATTTTTCTCCATATAAGATTTCAGGGATTTGGTCAAGAAGGGGCTACATATTTCCAGATCTGCATCACCACCCTGTAATAGTGGTTGCCACAGATTTTCCACCAAAACAATCCCCCTAACCGCGGCCATTTCCTTCACCTGAACTTATCTTTTCCTTAGCATCCTGGGCACTGTAGCACTTTGCTGATGCCCAGTGTGGGTGATAGCGATATAGCTGAATATGCAGACCCAGTGAGTACTAGCTTATGAGAATCAGCTATTAAATCTGTGAACTTTGTTAGACATTTGCTAAGCATATCATTAAAATTTAAATTATATATGTATAGTTGTTTTGTTTTGCTTTCAGGGTTATCACTGGGGCTCAGTGCCTGCACTATGAATGCACTGCTCCTGGTGACCATTTTTGGTTGGATAAGAGAGAGAGACATGGAGAGAGGAGGGTAAGACAGAGGGGGAGAGAAAGAGAGAAACCTGCAGACCTGCTTCACCGCCTGTGAAGCGACTCCCCTGCAGGAGGGGAGCTGGGGGCTCGAACTGGGATCTGTCCTCAGGTTCTTGTGCTTCACACTATGTGTGCTTAACCCGGTGTGCCACCACCCGGCTCCAGGTGATATATATTTGCAATTAATCACCAACATATTGTCATGGAGCAGAAGTGAGAAAAGAAGCACATAGTATATGATGTGTAGATTTCTAAATACAAAAGTAATCAGTTTAAACAGCCTCAGGGTCATAGGTGATAGTAAATTGCAAACAAAAACAGATGATTTTTTTTTTTTTAGCAAACTCATTGAATGAATGAAAATTCAGTTTTAGAGTGATTTGATTATCATTAGACCATTAACAGTTCATTATATTTATACTTTAAAACTTGTGAATTATTGTCTTGGATTTGCACTTTACCAGAATGAAAGAAGGTCAGTCCGCTCGTCTCTTGCCTATTATTCCAATAATTTATTTTATTTTATTTATTTATTTCCTTTTGTTGCCCTTGTTGTTTTATTGTTGTAGTTATTATTGTTGTTGTCGTTGTTGGACAGGACAGAGAGAAATGGAGAGAGGAGGGGAAGACAGAGAGGAGGAGAGAAAGATAGACACCTGCAGACCTGCTTCACCACCTGTGAAGCGACTCCCCTGCAGGTGGGGAGCCAGGGTTAGAACCAGGATCCTTATGCCGGTCCTTGTGCTTTGCGCCACCTGCGCTTAACCCACTGCGCTACAGCCCAACTCCCTATTCCAATAATTTGACTGTAGTTTGGTGATGTGTGTGCACTTCTCTGCCCCCAACGTGAGTAGAGTAAGTTGTCTTCAAACATTTTGCTACTTTAAACATCTCTGTTAGTTTACCAGAGAGCCACTTGTTCTTTTTTCTTAAAACAAGGGCACAAAGCTCACTGTCTACAAAGGACTTAGTACATACCAGTTTTGTGTACCTGTGCTTGGGGACTTTATTACTTTCTTTGACTACACTGATGGTACCAAGTTAGGTGAGTGCTTGTTTCTCTAAGGAGTAGTATGGAATTTGCATCCCAAGTCAACCTTCTCAAACTTTCATAACTCATGGAAGTAAACCCCCTGGATATTAACTTGTCCCTCCTCCCTTTCTACAAAAGAGATGCAAGATAATTCATTAATTATGATTAGGTCTCCTCAGGAGTCTGGCGGGTAGCACAGCGGGTTAAACACAGGGACCAGCGTCAGGATCCCTGTTCAAGACCCCGGCTCCCCACCTGCAGAGGAGTCGCTTCACAGGCGGTGAAGCAGGTCTGCAGGTGTCTATCTTTCTCTCCCCCTCTCTGTCTCCCCTCCTCTCTCCATTTCTCTCTGTCCTATCCAACAGCGATGACATCAATAACAACAAGCACAATAACTACAACAATAACAACAACAAAAAAAAAACAATAAGGGCAACAAAAGGGAAAATGAAAAAAAATAATGATTAGATCTCACGCTAGTATTTTTTTTTTTTTTTTGGACAGGATAGTTTGCTTTATAAAAGTCAAATAGAGAGACTAGAAGCTCTATTCTCCCATCCAAGTACTAATCAGGCCCGACCCTGCTTAGCTTCCGAGATCAGACGAGATCGGGCATGTTCAGGGTGGTGTGGCCATAGACTAGAAGTTCTATTCTTTGAGAACTCAAATCCAGTGTTTTTTTTTAGAGACTCTGGGGATCATCTTTATTTCCTCTGAGAAAATAATATATTTCTCTGAATTATTCCTCATTTAATATTTTATATAAATATTATTTTTAATTAATTAATTAATTTTCCCCTTTTTGCCCTTGTTTTTTATTGTTGTAGTTATTATTGTTGTTGTTATTAATGTCATCATTGTTAGATAGAACAGAGAGAAATGGAGATAGGAGGGGAAGACAGGAGGAGAGAAAGATAGACACCTGCAGACCTGCTTCACCACCTGTGAAGCGACACACCTGCAGGTGGGGAGCGGGAGGCTCAAACCGGGATCCTTACGCCGGTCCTTATGCTTGGCGCCACGTGCGCTTAACCCGCTATGCTACCGCCCAGCTTCCCTCATTGAATATTTCTTCTTACCAATTTCTCTGAGGCAGAAATCCTCTTCCTACCTCCTTTTACTACAGGAGCCAGCCAAGGGGTTATATTTAACAGATTTGGTGCAGTTTAAGAAAAATAGAGCATCAACACTGATCCGTGAGTCTCAGTTTAATCTTAGATTTTAAGTATCCCTCAGGAAATTTATCTTCTCATTATTAAAAAATACCTCCCTTTCCCTTGACTTCTTTTTGTTCTTTCCTTCACATTCCTCACCCCCTCTAGCACTCTAGTCTCTGGCCTTTCCTGAATGTTTTCTGTTGAGAAACAATGATGAAAACCTAAGACATCAAAAACATTCAGTAAAGATCCACTTTCTATTTAGAGCCAAGTGACCCTTTCAAAACAAAAGCCTCTGTGAGTGGTCAAAGGGAAAAACTATCTATTTCTGATGCTTCTATTGCTAGAGATACTTTGATGTATTTCCCCAATCAAAATAGGCGTTCTGGGGAGAGGGGTAGAAATAGCTCACTCGGTAGAACCCCTGCCTTGCCATGAGCTGAGGCCAGGTTAGACCAACTGCATGCACACCATTGGGTCTACACTGGTAGGGAGTGTTGCTCACTTTCTGTTTGTCTCTTGCTGAATGAAAAAGTTGTCTAAGAATGCTAGATTCACACAGATGGAAGGCCCCTGTGACCTATAAACAAACAAACAAACAAATAAAAACTAAAGCCAAATGTATTCATGACAGTAGATAAAACTAGCAAAAAGCCACTTTTCTATTTGTGATCAGGTATATATCTAAGCCTGGCCCTAACTCATTAAAAATGAAAACAACAAAAACACTTTTGCCTTCCTGGAAACAAAAAGTCATTTAAGCATTCAGACATAACCTCGATTTTCTGTTTGTTTTCATTGTGCTCTTGTAGAAGTCCAATGTATCTTTGTTGGTGAAGGCTTTTGTTTTCTTGAGGAATTATGCCGCACAGTAGTGAACACTGAGAGAATATAAAATCTCTAGCTTGTTAACTTCCAAACTATTTAAAAACATTTGAGCAGTTTGACAGTATTTTTTTTTTTAAATCACTACCTAATTACCTCTGTGCTTTGGAGAGGGGCCTGAGAATCAGTCAATGTGAAATGTGTCTGTCTCTCCCCCAGATTTCTTTGAGGGACTGATGTATCTTTTGCATGGATGAAAAGACAGCATAAGGAAATACAATTCTAGATAGTCAAGTAGAGCTCAGGGTCACCTTTAAAGAAAGACTATTTAATTAAATGACTTTAGATTTTCAGAAAGTACAATCTATTTCTAGTTTTCTTTTACATACACCCGCCTAGATTTCTTTCAGAGCAATACTGCCTCAGTCTCCTGTTGGCTGGAGTAAAAACATAAGCACAACATCAGCACATTATTTCTTGTTCTTTACTGCACATTTATCTGTATGAATATGTGTGTGGCCTTTATCATTTCCTAACCAATATCTAGGAATATTAAATAACTAGCTTGAAGTTAATACATGCATTTTAAGATGTACTTTTCTTTTTTATTTAATTTTTTATTTATAAAAAGGAAACACTGAGTAAACCATAGGATAAGAGGGGTACAACTTCACACAGTTCCTACCACCAGAACTCTGTATCCCGTCCCCTCCCCTGATAGCTTTCCTATTCTTTATCCCTCTGGGAGTATGGACCCAAAGTCATTGTGGGATGCAGAAGGTGGAAGGTCTGGCTCCTGTAATTCCTTCCCTGCTGACGTTGACAGGTGGATCCATATTCCCAGCCTTCCTCTCTCTTTCCCTAGTGGGGAAGGGCTCTGGGGAATCAGAGCTCCAGGACACATTTGTGGGGTTGTCTGTCCAGGGAAGTCTGGTTGGCATCAGGCTAGCATCTGGAACCTGGTGGTTGAAAAGAGAGTTAACATACAAAGCCAAACAGATTATTGACCAATCATAGACCTAAGGGCTGGAATAGTGCAGATGAAGAGTTGGGGGCCGCTCCATTTTGTAGATAGCTAGTAAGCATGTTTTAGTTATATTCCAAAGGCTCATAACTATACTAGTTTTTTTTTTTTTTGCCTGAGCTTGAAATCTAATATGCAGGTAGATCGTAATTATTGTCGGGGGGGGGGGGGTGTCATGTCTAGCAGAAGGACCAGAAAGCTGGTTCAGGGAAGAGAGTAGCTCCCAAATATGGGAAAGGTGTATAAATACTGTTGACTGTAAACCCTATCGATTTGATGTGATCTGGGGCCCATATTCAGCTTAGGAGTCTATGTGACCTCTGCATCCCTGTAGATCTGAGCTCATATTCTGTGGTCATGAGTAGGAACATTCCAAGCTGCCCCAATATCAGGACCCATTTTCCTTAGGTGTAGAATAGAGTATGTTTGTCCAGACACCCTTAGGAGGATGGAACATTCTCTACCATTGTTGACCAAAGTTGAGAGCCAGGGTCCTGTGGGGCTCTATTGTGTTGCTCCTGATAGAGATGACTGGTAACAATGGAGAGAGGGATTTATTCGAGGTCTAGGCCCATCATATCTGTTTGGGAATCTCAGGACTCCCCGAATAGGGCCCCAGCTGATGGGGTGGCCTGTTAGTGACTAAAGAGTCATCGTGTGCAAGGACCGGTATAAGGATCCTGGTTCGAGCCACGGCTCCCCACCTGCAGGGGAGTCGCTTCACAGGCGGTGAAGCAGGTCTGCAGGTGTCTGTCTTTCTCTCCCCCTCTCTGTCTTCCCCTCCTCTCTCCATTTCTCTCTTTCCTATCCAACAACGATGACAACAACAGCAGCAATAACTACAACAGTAAAAAAAACAAGGGCAACAAAAGAGAAAATAAATAAATAAATATTAAAAAAAAAAAGAGTCATCATTAAAGTATGCCAGTCTCTTGCCCTTATTCAGCGTTTGCAGTCCTTGCTTTGCTAAGGTTAGCTTTGGAGTGAGTGAGAGAACTGTAATAGGAAGTAGGTGAGGAGGGTATCTAAGTCTAAGTAGACACTATTTCATTAAGAACTTGATACTGACTCACTACAGACTATTGTGTATTTTTGCTCTCAGGTATATCTTTTGCCCTAATTTATGTAAATGTGTGAACATATGCTCTATCTCATGGAACCTGGTCTATATCTAGGTTTTGGGATTTTGTTAGGAAGTGAACCTCCTGGAATGGAACCAGGATTCTGATGCTGGTCCTTGTGTTTTGTGCCATGTGTGCTTAACCTGCTGCACCACCGCCCGGCTCCCTAAGGAATATATATATATATATTACATACGAGTTTCACCTGAAACAGAGATAAAGAGAGAGAGATGCCAGAGCACTAGGGATAGAAGAGGGGACTACTTCAGGACAGCAAATCCCATGAGCTATCAGTGAAGCGATTCCCCAGTCACGAATTTAACATTATCTAAGTGCTACCAGATATGAAGTTTGTATTGTTCACTATTTAAAAGTCAATACTCAGCTCAAGGACCAGCGGAAGGATCCGGGTTCGAGCCCCCAGGCTCCCCACCTGCAGGGGTGTCACTTCAAAGGCGGTGAAGAGGTCTGCAGGTGTCTGTCTTTCTCTCCCCCCTCTGTCTTCCCCTCCCCTCTCCATTTCTCTCTGTCTTATCCAACAATGAACAACATCAACAACAACAATAATAACTACAACAAGGCTACAACAACAAGGGCAACAAAAGGGGGGTAAATGGCCTCCAGGAGCGGTGGGTTCATGGTGCAGACACCGAACCCCAGCAGTAACCCTGGAGGCAAAAGAAAAAAGTCAATACTCAAAAGACAAGAGCTGGTACAAAACCAAGCAGATCTATCCAGATGCGAGCAATTAGAGAATATGGCAGATTCCAAACTCAAAAAGTCTTGTTACAGTAGTTCTTCTAAGGTGGGCTTGATTTATGACCAATTCCTTTAATTCTGTAATATTTGAGAAAACCTTTATTTCTCCCTCATATTTGATGGATAATTTTTCCCCCTTCTCATTCTTGACTTCTCTGCCTTGTTTCAACCTTTTTTAAAAATATATATATGTTTATTTATTTATTTATTCCCTTTTGTTGCCCTTGTTGTTTTTTTTTATTGTTGTTGTTGGATAGGACAGAGAGAAATGGAGAGAGGAGGGGAAGACAGAGAGGGGGAGAGAAAGATAGACACCTGCCGACGTACTTCACTGCTTGTAAAGCGACTCCCCTGCAGGTGGGGAGCCGGGGGCTTGAACCGGGATCATTACGCCAGTCCTTGCACTTTGCGCCACCTGCGCTTAACCCGCTGCGCTACCGCCCGACTCCCTTTGATGGATAATTTTGCAGGATACAGTGTTCGTGGCTGGAATTCCCTCTCCTTTAGAACTTTGAATATGTCATTCCACTGTCTCCTGGCCTCTAGAGTTTGTGAAGAGAAATCTGATGAAATCTTATAGCTCTGCCTTTGTATGTGACTTCTTTCCTTTCCCTAGCAGCCGGCAATATTTTTTCCGTGTCTCTGACTTTTGATAGTTTTATAATAATGCGCCTTGGTGTTGGTCTTTTTGTATTAAGACTTATCTTTTGATATTCAGAGTGACTAGAAGCTGACTGCTAGTTTTTTGTACTTGTAAATGTCTTAAGCCTAAGGGTTTCCACTGGTCTCCCTCTCAACTCTTACTATCCTGTCAGCCTGGCAAAAGTCTTACTTTCATTTCTCTATCACAGCAATTATCTCCTCCAGTATCTTTTCTACTTTATTTTATTTATTTTTATTATTTAGTTTTTGCCACCAAGGTTATTGCTGGGGTTCGGTGTCTATATGATGAATCCACCAATCACAGCAATCATGTTCTCTTTTTTTTTTTTTTCCTTTCTTTTATTTGCTAGGACAGAGAGAAATTGAGAGGGAAGGAGGAGATAGAGAGGAAGAGAGAAATAGAGACACCTGTAGACCTGCTTCCCAGCTCAATAAACTCGCCACCTACAAAGGAGGACCTAGCTTGAACCCTGGTCCTTATACCGGGAAACATGTGCTCAGCTAGATGTGCTACTGCCAGACCCTCCTCAGTTTTTTAATACCCCAGTATGCTTAGTGACGAAGCTCCAAACTCAGCGCCCAGGATGATTTTAAAACTCTGTTCCTTTCTTTTGTCTATCTTATACCACAGCCTTATTTTAATATTTACCATACTTGATTAATATTTGTCTGATTGTCTGATCACCACTTTTCTCTGTACTCTAAATACATTCTTTACCCCAGTGGCTGGTAGAATTCCCCAATGTTACATAGGTATCAGTTCTCTGATCAGCATAGTAGTTTATAGTTTAGATTTTGACAATTCTAGAACCCTGGTCTCAAAGAAACAAGGCCACCTGAATATGGCCCTAAAAGCAGAAGACAGACCCAAAAACTAAGAAATTGGGTTAAACACAGGATCATAACTCTTTCACTCTGGCTTTTAAGGGACTACTTTGCAAAAGCAGTTGAGCAAAACCTGTTTTTTTTTTTCAGGAAGAAACAATAAGCAGAAACTCATTTTGATACTCCAGATCCATTGCCACTTGCTCTTTCAGCTTTAAGTAACCAGGAGAACCTCCAACCGGTTTCAAGTTACGTTTTAGAAGGAAATAGAGAGAAACATCAGCAGCATCGTCCTCCAGAAAGCCAGATTGATCTGGAATCTCCAGACACTCATACTATTTATTTTGAGAACCAACAGCCTTATTCCTCTAGACTCCCATTTCTAAAAACTTTTTTATTTCTAAAATAAAAAAAACAGAAAATATCAACAAAACCAGAGATTAAGAAGGGTGAAATTCTACACATTTCCCACCACCAGAGTTCCATAATCCCATCGCCTCCCCTGATAGCTTTCCCATTCTCTATCCCTCTGGGAGCATGGACCCAGGGTCATTGTGGGATGCAGAAGGTTGAAGGTATGGCTTCTGTAATTGCTTCCCCGCTGAACATGGACGTTGACTGGTCAGTAATTGCTTCTCTGATGGACATGGGTATTGGCAGGTGGTCCATACTCCCAGCCTTAGTGGTTTCCTACTGGGGCAGTGCTCTGGAGAAGTGGGGTTCCAGGGTACATTGGTGAGGTCGTCTGTCCAGGGGAGTCAGGTTGGCATCATGGTAAGCATCTGTAATTTGGTGTTTGGAACTTGTATTCCTTTGCTTTCCCCTTTCTTGTGGGACCTGAAAGTCATGCTCTCTTCTCAATTCTGGTTTCAAGTCCAGGTATGGTTTCCCAGGTAAAATGAGACCTGATTGTGGGCTGTTTTCTTTATGATGCTAAGCAAATAGAATTATTTATTTAGCAAGAATATCTGGATTAGTAGATTTTTTTCACTTGTTTGCCACTAACATAAAAAATTATTTCAAGTGTTTCTTTTCCTTTCTTTTTTTGCCTCCACAGTTATCACTGGGGCTCAGTGCCTGCACTATAAATCCACTGCTTCTGGAGACTATTCTTTTCTCTTTTGTTGCCTTTGTTGTTCATCGTTGTTATTGTTGTTGTTATTGATGTCATTGTTATTGAATGGGACAGAGAAATGGAGAGAGGCAGGGAATACAGAGAGGAGGAGAGAAAGAGAGACACCTGGAGTTGGGCGGTAGCGCAGCAGGTTAAGTGCATGTGGCGCAAAACGCAAGGACCAACCTAAAGATCCCGGTTCAAGCCCCTGGCTCCTCACCTGCAGGGAAGTCACTTCACAGGCGGTGAAGCAGGTCTGCAGGTGTTTGTCTTTCTCTCCCCTTCTCTGTCTTCCCCTCCTCTCTCCATTTCTCTCTGTCCTAACCAGCAACAAGGACATCAATAATAGCTACAACAATAAAAAACAAGGGCAACAAAAGGGAATAAATAAATATTAAAAAAAAGAAAGAGGGACACCTGCAGACCTGCTTCACTGCCTTTGAAACGCCCCCCCTGCAGGTGGGGAGCCGGGACCTTGAACTGGCATCCTTATATGGACCCTTGCACTTTGCACCATGTGTGCTTAACCCGCTATGCTACCTACAGCATGACCCCCCAAGTGTTTTTTTTTTAACACACCAGTTGTTGAGAGGACTACCTAGAGAAAGACTCCTGGAAGAACATTCACAAGCAACCCAATCCCCTACCCCTGTACCTTGAAGGTAGGCTACAAGAGGGGTCAGATACCAACATGTCCATTTCAGAATCTCCCCTTCCATCTGACAGTCAAGGCTATAAAATGCAGATGTGTGCACCGGGAGACAATAACTCAAGTTAATTCCATCCTGTTCTTCGTCAGTATCCCTGGAACCCATTATAAAAGTTTGCAGATCTCTCTGTCTCTCTGTGTCTCTCTCTCTTTCCCTCTCCCTCTCCCTCTCTCTCTCTCCTCTCTCTTCTCCATTCTGCTTTATTTCAGTGAATGCTGAAACTTATGAGTCTCTTGTAATTCTCCAATGTATATGGTCTTTTAGAAACCTACCATCAGAACTTGTAGGGCACTTCTGTACTCTTTGCCCTGTTCCCTCCAGCTCCCCTAGAACATAGTGACTTATTAGCAGATATACCTAAATGTTTAAAGATAATTTATATATTAAGTTCAAAGAATGATTGAAAATCCAATAAGGTTAACACTTTGATATTATCAAACAACTAAAATGCATTTGATAATATAGTGCAATTTTCCAGAATGGTTACTTTATTTCTAAACCTTTACTCTCCCGTAACTCTGCATTGACATGTGGATTAACCCTTCGTTCTAAACTAGAACTTTCCTTTTGCATGAGTGTGTCTGCGTGCTAAGCCTTCCACCAGAGCTTGAACTGCACTCAGAGTGTCTGTCAACCCTGAAGTTCTGATGCAAGTTCTCTGTAGGGCCATGGTCCTCTCATTACACAGCAGGAATCACAGACTCCTGCTGTACTTTGATCTTTCTTCCATTGTAGAAAACTATCACCCAGATATGAACTTTGTGACATTATAATTACTGGCATAACACCTTTTGATAGGGCAGAGATAGTCTATTATCAAGACAAGGGCAGTGACAAAAAACCAACCCCCTGCACCCCCCAAAATTAGTGCGGCCTAGGAGAGGAGCTCAGACACTTATGTAGCACGAGCCCACCACTCATGAGGCTTCCGCTTGGAGGTGGGCTCCGGGGGTGTGGCGAGCCCTGGTCCTGGCACGTGCTCATGTGTCTGTCTTCTGGGTTGGCTACCCCCTGCATCCTACTAAGAGGTATTGACTATCCCAGGCTTATGGAAACTGATGGAGGCCCACCTAGGCCATGGGAGAGCTGAGAGCCAGGGAGGAAGTGCCCTGACTTTGGGGGAAGCTCAGTCGGAGACAAAGCAGAAGCCATGTCATCAGTGAGGGAGGCCTGCATGTCATGGCCACCATGACGTGTGTGTACAGCAGGCTCTGTTCCTTCAGTCACTGTGAGCTCTGGCTGCCCCTCCCTTGAGAATGCAGACTGTAGGTTGGGGCGGGAAGCCAGGTGGGCAGTGCTGGTCAGGGCCTGTGGCTGGGGTGACCCCCAGGGGCGCAAATGAAAAGAAAGCACCAAAACTAGACCAATGCAAAACCACAATTTATTTCACATTCTATTAATGCATAATCACAATTTATTTCACATTCTATTAATGCATAATCGCAATTTATTTCACATTCTGGGAGGCCCCCTCTGGGGCAGCGGGGTCTTCAGCGGCAGACAGTTCAGAGGCAGCAGGGGCCCTGGCCTCAGCGGGAGGCAGGGAGCATCTCTCTCTCTCTCAGCTCTCGGCCTCCACCTGCAGAGGAGACAACAGGCCTATGAGATCTGCAGTTAGGGGTGACCTCCCCTCCCATGCCCACTAACTCACCAGGCCATGCGAGGGGCCCTGTTTGCTCATGTCCTGAGCGGGTGGACACGTGTCCTGCCCCCCTTGTGGGGACCCAGACAGCAGCCGCAACAAAGCCGCAGGAGACGGTTCAGCAGCCTGCGGGCTGCCCCATGGCGGATGGGGATCCAGGTGGCGGAGGGGCTGCTGGCTTGTGCGCCCTGGCCCAAGGGGGGGCAGCTCTCCTCCCCAGGTGCTGGGGCTGCTGCAGAGGAGGGGGAGGGGCCGGAGGCAGGGCAGCTGCCTTGTGGTGTGTTGGGAGGCACCGCTGGGGGGGCCAGGCTGGGGGTGGACGTGGACGTGAAGACAGGGAGACTGGAGCACTTGGGGGGTTGGCCAGGCTCCGGGGCCTCGTCTTGCTCCCAGGAGCCGGTGCGCAGAGCTGCTGGGGCAGACACACACCTCCTCCTGCTCCTGCTCCTGCTCCTGCTCCTGCTCCTGCTCCTGCTCCTGCTCCTGCTCCTGCTCCTGCTCCTGCTCCTGCTCCTGCTCCTGCTCCTGCTCCTGCTCCTGCTGGCCCTCTTCTTCCTACTTGGCAGCAGGCTGGAAGGAATGGAGTGCTCAGCTGGGGCTGGCTCATCGGAGGAGGTGGGTTCCCTGTAGGCTTCCATGGGTCCCATGCCCTGGGTCACCCATGGGTGGCTCAGGATCTCTGGCCAGCCAATTCGCTCCTTGGGGTCAGAGTTGAGCATGCGGTGCAGAAGGTGTCGGAGCTCCTGGGAGAGCCGGGGCTTCCTTCTGAATAGAGTCCAGACGGGTCGTTCCTCTGGCAGGTGACCTTTCACCATTTCATACAACACCACCCCCAGGCTCCAGATGTCCACCCCGGGGCCGTAGGTGCCCCCCGTCACTATCTCGGGTGCCATGTAGCCCAAGGTGCCCTGCAGGCTGTCCATGGACTGCTGTAGAAAATTGCCACTCAGGCCAAAGTCCGTGATCTTGACCCGGTTCAGGCTTTGCACGAGAATGTTCTCAGGTTTGAGGTCCCTGTGAGCGATTCCTTTGGCGTGGCAATATTCCATAGCCGAGGCCAACTGGCGGAACACCCTTCTGGCCTCCTCCTCCCTCATGGGGCCCTTGCGGCAGAGATAGTCCCGCAGGTCTCCCCCCCTCACGTAGGGCATGACCAGCTGCAGTTGGAATGCCCTCTCTATGGTGCCCAGCAGGGGCAAGATGTTGGGGTGGCTCAGACCTCGCATGACGTTGCACTCGTGATGCGCCATCTCCAGGCCTGTCTGCCCCAGCATCTTCATCTTCTTGATGACAACTTTTCTGCCGCTGTGACGATGGCGGGCCAGCAGGACGACAGAGAAGCTGCCGGCCCCAAGGGTGCTCAGGACACAGAAGTCGTCCTCGGCCATTCCCTCTCCCAATGGAGAGGTCTTAGGCCGGGCCATAGACCTAACTACACTCACTGGACTAACTAGGAACTCTAAACTAGGACTGTCACTACCAAAAAACAACAAGCAAGATCTAACTTACCTTCTACTCTTACTGGCTCTACCCAAAACAGGGGTAGTCAGACGAGAATGCGCTAGGGCTATCCTAGATAACTAAGGGGAGGGGGTGAACAAGGGAAGGGGGGAAAGGCAAAGAGAAGAGAAAAGAAGGGGGGGAGTAGTGGGTGGGGTAGGGGAAGAGGGGGAGAGGGGGAGTGGGAGTGGGTATCAGGTAAAGTGCAGGGATGGAGAGAGGGGAATCAAAAGAGCGAGAACCGAGAGCGAGAGCGAGTGTGTGCGAGTTGAGTGGTGGTGCGTAAGCTAGCTGGGGAGTCCGCCACAGGTCACTACCAAGAGCTTCCAGGGCATATGGACAGCAAACCCACCTCAGACGCGGCTTTTTATAGGTTTCTGGTTGGTCACAATGGCCCCCAAGAGGTCACAGCAGCAGGGCGGGGCAGCGATGGCCAGGGCGGGGCAGTGATGGGCAGGGGCCATGGGAGGTCAGTCACAGGTCTTCCCCTTTTTGGTAGAAAAGCTGATACCTTTATTTTCATAGGGACCTGGCTGTGTTCCTTATATGTACGGCCCTAGGGCCCAAAATCCTGTGTGAGTCTGGGGGTGACTAGAGATTAGTAGTTACTGAATAAAATCTGTAGGACCTTTAGGACACTTTCCATATCCATTTGGAAAAATCTGTGATCACCTTTGCCTGAAAACCTCTTCCTGTGTTTGAATGAAATGGCTCCATCCCACTGAAACCCATGCCTGTGTTTAGGACATTTAGGGAACATAAGAAAGATGAGAAATAAGTAAATCGACTCCAGTGTGCCTAGCATCAGTCCTTTTGAATGTTGCATGTGTACTTGAGCAGAATGTATGTTTATCTCATCTGAGGTGGACAGTTCCGTATATATGGATGAGGTTCATTTTATCTATGGTATCATTTAAGATCTCTATCCCCCTATTGATATTTTGTCCCGATATCTGTCTGCTGTGAGTGGTGTGTTAAAAGCTCCTACTGTTGGGAGTCGGGTGGTAGCACAGGGGATAAGCACTGGTGGCAGAGAGACATCAAGGAGACAGAGGGGGAGAGAAAGACAGACACCTGCAGACCTGCTTCACTGCTTGGGAAGCAATCCCCGGCAGGCGGGGAGCCGGGGGCTCAACCCAGAATCCTTACACTGTCCTTGTGCTTTTCACCATGTGCGCTTATACTGCTGTGCCACCACCCGGCTCCCTGAGGTATCGATTTGTATAAGTACCCTGTGTCCTATCTATGTAGGAACAATACATTTCATTACTACACTGCTGTATATAGTATAGTGTCTAGAATTGTACCTGGAAACTGATCTTATTCTAAAATGATTAATTGCTATTAATTACGAATTAATTGGTGTCTGACTGTAGGAAAAAATCTTACCTGCATTTATATAACATATCAATATTTGGTAAATCTGTATTAAAGATGTGACATCCCTTTTTTACGAAATTACTTGTTCCATGCTCTCGTAATCCACTTTTAATATATTGTGTTATTCGGGAATTGTATCTTAAGTGTAATAACCTCAGTGTTTACACCCCCCAACCCCGTGGGTTTATTTTGTGTGTGTGTGTGTGTGTGTGTGTGTGTGTGTGTGTGTGTGTGTGTGTTTCATCATCTTCAGGACTTGACATTTCTGGGATGACTTTCAGAAAGACAAAGAGAGG
The DNA here is from genome assembly GCF_950295315.1 of Erinaceus europaeus. Lineage (NCBI taxonomy): Eukaryota > Metazoa > Chordata > Mammalia > Eulipotyphla > Erinaceidae > Erinaceus > Erinaceus europaeus. The sequence goes on along the minus strand of NC_080179.1, from coordinate 8,719,514 downwards.
CAGAGAGAGAGGGGGAAAGAAAGCACAGAACTGAAGTTTACTTCTTTGTGGTGGGGGCCTGTCTCAGACCTGGATGGTAGACATGGTCATGCAGCACCCTGCCCTAGCTGTCCTTCAGCACCCCTTTCTCTATCCCTATCTAAAGCATTATTACGAGATCACTATTTGATTACTTACTCTACTCCTTCCTTAAATAGTTTCTGATTGTGTTATAATATCTCTTTGAAATTTAGGTTTCTACTTTTATAATTATATTTTGACAACCTGTGCTATATCCAGTCTAAAATATTTCATTTGTCTGATTGTATAAATTTTATTTCAATTATACCTGACTGATTTCTAATCATAAGAATACTAATGACAGTAATATAATTTTTTTCTAGTAAAGAATTAATTATTAATTTTATATTTGATAGTTGTAGGGTATCCTTCTGTATGCACAGACTGCTTCCTTGAGTAAAGTGAGAAAAATACTGTTACAAAGGTTTACTGGTACTGCCTTGGATTTACTTATTTTATGTAGAATATATACTGGCATCTGTACACACACTACAGGCGTATGGCATATATATATATATATATATATATATATATATATATATATATATATATTCATCTATTTTTCATTTAAAGGGTTGCATTTAAATGAGTTAATTTAAAAGCCATCAAGTGGATAAAAGTATTTCCATTAATTTTAGTAAAGAACTATGTATTCCACCCCCAATTTAAGTTACTGGTAAAATTTTCACAAATATAAAAATATGTCAACTTAAAAAAAATCACCAAATTTATATGGAAATAAGAACAGATTTTAAATACTTTTTTTACCCAGAAAATTTAGTGTGATAAAATTTTATGGTATTTTTGTTTTCTTTACGTTCTTTAGGAAATTTTCAACCATTTTATGGTCATGGTTACCTCGATATATATATGGGGGGGACTTTAGATGAAAATAATTACGAAATAGAAGACTGTTGAAATACTTGACAATAAGGCTTGCCAAATGCACAGTACGCACAGGAATATGCCATAGAAGATGATTTGTCAATTACTCAGAAAATAATTGTTCTCAGCAAAATATGAGACATAATATGAAAATGTTCCATTTAATATTCTCCAACTAAACACTTGTGGTGGGCGTGTTGGCATTTATTTATCTTAGCCTGAAACAATAATTTGAAATATCACTTTTTACAATATATTTGGCATTTGCTTTTAGCAGTAAAATCATACCCACCCCTCTAAGCCAAAAAGACATTGTTGGAGAGAAATATTTAATCATGTAAAATAGTTATTCAGCTGTATTCTTTATTTTAAGGGGCAGAGAGACAGGCACTTGTGCTCTACTCTGCATATATGTGGTGCCGAGATTGAACCGATGGCCTCAGACATGGGAGGGATGAGCTCTACCGCAAACTCACAAGCCCAGATGTTGTCTTTACCTGTATATCACATCGTTAAACATGCTAACTTACGGGAGTCGGGCTGTAGCGCAGCGGGTTAAGCGCAGGTGGCGCAAAGCACAAGGACCGACATAAGGATCCCGGTTCGAACCCCGGCTCCCCACCTGCAGGGGAGTCACTTCACAGGCGGTGAAGCAGGTCTGCAGGTGTCTATCTTTCTCTCCTCCTCTCTGTCTTCCCCATCTCTCTCCATTTCTCTCTGTCCTATCCAACGACAACAACAATAATAACTACAACAATAAAACAACAAGGGCAACAAAAGGGAATAAATAAAATAAATATTTAAAAAAAAAACATGCTAACTTACTTAAAATGCTTTTCATTCATTTATACAACTAATCCCCACGGACTTGGGAAGAACTTAGATATGTGCATTGACCAACTTGTTCGTGAATCAGTGAAATGCCAGCCATGCCATTGTACTCACCCAGTTCAATGGAACTTTTCTTCACTGTTCTGCAGCTGGGAGAGTTGGAGTTTTCCCTGGTTTATTAGAATTTTTTCATTAGGAAAGTTAGGAGTAAATCTTATCTTTAATGCCATTCAAATCTCAACATTATTCATGCGTCATCAAAGAATCATGTAAGAAGTGTGTTACGAGGTACTTTCACCAGAATTTTAGCTTGAAAGTAACAATTACAACTTTATTAGACAATTTTTTCATCAATTGTTACAGTTGAAAACTCACCTGCCTGGATATCACCTGAATTGTTGTGAAAATTATTGTACAATCTCAAGAGGTTTTCAGACACAACCAGGAATTTTCTTACTGAAAATGGCAGGACAGGGGTGGGATTGGAGTCTCTAAAAGTTTTTTTTTTAATTTTTTTTGAGTGTGTCCTGGGTTATTGCTGCGGCTCGGTGCCTGAACTATGAGTTCACTGCTCCTGGGGGCCATTTTTCTCATTTTGTTGCCCTTGTTGTTATTATTATTGTTGTTATCATTGCTGCTGTTGTTGGATAGGACAGGGAGAAATGGAGAGAGGAGGGGGAAGACAGAGAGAGGGAGAGAAAGACAGACACCTGCAGACCTGCTTCACCGCTTGTGAAGTGACCCCCCTGCAAATGGGGAGCCGGGGACTTGAACCGGGATTCTTCTGCTGGTCCTTGTGCTTTGGCCATGTGCGCTTAGCTTCGCGCCATGTGCCCTTAACCCACTGCACTACCGCCTGACCCCCTTAATTTTTAAATTTTATTTGCAAAAGAGATGTTTGTTTTGGTAAGGATGCAAGTCCATCGAGTTTTCTACTCATGGGTCAGATACTGATGGCATGGCAGCACACGGGCCTAGAAGGTGGTCAGAAATGCAGACTGCCGCTTTACCCCAGATCTTCAGCAACAAAATTGGGATTTTAGCAAGCTGCACAGATTAATAAACCTTGTGGCAGTCACGTGCCGAGTTGGTTTTTGTTGCTGTTGTTTGTTTTATGGAAAACAATTATTTGGAACGGCTCAAGGAGAAAGATTATGTGGAAGCCCCCCCCCAATAATAGAAAGTATAGGGGATTTCAGGGACTATCCTGTGACCACGCTGGGAGACCTGATGCAAATAACCTTTCAGTCTGGTTAAGAGCAAAAGGAAACAATATACAACTGAAGCAGACAAGAACTGCACTCCCTACCCGGCAGACAAGAACTGCACTCCCCTACCCGTTTGTACTGTAGTCACATGTCCAGATGAGGAATCAGAAATATGCTGAAGGAATAACAAATATTACGTTTCTAATGTGTATTAGCCAAAGCGAGATGTGAGTTGATAGCTACCTTACTCCTGTGATATTTATTTTTAGTACTATTCACACAAAGCACTGCACAGGAGTCAAATCCAATGAATTAATAGTATATCACAGAATAACAAGTCTTTTCCCAAATTACTTTTCCTTAAATTACTTTTAATTGTTTTGCTTACACAAAGAACAATTTACTACATGTCAATAAGAAAATGTACTGTTATAGATTATTGCTTCTGATAAATTCCATATTCAGTCTATTACAGTCCCCCAACTGGGGGTGGGAGGGAGTGTGTGCCCTAGCTCATGGTGAACCTGCAGGAACAAGGGACTAGATATCAGCAGGAGCAAGGGACTAGATATCACCCCTAACGAGTTATTAAAGCAGATAGTAAAAATTCAGAGCAGGGAGTCAGGCAGGAGCGCAGCAGGTTAAGTGCACATGGCGGGAAGTACAAGGACCTGCCCAAGGATCCCGGTTTGAGCCCCGCCTCCCCACCTTCCCACCTGCAGGGGAGTCATTTCACAGGCGGTGAAGCAGGTCTGTAGCTGTCTTATCTTTCTCTCCCCCTCTCTGTCTTCCCCTCCTCTCTCCATTTCTCTTTGTCCTATCTAAACAACAACAACATCAATAACAACAACAATAATAACTACAACAATAAAAAACAAAAGGGCAACAAAATTGAAAATAAATAAATATAAAAATTTTTTAAAAATCTTTCTTTCAAAAAAAAGTGGTCTGGGATGTGGTGCAGTGGATAAGGCATTGGACTCTCAAGCATGAGGTCCTGAGTTCAATCCCCAGCACACATGTACCAGAGTGATGTTTGGTTCTTTCTCTCTCTCCTATCATTTCTCATGAATTAATAAATAAAATTTAAAAAAATTCAGAGCAAAGAATCCAGAATCCACACAAGGAAGGTCTTTTTATACATTGATGCCTGTCCAGTATTTATGGTTCATTTTTCCACTTAAAATGTTCAGATAATGATGCAATCAAGATATTACTTTCATTTCCCAATGGTATAAACTTGCATGATGGGCCTGTGTATACAAACCTTTACTTCAATCATGAATTAAATTGATTTATAATTAAAATGTATTATATTAGTGATGACTCAATTCCATGAATCAGTCGCTGCTGATCTTATATCAGGCATCATTTTAAATGTCAGGAATACTGTTCTTTTGACAATATTAACAGTGTCAAATTTGACCTTTTTATAATATTTGCTTTGGAAGATTATTGTGACTTTTCCCCCTTCATTTTTAGCAATAACTTTGAGGGTTTGTTATTGCTTATGTTCATTTAAAATCTGAGTTTATATTAAAGTCTGTGACTCTGTTATTAAGGTGAAGGGAGCTAATATTGATCATTGATTTTCTGAATATCTCCAATGGTTCCAATCGTTACAGTATATACTGAAAGACATATAAAAGTTGGTTGCAAAGCTACAGACAAGATGTAGTATTTGGGGGGTCAGTCAGGGGCACAGCAGTTAATCACACATGGTATGAAGTATGAGGACCCAAGTAAGATCCTGCTTTGAGCCCCTGGCTCTCCACCTGCAGGGGGGTCACTTTACAAGCAGTGAACCAGGTCTGCAGTGTCTATCTTTTTCTACCCTTCTCTGTCTTCCCCTCCTTTCTCAATTTCTCTCTGTCCTATCCAACAACAGCATCCATGAAACAATAACAATAATGACAACAACTGTTCACCTAAAACACGTAGTATTGAAATCTAACATTACCTCAATAAAATGAAACATAGCAATAAATATTAGTTATCCTTAAAAGCCAATAAAGGGAAAAGTCAGCCTTCAAAATGAGGGAAAATATTTGATAAGAGCTTAATTATCCAAACACAAAAGGAACTCATACAAGTGGAAGGAAGCTAAGAGTGTAGCCCTGCATGAAAGGAAGGGTCTTTGCAGATATAATTAAGTACTGAATTTTCATATCAGACAATCCCAAATTATTTAAGGGTCCAAAATCTAAATGGCTAGCACTGTTAATAAAGAAAGTCAAAAGTAAAAGGAAAGACAACACATCGACACAGAAGAGAAGAGAAGATTCTCTGAAGATGGAAAAAGTGATTGGTGTTCTGTGGCTGTGAACTTACAAAGCCAAAGAACACTGATGTCTGCCAGGAGCTGGCTGACACAAGGGAGAATTCGCCATAAGGATATCCTTAAATACAATAGCCCTGCTGACTCCTTGATTGTTGAATTTATTGTTTCGCCTCCAGAGCTTAAAGAGAATACATTACGGGGCCAGGTGGTGGCAGACATGGTTGAATATACATGTTACAATGTGCAAGAACCAGGGTTCAAACCTCCAGTCCCCACCTGCAGAGAGAAAGCTTTGCGACTGGTGAAGCCAGGTCCTTGTGTGCTGTAGTGGCTGTGCTATCAGTTCTGTCAAATCAAATAGAAAGAAAAGGGGGTGGGGGCAGGTGGGGGCACACCTGGTTAAGCACATCCACCCTAGCACACAAGGACCTGGCTTCAAGCCTCTAGTTTCCACCTGAAGGGGGAAAGAGTGGTGAAGTACAGCTGCAGGTGTCTCTGTCTCTCTCCCTGTCTCCTTTCCCTTTCTCTCTTGATTTTTGGCTGTCTCTATCCAGTAAATAAATAAAGACCATTTAAAAAAAGTCAAAAAGAAATATATTTGTTTTAATTCATTATGCTTATGACAATGTGATCCAACAGTCACAAGAAATCAATGTACGTGACAGATTTTGATAGACCATTTTCTCAACTAATATAATAATGACCCTTTTCTTCTGCCAAAATATTCTTACAGAAATTTTCAACAAGACTTTTAAATAAAATTTCCAAATACACAGATTCTAGCTTTGATTAAAAAAAGAAATCTATAGAGATGGGACTTAGTTGTATTAGTTTTCTAAAGCTGCAGCATAATTACCAGAAAGTTAGTTGCTTTGAACAACATAATTAACTAAGTTATATAAGTCAGAAAGTCCAGAGACAGCATGGCTGGATTATCTCCTTACCTAGGTCAAAATAAAACTTTTGGCTGGAGTTGTAGCTCTCATAGGGGGTGGTCAGGGCTTCCAAACTCACCTGTTGTTGGAAGAAATAATTTCCGTGTTAGTATAGACTAGGGGAACATGTTTTCTTGTTAGCTGTGGGTAAGAAAACACTCTCAGCATCTGATGGCCACCCACATTGTTGGGTAGTATGCCACCTCCCCCTGGCTTCTGCTTAACCATATGCCTATATAGGGATTTACTGATCCAAAGCTTTGGTCTATTTACATAAATCACTTTTACATTTACATAAAGCACTCCCTCCAGGGCATTGGTGGTTCAGTGATAGGATTCTCATCTGTTCTGCCCCCTCCTTGTCACACTCTGATTTTCACCAGTCACTTTTCTCTCCACCCTCTCTATATCACATCCTGTTTCCACCCTACTTGGAGAGTATAAAAACAGCTGCTCTTCTGATTAAAGACACTTGGAAATTGCTTTCCGGCTCCGAGAGTTCCAGAGTGTATCTCCTGCGGAAGTTAGTGCGGCACAAGTTCCTGATCCCTCTCCCATGCAGCAGCCTAGATCGGCTCCAGTTGAGTTCTCTCCAAGCCAGAGAGCACTAGCTCGGGAAGAAGTAGCCTCAGGCTATCCCGGCACCACATTATTTTGACATATCCTCCATCGATAATGTCAGCAATGACATAGTGAATATCTCTGAGTTCCTTTTCTCCACTCAGTTGGAGAGAAAAAAAAATGTATTTTTTAAAAAATATTTATGTGATTATCAGATATTTCCAGAAAAATCTATTTTAATATCACCTGCTTTAGGACTTTAATCACATCTGCAAAATCCTCAAGGACCTGGCAGTGAAACTGGGAAAATGTATGTGTCCTCAAGGACCTGGAAATCTTGTGGAACTAACTTAGAATGATGATTGCCGTAATTACCCTGCTAAACAAACAGACACACAAGCAAAAACTAGATGAAATGTATGGGATGATCATTTTCATGATGTTAGATGGAGCAATGATGGACAAAGGTTGCTAAGAGATTAGGGTTAATTAGGGAGCCTCACAATTCCTCAATCCATATAACTAGTTGCTATATCACAAGAAGAAGGGATGTTATAAAGCAAAGAAGCATCTCTCTGTTGAGGAAAATAGAACTGAGAAAAACTGCTTCAAGTCACTAATTATCAAAGAAATGTAAACAAAGACAACATTGAGATGCCACTTTATATCTGTGAGAATGTTATACTTTAGACAGAACAGAAACAAGGGCTAGAGAGGATATGGGGGGAAAGAAAGTCGTACACTGCTAGTAGGAATAAAGATAGGCTCAATCCTTGTGAAAAATAGTCTGGAGATTTCTCAAAACATTAGTAATGGAAGTACCCCATGACACAGAAATTTCTGTTCTGGGGATTTATCTAAAGGAAACAAAAACAACTATCCAAAGGGATTTATGTTGACATATGTTCATGGTAGCATGATTTGTAACAGCACAAAGTTGAAAGTAACCCAGACACCCAATGGCAAATGAGTGGCTAAGAATATGTACATATGCACAATGGAATACTACTCAGCTGCAAAAAGTATGGATTTTGAGGGAATCATTTTAAGAGAAGGATGAATACCAGTTGATTTAATTCATAGGTAGAACTTAAGAAACAAAGACCTAAAGGGAAAACATAAAGTAAGATTTGTGTTGGATATGGTGTATTGCAAATGGCTCTGAGGAAGAAGTCAGGGTGAAGTCAGGTGGGGAGATTGAGCCCTGGTACATGGGGAGATACCCCATATCTCAGCAACAGTACGGCAAATCATTAACCACCCCCAAAACATGATAAAAACTAAATTGAATTAGATCGAAAAAATAGAATAAATCCTTTATGTTGACAATAGGCTTCTAGAAGCCATGACTTAAGGAAAGTGCCATGTTAGCAAAGAGAATCACAGAAATAACACCATTTTGTTCAATGTTGAGGTCAGGTTTTTCTTCATCAATGTCACAATGAAACCACATGTTCAAGGATTTGTTGTATAGGCAGCGTCCGAAGGTTGGTCAGGAGAGGGTGATGAATATGAATTCTGCTAGCTGCAGATACAGTGTTCTAGGAAGTGGCTTGCTATAAATTTAGTAATGAAGCAGAATTGTCTATAGTAGCTTCCTGAAGGAGGCTACTTATTAAAAAAAATTGGAATTTATAAAGACAGCACAGAGATAACTAAGTAATACTCAAAAGAACCCTCATGAGCAAAATCAGTAGTAGTTATGCATTTTATGCTTTTGCTTATTTTTCCTTATCCACCTTAATCCAACAGGAACAATGGCAGTGTCATGAATAGGGAAGGCGGAGTAGGGAATATGCCAGAAACTGAAGAACAAATCAACTTTGTACCCAGTATCTTAAGAGGCTTGCTGTTTTCCAAGCTGACTCTCTCCTTTTTTAAAATCACATTATTAAATCACTAATTTAATAATGTGATTTAATAATGAATTCTGACATTGGGCTTAAACTGTTAAAGCATTTCTAAAAATAACATTTTTTCCTCTCAAATGACAAATTACTTACAATCTTAGGCCAGGTAGATCAGAACCAATAGATCTAGTCAGTATGTAAACTATAGATATTTGAGAATAGATTCTCTCCTTCTTTAGTGATAAATCACTTAATTTTCAATTAGGTCCATAAATTCCCTGCAGTATTTTTTAGTTTCCCTAAGTCTAAGGGAGTTCATTTGATCAAATATTGGTTAATGTAAGTCACTTAAATAGAGTTATTTTTATAGTCTGAGAAGTTACCATAGGTAAGGCAGGTCTTTTTCTGTGTGCCTTCCATCCTGTTAGAAGTGTAGAGAACTGATGACCTGAGTTCTTATAGGGATCCTGAAATCCTAAGTGTAAGTCACATCAATAAGGCCAGCCTGTCAGTCTAAGTTCTGTTGAGTTCATGGTACCTTCCTCTCAGGCCTGGATTTCCGAACTCTGGATATATATTTTTTTTATATGAGAAAGCAAACAAAATTGCAAAATTAAGACCCTAGAAATTTGTTCATTTACATGCAAATCTAATGTAGGGAAATTATGAGCATGTGGTTGAGCTTGGCAGTGCTTGACCTGAGGGGCACGTCCATCCTGTTAGTCTCTCTCTCTCTCTCTACTGAGAAGTCGAGCAAGGAGGGACACAACCCCCCAAGATTTGTCCCGTCTTATCAGACTCCCTGCCTCACAAAGCAACCTGCATTCCTGATACTATGGCCTGCTCTCTTATTATCTACATCATTGTTTGGCCTGAAAGGTCTCCTCCCTAATTCCCCACAGGGTATTATTAATCCTACCAGTTAAACCTCTAGCAACAGTTGCTAAGGAAGTCCCTACCTTTCCCAGCCCCCTTTTACCTTTCTCTGCCCCTTTCCTAGCCATGTATGGTATTGTCAAGCCGCTTCCGTTTCCAACATGGTGCTTCCGGTTGCTGGTCTGGAGGAGCGCAGAATGGGAGTCTGATGCCGACCTTTGCAGTTGGCACCACGTGGCTTAACCAGGTGTGCTGCCATCCGGCTCTGGGGTGCTCAGATGAATAAAGATTTGAACAGCCTCTTCGCCACAAGCTTGGTTCCTGGGTCATCTCTCTCTCACTTCACTAGCCCGACAAATCTAATAGTAGTTTATGGCAATTTTTCTCAGCTACAGGTTTCCCTATTTGAGAGAAACTAAATTAGATAATAGTGAAACTTTCCATTAGTTTTGAAGGGGTATGTTAGGATGTGAAATGAAAAGCTATTTGCTAGTTCCATATAATAATGAAAATTGCCTCATGATCTATCTGTCAGGGATGCAGTCCTAAAGCTTACTCAGCACAAAAGACAAGTAACGTAAGTTACAAGTTATATTTAGTTGCTACTCATTCCGTGAATCAGCTACACATTAATTCTAGCTGATGATGTAATACTTTATTATATGACTCCACTCAATGGAATATATTAATAAGATACTGCTTTGAATTGCTCAGAGTAATCTTAAGCCACTGTTAAATGTTGCACAGCTATAATAAAGACATTAATGTTGGAAATTTGGTGATTAAATCTAATTTTGGTAGCTAAAGCAAAGGTATAATTATTTTCAATTTTGTCACAAAGAATCTGTATAACTTATTTGTTCTTCCACTATTTCAGGTATTACGTAGTAATTGGTTCTGCTATAATCTTATAGTGTATTGGATATATTTATTATTCATGCTGCTACTGAATTTATGTTATTTTATTTTTAGGATAACCTTATTGGAACACATAGGAAGGCTCCCACTTTTTGCTATACCTCCTATGTTAATTATCTCGCACAATTAAGGGATGGCTTTTGAAAGGCACTAGAACTGTCAGCTGCCCTTGACAGAGAATACTTTGTCCCCTAAGCAGTAGAGTTCACTTCTTATATTTCAGTTACACGATTCTGCAAGATGAATGATCCTTTCTCTGTAGCTCCAGTACTTACTCAGTTGTCCTTGAGAAAACTTGATCCTCTGTGTCAGCCGTCTTACCATCTTGTCTCATTTCTCAAAGGGAATGTTGAGTGCCAGCTTTAGACTGCATGTTGCTTATACTTACCAAAGTTCACGGGCATTTCATGTATTGGGGGAAGAAATAGGTCAAAACATATTTTTTGAATATTTTATTAATTTTATTTTAATGAGAGAAATACAGACAGAAAGATACACAGAGAGAAGCCAGAGCACTCTGGTAGGGTCACGGGAAATGAATGAACTTGGGATCTCCGAGCCTCGTGCATGAAAGTCTTTTTTTTTTTCCATTTATTTTTTTATTGCTGAGGCTTGGTGCTGGTACTATGAATCCTCAGTTTTTGGCAGCCTCTTTTCTTTCTTTCTTTCCTTTCCCTCTTTCTCTTTTTTTTCTTCTTCTAATTTTTACTAGACAGAGCAGAGAGAAACTGTGAGAGTGTGGGGAGGTAGCGAGGGAGAGAAAGATAGACACCTACTTTTACCACTTGTGAAGTGTCCTCCCTGCAGATGGGGAGTGGTGGCTCGAACCCGGGTCCTTGAGCTTGCTGATATGTGCGCTTAACTGGGTGTGCATGAAGCTCTTTTGCACAGCCAATGTTATCTCCCTTTCCCCCAAACTAATTTTTTTTAAAGTTAATCTATTTTCCTCTCATCCTTTAAAAATTAAAAGTAGCTTTGCCCAAGCATTCTTGACACACAAAAGAACTACATATAATTTACTTCCCACAATACTTACTTGGAATAACAAATTAGAAATAGAGGAATCGCACATAACAGATAAATGTTCTTGATTCCTAACAAAAGAAATATGACAAGGTCCTGAAATACACTCTATTATTTTTTTTGCTTTTACAAGTGAAATATATACTACAGTTGTCTTTACTAAACAGAAGAACATGGAGGCAAACGACTACCAAATAAATTGATCATGGTCATGCAGAGTACGACATAGAATTAATTGTACTAGACTACTATATTTCAGTGCACTTGAAGCAATCCACTGTGAGTTCTGCCCGTCTAAAGTGTGTATCTAGCAATATTAGACAACTGCTGTTTTACACATCAGTGATACCTGCCTAAATCTGACTTAAAAAGCAATTTATAACTTGACCATAATCTATATTTCTAACTTTCATTCAACCTGCTTCTGATTCAAATATATTCTACTTCATTTTATACCAGACTGGTGTAGAACCACTTATGGTTCTGTTTTACTTTACTTTGACATGAGGAATTCTATCCATAATTAATCCTTACTCACTTTGACTGCCTAAAACTTTTACACCTACTCTTCAGCCTTCATCCATGAATACGTTCCCAACCTTCATCTTGTTGGGCAAAAACTGGGCAGAGTCGCAGAGGAGGCTCAGGAAACCCCCACCCCCACCCCACCAGTATACTCCTGAGAGGAGGGTCCTTCATCTTGCTTTCTTGAAAAGAATTTCAAGGGACTCCATGATCAGGTATGCAGAATACAAAGCTATTTTTTGCACAGAAGTGAGGTAGAAGTCATGCAGAGGTGATATTAAGGTGCATAGATACTTGTGAGGACAGAAGCTGTGAGTTATGTGTAGAGAAAAAAAAAGGGCTCCATCTATCAGTCTTCCCTTCTCTTAAATCCCTGATGTTCCTCACGTGTGGGGCTAGTTTCCCACTGATTCATTGAGATCACCTGTCTTTCCTATTGGGTTATAGTTTCCCAGGTGTGGTTACATTTCTAAAATTCCTCCCATAGTGTAAAAGGTGTTTCCCCAAACTGTCCTACTACCACTTCCTTGTGCTACCTTTAAATTCTTCCCCGCTTGAATAGGGAAACATATGATAACATAAACCAAAACACCATGTCGTTATCTATTAGAAGTTCTATGTCTCCTGTCCCTCAGAACTGTTCCTAACAATCCCATTCTCAGGAAAGCTTCATTATAACCTCTAGAGTAGGCTAAGAAACCTGCTATAGAACAAATTTAAAAAAAAAGACATAAAGAAAAGAAAAAAAAGGTGATTGAGTGATGGCATCTCAAATGAAAATGGGGAAGTGAAAAATATAATTTCAAGAAGGGAGATATTTTAACACACTTAATATTTGTGAGGAAAATTCTAGCTGGAATGCTTGAAAATATCACTAATAACTCTTGAGTAGCAGCAGACGTGATCCAGAGTAGTGTTAGGTGTTTGCTATACAGAAGGAATTCCGGGAAGAAAAAATGCCATTTTCACACAGGAATGGAAAAAAAAAAAAAAAAAACTAATTGAACCTGCAAATGGGTATCTCTTGTTTATTTGGGACCTGAGTGTTGAAATAGTTCTGAATCTTCTTCTTTTTTAAATTAATTAATTAGTTAATTATTGGATAGAGACAGAGAAATTGAGAGGGAAGGGGAAGATAGGAAGAGAGACAGAGACACCTGCAGCACTACTTCACTACTTGGGGAGCTTTTCCCCGCAGGTGGGGACCAGGGGCTTGAACCTGGGTCCTTATGCACTTTAATGTGTGCGTTGAACCCGGTGGGCCACCACCGGGCCCCAGTTCTTAATTTTCTATCACTGGAGAGTGATAGAATTCAATTCAAAATTTACACCTTTGAAAGTTTGTATTTGTTACTCATTTTAAAAGGTTACATGCATCCCTTAGCCACACTAGTCGCAGCTGAAACATTCAATAAATTTAAATATTCATTAACAGATGACTGGAGAAAAAAGCTATGGAGTATCCAGTGGAATACTACTCTGAGCTTTAAAAAGATGTTGTATCATTAGGAGCAAATGGATTAAACTGGAAGTGATTGTGCTGAATTTAGTAAGTAAAAAGCTAGAGGAAACTACTGGATGGTTTTGCTCCTATGTGGAATATAATTAACTAAAGAAAACACACACTGAAAAATCAGAATCGAACTTTTCTATACTTGGTGAGAAGTCTGGTCCTTATCAGAGGGAAGTGGGTGTGAGAGGACCATAGGAACTTGGTCATAGGTGTCGTGAGTTGTGTCATCACATATATAGGGATGAAACTATACTTCTGTTGGTGTATTGCACCAAAGTAAAAGACTCTGGAGTGTGTGTGGGGGGGTGGGGGTGGGGAGGGAGCATGAGCTCAGGTCCTTGAACATGATGGCAGAGGACCTAGTGAGGGGTGTATTGTAATGTGGAAAACTAAGAAATGTTATGCATGTACAAACTATTGTATTTACTGTCAGCTATAAAATATCAACCCCTCCCCCAATAAATTTTTAAAAATACCTTTGAAATTTTACAATTTGTACACCACTACTGGGTCACTAATAGTAATTCTTCTTATTAAAAATGTCTGTGTGAAGAAGCAGATCATGCATTATACAGAGAAGTGGAATAACAAAAGCAGAAGCAAAACAAACAAAAATGCGTAAAATTTTTCAATTATTCTAGAGATAACTGTCTCTTTATTACTTAGGAACAACTCCAAAACAGCCTAATGAATCTAAGGTATATGGTAAAAAAAATAATGCAGATTGTTCCTGTGAAGTGGTATAGTGGTTACAGCATGCGACTTGCTAGCAGAGGTTCTAAGTTCAGTTCCCAGCACTGCATATGTCAGAGTAATGCTCTGGTATCCTCTCTCCATAGAATTCTCTTTCAGTAATAAGTAAGTCATTAAAAAAATAATGAAGAAATGAAGATTCAGGTAAATGGTCCTCTATTGAAAGAGTTCTTTTACATTATTTGCTTCATAGAATTCCCTTTTTGTTCTCTTAAGTATGCACATTTTCATCAAGTCAGCCATACATTTTTCATATCCATATGATAGGAAGTTCAGATTCATGCCTAAGTTTTATATAATCAAGTATATGACTAGGTGCTTGCTGCAGATGAACTCCAAGGAAAAAACACACAATGACAGACATTGCTGCTTCTTTTTCTTTTCATATGAGCAATCCATTCTGGTTAACATGCTTCTTTGTAGTTGGTAGAATCTGGGTCTAGCAATATACAATATCATCACTGCAGGCCACATTCCCCCACCCCACTCAGTTAAAGATAGAGAGACAAAGAGAGAAGAGACATCACAACATGGAAGCTTCCTCCTTTGTCCTAGCACCTCCTAGGTGGTGTGGGGTTCAACCCAGAATCATGCACAGCAATGTAGGTAGCCCAGCTCTGGGAGCACCCTACTTGGAAAACTGGCTCTCAAAACTCATGATGACATGGTTTTTGTAAAAATAGCAGTTCTTTTTACTTTTTTTTAAAAAAACTATTCTTCTATTCTCTGTAGTGGACTGATTAAAACAGAAATTTCAGTGACTATGGAGCAATTCTTTGATTTTTCACTGTGTTCTGTCAAGCCCACAAGGAATCCAATTCTGAGCATTGTTTTCTTCAGGCTAGAGGTTTAGGTTCTTATTTTGATAATTTAGGAAGCTGTTCAGGAACTTGAATTCATTCAAACAATCACCAGTTTTGATATCAAAGCATTTCTTTGTTACTTGGCTTGAAATAAGAAATTCAAAACTCTGGAGGACATTACACACAGAACAACACTTTCCCAGAGAGATTAACATAGCAGTAGGTTCCTCAGAACTGCAATCTACTGCCTTTCAAAATGCATGTCAAGTTAAGCTGGCCAGTGTATTCAAATGCTTTAATCACCTCATCTATTCTGTTTCCTGCTTTCAGACACTAAGATGCTATTCTTACTGTTTGTTTCATTGTAACACTGTCACCAAGGATACAGGATGATACAAAGATTCTCAGTACTGTGGAATTACAACAAAAGGTTATAGATCTTCATTACCGACTGTGGCACAATCATTACAGAACACTAGAGCACCGAATGTTCTGGTGCATCCAATTTTCAAGTTTATTATTTTAGATGGTGTTTATCTTATGTGTATAGTACGTATAATAAACTCTGAAGACTTCCACAAAGCACTACAGATTAGATTCTACATATTCAAGCTCATCTTTTCTTTTGTTTTTATATCTGGCAGGTAGATTTTATTGATTCTCATAAAGTGTTTGGAATTTATAGGTATTTTTTTAAAAATAGTTATTTTATTTATTTATTCCCTTTTGTTGCCCTTGTTGTTTTATTGTTGTAGTTATGATTGTTGTCAAAAATATGAAAATATGGAATACTTTTTTATTTGGAGGAAAATAGAAATAAATAAGGGAATAAACAAAGCCAAATGAAGTTTTGATCTTGAAATGCAGAAATGAGGTTTTTAAGGTGGAGTGGCTTTTATGGCTGGGAGGGTCAGTGGTCTTTGGTGGGAGGATCTTGGTACTTTGGTAAGGGCTGCGGTGTGGCAAGACAGTTTGAAGAGATAGGAAATTGTATTCCTGAAACATTTGTAGTCTTACAAACCAATTCTAGCTCAAAAACAAAACTACAGTAAAAAAAAGTAGCATGTGAAGTAAAGTACTTCATAGCTCAGGGGATAACACAATAGAGTTGAGCAGTAATAGAATAGTAATAAAAGGCCAAGGAGAAAGCATATCAGTTGTGCAAAAAAGCCTTTCATACCTGAGGACCAAAGGTTCCAGATTCAGTCCCCAGTATGACCATAAGCCAAAGGTGAGCAGTGCTCTGGTAAAATTAATTAGTCAATTAGTTAATAGTAATAAAGTTGTGTGGAGTTTACATTTGAGGGCTCCCAGGTTCAATCTCTAGCATTGCAAATACCATAGTGATGTTCTGGTTGCTCTCTCTCTCTCTCTCTCTCTTTCTCTCTCTCTCATAAGTAAATAAATGTTTTAAAACTTAAAATCATGCAAGAAAGAAAATGGTCTGAAAAAATAAAAATGGACAGAAAGTTTGTGTTAAGAAAGAGACATTTACTCTGGTAAAGGACTGAGAGTCATTGGTACCTTCAGAAGCCTACAAATAAACTTATAAGATCTCTCACTAGTCTTACTAGCACTAGTGTTTTACCTGAGGCATTCTTTTCTTTTGGACTCATAATTCCCCTCTCCTGTTTACATAAGGGATCTTCTTGAGATTTGACAAATGCAATCATACTAAAACAGAAAATCCATTCATTCAGTAGCATTCTTGAGAACTTACACATGTGTGATTTCACTGTTCCTAGGCTGACTTTTTTCATCCTTGGAGAAAGAGAGAGAGAGGGAAAGGGAGAGAGAGAGAGAGAGGGAGAGGGGGAGGGGGAGGGGGAGGGAGGAGGGAGAGGAGAAGAGAGAGAGAGAAAGAGAGAGAGAGGGAGAGAGGAAGAGAAAGGAAGAAAGTGAGAGGGAGAGAAAGAGTGGGCCAGACTGTGGTGCACCTGGTTAAGCCCACAAAGTATCAAGTGCAAGGTCTGGCAGTGCAAAGTTTGGCTCAAGGATCAGGGTTCAACCCCTCCTCCCAACTCCCCACCTGCAAGGGGTTCACTTTACAAGCTGTGAAGCAGGTCTGCAGGTGTCTATCTTTCTGTTCCCCTCTCTGTCTCCCCTCCTCTCTCAATTTCTCTCTGTCCTATCCAATCAAATGGGAAAAATGTCCATGAGGAGCAATGGATTTGTAGTGCAGGCACTGAGCACCATTGATAACCCTGGAGGCGAAAGAAAGAAAGAAAGAAAGAAAGAAAGAAAGAAAGAAAGAAAGAAAGAAAGAAAGAAAGAAAGAAAGAGAAAGGAAGAAAGAAAACAAAACCAAAACTAGCAGAAAGAGAGAAGGAAGGAAGGGAGGGAGGAAGGGAGGGAAGGAAGGAAAGAAAAAGAATGGAGGAAAGAAAGAAAGAAAGGCTGAGTTTCTACTAGGGCTATGGCTCTTCCTTGTAGTTTCAGGCCAGGCGTGATCCCGCATGCATTCGACCAGGGGAACTACTTTTCTGCCGCTAAAACGGACTTTAAAGCGTTCTTTCATCAAGTTGTGTTCTCAGGGCACATGTGGTTGAGGTGTGTAGGAACAGCTTCTTAAGCTTCTTCTATTTTGTTGTTGTTGTTGTTTTCTAGAGCTATGCTATAGGTAAGTGCAGTGGTATTTTTACTTAGGCAAGTTTTGTCATGCAGCAACACTTATCATTCTTAAGGATGGTGTTCCAAAATTCAGAACAAATATCCTATCTACTGGTATAAACTTCTTTTATAAGCCCTGCTAACTGTATCCACAAGCTGTGCTTTTTGTATAAATTTTACTGTATCAACTGGAAGTGAAGAATATTCTTTGTACTTCTTCCAATCTAGAAACTCCACAGGAAGCAACATATCTTTGCCTTTGGCTCTAACAGAAAAGACCTGGGGAGTTCTCTTACTGTGTTGACTGGGGTCAGCATATAACTGACAGCCCTTGCTCCTTCCTTACTAGCTCAGTTGGGGTGCAGAGAACAGGGCCAGACATCAGTAGATGCCCTTACATGGCACAGAAGCCCTGAAGGGAGAGGAATTTGAATAACAAAGTGTGTGTGGCTTCGAATCATAAAAAGCACAGATGTGGGAGTTGGGCTGTAGAGCAGTGGGTTAAGCTCACATGGCACAAAGCTCAAGGACCAGCATTAAGGATCCTGGTTTGAGCCCCCGGCTCCCCCCCTGCTGGGGAGTCACTTCATAAATGGTGAGGCAGGTCTGCAGGTGTCTGTCTTTCTCTCCCCCTCTCTTTCTTCCCCTCCTCTTTCCATTTCTTGATGTCCTATCCAACAATGACAACAATAACTACAATAAATCAAGGGCAACAATAAGGAATAAATAAATATTAAAAAAAAGGATAGATGCTCACACTGTTACCACTACTTATATTTGCCAATTCAATTTTACTCACTGTACACGTTTAAATTTTTTTAAATTCTAAATGCTATAGGTTGGGTTCTACTAATAAAGAGCTCCAGATAAAAATATTTCTGTCTTCATTATCTTTCTCCCCCATAAGAACATGGGATTATAGTTTCTGTTCTACTAAATTAAAAAAAAACATGTATTTTTTTCTTTAAAGATAGCACTAATTGTGTAGAGCAAAATAAATTTGTTCCCTTAATGTGGCATACATTAAGACCCTCTTCACAGTTCTCTGAGTAAGTCTGGCTAATTACCTAATGCTTTTAAAACTGTCTCTGAATTATAGAGACCTTTGCTTCAGGTTTTTCTTGACTCGTCTGCTGCTGTCTGCTAATGTTAATTAGATTGTAACCACCAAATTAAGATACAATAGAGGAAGATAAATTAAACCCATGAATAAATTTTGGAAATGACATTGCTTTCCTACATCTTTTATGTTCTTTTTATTTCAGGCAATGACCTAAAACACTGTTCTCAAGGAAGTGGCAGTACAGTAAGGAAGGCTTCAGCACAAAACGTTTAAAAGTTTAATGATTTCAGTAAATCATCATTAATCTTACTAATGAAATCTCTGCACTTTAATGATAATTGAGTTTTTCACTCAATAATATTTTCATAATTTACCTGTTCTACCCTTTTCTTGACTTTTTATGCTACACACTGTAACATACTATTTATACAAATTACTTTTTCAGCTTAATTGGAATATTAAGGTCACTCGTACTTTCTGAGTAGAATACCTAAATTGCAGTTTATTTGAATTTTAGTATTTTGAATTTTTAATATAGTTTGAATAGATTTTTGATATACTTATAAATCCTAATTTGAAAATATTTTCAAGGGGATGTTAAATTTTAATTTTTACTAATAAATTAATAGCCAGTGTACTATTGATTCATCCTTTTTATTTTTGTATTTAATAAATTTTCTCTCTAGATTACGTTCTACCTTGTTAGAATTTTGCATTTTGAATAGTAACCGTTATGGCAACAAATTTAATACAAATCTGAGCTATCACACTAATTTTATTCTTCACGATATATCATTATGTTTTTAAAGGAAGATTCATCTATTTTTTTTCCTTTTCTTCTTTTGTTACTACAGTTAGTATATGCTACAAATATTGGCCCTCCTGTGATTTCATAATAAAAGTTTGTCATTTTTGTTGTTAAACATTTTTGGTTCTGTTTATGAATTACTAGTTAACTAGAGGAACTCTCCCTCCCTCACTCATGCACACACACATAGTCCACAAAAGATAAGGAAGTGATTTTAACAGAAGCAGTTTAAAATAGATTTCAATAGCAATTACTATTCTTATTTTTAAAAAAATAATCAGATAACAGAAGTTGTACTGCACAGAATTTTATTATTTCACATAGTCCTACTTATTATTAAGTTTTCTCCGCTTCACTGGAACATACTAATTTTCAGGTTTAGTAAAGTATGACAGACTTTCATCTTTAAAAGTTGGTAAAAGATAAAAGAAACAGCATCTTGTCTTAAAAACTCATTCTAGTAGCAAAAATAGTTCTCTTTCAAGCTTTGCATGATAAGGAAGAGTTTTAAGTTCTTATAATTTGGAGTTTAAGAGGAAACTGTTACCAGTGCTTAGCATAATGTGGAACAGAATTATTATCTACCCTCGTGCATATTAAAGTAAACGGTAATCGACACTGACAACAGGACACATTGCTGTAACTAAGGAACCTTCATATCCCTTCTGAAATGGCCTGAAGTTATCTTATTTATCAAGAAGTCTGTGATTCTGATAGGAGTGATTCATTAGCTGCTCATACTTTCAGTAGAGAGAAGACTAAAGAACTCTTAGTTTTGGTGATTAGATAAAAGGGGTCAGAAAAAAAAAGTTTACTGGAATGCTTTGTATATCCAGAGCCAAAATCAAGCATCATATGCATACACGTAAAAAGATCAGAACAACCATGAAGCCGAGAATTTCCCTTTGTAATAGTAGATAGTGATGAGGCTGCGGAGTTAACATAATGATTATGCAAAGAGCCTTCCAGGCCTGCGGCACAAAATGTCCCAGGTTCAATCCCTAGCACATCTGTAAACTAGAGTTAAGCAGTGCTCCAGGTGTAAGGAAAAAAAAATGGCTTTAGCTCAAGTTTCCTTACTTCAAATTCTACAGACCTTGAATCTAAGAAATATTCAGTCATACTTCGTGGTATTGACATAAGGCTGACGACAACTAATCGCACAAAGTCTACTACAGAGGGAGACTAGACTTTTTTGGTATTGAGTCCCATGTGATATTAGTAGATTAGTGAGCTCTATTTTTAATTTTGTTATTATTACTATTTTTCATATTTATTTACTTATTTATTTTGGATAGAGACAAAGAGAAATTGAGAGGCATGTGGAAGACAGAGACACTTGCATCACTACTTCACCATGCCTCAAGTTTCAGTTGCAGCCTTGAACTCGGGTCCTTGCACTCTGTGAAGCATACGCTTAAACCAGATGCGCCACCACCTGGCCCCTGTCTTCAATTTTAAATGAGGCATTTATTTGCTTGGTAATCTTTTAAAAATATTTGTATTTATTTATTATTAGCTAGCATCAAAAAATAATTGAGAGGAGAGGAGGAGATAGAGATAGACAGACTGACACCTTCCGCCCTGTCTCACCACTCATAAAGCTTCCCACCTGCAGTTGGGGACCAGAGACTTGAACCTGTGTCCTTGCACACTGTCATGTGTGTGTTTAAGCAGGTGCGCCACCACCTACCTGTCCCTGGTAATCTTGCTCTATGCTTTATTTTTTCTTTTGTCCCAAATGTAAGGAATGTTGATTAATGTATTTGAATTGAGACTTGTTGCCTACACAGCTCTACTACTCACAGAGGCCATTTCCTTTCCTTTTTCTTTTATGATAGAGTTGAAAGTTATTGGGGGTGCGAGGGTGGCGAAAGAGACACCTGTCACACTGTCCTACTACTGTGACGCTTCCCCCTTTTAGGTGGGTCCCAGGGAATAGGTGAAGGCATGTCAGTTGGCTACCTATACTTTTTTCAATTTTGCAATTTCCTGTTTCCTGTCTAGATATTTATTGGAGGATTTGCTGGATCCAGTCGTACATCTGTTTTTTAATATTTATTTATTTATTTATTGCATTTTGCTGCCGTTGTTGCAGTTATTATTGTTGTTGTTACTGATGTCGTAATTGCTGGATAGGACAGAGAGAAATGGAGAGAGGAGGGGAAGACGGGGAGAGAAAGATAGACACCTGCAGACCTGCTTCACCACTTGTGAAGCGACTCCCCTGCAGGTGGGGAGCCAGGGTTTCAAATCGGAAACCTTATGCTGGTCCTTAAGCTCTGCACCACTTGCACTTAACCCGCTGTGCTACTGCTCAACTCCCCTATTCTTTATTTTTAAAGATGAAATTATTTATTTATTAATGAGAGAGAGTGTAACTAGAGTACCCACTCGCATATGCAATGCAAGGACTTGAACTTAGAACTTCATTCTTGTAGGTCTATCAGTCTAACTACCACACTACCCCCCAGGCTGCATGGCCAGGCTATCTTCATGTCCTGAGAGATTGCAATGATGTCTTCCACGCGCGGTGCTAGTCCACATGACCATAGCAGTGCATAAGGGTTTTTTTCCTTCCTCCAGATTTTTACAGGTTTTCTATTTCTGACATTTTTACATATAGTAGGTTGTGTGATTCTCTATTTTAAATAAATGTTATCTATCAGCTTTGTGAAAACCACTGGTTTTCAAATGTTATATTTACAAGAATCTGGAATGTAATTCCCTTCCTGCTCCCTGCCCTCCCCCCTTTCCCACCAGGATTATCTCTTGGGTTCAAAACTTTACCACTCCTACCAGCCATATTTTTTTTCTATTCTTTACTTTTTTTTTGAAACAAGGAGAGAAAAAGAGAAACACCATCCCTGCTTATTTCTCATGAAACTTATCCCCTGCAGGTGAGTCTGGGAGCTTGAGCCTGGTAACATGTTCACCCTAACCCCGTGCTTATCCACCTGGCCATACGCTCTACTCTCTTGCTTATTTAATTATTTTAATTACTGCCATTATTTTCTTGCTTCCAAAGTTATCACTGGGGCTCAGTGCTGGTGTTTGACTCCACTGCTCCTGGCAGCCTTATTATTATTTTTTGGTTCTTCTATTTTATTCAATAGGATAGAGAGGAATTGAGAGAGAGAGGGGTATTGAGAGGGAGAGAGAAAGACAGACATCTGCAGACCTGCTTTGCCAATTGTGAGTCTTTTCCACAGGTGGAAAGCAGGGTCTGGAACCTAGGTCACTGTGCTTACTTACTTGCCTTAGCAGGTGTGCCGCCACCTGCCTTAGCCCCGGCCCCCTCTCGTTCATATTTATATCACCAGGTGTTTCTTCTCTTCTTATCTTCTATCTCACGAGGAAGCCATTCTTTCTTAAAATTTAATTACTACTAGTACCTGGATGACTCCTAGTATTTTATTCTTTTCTTACTGTTTTTACCACACTTCAGATCAAAAGTTAAAGATACTAGTTGTTTTATCTGTTGGTAATGAAAGCGTATATTATCCTTCTGCATATATATATATATATATATATATATATATGTATTTATATATATATGTTAGGGGGAGCAATACCATAGCACTGTTCTCCATCCCTGGAACTTCCCCAAGAGTTAAGGTCCTCACTCCCGTGTGGTACCAAAAGCCCCAGCCATGCCGAGAGCCTAGCTTGTGGGAATGGTTGTGGTAATTTTCCATGCAATCTTCGTAACTTCTAGCAGGCAACGTGGTCACGGATTTTCTATTTCTCATTTGCTGAGTCTTTTCGTGTCTTGACTTCTGAGAAAGATCATAAGCTGCAAAATGGATGCTACAATCATCGCTCCTATTCACCTTGGTTTTCAAGGTGAGAAATAAATATTTCTGGAAAATCTGAGATGCGTTCTGATGATTTCATGAGGAATGTGAATCTGTAGCTTTATTTGATACTGGTTTGTTGCAGTTTCATATCCACTTGAGAAAAGTGAGGACAGTTAATGAAACGAACACATAATCTAGAAAACACCTTTATCCTTGTTTTAGAAGACATTAGAAAACAATGTTTTTGGTGGTCACAATTTTTTTTTCATTTTTCAAAAATAATACAAAAAGTTTAAATACCAGAATTATTTTTTAAGATCTCAAGGAAACAGAGTTATCGTTAGTTTAATTTGCATTCGGTTATTATTTTATGCTTCATCATTTCCACTTGCATAAAATCCTACACAATTATGATGAAACAAAAGCACAAACATTTTGAGAATAGAAATCTAAACAATTTCCTTCTGGGAAATATTTACACAAAGTAACAATGAAATTCTGTCAAGGTGGTGACATATTGTTATTTTTTTTTAAGCTTTTATTTATTTATGAGAAAGATAGGAGGAGAGAGAAAGAACCAGACATCACTCTGGCACATGTGCTACCGGGGATCGAACTCGGGACCTCATGCTTGAGAGTCCAAAGCTTTACCACTGCGCCACCTCCCGGACCACGATGACATATTATTGGTACCTTTGATATTTGAATAATGTGTTTCACAGTGCACATAAAATACCTTATTCTTTAAAAAAAAAAAAAAATCTATTTATTTAGTGAGAGAGAAAGAGAGGAAAGGAAAGCCACAGCATTACTTTAGCATTGAAAGTGCACTTCTGATCGGAACCCACACAAACTGAAGCAACTCCCGTATATAAGTGAAGTATAAGGAATTTATTCTTAAGTTTGAAAGAGTGAAAATAAGGCTAGTACAAAGACTTACACAGACAAAGACAAGAGACGAATCCTAGCTAGGAGAACCCAGGCCGGTGTGCCAATATGGCCCCGTAGCTGAGATTTCGAGGTCTGGAACTCGTCTCCCTTTTAAAGGGCATGGGCGTGAGGGGTCTCAAGGCCGGGGGGGGGGGGGTGTCACATGAGTACCTTCCTAGAATAAACATTCTGAAACTACCACGCAGCACCGATAAGCAGGCGAGATTACAGAAGCGAAAATACATGGGTTATCATGTAACTTCAAGGCATAAAGGTTACAAGGCAGATGGGTTTCGTTATCTTGTCTATAAACTTTTAGTTAATAAGAAACTCTCTGCTGTCCTTGGGTGGGGAAAAGGGGAAATTCCTTCATGATCTAGTCCTCTAAAGGTTTGCTCTTAATCACTAAAATTACCTAGCTTTCTATATGGGGGATTTCTAATTGAATCAACTTGAGGGACTTATTGGCAAACGCTAGAAGAAGAGGGACTTATTTCTTCACAGCATATGTGTGGTGCAAGGGGTTGAACCCCAAGCCTCAGACATTCAAGTCTGCATTGACCCTGGCCTGTAAAATGTCATTAGGAAGATAAAATATATCTCTGGCCTTTAGAGAAGAAATAGAGCTTTAGAAAAGAAAAAGAAAAAGTGAAGACAGTAGGTTTCGGGGGAAAATATCTTAATATTTTACAGATGCTTGTTCAGGCTAATAGGAAACTAGCTAGAGATGACTTCTCTACTGTGGGACTGTTAATTGGAAGTAGAAAGTGATAAATTATGTCAGTGGAGGCACAGGGAGAAATTTTAGTGTTCTGGCCTTGATATGCTCAGAGGTTCGAGTCCAGATCTCACGCAAAGAAGACCAGAATCACGAATCACTTGCAAGTTCAAGAGCCGTTATGAGCAAGCTGAAGTTTGGGCCCCAAGAGCCTCCATGCAGGAGAAGTCTTGTGACCCCGAACAGTTTTCATCTCAGCTTTTTTTTTATAGTTAGCACCGGGTGGGTACAGGTGGGGATGTTTACAAGGAACAAGGAACAGTTGGAACAGTTGTTTTTGGGTCAATGGCTGTTCTCCTTTGCATCACCTGGGTGGGTGGGGGGGGAACTTCCTTACTTGTCTCTGATTGGTTGGATCCAGGGTGGGACTTTTTGCGGTTTTTCCAGTAACTTGGGGTGAGGCTGAGGTCAAACCTAACATGGTGGGGGCATTCAAAATGAAGTCACTCTGGGTTTTTCTCTGACCTCCTCAAATTGTTTCTGGAGAAGGTAAGGATTTAGTACTGAAAGTGGTACAGAAATGCTAAGAGATAGCTAGGGAGGCAGGCTGATGAGGGAAGGCTATTTCAGGAATATTCGGTATTTGTAAATGAAATAGACAGACCGGTTGTTGCTTGTCTACAGACAGTTCTTTCTGTTGCTGAACTTGAATCCAGGAATTGTACTTTTTGTTGGTTGTGGTCTGCGGTCCACTCTGGGCTCCCTCCCTGCCCTCGAGCCACAAGGGACAGGGGTCAGTCCTGGAGTAACTCCGTGTGCGGAGGGCCAAGTGTCTAAGGAGACAGGCAGTCAGCCCTGGGAAAGCCTCAGTGGGGCAATTTGTTTATTGAAAGAAAAAAGCAGGTAAATATAGGTTGGGGTATCCATTAACCCAAACGCAGAGCAAGACCCTGCATAGGTACATTCTGAGCAACAGACTGTTTGATCATAAGCTTTACAAGGTACATTTTTCCGGAGGTAAATTGCAGGCACTTTGGAGCAGCAGGGGAGAGGAAAAAGGAGACAGCTGAGCAATCAGGATGTTTGCTGGTGGTTTTAAGGTTATACAGTAATCCATGGCTTTTAATTAAAGAATGAAAAGGCAGGGGGAGGTGGCATGTGTAGAAAGGCGCCCATGTTTGGGGGGAGGGGGGAGGGGGAGAAGGGGGAGAAGGGGGCGGGGAAGGGGAAAGGGGGAGGGGGAGGGGGGGAGAGAATGACACCACAGCACTGAAGTTTCCTCCAGTGTGCTGGGTGTTGGACTCACACCTGGCAAAGCAGGCATGCTTTCAGGTGAGCTAATCTTGCTGGCCCAAAGTTTGGGTCTTCTGTGGGGAGAAGTAGAATACTGGTAGGGTATGATAAGAACTTGCAGACAATCAGCTGCAAATTGAAGTATTGGGGCTCAGAGATATTGCTATAACGTGAGGTCAAAATGGAACTGGAACATCAGTTGATTTCCTGATGAGTCACTCACTAGACACAATGTTCTTACAGGCAGCCTCCATCTCCACCCTGTGGTACAGCTGAATGGGGGTCAGATGTCTCCAGCTGTAAAGACAGGTAAAGGCTAAGGTCAGTCAGACAGGTAAACTCTAAAACCTGAACGGATTCTTATATTATATATATCCTGTGTTTAAACCTTACATGAAAACTCTGAAAGAGAAACCAAACCAACATAGCAGAATATACTTCACTGTTTGTTTATTTATATATTTTTAACCAGACCACTTCCTAGCTCTGGCTTATGGTGCTGCTGGGGATTGAACCTGGGACCTTTGGTGCCTTGGCATCGAAAGGCTTTTTGCATAACCATTACACTATCTCCCCAGCCCTGTTAGTGTACTTTTTTTTTTTTGCCTCCAGGGTTATTGCTGGGGCTTCATTCCTGTACCACAGATCCACTGTTCCTGGAGGCCATTTTTTTCCCCCTTTTGTTGCCCTGGTTGTTTTATAGTTGTTGTGGTTATTATTATTGTTGTTACTGATGTCATTGTTGTTGGATAGGACAGAGGGAAATGCAGAGAGGAGGGGAAGACAGAGAGGGGGAGAGAAAGATAGACACCTGCAGACCTGCTTCACTGCTTGTGAAGTGACTCCCCTGCAGGTGGGGATCCGGGGGCTCGAACCGGGATCCGGGGGCTTCAACCGGGATCCTTACGCCTGTCCTTGTGCTGTGTACCACGCGTGCTTAACCTGCTGTGCTACTGCCTAACCCCATGTTTGTGTACTTTAAAGGTGATCTGAGAACATTATATATTTTCATTTACCCTAATCTATGTTAAACACTTGGCTTAATACAATCTATTAATTTCCTTTAAAAATTATTGGCACTTTTATTAAGTATATTTTTCTTATATTAAACAGGGTTACTATTTACCTGTCAGTTGTGGCAACTAAAATGATGTAGGGAACAATAAGAGAACAACAGAAACAATGATTACTTCTGAAGTTATTATTATTTTCTTGAGAGTTGTAGGTAAATTTATTCTGCTTGATAAGAGTTAGATATTCTGAGAAATGAGTTTAGTACTATGATGCTACTTAATTACTTTTGTGAAAAACTGACATCTGTGAAATCATCTTAAAATGGAGCCAGAAAGGGGCCAGGTCATGGCGACCTGGGCAGGTGCAAATATTACTATGCACAAAACTCAGGTTGAAGCCCCTGCAC
This sequence comes from Erinaceus europaeus, assembly GCF_950295315.1. Lineage (NCBI taxonomy): Eukaryota > Metazoa > Chordata > Mammalia > Eulipotyphla > Erinaceidae > Erinaceus > Erinaceus europaeus. The sequence continues at coordinate 8,691,850 of NC_080179.1, read as the reverse complement.
CCCTCGACCCCACCTGCAGGGGGGATGCTTCCTGAGCGGTAAAGCAGCTCTGCAGGTGTCTTTCTGTCTCTCCCTCTCTCTCTCCCCCCATCTCTCAATTTCTCTCTGTTCTATCCAAAAAAAAAAAAGTTAAAAAAAGTTGGAGAAGGAAATTGGAGCCCGAGCGTCACTACAGAGACATTGTATGACTGTCTCCTTTGAGTTGGGCTAGGCACCTTTGCACTGGGTCAAAAAACGATTGTTTTAGGAAACCCTCAAGCAAATGCTTGTTTGATAGGTCATCCAGACTGTGAGAACTGGTGATTATGAACACTTAGCTGAGCTACAGAGTGAGTTCCCCGTTCATCCTTTCCAGAGTATCATTAACCAATTGTCTGGAGCTGAGGATGGCTTAAGATTTTTAACATAAATGATCCCTTTATTGACCACGTCCCTTATCAGAGTTTTTCCTTCCTCTGAAAACACTGAGTTTGCTCCTCTTTTAGATACATTTCAGAGTTTGTTCCTGAACCTTTGTACCTCAAATTGCAATTCTTTTTTTTTAAATTTTTATTTATAAAAGGGAAACACTGACAAAAATCATAGGATAAGGGGTACAACTCCACACAGTTCCCACCACCAGAATTCCCTATCCCATCCCCTCCCCTGATAGCTTTCCTATTCTTTATCTCTCTGGGAGTATGGACCCAGGGTCATTATGAGGTGCAGAAGGTGGAAGGTCTGGCTTCTGTAATTGCTTCCCTGCTGAACATGGGCATTGACAGGTCGATTCATACTCCCAGCCTGTCTCTCTCTTTCCCTAGTGGGGCAGAGCTGTGGGGAAGTGGAGCTACAGGACACATTGGTGGGGTCTTCTGCTCAGGGAAGTCCGGCTGGCATTCATGGTAGCATCTGGAACTTGGTGGCTGAAAAAAGAGTTAACATATAAAGTCAAACAAATTGTTGAGCAACCATAAACCTAAAGGCTGGAATGTTGCAGATGAAGATGTGGGGGTCTCCTTTTTAGAGATAGCTAGTAGGCCTATTTTAGTTATATTTCAAAGGGCGCATGACTATACTAGTTTTTTGGGTTTTTTTTTTCTGAGCCTGACCTCTGATATGCAGGTGGATCCAAGTTATTGTCTGGAGAGATGATGTCATGGCTAGAAAAAAGACCAGGAAGCTGGATCAGGGAAAGGAGTAGCTCCCTAATATGGGAAAGGTGTATAAATATTGGACTGTAAACCCCATCGATTTGATGTGATCTGGGGTCCATAGTCAGCTTAGGAGCCTATGTGACCTCTGCATCCCTGTAGATCTGAGCTCTCATTCTGTGGTCACGAGTAGAAAAAATTGCAATTATTTTATCCCAAGTGCATTTCCTTCTAAATGGCTTGCTGAGCCTTTAGGTTTAGGCTTTATTTTTCTGTAAGAAAGAAACGCTAACAAATGATGTTAGGAAACAGGTGCCATCATGTGTAGGAAATAAAACTGACAGAAAAGAATTTCCAATGTCGAAAGATTTTAAAATACAAAGTCACACTCGGGTAATACAATTCACAAATTCCATCGTCCCATATTCAGCATCCAAACACTTAACAAGGAAATCTCTTTCCAAGGAGCTAAAAGGCATGCTGTGCTCGGCAAGGAGAGAAAGGCATTATACTGGGAGACTTTCCTTTCTTTCCACCCTGATGATGAACTCTTTTCCCAAGATTGTTCGTCATACCATTTCCTGATTCAGCCACTAGAGCACAAATGAAGAGAAGCAGCTATATTAACGCTGTCACCCTGAAAGGTGGGTGGACTGCCATTTCTAATACTGTTGCCACTAACTTATGTGGCTGAGTGCTAAGATCCATGGGCACTGTCATTCAGGATAAGGTTATATATTGCTATAGAGAGGCCCATAATGATGGCTCAGGGTAATCTCTTCAAGATTAGGTTTCTGTCAAGACCATAATTCTTTATCAAATCGCCCTGAAGAATGATAGTCCACTAAGTTCTAGATAAAGTAATAATTAATTATAGTCAGTAGAGTATATAGAAATGTGACAACATTATTGCTGAGTACACACAAAAGGAGGAACTTGTTTAATTAGGTGAAGGTAGAATAAACCATGTTTTGAATTTCAATGAGAACCAGGAATGAAAACTTTTGGCCTTTGGCTACATGCAGTAAAAGAAAAACTTGAAGAATGGTTATTTATAGAAAGGAGAAGAATTTAGCATAAGCTACAAATTGAAAGGGAGTAAAATGACTTGTTTCTTGTAAAGGAAATAGGCTAGATTCTTTTTTCTTCATATCGCTGTCCTGTCTTCAAAAATTCATCCTTTTCACATTTTTTTCATTAAAATAGCATTGCATGATAACATTTATTTTGTATTAATGACATCAAAGACATCTTAATTATTGCATGGACTCTGCAAATGCAAAACAAGTAAAGAATCATGCCTGGAGCTAGATTTCTTGGATCATTTCATTAGACACTATCACAGAATAAATAGCTTAGGTTATGCCGAAGTAATAAGCAATTACCTAAATTAGCAATTAGCTATACCCCAATATTAATGCATTCATATAACGGCTTTTTTCTTCTTATTATAAAACCACCATTGGTGCAGGTGACTTTCTAAGCAACTTTTCCTCAATCCTCAGTGACCAAGCTATTTCACTTTTTTTCTCTATTGTATCATCTATCTCACATCAAGCCAAGCGCTTCCAGTTGGAAATTATATGCCACAAGTGCTTAAATTTTCTTTCTTTTTTTGAAAAATATGTATTCCCCTTTTTGTTGCCATTGTTGTTTTATTGTAGTTATTGTTGTTGTTATTGATGTAGTCGTTGTTGGATAGGACAGAGAAATGGAAAGAGGAGGGGAAGACAGAGAGGGAGAGAAAGAAAGACACACCTGCAGACCTGCTTTATCACCTGTGAAGCGACTCCCCTGCAGGTGGGCAGCCGGGGGCTCAAACCAGGATCCTTATGCCGGGTCCTTGCGCTTTACACCACGTGCGCTTAACCCGCTGCGCTACCACAAGACTTCCCAAGTGCTTAAGTTTTCTGATGGCTCATGAGTCCACACTTAATATCATAAAGGGTTATCTCTCTCTTTTTTGCAGGTAGAAATGAGATGAGGGTTAAGGAACTATTTAAAGGTTTACGTTAGCCATTTATTAGAGTCTTAGTGATGTCCTAGGAAGGATGTTTTCGTTAAAAATCATTAGAAGAAGGCAATTCAGGTGATAGAAGTTGTATTTAACACATATGTGAAATGAATAGTATTAATTCAGGTAGCTAAAAATTGGAGAAGTAGACAGATAACTTTTATATGGTAAAGAGGAAAATGGACTGTGGAGACAGCATGATTTTTTTTTTTGTAAAGACTTTCATTCCTGAGGCTCCAAGGTACTAGGTTCAAGCCCAGAACCACCATCAGCCAGTCCAAGTTTCATCTTATGCTTTCCCTTACTATCCTTGGTAAGCTCTACCTGTAGGTGAGAAGTTTTGGTACTGGTCCTTCTTCATTTGGCCTATCTCACTCAATATAATTCCTACAAGTTCTGACCAAGATATTGCAAAGGAGGTGACCTCATCATTGTAACAGCTGCAGAGTATTCCATTGTGTATAATAAATACCATGACATTCTTAGCCACTTATTTGTTCTCCGGCCTCTGGGTTGCTTCCAAGTTTGGGCTCTTGCGAACTGTGCTGCTGTGAACATTGGTATAGATAAATCTCCTCAGATAGGTGTCTCTGTCTTCCCTGGGTAGAGCCCTAGAAAGGGATTTCTGGATCTTAAGGTAGGTTCATTTCTAGTGTTCTGATGAATCTACACACTGTTTTCCACAGAGGCTGGACCAATTTACAGCTGAGAGAATCCTTCCTCATCCCCACCACAGCTTCTCCAAGAGTCGGTGTTTCTTTCTGTCTTTCCTAATTTGTAACATTCTCACAGATGTCAAGTGGTATCACATTCTTGTTTTCATTTACATGTCCCTGATCCTCAGTGACTGAGAAATTTTTTTTGTATTTTTTTTGGCCCTTTGTATCTCTTTGGAGAAGATTCTGCCCATGTCCTTCCCTCATTTTTCAATGAGGTTGCTTGTCTTTTCATTGTTGAGTTTGGTGGTTCATTGTGTATTTTGGTTACTAACCCCAAGAGGATTTTTTTTTTTTGTCTCCATGGTTATTGCTGGAGCTATGCCTGCACTATGAATGCACTGCTCCCCTTTTGTTGCCCTTGTTGTTTATCATTGTTGTTTATGTTGTTATCGCTGGATAGGACAAAGAGAAATGGAGAGAGGAGGGGAAGACAGAGGGGGAGAGAAAGGTAAGAAGATCTTTTATAAGGTGTGTACAAAAGCCACGGAGACTGGGAAGACTGTTTATCACAAGGGTCACCCAGGAAATCTTATCGGGAATGTAGATTTATTCGTGATTCTGCAGACACTAGAAGGAGGAGATAGTGTTAGTTTGAGGCCCTCTGCAGACATTTGACAGAACAAAACTGATATCCAGGCAGTAAAACCATGGCATGGAGCTCTTTGCTCCAAACTCTCAAAACAGGCTTAATTCTTCCTTTCCCCATTCTATTGACTGTTCATAAAATATTTTAATTTCTCTAGCAAAAATAACCTAGAGATCTAAATTCTTGATGTAAATTAATATTAGAACTGTTTGTAAGGCCAATACCTTCTGAGTCTTTGTCAATTAACATTTTTTATCCCAAGTTTATTTTCTTCTACTTTGCATTTCTTTTTAAAAGGTGATCACTCCAGTTTAAATAGAAGTAGTTTTTTTTCTGTCTACGGCCATACCACCCTGAACACGCCCAATCTCGTCTGATCTCGGAAGAAGTAGTTGTTTTCTGAGAAAATGGAGATGATGTAGGCATTAACTTTTGGTGCAGTGAACATAGAGGTTTATTATTGACCTAGAATTCAGGTCAATGTTTGCCATGAGAGACAGTAAAGCTAGATGTTCATTCAACAAAATGGAAGGTCAATATTTGTATTAATACCTCTGTTTTGAATACCCATCCACAGTCCCTGGTAATTTTTGATTAGCTGGATTTTTCTATCCTGGAAAAGTAAGTGATTCTAAAATAGGCCTTGAAAAATCTGTCATTAAGTTAGAAACTAAAACCAAAATAAACACAAGTGAATGCCTTCAGAAATTACTAAGTTATTAATATACTTAATTTACTTCAACATTGGTTGAGTTTTGTAGCTGTCTCTATTAAAAAATGTATTATCTTTATTTATTTATTGGATAGAGACAACCACAAGTTGAGAGGGTAGCGGAGATAGAAAGCGAGACAGACAGAGAGTCAGAGAGACACCTGCAGCCCTGCTTCATCACTCGTAAAGCTTTCCCCGTGCAGATGGGGATTTGAACCTGGGTCCTTGAGTACTCTAACATGTGCACTTAGCTAGGTGCGTCACCACACCAGTCCCTGTAACTGTCTTTTTAAAAAAAGAGAGAGAGAAATTTTCTTCAAAATGCATGTAGTGTATGTACTTTACTGAACTGCTTATTATTATTTTTTATTTGTTAATGGCACAGCGCTCAAGTACATGTTCGTCACTAAGGGCCTCTAACATACCTATCACTCAAAAGTGCAGGAATCAAATGTGACTTCTCAAGAATCCTGGTTGTCACCTGCTTTTGTGTCTTTTAAAACTTCTGGGGCATTTCTTTGCAAATCTATCACTGACTTTTTAAGGATAGGCTCACAATGTTACTACATTGTGTTTTCCCTTTTATGTACAGCGTTTTATTAGTAAGGCAGCATGATTGATTAAAGTGCTCCCTCCATGAAGAGATACTTATTAGACAGACTGCACAGTATTGATTTCGGAGACAAACTTTTTTGAAAAGACTTGTTATCATCAAAACAAAGCTAAATCTCTTTCACCAAATATAACGTCTCAGTCAACTTTCTGTCAGTGACTTGTCTACCTTCCAAATGACCTGAGCTGATCATTACTGAGTTCATTGACTTTTTCTGTCTTTGAGTTACACTTAGTTCATGATGAATGTCTGAGCTCATGCACTTAACTTTATCCTTCTCCCCTCTCATTAAAATGGCTAAGATTTAAGGAGTCAGGCGGTAGCACAGCGGGTTAAGTGCAGGTGGCTCAAAGTGCCAGGACTGGCACAAGGATCCTGGTTCGAGCCCCGGGCTCCCCACCTGCAGGGAGTCACTTCACAGGTGGTGAAGCAGATCTGCAGGTGTCTTTCTCTCCTCCTCTCTGCCTTCCCCTCCTCTCTCCATTTCTCTCTGTCCTATCCAACAATGATGACATCAGTAACAACAATAACTACAACAACAATGAAAAACAACAAGGGCAACAAAAGGGAAAATGAATTTAAAAAAAATCAAAATGATCTTTTCAACGATATAAGAAGGCAACAAGAACCAGGAAACCAGGACCCAAGTGACCTAAATTCCCAGAAATTAGAGAATGGATAAAGAAAATGTGGTGCAGATACACAGTAGAATAATATTTAGGTATCAAGAAAGATGGAATTCAGGGCCGGCTAGCTGAACGCACATGTTATAATGCGCAAGGACCTGGTGTGAGCCCCTGGTCCCCACCTGCAGGGGAAAGCTTTGCGAGTGGTGACGTGGTGCTACAGATATCTGTCTGCCTCTCTCCATCTCTAGCACTTCTTCCTTCTTAATTTCTGGCTATCCCTAATCAATCAATAAATAAAGGTAATGAAATAAGAAGATGAAATTCTGCCATTTGCAATAACAGAGATTGACCTAGATGGCATATTCTAAGTGAAATAATTCACAGGGAGAAAGACAAACACTGTATGATTTCCCTTATGTGTGGTATAGGAAAACAAGTCATCTTTTTTAAAAAATTTTTTTATTGGGGAATTAATGTTTTATATTCAACAGTAGTTTGTACGTGCATAACATTTCTCAGTTTTCCACATACAACCCCCACTAGGTCCTCTGCCATCCTTTTTGGACCTGTACTCTCTCCCCCACCCACCCCAGAGTCTTTTACTTTGGTGCAATAAGCCAACTCCAGTTCAGGTTCTACTTGTGCTTTCTCTTCTGATCTTGAAAACAAGTCATCTTAATCAAAACTTCATTATCATTTCTAGTCCTTGCTAGATAGAAGCTGATGGATTGAAGTGGTATTACAAAATAAAATAGATCTGATTTCATAGTTCTTTGGATAGTGAAATGGGCTGTATAAATGGAAGATTCTCTTGTTTTTAATCGAAGGAGATGGTACACTAATTTAGACAAAATGAACACAAGTGAGTTTTTGTATATGTGGAATGAGATTGATTTGAGTCATCACAAGCTAGAGCAATTCATCAGATGGGTTGCTACATAGGCACCACTTCAAGCGTGGTTAAAAATTAGGAACTAGAACAGCCAAAAAAAGGTTCAAAGATGAGATAAAATATAAAGAGAAGATGGATGTCAAATTTTGAAAAGTAAAATTTTAAAGGCTAAGTTTAAGAAGATGAGTTAGTAAAATAAAGTAAAAAATAGTGGATCAAAAAGAGAATGAACAATTCCCCATGAAGGTAGCAGCATGCAAGTCAAGGGGGAAGATAAAGGATCCCTGTTACATTGTTGGTGGGAACATAAATTGGTTCAGCCCCTATGAAGACTGTTTCATCCCTTTTTATTTTTTGCTCTTCGCCAAGGTTATTGCTGGGGCTTGGTGCCTGCATGACAAATCCACTGGTCCTGGTGGCCTTTTTTTTTTTTTTTTTTCCTCTCTCCTCTCCTCTCCTCTCCTCTCCTCTCCTCTCCTCTCCTCTCCTCTCCTCTCCTCTCCTCTCCTCTCCTCCCCTCCCCTCCCCTCCCCTCCCCTTCCCTTCTTTTCCCTTCCCTTCCCTTCCCTTCCCTTCCCTTCCCTTCCCTTCCCTTCCCTTCCCTTCCCTTCCCTTCCCTTCCCTTCCCTTCCCTTCCCTTCCCTTCCCTTCCCTTCCCTTCCCTTCCCTTCCCTTCCCTTCCCTTCCTTTTCCCTTCCCTTCCCCTTCCCCCTTCCCTTCCCCTTCCCCTTCCCCTTCCCCTTCCCCCTTCCCTTCCCCTTCCCCCTTCCCCTTCCCCTTTTCCCTTCCCCTTTTCCCTCCCCTCCCCTCCCCTCCCCTCCCCTCCCCTCCCCTCCCCTTCCCTTCCCTTCCCTTCCCTTCCCTGTCCTTTCCTTGTCCTTTCCTTGTCCTTTCCTTTCCTCTTCTCCCCTCCCCTCTTTTTTGGATAGTGACAGAAAAAAATTGAGAGGAGGAGTGGTAGACACCTGCAGCACCACCTCACTCCTTGTGAGGCTATCTCCAGTAGGTGGGAACCTGAGGCTTGAACCTGGGTCCTTGTGCATTGTAACTTGAGCACTTAACTGGCTGCAGCACCACCAGCCTCCATTATATTCCATTAAAAATGAATTTCATTCATTTATTTATTTTTATGCAAAAGAAGCCAGATCACTGCTTAACTCTGATACAAGGTTTTGTATAACAAAAATTATAAAGATTCCTCAAATATTAAAAATATTTAATAGATTTACCATAAAATTGAGCAGTTATTCTCTCTCCTATGTATCTATGCATGGAACACAAAAATATTTACCTAAAATGGAATAAATAAATTCATGCTCATCATAACATTCTATATGATAGCAAACATTTGTAGACAACCCAAGTGTTCAATGGAAGAGTAACAAATAAAGAAGAAGTGGTATATGTAGATGCTGGAATGGTACTGCATACGAAAAAATCAGATCCTGTCCTTTACTGCAACATGGATGGATTATGTTAAATACGTTAGAAGGGAAAAGACATATATCTGATGCTGTCTCTCATGTGGATTAAGAAACAAGGCAAGGCCAAAGATAGAATGCAACATGAATAAACCTTGGTCTGACAAATGCTGGAGAGGGTGTGGGGACAAAGGAACCCTCCTGCACTGCTGGTGGGAATGTAGATTGGTCCAACCCCTTTGGAGAGCAGTCTGGAGAACTCTCAGAAGGCTAGAAGTGGACCTACCCTATGACCCTGCAATTCCTCTCCTGGGAAGATAGCCTAGGGAACCAAACACACCCATCCAAAAAGATATGTGTATACCTATATTCATAGCAGCACAATTTGTAATAGCCAAAACCTGGAAGCAACCCAGGTGTCCAACAACAGATGAGTAGCTGAGCAAGTTTTATATATATACATGGTGGAATATTACTCAGCTATTAAGAATGATGACTTCAACTTCCTCACCTCATCTTGGATGTAACTTGAAGGAATCATGTTAAATGAGATAATTCAGAAAGAAAAGGATGAATATGGGATGATCTCACTCATAGATAGAAGTCAAAAAACAAGAACAGGAAACACCAAGTATAACTTGGACTGCAGCTGTTGTATTGCACCAAAGTAAAAGACTCTGGGGTGGGGGTGGAGGGTTCAAGTCCTGGAACATGATGGCAGAGGAGAACCTAGTGGGGGCTGATTGTTATGTGGAAAACTGGGAAATGTTACACATGTACAAATGACTGTATTACTGTCAACTGTAAACTATTAATCCCCCAATAAAGAAATACATAAAAACAAGCAAACAAACAACAAAACCAAACAAAAGCCTTGGTCTGTATCAGCAGATCTGACGACACAAATGTGGATATGAAAGTGGCTAAACGGACAGGGTGCTCCACACCCAATCACACAGAGATGAGCTTTTGGTGTTGGATGATGTTTGTTGGCACATTTGGAGAGAAAGGAGATGTTTCTTTCTGAGACAACAACTCTCTTGAGAAACATTTCCTCAATTAAAAAAAAAAATTAACTGCACCAAGTTAAATAAATGCGCTATTGGGATAAAGAAAAATGTCTTTAATTGTTACTCAATCACTAATAAACATCTTTATGCCTAAATTGCACCGGAGTTGTTTTTTTTTTTCTCCAGACCATATCTTATTAGTTTCAAGCCCAAGTGAATATATTTCTTTGTGAAGTAGTGTTGCATGTATCAACTAGAGCCAAACACCTGAACACAGCTGGTAGTGATTGTAAAAACAGATGATACCAAGACCTTGTAAGTCTTGATGCTTTCCTGATAGACTAAAGTTTTCTGGTTCCATCCGTGCACTGAAGTTTATATTGGTATATATTCACAACCTGAAATGAAAAGGAAAGACTCAGTTCTAATAGAAATACAAGGTGCTGTGTTGTGCACCTATACTCTCCTATCCTGTCCTCACTAATATGAGTAGATCCAGAGGAGCAAGATGTAGGCATCAGTTTCAAAACCCCACCTGTCAAGAGCCCTACTCCATTAGGGAAAGAGAGAGACAAGCGAGGAGTATGGATCTACCCGTGAATGTCCATGTCTAGAGGAGAAGTAATTACAGAAGCCACAACTCCCACCTTCTGCACCCCATAATGATCCTCAGTCCATACTCCCAGAGGGATAAAGAATAGGAGAGCTTCCAGTAGAGGGGATGGGATATAGAACTCTGGTGGTGGAAACTGTATGAAGTTGTATCCCTCTTATCCTAAAGTATTGTTAATCATTACAGAAGCCAGACCTTCCACCTTCTGCATCCCACAATGACCTTGGCTCCATACTCCCAGAGGGATAAAGCACAGGAAAGCTATCAGGGGAGGGGATGGGATACGGAGTTCTGGTGGTGGGAATTGTGTGGAGCTGTACCCCTCTTATTCTATGGTTTTGTCAATGTTTCCTTTTTATAAATAAAAAAGAAAAGAAAAGAAAAAAAAGATGGTGAGCATCACTTTCAAATAGTAGAATTCATTTCTTCTAGTAGTTAGAAGGGTGATATAACTTGATAGTAAAAACTTTAGTGGTATATACAATTCATGTATTCTTATTTTCCTTATCAATAGATGAATGTAAATGTAACCTAAAATATGCCAAAATAGCACAGCAGGAGATCTTTTCAATCTGGGTCCAAACCTCATTTGCCATGAAGGTCAAATTCCTATACAGTTACATTGGTGAGATTAAAGATGTTCTGTTTTTCAGTTCTATTCTTCTTACACTGCTGTGCACTGCAGTGACTGCTTTGGGGTGTAGAAACTACAAAGTTTTGTTCTACTCAGAGGATAAAATATATCTAATATCATAGCATTGCAAACATTGCTAAAAACTGTAACTTAAATTGTCTCCATGATAGCTTACAATGTCAGTAAATTCAGGGTTGACCTCTATGGTGAGCTTGGTAGGCATCTGCAGGTATCATTCTCTTTAGTATCACAGGTATCTTTGACTTTGCTCTTGTCATTAGGCTATTAATACTCCGTGCATGTGCCTTTTGAATTAACTGCCACTCTGTTGTAAAAAGAATTCTTCCTGTTCTTAGAGACTAACCCCAAATACTTCTCATTTTTCCCATTATATTGCTTGTAAATAATTGACTAATATGTCTCATGCTTAGGAATAGAAAGGGTCAGAGAAGTTCCATTTTAAATGTTCACATTTAGTATTTTAAATCTGTTCTTTAAAATCTTTTTTATTTTGCTTTGAGACAGAAAAATTGAGAGGGAAAGGGTACATAGAAATGGAAAGGGAGGAGGGAGGTAGGAGAGATAGAGGAGAGAGAGAGAGAGAGAGAGAGAGAGAGAGAGAGAGAGAGATTGACTTGAAAAAAACTGCTTCACCACTTGTGATGCTCCACTCTGCAGGTGGGGGACTGTGAGCTTAGTCCTGGGTCCTCGTGCTCTGTAATGTATGTGTTCTACCCAGTGTGCCAGCTCCTGGCTCCCTTCTTCACAATTACTTCTTATCAATACAAAATTTTAATTATTGGCTTCACCACTAGACTTTTATATATCATTGTAACTCAACATTCATTAGCTTCAGTTGGTGAAACCACATGAAAGATAGTCATAGAACATTCTTTAAAAAAAAATCTTATTTATTTATTTATAAAAAGGAAACTATGACAAGACCATAGGATTAGAGGGGTACAACTCCACACAACTCCCACCGCCAGAACTCAGTATCCAATCCCCTCCCGATAGCTTTCCTATTATTTAACCCTCTGGGAGTATGGACCCAGGGTCATTGGGGGATACAGAAGGTGGAAGGTCTGGCTTCTGTAATTGCTTCCCCACTGAACATGGGTGTTGACAGGTTGCCTCTCTCTTTGCCTAGTGGGGTAGGGCTCTGGGGAATCTTTTGTATTTATACGTGAGCAATGAAATTCTTTTGTGCTTACACATTAGCAATGAAATTGTCAAGTATTTTGTTTCTGGGCGATCACTATCTGTAGCAAAACTTGAAAAGAATGGTAATGAACTCAATTAGATGGAACTAAAATACATTAGAAATCTCATACCATTTTTATCAGCCTCTAATTAAGTATTATTTGAATATTTATTTTTTATGTATATGAGCATCGAGAGCATTGCTTAATTTAACTCTGATGTCTGTAGATTAATATACTTAATTTATGGCCACATGCATATAAACTTGTGCTCTACTGCTGAGCTATTTCCCTGGCTGACACGAGTTTCTACTTTATTTATAAAATAGAAAAATGCTTGAGAGTTTCCTCTTTTTTTTTTTACATCAATAAAGATTAGTATGTGCTCTGTTGATACTGTTGTATATTTCTTGTTAAATAACGAGACAGTGTTCTGTTAAAAGTTTTTCTTGTAACTTCTCATTTACTGTAGACATCCATCTACTGATGTTATAATGTGATACACTGAAGTATCTTTCTTCTTAAAGTCATGTTGTTTAAAACCTTAGTGATTTGACCAGGGCAGGAAATGCAGGTGGGTTTTAGCAGCTGTGGATTTTGGAATCATTGCTACAGTGAACTTACTCAATAGGCTAGAAAATAACTGCATAGTTTATTTTCACAAGTTTTTTTTTTTTTTTCTACTCCAACATCACTTCTCTGCTATGGGACTTTGCAGATCAAGCTCCCTAATAGCCTTGGCCTCCTCAGGAACCATACACTTCTTTGTTACTGCTTTTCTCCTGGTGCCACTGCTCATGTTTTTATGACAGCTGCACACAATGTGTTTTCTCTTGTGTCTTAAATAGGTGGATTTTTCTTTTTTTTGGTCAACCAGCCATGGACTCCTGATCTATAAATCATTAAGCTTCTTCTGGTGCTGAACAAATCGATGACTTATTTAAGTCCCAGCAATTTAGATTAAACACTGATAGGATCTTTATTCAAATTGTTATTTGAGTCTGATTACCCAGTTCAATTCTCCGTAGATTGCTTACTAATCCTAAAGTCTTGTGTCCGTTGGATTTCTTCAATGTCAGGCAAATCCTTTATATCTTTCTGTACTACCATTTCCCCACACCAATATTTTACATAGCTTTCAAGTGATGTGTGTGTGTTTACCTTTCTTTTTAACTTTTTTAAACATATTTATTTATTTATTCCATTTGTTGCCCTTGTCATTTTATTGTTGTAGTTATTATTGTTGTCATCGATGTTGGATAGGACAGAGAGAAATGGAGAGAGGAGGGGAAGTCAGGAGGAGAGAAACACAGACACCTGCAGACCTGCTTCACTTCTTATGAAGCGACTTCCCTGCAGGTGGGGAGCTGGGGACTTGAATCCGGATCCTTATGCTGGTCCTTGTGCTTTGCGCTACATGTGCTTAACTGCTGTGCTACCGCCCGACTCCCTCTTTTAAAATTTTTTTATATTTATGAAATTGAGATGTTGACAAGACTGTAGAATAAGGGGGTATAATTTCACACAATTACCACCACCAGAACTCCCTATACCATGCCCTCCCTTGATAGCTTTCCTATTATTTATCCCTCTGGGAGTATGGACCCAGAGTCATTGTGGGTCCAGAAGGTGAAGGTCTGGCTTCTGTAATTGCTTCCCCGCTGAATATGGGTATTTACAGGTTGATCCATACTCCCAATCTATCTCTCTCTTTCCCTAGTGGGGCAGGGCTCTGGGGAAGTGGGGCTCCAGGACACCTTGGTGGCATCATCTGCCCAGGGAAGTCAGGTTGGCATCATGTTAGCATCTGGAACCAGGTGACTGAAAAGGAGTTAAGATATAAAGCAGAACAAATTGTTGACTAATGAACCTAAAGACTGGAATAGTGCAGATGAAGATTTGGAGGGTCTCCATTTTGGAAAAAAGCTAGTAGGTCTATTTTAGGTATATTCTAAGGGGCCCATGACTTTACTAGTTTTTGCTTGAACTTGACAGCTAACATACAGGTGGACCCAAGTTATTGTCTGGGGAGATGGTATCATAGTTAGAAAAAAGGACTAGAAAGCTGGATCAGGGGAGAAAGTAACTCCCAAACATGGGGGAAGTATATAAATATTATTAACTAAAAGTGTTTTATTAAAATATTTATTTGTTGAGATAAAGAAATTAGAGCACTCTTAGGCATATGAGGTATCTGGTTGATCCTGGGGCTTCTTGGGAGTGAAGCTTGTACCTCACCATTGAGACATTTCCTCACACACAGAACATCTTCCACATTAATATCTTTAACTTGTCTCTAAAATATTCCTTTATTATTTCTTTCACATGTTTTACAATCACTCAGCAGATTATATTCAATCCCTCTGTACAACTTTCTTGGAATTTTTGAGCTTGCAATGCATTTTAGATTTCTTTAAATTAGAGCCGGATTAATATATTGAAGTGTCTAAGCTGAACAGGGGTATATGAAAGCTCTTAAGGGATTGGTTGTCATTGAAAGATATAAAATGAAGAATTAGATAATTAATAATTCATACGTCCTAAATTTCAAGGGAAATTTCAGTTAATTACAAAGGTGTGCTTTTATACAGATCAAATTCTGTGATCATTGTACATCCGAATTAGAAATCACTAATGAGGAGATCTTAAGATGCAAGATTGTAACTGCCTAGCTGCAGGATGAATCTCTGGGAAACTAAGACAACTACTAAGCAACTACTGAAACTACATGAACCAACAAATACAGAAATAATCCTCGAGACACACAAAGTCCAAAGGCAGGAGAAGAGAAGCACAGGGAACCCTGGAGAGGAGACAAGGACAAAGTAAAGGTACAGTCCCCTCCCTCACAGGGTTCAGGCCCTAGCATCAAGCACAGAGGGTTGATGAAAACACAGGCAACCCTTTGGAGTCTACATAAAACTAAAGCAACTAAATTTATACCAGGAGTCTTGCAGGCCTCCCAAGAACCTTTGTGTTTACTGGGTCATATTATTCTACCCTTGGACCCCCAGTGCCACTTGCACACCTACCCTGGTGGTCTCACACCCCAGAGAGCCCTGCATGGACTCTCCAGGTCCCAACCGACTGTGCTGTCATATGCCTCCACAAACATGCCAAGTTGCACACGCCAGCCTTGAGAGGGTCTCCTACTTGAAAACTGCCAGGCCCATAGGTTCTTTTCCTAGGGAATTTATTTTAAATCACTTAATTTTTTTTATATTTATCATTTTTATGTGTGATTCCCCAAACCACTACTATTTGCTGAAGACTAGTAAGATTATATAGATAATTATGTTTTTATTTATTTATATATATTTAAATATTTATTAATTTTCTCTTTTGTTGCCCTTGTTTTTTTTATTGTAGTTATTATTGCTGCTGCTGTTGTTATCGTTGTTGGATAGGACAGAGAGAAATGGAGAGAGGAGTGGAAGACAGAGAGGGGGAGAAAAAGATAGACACCTGCAGGCCTGCTTCACCGCCTGTGGGGAGCCGGGGACTCGAACCGAGATCCTTATGCCAGTCCTTGCACTTCGTGCCATGTGCGCTTAACCCACTGCGCTACCGCCCATCTCCCAGATAATTATGTTTATAATTATTAGATGAAAATCACTATCCTAAGCACAAAGACCGGCATAAGGATCCCGGTTCGAACCCCGGCTCCTCACCTGCAGGGGAGTCACTTCACAGGCGGTGAAGCAGGTCTGCAGGTGTCTGTCTTTCTCTCCTCCTCTCTGTCTTCCCTTCCCTCTCTCCATTTCTCTCTGTCCTATCCAACAACAACAACAACAATAATAACTACAACAATAAAACAACAAGGGCAACAAAAGGGAAAAAAAAAATATATATATATAAGAAAATCACTATCCTTATACTACTAACAAAAGAAATCAGTAATGAAAGTCTTAAAACTCATATACCTAACCATTTCTGAATGAAGTCCTAAAGAATTCATAGAATGTTGAGAAACTATATATTGATTAAATTTCTTAAATAAATGGCAAAAATGTTATACAACCAAATGTCTGCTTCAGATATAGTATGAATAAAGAAAATATAGTCTCCAATTCATTTACTAGAACCAGATTAGTGAAAAATGAATTATATGTGAATTCAGCTAGGAAAAGAAAAATATTATTAGTGGAAACTACAATTTTCATTCATTTCAGTTACTTTGCATGAACACTGGGTTTGAAACCAGAAAAATGTGAAGTTCTCTTAAAAATTCAGCCTGCAGTAGTAGAAAGATAAGAAAAATCTTCATGATCTTGGTGGCTTTTTAATTTCTCTGTGATACTTGCTTCTGTGACATGTTTCCCCCCTTTATTAAATTTTAAAAAATATTTATTTATTTATTCCCTTTTGTTGCCCTTTTTATTGTTGTAGTTATTATTGTTATTGATATCATCGTTGTTGGATAGGACAGAGAGAAATGGAGAGAGGAGAGGAAGACAGAGAGGAGGAGAGAAAGACAGACACCTGCCAACTTGCTTCACAACTTCTAAAGTGACTCCTCTGCAGGTGGGGAGCTGGGGCTCAAACCAGGATCCTTATGCTGGTCCTTGCTCTTTGTGCCACGTGCACTTAACCCACTGCACTAACACCCGGCCCCCCACCCCTTTTAAAAATATTTATTTATTTTATTTTTGAGAGAGATGCAGAGCGAGAGGGGAGGGGAAAACACTCAGCTCTGGCTTGTGCTGGTGTGGGGGATGGAACCTGGAACTTTTGGAACTTTCAGGCATAAGAGTCTGTTTGCATAACCATTATGCTATCTCCCCCACTCTGACATGTTTCCCTTTTGAGAAGTTGAAGAGAGGAGGGTTTTGACTTTCACTGAGAATTCCCTGCTCCTGGTAGACTTTTTTTTTTTTTTTTTTTTTCAGATAGAAAGAGATAGAGGGAAGCTCAGTGCAGTGAGAGCAGAATTCAAAACTCGCTCATGTTCATGACAATCAAGTACACTGTTCAAGTGAGTTATCTTGCCAGCCCCGCTTCTTTGAAGTGATACTGGGAAAAGTAAAAGCGGGGGGGGGGGGGGACTACATGCAAATAAAATGCTATCTGCTTTGATTGCTGAGCTAATCTTTTACCTGTTATATGCCATTTGTGCAATTTGTGAATCTTTGTCTTACGTTGTATTTATTTTTTGTTACCGTTTTTAATGGTCTCCACATTGTGCATATACTTAACCTGCCCTCCCTACTTTCCGAGAATGTTATCTTTCATTTTTGTGTTTGCAACTGCTACAATATTTTTGACACTAAATCTGTGTTGGGCTTTGCCAAACACTGTATAAAATTTGATGTTTATTTTAGAATATGTCTGTTACATTAGCCTTTTAGAAACATTCAGGTTAGTATTAATATGCTATAAAAATGAGAAAAATATCATTTTGTATACTTTAAGATGCTTGCAAACAAAATGAGAAAGACATGCTAGGAAACAGGCCAGAATTTCAATTCTGAAATATGTTTGTTAACAGATTTTTAATTAATCAAAACAGTAGTGAAACTGAATATTTTATAGATAAGCATTACTTTTTTTAATATGAAGAAAATAACAGCTATAAACTGTTTACTGTGTGCCGGGCACCGCTTACTGGAAGCAATATTGATTTGCTTAGTTTTATCCAAACCCTAATGAATTAGGTGGGTTGTTGCTGTTATCATTTTCATCGTCATCATCATTTTTGTCATTTCAAGGATAGAGAGAGGGAATGACAGGATGGAGATATTTGATAGTTTTTTCTGACTTTCTAGTTGACTTCATTCCCTCCTTTAGTGGGTTAATGACGTGTTGAAAGGGAAGTGTTTTTAGAAATACCAATGTAACAACTGATTTAGGAGCTTTTGTGGTCTTCGAAACTAATGAACACTATTAGTAATGTTATGTGTGGGGGAAATGTTACTGTATATGTGAAATATTTCCATACTAACTAGGGATTTATCCTTAAGTCACATTCTTATCTTGAAAGAAGTTGAAGGAATTATTGAGAGGAAGAAAAAAAGACAAGCCACTATACCTTTTATGTTTCTGCTTTAAAGCAAGATTTTCCCATCTTCATTTCAGAAGAACGTTCCTCAAACAGAACAGCCTGGACTTAATTTACCGCTTTCTTGATGACTCAGGCTCAGAATAATGAAAATTGGTTAGTATACTCAACTGTATTAAAAAGACACTCCTCAGAGCTGTTAAGATATGTGGCACTGTTTGTCCTGACTAACTGCTCCCCAGTGACATAACTGTTTCTGACTGAAGTTCCTCAGTACAATGGACACTTAATAGAAAATAAGTCACATGAGACTGCAGGGGTGTATGTGTGCTGTGGGGATAGATCAGAACATGAGGCTATTATGCTTCACTCTGTTCTTTGAAGTAAGACCCCTCCCTAGCTTTCATCTGCTTTCTGAAGCTCACTACTAATCCACTGTTCCTGGTGGCTAGATGCTGGGAATACTGTGAGAACCAGGTTGAGCACAGTGAGACTTTTCCCATTGAAAAATGGGGAACTGAGGAATCAAATCTCCCTGTCAGACTCCCTCTTGTGAGGTTGAGCTTGGAAGAGGTACGAACTCAGTTTTTTGCTTCCCTGCCAGTTATTCCAGGTCTCCAGAAACCCTGCATTTTTCTGCCTCCAGAGGTTCGGCATTCCTTAAAACATTAACTCAGCTCCCCTGCCTCACCCTGCACTCCTTGATGCAATGGCCGCTCTTTTATTATCTACATGTCAATGTTCTGCTTTGTCTAACAGAGGTTCTGCTTTGTCTAACAAAGGTCTCCTCCCTATTTCCCTAAGACAACATGCTTATTCCACCTAAGTTAAAGGGCACCCCCACTCACTTGTGTTGCCCCGCCTTGATCTGAGAAAAGATTTTTTTTTTCAGTGTGACATACTCTAAAACCTCTTTGTCAAAAAAAAAATTATCAGAATTTTCTTTGTTTCATCTTAAAAATAAAAAACATAGGGAGGGCTAAAAGTCTGTCAGTTGATATTATGAATTATACTATTTGTTTATATCAATGACTACACCAATGCAACTATACATAGAGGGTCTAGAATTTTTGACGGATGAGCATCAGGGGCAAAGAAAGGTCATCTGAAGGTTAAAATATTTCACATTTAACTCTACGTTTAATATTTTATAATTCAGTAATACTTTTTTAAAGAAGTTTTCATTGAATATCAAATCAGAACTATAAAATGTATGTGGTACTTTATATAAATTTTGGGTTAATTCATGTATATCTTGGGCAAAACGGTCAAGATGATCTGACTTTCAAATTGAATATATCTTCTTAAGATCTTATTTTATGGTGTGATCAAGTCCACAGCCTTGTGCATTTCATGTATCAAGTGGTATTCTGTGACCATTTCTTTTTTATGATTGAGAGACATAGAGAAGAAAAAAAGAGGCAGAGATACCAAAGTTTAACTCCCTCTTTCATGGATTTCCACTTGATTCTGTTTTTGATATTCTCACGTGGTTCTGAGAAAAAAAAAAAAAAACCTAGGCCACAGACATGCATGTTCTGCCTGAGTCACTTCTCTGGCCACTGAAAATTCCATTTATATTTATGAGGGGGAAGAAGATAAAAAGAGCAACATAATTAGAGAAATACAGACGAGTTTGGGGCTGGGTGGTGGTGCACCCGGCTGAGTGCATGTTACTGTGCGCAAGAACCCGGGTTTGAGCCCCCAGCCCCCACCTACAGGGGGAAAGCTTTGTGAGGGGTGAAACAGGGCTGCAGGTGTCTCTGTCTCTCTCCCTCTCTATCTCCCCCTGTCCTCTCAATTCCTGGCTGTCTGTATATGATAAATAAAGATAATTAACAAAATAAAAGAAAAATCAATAATAATTAAAAAAAAAGAAATAGAGGCAATCCTAAAGTACTTTCGAATTATATGTGGTACTTGGGGTAGCGCACTGGATGTCACATGCTCTGCCTCTGGAATTATCTGCTTAGACTTCCAGCTTTTTTTCCTCTTTCATCCTTTCTTCTCCCTCTTCCTTCTTTCTCCCTATCTTTCTCCCTCTCTCTTTCTTTCTCCCTTTCTCTCTTTCTTCCTTCCTTTCTCTCTCTCTTTTCCTTCCTTTTCTTTCTTTCTTTACTTCCCCCCTCCTTCCTTCCTTCCTTCCTTCCTTCCTTCCTTCCTTCCTTCCTTCCTTCCTTCCTTCCCTCCTTCCTTCCTAGATAGAGACAGAGAGTGAAAAAGACCACAGCACTTAAGCTTCCTTTAGTGAAGAGGGTTTGGGCACAGAACAAAGTCACATTCTATTCTAAGTGAGCTATTCCACCAACTCACTCTCTCTCTGTCTCCCTTTCTTTCTTTTCCTTTGTCTTAGCATCAACAAGTCTTCACCTTTCTGAGTTACATTTTTTTTTATAAGGTAGAAAGAGAGACAGATGGAGAAAGAGACCGTGGCACCAAAGTGGCCATCATGGTGGTGGAAGCAGGGCTTGAAGCTCGGTGTTGGGCATGGCAGAGCAGATGCACAATCCAACTATCTCACTGGCCCTGATGTTCATTTAAATATAATTTCAGTTTGATGACACTTATTTTTTTTCTACTGTATCGGTGATGTTGAGTAACTTGTTACAATGTCGAGCTCCAAGGATATTAAGGAGAAAGAGATCATTAACACCATGGTCAATGTCCTGAGTATTAGTATCAACAGCTGTAACATTATTGTAGAAAAAAAATCCAACAGAATAATACATTTGCACAAAAGTTTTATTGTTTTTGAAAGTCAATATTTTGAATTTCATATTTTGATATTTACAAAACTTCATGATGTAGAAAAGGGAAACCTTACTTCTGCTGTTTTATAGGGAAAAGTAGCTGAAGAGAGAAATGGAGAGAGGAGGGGAAGACAGAGAGGGGGAGAGAAAGACAGACACCTGCAGACCTACTTCACTGCCTGTGAAGCGACTCCCCTGCAGGTGGGGAGCTGGGGGATCGAACCGGAATCCTGATGCCGGTCCTTGAGCTTTGCGCCATGTGCTCTCAACCTGCTGCGCTATCGCCGTCTCCCCGCCCCCGATTTAATTTTTTAAAGAGAGAGAGGAAGTAGAACCAAAGCGTCACTCTGGCACGTGTTATGTTGGGAATGGAGGAATCTCAAGACTTCAAACTTGAAAATCCAGCACTTTGACTAGAAGAAATAAATAACTTTTTTTTTTTTCCATAGAAAAAGTAGTTGCGGGAGTCTAGCGGTAGCGCAGCGGGTTAAGCGCACAGTGCGTGAAGCACAAGGACCGGCATAAGGATCCGGGTTGGAGCCCCCGGCTCCCCACCTGCAGGGGAGTCGCTTCACAGGTGGTGAAGCAGGTCTGCAGGTGTCTGTCTTTCTCTCCCCCTCTCTGTCTTCCCCTCCTCTCTGCATTTCTCTCTGTCCTAACAATGATGACATCAATAACAACAATAAAAAACAAGGGCAACGAAAGGGGAAAATAAATATAAATAAATATTTTTAAAAAGAAAGAAAAGGTAGTTGTTAGTCTGTTTTCACAAGCATCTTCTTATTTTAAAATTTTTAAATTATCTTTATTTATTTATTGGATACAGACAGCCAGAAATCGAGAATGAAGGGGTGATAGAGAGGAGGAAAGATAGAGAGATGGCTGCAGCACTGCTTCAGCACCACTCACAAAGCTTTCCCCCTGCAGGTGGGACTAGGGACTAGAACCCAAGTCCTTGCACATTGTAACATGTGCACTCAACCAGGTGTGCCACCACCCACCCTTTAAAAAGTCTATATCTAGTTCAATGCTTAGACACAATGATGGTAAACTTGTCATTATACTAGTGAATAGCATCAGCTACTGGTAGTCAATATTTATCCAGGACTCATCATAGAAAAAATTATATCATATATTCTTAAATGTGTGTGTACTATTGAATTCCTAGAGATTTTGGCATAAATAAAATCCATGAAACCTGACTGAAAAGCAAATCCAGGTATATGTTATCTGGAAGAAATCACAACTAGACACCAAATTAACTCAGTGAGCTTAAAAATAATATGAGAAATAATTGCCCGTCAAACAGACAAATAAGAATCATAGAACATAGGCAGAAAATTCAAACAAACATTTTTTTAAAGATTTGTTATTTGTAACATGCATTATTAGATTAGATTAGATTAGTATTTATCCTTCTCCTTCCTGTCCCTCTCCCACTACCAATCCACTGCTCCTGATGGCATTTTTAAAAAATTTATTTAGGATAGAATAGAGAAAAATTGAGAGAAGAGGGGTAGATAGACAGGAAGCTAGACTCTTGCAGACACCTGCTTATCCACTTGTGAAGCAGATCCCTTGCAGGTGAGGAGGGAGGGTTTGAACCCTGATCCTTACAGGGTTCCTTGTACTGCTTACTATGTGTACTTAATGGGGTGTGCCACTGCCTGGCCCTCCTCCTTCCATCATTCATTCTCCTCCCTCTTCCTCTCCCTCCTCCCTTCTCCCTTGTGCCCCCTTATCCTCCTCCATCATCATCATCATCATCATCATCATTATTAATATTATTGTTAATATTTTGCCACCAGAGTTATTGCTGGGACTTCATGCCAGTTCTATGAATCCACCACTCCTAGTGGCCATTTGTTTTTTATTTTCTTTTATTCTTTTTGTTAGATGAGAGAGAGAGAGAGAGAGAGAGAGAGAATGAGACAGGGAGGGGAGACATAAAGGTAAAGAGAAAGATTGACACCTGCAGACCTGCTTCACTGTTTGTGAAGTATCTTCCCTGAAGGTGGGGAGCCAGGACTCATGTCATTGTGTATGATAACGTGCACACTCAACCTGGTACAACACCACCAGGGCCCTAGTCTTTCATAGTTAAAGATATGTAAAGATTTCAGGATTGGAGTTAACTGTGGTCTGTAAACTGATCATTTGTTTTTTAAAATGCAGTTTTATATGAATATATATCTATTTCTATGTGCTATGAAAGAATGCGTTAGCTCTCCAAGCACATGGTTCTGCTGTAAGGTACTGCTAAATATTTACATTCATGTCTTTTAAGGAAAAAAAGCATAGTTAAGGGAATTTTTGTGTTGTGAAGTTGTGACTCTGATAAAAACTACTTGGTCAAAGTAACACTAACAATGTATACAGATCGTAGTGGACACATTGTTTATAGTTAGTCAGCATCTTTGCGGCATCTTCTGTATTTCTTGCCTTGTTTTTTTTTTTTCAGAAGGATAGACCCTAAAACCTCACATTCAGCCATGGAATTATTTCTACAAATCCAGATAGACCAGTATGAGAATTGGGTGTGAAAGGAACTTTGTCATTTACAACTCAGGTGTTAACCGATATATAAAGTGGCTCTGCTTATTAATATAAAGGAATCTTCCTCAGCCAGATAAAATTGAGTGTGTCATGAATAACTTCTACTTAACCATGTATTTCAGGAATCAAGTCTGAGAAGATAAAATGTCTTCAAAATCCCAAGAGTAATTAATATTTTTGCAAAATATAAAGAGAAAGCCATGATTTCACTGTATTAAAGAATGTATTTCATGTTTAGAGTGAAACATTAATGGCATCTGCACCAAAATTACTAAAGATGTAAGAATTAATATATCCTTATACTTTTTGTTAAACTAATATAAAAATAAATAACACATGCATGTTAGCAATCAGGGTTGTAAACTCAAAAAAAATGTATTTCCATGGAAAATCAATTGAGGACATAGTAAACCAGTAAGAAAATTAAAAATAACAAGGCAAAATAGTAAATATTTTCTATACTACATATTCCAAGTGGCAGTGTATTAGTGAGAACACCGTCACAGAAACAGAAGCACTACAGTCATAGTAACACAACATCTAATTTTGGGATTATAATTTACATAATCTGGAGGAAGCCGAGAGAGAGAAATCCTTGGGGGGGGGGTGAAAGATCGAAGGAACCCAAGTAATTATACTTTCTATAGTATGACATGGAGCAGGAGGTGTGCAGGGGAAATGTGAAATGTGTCACTGATTACCAGAAGGGGCTGGACGAGGTGGAAGCTTGCAGAATGATCAAGCCGCTACCTCCAATGATTGCCTCTTTTTGAGATGTCTATTTCTAGGTCAACTTTCGCTTCTCTGTAGCATCTGATTTCTCTTTGGGTTTGTGTCTGGTGATAAACATAAAGCGCTCGGTGTTTCCTAGGACAGGCAGCCGGCTAGATGAGAAGAAAGAGAGTTAAGCTCCTCAGGAAGCAATCATTAGTGAATCTGTAAACCATGATCCTCTTGGTTTTTTTTTTTTTTTCTGCTTCCACATCTTTCGTACTTTTTCTTGAAAAATTTCCTTAAACTAGTGTCAGCAAGAGTTCTAGGAAATATATTTTCCAGACATGTTTCAAAGCAATAATACCTGGTTAGCAACAAACAATTCAGCTCAATTAGCAGTAACACAATGGTAAATATAATAAAAAGAAAATACTTCTTCTTGCAAAGAAATGGTTGGCCTAGATAGCTTTGCTGGTAATTGATATTAAATATTTGAAAAATTACAGAGGAAGAATATTACCTAAACACCTTTGTAAAATAGAGTCAGAATGCAGAATTCCCAATTTACTTTTTAAAAAATTATTAGTGGTCTAATATTGATCTACAAAATTATAAGACAACAGAGATACAATTCTGCATGGTCTCCTCCACGAGAATTCTGTATCCCCACTCCCTCCACTGGAAATCACAGTTCTCCCAAGGTTGCAGATATGGGCTGATTATTATTTCTATAACTATCTGTCTATATTTATATATATTTGCCCATTTTTTCCTATGGTCCTGCCCTCTCCTCCCTTCCAAGTCACACCAACACCTATTACTATTTCAAAATATTCTTTTTTCTTTTCTCTCTCTGGGTCCTAATAGAGTTGGCATTCAGGTCCCTCTAGTCATCTTCCCTTAATATCTCTCCCCCTCTGGGAGTATGAATCAAAATTATTTATGGTAGGGGTTCAGGTGGTAGTGCAGTGGGTTAAGCGCACGTGGCACAAAGCGCAAGGACCAGCATAAGGATCCCAGTTCAAGCCCCTGGCCCCCACCTGCAGAGGAGTCGCTTCACAGGCGGTGAAGCAGGTCTGCAGGTGTCTATTTTTCTCTCTCCCTCTCTGTCTTCCCCTCCTTTCTCCATTTCTCTCTGTCCTATCCAACAACAACAACATCAATAACAATGATAATAATAACCATAACAGTGGTCAAACAACCAGGGTAACAAAAGGTAAAAAATGGCCTCCAGGAGCAGTGGATTCGTGGTGCAGGCACCGAGTCCCAACAATAACCCTGGAGGTAAAAAAAAAAATTCTTTATAGGGGTGCAAAAGGTGGATGGTCTGGCTTCTGTAATTGCGTCTCCACTGGACATGGATGTTGGCAGGTGGATCCACATCCCCAGCCTGTTTCTTCTGTCTTTGCCTAGTTGGGTAGGACTCTGGAGAGTTGAGGTTCTGGGACACATTGGTGAGGTTATCTGCCCAGGGAGGTCAGGATGGAATCTTGGTAGCATCTGCAACTTGGTAGCTGAGGCTGTAGTGTTTCTGCAAATGTTAAAGCTATAGCTGGTGAATTTTGTTAAGTTCAATAGTTGTAGATATTTGTTATTTTAGGGAAGAGTCTGCTCTGGCTTTTGTTAGTCCATGGTCATGCCTAGCTCACATTCCAAATTTACTTAAAACAGTCATCTTAAGAGCAAAAGAAACTTTTATAATCCAGTTTCTATTATAAATGTTGAAAAAAACCTTAACATATTAGTAAATTCAACCCAACAGTATAAAGACAGATCAAGTTTAAATATGGCTTACTTTGGAGAGCAAGAATGCATTCACATGCATAAAGCAAATAGTATAATTCACTGTAAAAATATACTTAAAAGAGAAAAAATGAGAACATTCGGGATAATCTTGATAAAATTAGAAAAATATTCATCAAAATTTAATACATATTCATGGTTTTACAAAAGCTCTGAGCAAAACAAAACAGAACTTCCTGATTAAGAGCATTGATAGAAAAGTCATCCTTTTCTTTATTTGATGATGAATACCACATGATTCACTATCTTTAGTTACCAATACACTGAATCCCTGTTTGTGAAAAGTGGTCAGGAAATAGAAACATACAGAATAGAAATGAAGGGTGTGTGGGGGGTGTGAGGATAGACAGTGTAATAGTTATGCAAAGAGACTTTTCATCTCAGAGAATCCGAAGTCCCAGGTTCAATCCCCACACTACAATACGCCAGAGCTGAGCAGTGTTCTCTGGCAAAAAAAAAAAAAAAAGTAGAAATGAAAAACAATTTTCTTTTTATAGCATAATTATATAAGTATACTTCTATGAAATCTATTAAGCATTAGAATAATTTAATATAACAGATCTTTAGTCTATGTGAAAGCCAAGTTTGTTTTTTAAAACATAGTCATAGTGTTTAAATATCGAATTATAAATACCATCAAAAACATAAACATGCAGGCTGAGGAGCCAACATAATGGTTATGCAAAAGACTTTCTTTCCTGAGGCTGTGAGATCCCAGGTTTAATCCCCAGCACCACCATAAACCAGAGCTGAGTAGTGCTTTTCGTCTCTTTCTCTGTATCCTTCTCTATGTACTTCTTTCATTAAAATAAACAAATACACAAATAAGTAGAATATTTTGAAATCTCATAAAATATTTCTATGACTTGTATACTCGAAATTTAAAAAGCAGTGAGTGGCTCTCAAACTTGAAAAAAGATACAATTAACAGTTTACCACATCAGTCTGACCTGAGGACCATATATATTCACATTCTGGACTGAGCTTACGACTTCTGTGTCCTTGTCATCAGCCTGAGCTCACAGTCCATGGTCGCAGCTTGAAACCTTTTAGGCTGCACTCATTACAGGACCAGTCTTCTTCTAGGGGTAGAGTAGGATGACCCAGCCACCCTTCAGAAAGTAGGACAGTCCTTACCAATTCTAGTTTGTAGTAAAGGGCCCACAAAAAGACTTGTGATGAGCTTACTGATGGGAGTAAGCAGTGATGGTAAAGAGAAAGACTGGTTAGAGGGCTAGGTCCATAGTATCTCTATGGGAATCCAAGGATTCCCTGACTAGGGCCCTGGGTAATGAGGTGGTTTGGTATTGGCCAAAATGACCATCATTTAGTGAGCACCTCCTTGAGCTCTTCCAGCTTTTGTAGTACCTTCTGTGTCCAGCAAGCTTAGACTTTCTCCCAGTTGTTAAGACCTTGAATGTCATTTGTTGAATTCAAGCCAGTATTAGGTTTATGGAGACTGAATTCAGTTTTTTTAAAAGTATTTATTTATTCCTTTTGGTTGCCCTTGTTGTTTTATTGATGTTGTCGTTGTTGCACAGGACAGAGAGAAATGGAGAGAGGAGGGGAAGACAGAGGGGGAGAGAAAAAGAGACCCCTGCAGACCTGCTTCACCGCCTGTGAAGTGACTCCCCTCAGGTGGGGAGCCGGTGGCTCGAACCGGGATCCTTAATGCCAGTCCTTGTGCTTTGTGCCACCTGCGCTTAACCCGCTGTGTTACTGCCTGACTCCTGACTAGACTCAATTTAGGGAGGGAATAGACCGAGGATTTTGGTGGGGTTTAAGTTCACTTCAAGATGCCAAGTTTATTTTTCTTGTTGTTGTCTTTTCTTTCTCCCTTCCTTCCTTCCTTCCTTCCTTATTTCTTTTCTTTCTTTTTTTCATTTACTTGTTTGACCACAATGTTTTCATAGGGAAATTTTTTCCTTTACTTGATATATATATAATCTCTTTGACAACTGTATACAGTAGTTATTCTAAAGATTGGCAAGGGGGTGACAATAATGTTAATGCCCTGTCAAAAGAGGTTAAAAGATGAAAGAGTAAATCTTCCTTCCTTCCTTTGCCTAGTTAGTTGAATAGCTAAAGTGAATCAGGAATTGAAGTAGAAGCAGGAGAGGAGGATGTCTAGGCATAAGTAGTAAATATTTGATTATAGAATTTATGGTGCCTTCTTTGAGCCATTCTACTCGATTACCAAGCTTAGTAAGTTCCATTCTGATCACAGAAAACAAACAGTTTGATTTTTAAGTATATAATTACCCCAACTTATGGAGTCATCAACATGTATACACATTACCATAGGCCTTTTACTGTATCCAGGATCTTTTACTTTACTGAAAGACAGATTTTTTTTTAATTCCAGAAATTGGGCCAGTGTATCAAGTTGAACACACATGTGTTGCATACACACGGACCAGGGTACCAGCCCCCCCCTTCCTATAGGAGACAAGCATCAGGAGCATTGAAGCAGGTCTGCATGTGTCTCGATTTATCCCTCTATATTTTCCTTTCTCCTCTCTGTATCTCTGTGACCTATAAAATGAAATTGAAAGAGAGAAAAAAAAGACAAAAGAAAAACATGACTTCTGGGAGCAGTGGTTTCATAGTGTCAGTACCAAGACCTTCAATAACCCTGGTGGCAATTAAAAAAATGCTATAAACACTGCATTTTGTTCAAGGGAGGAAAATAGTGTGATTTCTGTGTTATGACACCATTTATGAAAGATGAACATGTACTTACATATGAAGTCAAACTAGAAGATTTAGAAGACAGTGTAGAACTATATCTTTTTGATCTTAGGATGGAGAAAGAATTCTTAGAATACACATATACACAAGATATTCAACATAAAAGGGGAAAAAAGGCATTGAACTGGATTTCATGATAGTTAAAACTTTCTGCTCACCACACCTTCCTCCAAAGGTCTGACACACACACACCATGCCGGAGTATGAAATTATACCCCTGAAATCTTATATTTTTATAAATCATGGTTAAAACACTCATAAAAACTAAAAAATAGTATTAAAATACTTTGCCCATGAGATGACACTCTTAAGGGTATGCTTGTTGAAAACTGGGAGAGCTGAATAGGGAAGCTACCAAATTGTATTTAGAATGTTTCAAGAGCTCTTATAATGCATTTATCATGAGTGAAGCAAATCAAGTATATTGGATAAGTCTTTGGTAGACTTCAAAATATAATGGCTAAAAATACAAACGGTCAGGAAAAGAAAATTAAAAATATAATGGAGATTCTGACATAGCATTATGGGTAAATTAAGAAGCGCAGAAACTCCAAATATCACTTAGAAAATGGAGAAACCAGCAGGACTTTTAATTATACGTGAATAGGGGTGTATAAAATAGGAGTGCACTTCACAATACTTTGTCAGTTGCTTTTAAAGTTAAATTAACCTTATTTCTATAGTCCCAGTCCAATCCGAGGATATTGCAAGCTTACTAAAAAGAATTAGTGGTGGTGTACTGCACTAAAGTAAAAGACTCTGGGGTAGGGGAGGGGGGTGAAGCTTCAGGTTCTGGAACATGATGGCAGAGGAGGACCTAGTGGGGTTTGTATTGTAATGTGGAAAACTGGGAAGTGTTTTTGCATGTACAGACTATTGTATTTACTGTCAACTGTAAGACATTAATACCCCAGTAAAAAATAAATTAAAACATAAAATAAAAATAGACTTACGGAAAAAGAAGCTAGTGGGAGACTTCCCGAGGCATGGCTACAGAGTAGCAGCGACTGCATTTCATTCACTCTCCCTGGTCCACTAGGAAAAGCAAAGGAAATCACCTGGAAAACTCAACAAAATAAAACCAGAATTTCTTTGGAAACTCACCAAGCCACAGAGTATAGGATACAAGTAATTCAAGGACAGAAAAGTGGTGATGGAGAAATTCCCAGGACTAAAAGGTCACACTCAAAGTGGGAGAGTGACAGCTGAAGCAAACCTCTTCTAGGTCTGAGTCAAAGAAACAAGTGTGACAAAAATGAAAGAGAAAAGAAAACCACCTAGGCCACAGATGAGTACAGGCATGTGTGGCGTGTGGATGCAGAGGGGGTGAGGGGGTGATTCCCAGCACTGAAAACTGGTGCTCCAGGATGACTGGCCCCATATTGGGAGATGAGTGCCTGAGCTATACATACACTTCTGGCTCTGAATTTTTTTTTTTTAATTTTATTTATAAAAAGGAAACATAGGGAGTCGGGCGGGGGCGCAGCGGGTTAAGCGCAGGTGGCACAAAGCGCAAGGACCGGTGTAAGGATCCTGGTTCTAGCTCCCGGCTCCCCACCTGCAGGGGAGTCACTTGACAGGTGGTGAAGCAGGTCTGCAGGTGTCAAAAAAAAAAAAAACAAGTAAAAAAGGAAACATTGACAAAACCATAGGATAAGAGGGGTACAACTTCGCATAATTCCCACCACCAGACCTCCGTATCCCATCCCCCTCCCCTGATAGCTTTCCTATTCTTGATCCCTCTGGGAGCATGGACCCAAGGTCATTGTGGGATGCAGAAGGTGGACGGTCTGGCTTCTGTAACTGCTTCCCTGCTGAACATGGGTGTTGGTAGGTGGATCCATACTCCCAGCCTGTCTCTCTCTTTCCCTAGTGGGGCAGGGCTCTGGGGAAGTGGAGCTCATTGCACATGGGTGGGGTTGTCTGTCCAGGGAAGTCTGGTCGCATCCTGCTAGCATCTGGAAGCTGGCAGCTGAAAAGAGAGTTAACATACAAAGCCAAACGAATTGTTGAACAGCTGGCTCTAAATTTAAGCAATAAAGAACTGTCAAAAAGAAAAAAAATCACCTAAAAATTCACTGATTTACAACTGTGACTTCTTGAGTTTCCAGTGGTGTTCCCCCACAGAGGCTGAAACAGCAACAGGGAGACCCTATATTGACATCAGGGGTACTGATTCTGCCTGGTGACTCAGGATAAAAACTCCCCATCCCCATTAAAATAGTTGAACAGAGAAATCAAACATCTTAGCCACATCACCTCCTGCTGGCAAAACCACAAAAGGATACTAAGTGTAGGAACTGAGAAATACACAAGACAGCAATGACAGAAAACCCAAATGAGTAGACAGACACAGAGCTAGAAAAAATGACAAATAAAGTTCAGAAAACTCATGAAATCACTTCAAGAAACTAAAGTTAAAATTCAAGAACTCGGGAGTCCAGCAGTGGTGCAGCGGGTTAAGCGCAGCTGGCGCAAAACACAAGGACCAGAGGAAGGATCCCGGTTCAAACCCCCAGCTCCCCACCTGCAGGGGAGTCGCTTTACAGGCAGTGAAGCAGGTCTGCAGGTGTCTGACTTTCTCTCCCCCTCTCTGTCTTTCCCCTCCTCTCTCCATTTCTCTCTGTCCTGTCCAACAATGACATCAATAACCACAATGTTAAACAAGGGCAACAAAAGGGAAAATAAATAAATTAATTAAAAAAAAAACATCAAGAACTCAGTGATGGATCATTTCATCAAAGAATTACAAAGTACAGGGCTGGGGGGTTGGGGAGGAGCTCTAATCAGAACTGTTGGTCTAAAGGATAATTTGAATGCAGTTCAGGTCATGGTAAAGGACCTCAGAAGTAGACTTAATGAGGTGGAGGAGAGAATATCAACGCTAGAAGACACAACCTCCACACTCACTGAATTTAAAACTCTTAGAGAGGAAAGGTTTATATTTACAGAGGAAAGTGTCAGTGAATGTTTGCAGGACCTTCACATCAAAGGTGCATTTGGAGACTCAACCCAAACAGGACTACATAATTGGGTAAATGGAACTACATAAAACTAAAAAGCTTCTACACATCAAAAGCAAACTACAAAAGCATAACCAGGACTCTGAGTAAACGGGAGGAGATATTTGCACATTACACATCGGGCAAAGGAAAGAAGCAAAACAACGCAACAAAATGTGGTTCAAAGAACTAAACACAGTTTTCTAAAGAAGAGATACACATGGCCCACAGAGACATGAAGAAATGCTCCACTTGTTATTAGAGAAATGCAAATTATGTCGCACACCTGATAACCTCTCACATCAATAAACCAGGAAATGAAAGGTGTTGGAGATTGTAGAGAGAAAAGAATTCTGCTACATTACTGGTGGGTATGCAAACTGGTACTACAGCCCTCATGGAAGACTGTATGGACACTCCTTAAATAGATCAAAATGGAATTTATCTGATGACTCAGCAATACCACTCTTAGTTTATCCAGTTGACACTCATAAACATTAATAATTAAAATTAGGAGGGGCATATGCAAGTCTATGTTCACAGCTGCATTATTCAACAGATGTCTGGCTAAAGAAGTTATGGTATATATATATGTATATGTATTTATATATATTTCATGCATTATTAGTCTGCAATAAAAAATGGTGATATTATGTCCTTTGGGATATGAATGGAAATGGATGGAATTGGAGGTGATTATGCTTAGCAAAATAAGAAGATGAAAGACAACTACTAGATAGTTTCACTCGTGTGAAAATCCGAACAAAACAGAAGTAAACTTTTTTTGAAAAATATTTTATTTTATAGAAAGTGGCACAGAGAGAAATACCATTGCTCAGCTCTGGCTTATGGTGCTATGGAGGATTGAACCTGGGACTTTGGAGCCTCAGGCATGAGAGACAGTTTGAATAACCATTATGCTATCCCTGCAGAAGCAAGCTTTTTTTTTCTCCTTTCTTTTTATTTTATTTTATTTTATTTTATTTTATTTAAGAAAGGATTAGTTAACAAAACCATAGGGTAGGAGGGGTACAATTCCACACAATTCCCACCACCCAATCTCCATATCCCACCCCCTCCCCTGATAGCTTTCCCATTCTCTAGCCCTCTGGAAGCATGGACCCAGGGTCATTGTGGGTTGCAGAAGGTAGAAGGTCTGGCTTCTGTAGTTGCTTCCCCGCTGAACATGGACGTTAACTGGTCAGTCCATACTCCTGGTCTGCTTCTCTATTTCCCTAGTAGGGTGGGTCTCTGGGGAAGCTGAGCTCCAGGACACATTGGTGGGGTCTTCAGTCTAGGGAAGCCTCGCCAGCATCCTGATGACATCTGGAACCTGGTGACTGAAAAGAGAGTTAGCATACGAAGCCAAACAAATTGTTGAGCAATCATGGACCCAAAGCTTGGAATAGTGGAGAGGAAGTGTTAGGGGGATACTCACTGCAAACTCTAGTGTACTTCTGCTTTCAGGTATATATTTTGCAGTAGTTTACGGATACATGTGAACATATGCTCTCTCTCACAGAAACTGGTGTATATCTAGGTTTTGGGACTTTGTTAGAAAGTGAACCACCTGAGATGGAATTAGAGTGTACTATGAAAGGAAAGGTCTCACCCGAGTAATGAAGCTGAAGGGTTGTCATTCCACACATGAAGTCTCTGGACACAGTCTGAAGTGAAGCATGTTGAGGTGGCAATCATTGTGTTGGTTAGGTTGTGATCGGCAGATGCAATATTATTTGATATGGATTGGGAGAGGCATACAGGAAAGTGGGCCCTATCCAAGGGTTCCAGGACTGGGGTAGGTAGAGGCTCTATAGTGGAGATGTGAGGTTCCTGCTGTCTTAGGGTTCAAAAAGACAATGGATAGTTAATGTTATCATCACATTATTTGGTAATTGGGTTAACTTTGAAAAGTCCTTTTGTTAGGGTTTGCTGTACAGTACCCAGTATCTTGTATATAGCTGTGCTATTGGTTGCTTCTGATCTACTTGGTCTAGGCTTTTGAGAGAGTCTGCATATCAATTACACAGCCTATATATTGAAAAGATTCAGTTTGTGTTTTGAGAAACTTTGAGACATACAATTAATTTTCCCCCTCTCGTATTAATTGTGATTTATATGACTACATTTTACTAGGAGTGTACATAAACACCATTCCCACCACCAAAAGACTGTGACCCATCCCTCCCACCCACTCCCACCCCCCACTGGCCCAGGAAGCTGCATGTCTACCCCTCACCACTGGGCTTTTACTTTGGTGCCCTACTTATAATTTGGTCAGGTCCTGCTTTTAGTTTCCCTTTCAGATCTTCTTACTCAACTTCTGTTGATGAGTGGGATCATCCCATACTCATCTTTATCTTTCTGACTTAGCTCACTTCACATAATTCCTTCTAGCTCTGTCCAAGATGGGTCAGCGAAGGTGGGTTCATTGTTCTTGATAGCTGCATAGTGTATATATATTGTGTATATATACCACAGCTTTCTCAGCCACTCATCTGTTGTTGGGCACCTGGGTTGCTTCCAGGTCTTAGCTATTATGAATTGTGCTGCTATGAACATAGGAGTACACACCTCTTTTTGGTTGGGTGTTATGGAGTCCTTGGGGTATAACCCCAGGAGAGGAATTATTGGGTCATATGGAAGGTCCATGTCTAGCCTTCTGAGAGTTTTCCAGACTGCTCTCCACAGAGGCTGTACCAATTTACATTCCCACCAGCAATGTGAAAGGGTTACTCTGTCCCCACAACCTCTCCAGCATTTGTTGCTGCTGTCCTTTTTGATGTATGCCATTCTTACAGGAGTGAGGTGGTATCTTAGAAGCAAGCTTTTTGTGAAATTTGTGAGCGTTATGGTGGTTATCTTTGAGAAGTTGAAGTGTGGTGATATGAAGCTTTGGTGGTGGGTAAACTATACATTGTAATCTTATAATCTTGTAACAAGCTATTAATAGTAAATAAAAATTATTAAAAGTAAAAAAAAAAAGAATTATTGGGCGGAGGCATAATTGGTTGAGCATACACATTGCTGGGACTAGGGTTTAAGTCTCCAGGCCCCACCTATAAGGGGGAAGCTTTGTGATTGGTGAAGCAGGACTGCAGGTATCTCTTTCTCTCTCCCTCTCTATTTTTTCCTTCCTTTCCACTCCAGTTCTGGCTGTCTCTTTATAATACATAAAAAAAATATTAAAAAAATAATGGAGTTAGGTAGTAAGAACTAAAGATCTTTTTTTTTTTGCCTCCAGGGTTATCACTGAGGCTTGGTGCCTGCACTACGAATCCACTGCCCTTCGAGGCTATTTTTCCTTTTTATTGCCCTTGTCGTTTATCAATATTGTTGCTATTGTTGCTGGATAGGAGAGAGAGAAATGGAGAGAGGAGGAGAAGACAGAGAGAAGGAGAGAAAGACAGACACCTGCAGATCTGCTTCACGGCCTGTGAAGCGACTCCCCTGCAGGTGGGGAGCCGGGGGCTTGAACTGGGATCCTTACAGATGGTCCTTGCGCTTTGCACCATCTGCGCTTAACCCGCTGTGCTACTGCCTGGCCTCCAAGATCATTCTTAAAAGATAAGAGGGAGAGTCATTATTAAGAACATTGTAACTAAAGTTGAGATTAAACTATTGTCACCACTGAAGCTAAACTAGCAACCTGAGAAAGAATCCCTCAGGGTTTAGTCCCCAGCCTTGGTCAAATAAATGGCAGTCTCACTGGGAGCAGAGCGGCAACTGGCAGGATGCAGAGATTTCTGGGGTTGTTTGCCAGGGAAGCTTACGGAAAATACACGTTTTTTTTGCCTCCAGGGTTACTGCTGGGGCTCAGTGCCTGCACCATGAAGCCACTGCTCCTGGAGGCCATCCCCCCCCCCCCCTTGTTGTAGCCTTGTTGTAGTTATCATTGTTATTGTTGATGACATTCATTGTTGGATGGGACAGAGAGAAATGGAGAGAGGAGGGGAAGACAGAGAGGGGAGAGAAAGACAGACACCTGCAGACCTGCTTCACTGCCTGTAAATTTACCCCCCTGCAGGTGAGGAGCCGGGGGCTGGAACCGGGATCCTTATACTGGTCCTTGTGCTTCGTGCCACGTGCGCTCAACCCATTGCACTACCACCCAACTCCCTGTCATTTTTTTCTTTTCTTGTCACAGGAGCTTCATTGCTCTGAGCTGACATTTTCACATAGAAAGAGACTGAGCAAGTTAAAGACAGCACCACACATGAGCTTTCCCCAGTACTGGAGGGGCCAGGCTGGAACCCATGGAGAAGGAGTATTTTAAAGAACAAGAAAAGGTAATATTTTATTGTAAGTGCTAAAAAAAAATTCTGGGAGTCAAGCAAAAGTGCAGCAGGTTAAGTGCACATGGCGCAAAGCACAAAGACCAAGCCTCAGATATTATAAAGTGGACAGTTATTCAGAAAAAAAAGGCGCTAAGATTCTGATACTCAACAACATGAATAAATCATAAAAATACTCTGTTTAATCAGAATTACCAGACACAAACTATATCTTCTATATATGAGAAAACTTTAGACTATAGATGTAGCAAAACTTGTTTGTGGTGACTGATGAAATAGATTTGTTACTTATGAAGAAAGGAGAGACGTTATACAGAAAAGCAGTACTTAAGGCCCAAATTCCAGAAATAAAATGTGATTCTTGGTAAGAAAGTATTTTTTCCTATAAGACAGATGTGTATGGGAAAAAAAAAGTATGGAGAGAAATAATGAGTAAACTTCTCTACACTTCTGGATTGTTTGAGAAGACTACATTTCTTTGGCTTGTAGGCTGAAAATGGTAGAGTTAGATTCCGCAAATCCTACTTTTCTTGCTATGCATATTCATTAAGAATGATCTGTGGGGGTGATGGCATGAGCATGTGTGGTTTTCATACGTCAAAAGAAGAAAAATTAAGGAGCATATCACCTCTTGCACAGTGAATTTGCAGCAGATTCTCATGTCTGAGGCTTGGAGGTCCCAGGTTCAATCTCAGGAACCACCATAAGCCAGAGCTGTGTAGTATTTCAATACAAATCAATCAATAAATATAAATAATTGTAATGCATTTACTTACTTTGGCCTGGGATGTGACATAGTGAGTATGGCCACGTACTCGCAAGCATGAAGTTCCAAATTCAGTCCCTTACAGTACATGTGTCTGTGGTATTCTAGTGACCTCTCTCTCTAGTAGATAATTCTAGAAAGAAGGCAAACACAATTAAAGATTAAAAATAAAAAATATGTCATAGTTAAAACATCATTGAATCCATTTGTTATTATTTAATGAAAACATTTTAATATCCTTCCAAGGGCATAATTCTGTGTAGACCAGCTTGGTACT
The DNA here is from genome assembly GCF_950295315.1 of Erinaceus europaeus. Lineage (NCBI taxonomy): Eukaryota > Metazoa > Chordata > Mammalia > Eulipotyphla > Erinaceidae > Erinaceus > Erinaceus europaeus. The sequence goes on along the minus strand of NC_080179.1, from coordinate 8,654,760 downwards.
TGATGAACATTACAGATCATTCTTATTATTGCATTAGAGATTTTTTTTCTTTCCAAATCATTTTATTGGGGAATGGGGCTAAATTATTTACGGTACAGTTGCTAATACAGAATCGCTCACCTCCCCATGAGAGGTGCAGGCAATAGGAGTTTTGCTTTAGCTTTCCTTGTAGAAGTGGTGAGGTGTTCCTGTGGATTTACCCATCTGACATAAGCCTACCCAGTGCAGAACCTTAAGCAGAAATCTTTTCTCTGGACTAGCTACTTGTTTAATGATCTGAAAATGAAACTGTTATTGCTTCTTTGCCTCTCATTTATGAGTCCCATTATTTCTCACAGTCGGTTGTCTTTGTCAGACAATAAAGGTAGAAAAAGTTTTTAAGCTTGTCAGGGAGGTTATTGATATAAATGAGAGAGAAGAAGGGTCAAAACTAATGACAGTAGTTTTCTTCGTAGGGTAAGGAGGACATGTTTGTTTTTTAAAAAATGACAGTTCACTTTAAGATATATGATTCTACCTTGGAACAATATCATCTATATATTACTAAACTTTAGATTTCAAGCCCTCATACTCATTCACCACAGTTTTATACCATATCTAAGACAAGTAATAAACATTTGGTTACAAAAACAAGCTAAGTCTATTTATCTTGAAATTCTGATTTTAAAGACTTCTTTTTTTAGGTACTATTCTATGATCATTAAAGCACATACTTTTCATTTTAAAAATGTTTTATCACTGAAATGAATGGACATGATAAAGTGAGAGATTATCAGAAAGCACTCAGATTTGTATTGTTCATAGTAATTTTAGTAAACGCACACTTTGAAGGCTTATTGTTCTCTTGTTTCTCATCAGCAAAGGAGAAGGAAATTGAATTTGCACAAAGCATACGTTTATTTGATTACCTCAGTTTTTAAAAAGCCCCTCTGGAGTAGTTTGGGTGATGATCACCAAGTTTCTTTAATTGGAGTAAACTCACCATCTATATAACTAATTGGTCTGAAAAATACTGTTCCTATCTGAGTTGAAACCGCAAATATAATTTGTAAGAACTGCGTACCTATCATAAAAGTTATGTCATCCTTGGCATTTTAAATCTTTGTGATCTACATTCACATTATTTTTCAGTGTTACTTGTGATCAAATTTCAAGTTACCTATTTGATATAAATCTTTCATTTTCCTGGTTTATAGAAAACTTTCGGTAACCAGATTTTCAGTACTGATGGCTTGATAGCTTTTAATGCTTTAATAGCTTTCAAAATAAGAAAGCAGGTATAAAAGCAGGTCAAGTACATTCTTAGCTGAAATTCTTCTTTAAAAACTGGAGTTTGATTTATCTCAAGGGTAGATTCAGTGAGAGTTAGGGGAAGTAGACTTAAGAGTTGAAATAATCTTAGTGACTCTTTAGCAAGTTCTGTTTCTTTTTTTGCCAGGGGCGGGGGATACTCAGAAGTGAGTATATTCTGAGAATTTTAATGAAGGTATTTGCTAATACGGTGGTTCTAGAATTCAGCTTTTTTTTTTTTTCTAGCTGCTAAGTTTATCACCTCGTAATTAGCAACCATTCTATGATTTGTCTGTTGTCTAATGTGCTTATGATGACAGAGGGTAGAGTATCACTAAGAAGGCTTACACAGAAAAGCTGGGACACCTTTAACACACATTTTCCTGTTATATGATTGTTAACACAATTTTTAAAAAATTTTTTATTTATAAAAAGGAAACACTGGCAAAACCATAGGATAAGAGGGGTACAACTTGGCACAATTCCCACCACCAGACCTCCGTATCCCATCCCCTCCCCTGATAGCTTTCCTATTCTTTAATACTCTGGGAGTTTGGACCCAAAATCATTGTGGGATGCAGAAGGTGGAAGGTCTGGCTTCTGTAACTGCTTCCCTGCTGAACATGGGCGTTGACAGGTCGATCCATACTCCCAGCCTGTTTCTCTCTTTCCCTAGTGTTGAAGGGCTCTGGGGAAGCGAAGCTCCAGGACACATTGGTGGGGTTGTCTGTCCAGGAAAGTCTGGTCAGCATCCTGCTAGCATCTGGAACTTGGTGGCTGAAAAGAGAGTTAACATACAAAGCCAAACAAATTGTTGACCAATCATGGACCTAAAGGCTGAAATAGTGCAGATGAAGAGTTGGGGGGCCCACCATTTTGTAGATAGCTAGTAGGCATATTTTAGTTATATTCCAAAGCGCCTATAGCTATACTAGTGGTTTTTGTTTGTTTGTTCGTTTTTTGCCTGAGCCTTAAATCTGATATCAGGTGGATCCAAGTTATTGTCTGGGGAGATGATGTCATGGCTGGGAAAAGGACCAGAAATCTGGATCAGGGAAGATAGCAGCTCCCTAATATGGGAAAGGGGTATAAATATTGTTGACTGTAAACCCCACCGATTTGATGTGATCTGGGGCGATTGTTAACGCAATTTTCCAAAAATAATTAACTCCAATATAAGGGCAATCTTTAAAGCATATTTTGTGTTGACATTTTGTTTATTTAATTTAGTTGATCAGCAAGGTGTTAAGAGAAAAAAATTTAAAGCAGGAATTAAGCTGCTAGGAGCAAATTTGACACTTAAAATTAATAGCCAACTTTTCAATCAAAGAATGAAATTCTTTTGTGTTAAAAATATTGGAGCCTAGGAGCTCATTTTCTTAGTTTTATGCAATGAAAATATACATGTGCCTAAATAAGTGACCAAATGTAGTATGTGTCACCCATAATGTTTATTTTTAAGTATATCTTTTTAAAAATATATTTATTTATTTTGGACAGAGACAGAGAGAAGTTGAGAGGAAAGGACTATGGTGGTCAATGTGCTGTGGCATTCTGTAATCTTACAACCTTGTAAACCACTACTAATCACAAGTTTGAAAAAAATGACTTGAAGAAAATTAGGGTGAGAATAAATACATTGGATTCCCTAACTCAAAAATAAATACATTGGATTCCCTAAAACAAACCTAAGGAAATCATGTGGAAAGAGTACCATTGTTAAAAGGAGAAAATAAATGAAAAAAAAAGAAAATATAAGAAACAATGAATGAATGAATGAATGAATGAAAGTTCTGGTCCTTTGATAGTTACCAGAGTAAGTAAATCACTAGGTAACAGAAATAAGAGAAAAATGAAGCAACTGTTAAATAAGGTAAAATAACAGATGTACAAAAAGGTAATCAACAGAGAGTACTTTCATGACCTCTAAGCAAATAATTTGGAAGCTTTGCATGAAATGAGTAAATGTACCAGAAAAGTCAGCTGGCCAAAATTTTATCCAGCTAGATCAAAAGCTCAAATAGGCTGACTTCCATATAGAACATAAAAGGTGTTGCCCAAAGCACAGACCATTAGACCAACCAATCCCAAATGACTTCTAGGGGAATAAAGAAAACTGTGTTGCTTATCATATATGGGCAGTGTCAGATAAGCTCTTTTTCTGTATACTATGTGCATTTTGCTTTTTTTATAATTGATTAATAGTGGATCAATGAGCAAATTAGTGGAGAAATTAAACTTGGGGGAAAAAGAGAAATGAAAGCATACTTTTGGAATATAACAATAAAATTACTAAGAATTTTTGAACAAGATATATTTATGTCAAGTGACAATAAAAATTTAGATAAGCAATATAAGCATGCATAACTATAAAATAAGAAATGAGACCAAGAATCAGTTGACAGACACACACACACACACACACACACACACACACACACACACACACACAATGAAGAGGGAGAGACCTCAGTTTTGGCTCATTCATTGTTCTCTTTATTGTTGAGGGAAGGGGTGGGGAGGACAGAGGAGGGTGTCAGGTCCCAAGACCTTCAGGCCCAGACCTATGACATCAGGTCTCCATGCTGCCAAGCTGATCTTTCCTCTATTCTCTCCATTTATTTTTCTTCTGTCTTCTAACAATATTTTTTAAAAAAAATTATTTATAAAATGGAAATATTGACAAGAAATAAGAGGGGTGTATTTTCACACAACACCCACCCCTAGAGCTCCAGAGATAACGATTATAATTCTCAAAGTCTGAGAGTAAGTTGATTTGTTTCTGTTTTTGTTTACTGTAAATTCACATTTTCAGTTTTCTGGGTCCCACATATTAGTGAAGCCATCAAGTAGCTGTCTTTCATCTCTTTTTTATTAAAAATTTTTTTTTAGTATTTATTTATTCTCTTCTATTGCCCTTGTTTTATTATTGTAGTTATTATTGTTGTCATCATTGTTGGACAGGACAGAGAGAAATGGAGAGAGGAGGGGAAGACAGAGGGGGGGAGAGAAAGACAGACACCTGCAGACCTGCTTCACCTCTTCTGAAGCGATTTACTTGCAGGTGGGGAGCCTGGGGCTCGAACTGGGATCCTTTCGCCAGTCCTTGCGCTTTGCGCCACCTGCGCTTAACCCGCTGCGCTACCGCCTGACTCCCTGTCTTTCATCTCTTTATTTATATCTTCAATCATAATCACCTCCAGTCCCATCCATTTGGGAGCAAAGGACACAATATCAGAGTAGTATTCTGTAGGATGAATAGATATATATATATATATATATCAAAAGAAAAATACATATCACCTACTGAAAAATGGCTTCTCTGAAACTCCCATCTGTGAGAACACCAGCAATTTACTTTTATGTATTTCTTTCCCTTCTACCTCTTCTCAAACATTAGCATTATCAGCATTTCTACACTGCTCATATAAATGCTTCAGGAATTCCATATTCAAAGGCAGCCTGTCCTACAACTTTTGGTAAAATTATATTAACAGTGACGTTTTACCACAACTACTTTTTAACATTGATGAGCTGTTTCAAGTAATAACTTTTTTTTCTTTATAGTCAAATCTTGAATACGGTGTAAAAATGGAAAACTTGTTATCATCTGCAAGTGTCTTTTAACTGTGAACATTCTGGTGTAGGATATTTCCCTTCTTTCACTCTCCTACCAATCCAGAGAGCCATAAGGCTCAGATTTTCTGAAGATAATCTTTCCCGTGAATTACACAAAATATACTAGCCCGTTCTTTCATCGCGGACAGGCCACATCTATCATTTAGCAAGACCAGATGTTGGAAGGCCAGGACTCAAGACACTATGTACACAGAAGAGTGGAACAAAGCACATGGACATGTGTGAAACCATCTTCATTCCCTACACACTGGCTCTCAATGTCCTTTTTCTCCTACTTTCCCCTCAAGCCGCTGCATAAGCTAATGTGTATCACTAAATGGTTTGGCTACTCAAGTTAAAAACAACATTGTTCCAATCTTTTTTAATTAAGATATTGACAAAATATGTTATTTTACTATGTATTTTTGGTCTTTGCTGCCAGCCTTAGTGCCTACACAGTTCTTACTGGCAGACTACTATTATTTTTCTTTTTGCCAAATAGAAGGTAAGAGACAGGACAGAGACCTCATCACAGACCCCTGCAAGCGTCAACCCGGCTTTGACCTGGCACGTTATGATTGGGCCCTCCTCAATCGCTATCGAACAGGCCATGGCCGGTGCGCCGCTATGTTCCATCGCTGGGGAGCCAGAGACGACCCGAACTGCCCCTGCGGCTCCAGACAGACTATGACCCACATAGTCAACGACTGCCCCCTCTCCAGATTCAAAGGAGGTCTCGAGGCTTTGCATCAGGCTCAACCTGATGCTGTTGACTGGCTACGGAAGAAGGGCAAACGCTAGAAGTAGTAGGACAGAGTGGGAGGGAGGTGTAGAGGGGAGAGATAATACAGCAGTACTTTTTTGCCTATAAGGCTTCTCATATACTTGATGCTTCAATGTGGTGGGAAGGGATTCGAGCCCAAGTCTCCCAGTGGGTTAAAGTATGAACTCTACTGAGCAGGGTATCTCTCTCTCTCTCTCCATATATATATATATATTTTTTTTCCCCTTATCTCGGATCACACTGATGTTCACTACTCCATATTTTTAAGATAACTGAACATTTCAGAATATCAAGAAAAAAATGGCTGTTTGAAGAATTATCACTGTTAGCTGCATTTGTATATCAGTATATCTTAGTGAGAAATAAAATGCACTACAGAAGTATGATTATAATATATATATGATTTTTCATAGTACAATTTTTCCTTTTCATGGCAAAGTAGTTCCTAAGTCTCTCTCTCTCTCTCTCTCGATACATGGTTTTCTTTCTTTTTTTTTGTACATTTCTTTAAAAAAAATGTTAAATCTTTATATGTTGGATAGAGACAGTCAGAAATTGAGAGGGAAGGGGGTGATAGAGAGAGAGACAGAGAGACACCTGCAGCCCTGCTTCACCATTTGTGAAACTTTCCCCCTGCAGGTGGCAACCAGGGGCTCGAACCTGGGTCCTCCCTGTGGACTGTAACATGTGCGCTCTACCAGGTGCGCCACCACCTGGCCCCCATGCTTTTCTTTTTTGCTGTTTGTAATTACATACATTTTTACAAAGCCAGTTTTTACATTAACTTGTAGCTTCCTCAGATATGAATTGAGTATAGTGGGCATGCTTTCTCTTCGGTCACCATGTACCAATTGTAGGTGAAAAATTCCTTCAATTTTAGAATCAGTTTCTTCATGGCCTTCTGCGATATCTTTCCTCCTCTGACCTATTGATCAAATAAAGACGTGTCACTTATAGAAGGAGTCTAACAAACTGATTTCCAAAAGGCATTCCCAGAGGCATTTTTTGTATGATTACATTTTTTTTATGACAGTAGGGCATTTACAAGCCAGGTGACTTTTAAACTTTGTTTTATTACATGTCAGTGGATTCTTTCAAATATAGAGATGTAGAAAAAAAACAGATTTTAAAAAGTTTTTAGAAAAATATTTTTATTTATTGGATAGAGGCAACCAGAAATTGAGAGGGGAGGGAGAGGGAGAGAGGGAGAGAGACAGACACCTGTGGCTTTACTTCACCACTTGCAAAGCTTTCTCCCTGCTCATGGGTACTAGGGGAATTTCTCCTACTCTGCAGGAAGTCTCTCTATTTTTTGGTAATGATTTCCTTTGCTGTGCAGAAGTATTTTTCAGTTTGTGTAGTCCCACTGGTTTATACTTGGCTTCGATTTCCTTGCAGTTGGACTTGAGTTGTCAAAGATGTTTTGAAAACTTACATTGAAAGAGTTTCTGCCAGTGTTCTGCTCTAAGTATTTGATAGTTTCTGGATTAATATCCAGAATTAATATTTGATCCATGTGGAGCTAACTTTTGTACATGGTTATAAGTAGTGGTCCAGTTTCATTCCTCTGTACATTTCAATCTTATTTGTTTTCTTAGAAGCAGCATTTATTTTCAGTTTGATAGTTGAAAAGTATAAAATATTAATGTAAAATGTAATAAAATGTAAAATATTAAAATAAAAATCATAATGCCTTACATACATGATGTGAAAAGATCTCTCCCCTGCAGAGTTTATTAACACACTCATCATCCCATATCTTTCATTCTCTCAAACTTTTTCATCATTCTGGGTAGAGTGTTAAAGTTCTTCTCTTTTAGCAAATTTCAGTTATGCAAGAGTGCAATATCACCCTGTTGGCATCATATTCTCAGATCTTACTCAGGTTGTAGGCGAGAGTTTGTACCCCTTTAAGAACCTCTCTCGATTGCATTACCCCAGTCCACACCCCAGATTCTGGAATTCATTTTTCTAATTTCTGTTCCTAAGATTCTAGTTTTTAAAATTCCACTTAGATATATTTTTATGATATAGTCTATGTTATTCTCAACTTTGCTTATTTTACTTAGCACAGCATCTTTCACATTCATCCATGATGTGTAAAATTATGTGATTTCTGGAGCTGGGCAGTGGGGCACCTGGTTATACACACATAGTACTAAGTGCAAGGACCCAGGCAAGGATCTGGGTTTGAGCCCTAGGCTCCCCACCTTCAGGGGAGACACTTCACAGGCATCTGCAGGTGTCTCTCTATCTCCCCCTCCTCTCTCATAGTGCTGACACCAAGCCCCAGCAATAACCCTGGAGACAAAAGTAAGACTGAATGCTAATAATCCATTGTGAGTATAGCACATTTTCTAGATCCATTGATTTATTCATGAACACAGGTTATTTCCATACTTTAGCTACTACGATTCAGTGCAGTGACTATGGGAACACAGCTTCAGATTCCTTCAGTAAATACCAGATACTGGATTACTGTGTAACATCATGGTTCTATTTTTGGTTTCCTGAAGAACTTTTACAGTGTTTTCTGTGCTTGCTGGACCAGTTTATACTTCCATCAGCACCTTGTGAGGCTCAATTTTCTTTACATCGTAACCAATATTGTTATTTTTATTCTTTTTTGGTAATAGTTATCTTAATATATCGAAGCGCTATCTTATTGTAGTTTTGAGTTGCATTTCCCCGGCAGTTATTTATATGGTAGACTTTTCATTCATGTACTCACTGACTGTCTCATATCTTTTTTTGTCTACTTTTTAGATTTTTATTTTTTTAAATTTTATTATCTGTTTATTGTCTATATATATATATATTTATATTTTTGCCGCCAGGGTTATTGCTGGGGCTCAGTGCCTGCACCATGAATTCTCTGCTCCTGGAGACCATTTTTCCCCCCTTTTGTTGCCCTTGTTGTTGTTGTAGCCTTGTTGTGGTCGTTGATGTCGTTCATTGTTGGACAGGACAGAGAGAAATGGAGAGAGAAGAGGAAGACAGAGGGAGAGAAAGACAGACACCTGCAGACCTGCTTCACTGCTTATGAAGCGACTCCCCTGCAGGTGGGGAGCCGGGGGCTGGAGCTGGGATCCTTATGCTGATCCTTATGCTTTGTACCACGTGCCCTTAACCCGCTGCACTACCTCCCGACCCCCTGTTTTCATTTTTAATCCTTTGCTTATTATTGGATAGAAACAGAAAGAAATTGAAAAAGGATATAGATAGGGAAAGAGATAGAGACACACCTCAAGCCCTGTTTCACCACTCGTGAAGCTTCTCCCCTGCAGGTGGGGACTGAGGGCTTGAACCCAGATACTTGTGCACTTAACCAGGTTTGCTACTACATGGCCTCCAATTTTTGTTTTGTTTTGGCTTTTTTCCACTGAGTTATAGGGATTTATTATATGCATTGATGTTAACATTTTCTGAGTATGTATTTTGCAATTTTTTTTTTTTTGGTTTTTCTAGGTTGCCTTTTAATTTTATTTATTTTTGCTGTGTTTTAAATAAAACATTCTTGGCATGCAGATGTTCCTTTAGAATTTTCAGTAACAGATTAAAATCAAGATTGACTTTTATTTTGCTTTATTTTTCCTAGAGAACTACCATTTCAATCTTTTAAAAAAATATTTATTTATTACTTTTTGTTGCCCATGTTGTTTTATTGTTGTAGTTATTATTGTTGTCGTCTTTGTTGGATAGGACAGAGAGAAATGGAGAGAGGAGGGGAAGACAGAGGGGGAGAGAAAGATAGACACCTACAGACCTGCTTCACCGCCTGTGAAGCGACTCCCCTGCAGGTGGGGAGCCGGGGGCTCGAATCTGGATCCTTTCATATTTTGCGCCACCTGCACTCAACCCGCTGTACTACCGCCTGACTCCCCAATTCAGTCTTATGATGGTGCCAGATACTGAGCCTGAGACCTCCTGTGCCTTGGGCATAAGTGTGCTGCACTACTGATGGTTCTATTTCCTCAACCCCAAGATTAAACTCTAAAAGCCAAAGGCTTTTTACATTTTTATGCTTTTTAAAATCTTAAATTAATACTAAAAGTCTGATAAATATGCTTGAAATCCTGAAGAATTAATCATTGACAAACACTCTTTAATAAAATACATATCAACATATAGTAAAGTATTTCCAAACATCAACAATTATCTTTTAATATTTTGTGATGTAAAATCTAGCATCCCTAAAATGTGTGATGGAGTATTCGATCCACCAAGTCACTCTTTTGGAGGCTTCCGCTGAACTAACCCTGTTTAAATGACACATCAATTAAGCTGTACATCAATGTACCTGGTAGACTAGACATTGTGTTTCAAGTTTCACCAATAAGATCTTTTAAAATATGCAGCGTGCTCATGACATTCAATGAATCTATAAATTGGTCTTAAATATGGTGCAGCACCACTGATTCTGCCACTCAGCTATTTCCATCATCCCAAAGGGCCTAATAATCATCAGAAAGTGCACAGATCTGTCAGTCCTTGAACAAAATCTAAGCCACTGCCTTCATACCAAATACTTACTCAATGGCAGCTTCGAATGTATATTTCATTACGTTGGAGTACAATAAAAAGTGGGCTGAGGCCTAGGAGAATAATCGAGGGTGAGTCATAGTTTAATAGTCCTGCAGAAGAGTTTCACGCTTGAGGCTCTGAGGCCCCAGGTTCAATCCCTAGCACCACCATCAGCCAGAACTGAGCCGTGCTCTGGTCTCTCCGTTTCTCTGTATCTTCCCTTTATATGTCTCTCCTATAAGTCTGTGTCAAAATCGCTGTTATAGGGTGCATGTTGGGTGCTCAGGACATCACAAATTCTGCTTTCCTGAAGGGTTGACATATTTAGAATCCTCAGAGATGGATTAGCAAAAGGGGGAATATGTTCCTGATGAATAGGGCAACTGGAGACGTGTGTGTGTGTGTGTGTGTGTGTGTGTGTGTGTGTGTGTGTGTGTGTGTTAAAAATAATTCTAGGGACAGTAATATTATATGTTTTAAGGTGAAGTAGCTTGAATGAAGAATTTATATTCAGTATTTCATCACCACTGTGATTCCTTTTGTTTTGATCATGTGTTGGGAGGTTAATGATTTATAGTAGAATTGTTGATACACTCTTTTTTTTGTTTTTGTTTTTATGATATATAACTGAGTAAATATATTTTTATTTAATTATTTAAAAAAGGAGACATTAACAAAACCATAGGACAATAGGGGTACAACTCACACAATTCCCACCACCAGATCTCTGTAGCCCATCCCCTCCTCTGACAGCTTTCCCATTCTTTATCCCTCTGGGAGCATGGACCCAAGGTCATTGTGGGATGCAGAAGGTGGAAGGTCTGGCTTCTGTAATTGCTTCCCTGCTGAACATGGGCGTTGACTGGTCGATCCATACTCCCAGTCTGCCTCTCTTTTTACCTAGTAGGGTGGGGCTCTGGGGAAGTGGAGGTCCAGGACACATTGGTGGTGTCATTCCAGGGAAGTCTGGTTGGCATCATGATGGCATCTGGAACCTGGTGGCTGAAAAGAGAGTTAACATACAAAGCCAAACAAATTGTTGACCAGTCATGGACCTAAAGGCTGAAATAGTGCAGATGAAGTGTTGGGGGGTACTCACTGCAGACTATTGTGTACTTTTGCTTTCAAGTATATATTTTGCCCTAGTTTATGGATACGTGTGAACATATGCTCTATCTCACAGGACCTGGTCTATATCTAGGTTTTGGGACTTTGTTAGGAAGTGAACTGCCTGGAATGGAATTAGAGAATACTATGAAAGGAAAGGTCTCACCCGAGTAATGAAGCTGAAGGGTTGTCATTCCACACCTGAAGTCTCTGGACACAGTCTGAAGTGAAGCATGTTAAGGTGATTAGGTTGCGTTGATTAGGTTGGGATCGGAAGATGCAATATTACTTGGTATGAACTGAGAGAAGCGTGCAGGAAAGTGTGCCCCACCCTAAGATTGCAGGACTGGGGGAAGTAGGGGCTCTATAGTGGAAATGTGAGGTTCCTGCTGTCTTAGGGTTCAAGAAGACAATAGATAGTTATTGTTATCATCACATTATTTGGTAATTGGGTTGACTTTGAAAGGTCCCTTTGTTAGGATTTGCTGTATCATACACACCATCACCATATTTTATGTCCTTTGACATTATTTGTATATAGCTGTGCCACCGGTTGCTTCTGTTCTCCCTGTTCTAGGCTTTTGAGAGAGTCAACATATCAAAGACTCAGCCTAAGTATTAAAAAGACTCAGTCTGTGCTTTAAAAAGTTTGAGACATACTATCAATTTTTCCCCTCTCATATTAGAGATTTATATGATTAAAAATTAATAAGAGTATACATAAGCACCATTCCCACCACCAAAAGACTGTGTCCCATCCTACCCCTTAACCCCTCCACCTCCCCCTGTTGCCCTGGGAAGCTGAATATCCACCCTCACCCTCACCCCAGGGTTTTTACTTTGGCGCCCTACTCTCGTGTTGATACACTCTTAACCCCAGTTGAGGTGGTTTTTCCATCATCTTGCACCAAGACCTACACAACTTCTCCCTCTCTTGACTTCCCCTCCATCTTCAGAGCCTTTGCTTTGGTGCAATCCACCAACCCAGTCCAAGTTCCACTTGTGTTTTCCTTTTCTGGCCTTGCTTCTTAAGTTCCCAGTGAGATAAATGAGATAATTTGGTCTTTAGCCTTATCTTTATTTGACTTAATAATCATTCTCTCAAGTTCCATCCAAGGTGAAGTAAAGGAGATGACTGAGTAAGATTCCGTGTGTGTGTTCACTTCATGATTTCTTAGCTGTTTGTCTTTCATTGGGTATCTGTGTTGTTTTGAATGTTAGGCTATTATAAATTCTGCTATGAATACAGATCTTCTTTTGATAGGTGTCTTTTTCCATTTGGATAAATCTCTAGGAAAGAAATTGCTGGGTCATACAAAAGTAAATGTATTTCTTGTGTTCTGAGGAAACTCCTGTTCTCCACAGGGCTGGGATTAATTTGCATTCCCACCAGCAGTGTAGAAGGGTTTCCTTGACCTCACACCATTGCCATCGCTTGTTCCTGTCTTTCCTGATGTAGGACAGTCTCACAGGTGTAAAGGGTTATCTCCTTGTTGTTCTTTTTGCATTTCTCTGAAAATAAGTAACTTTGGGCTCTTTCTCCTGTGTGTGTGTCTACCCTCTTAATTTCTCCTTTTGGTGAAGATTCTGTCCATGGTGTCCCCCTAATTTTTCATTTGAGTTGTTATTTTTGTTGTTGCTGCTGCTGAGTTTAGTGAACTCTGTGTATGATTTCATTACTGGCCTTTAACGTGGTGTGTGTCATATAAAGATATTCTCTTATTCTGTAGGGTATCTTTTTGTTTTGGTGACAGCTGTATTTGCCAAATGCGAAATAAATTTAGATTGAATTGATGGTAAAGGATTCACTAATTAGAGAAAGGAAATATGTCATTACAGTTGTGATCATAGTTACAAAGGCAACATCCGTTTTGAAGTGTTAAAAAAATAGAAATAACAGTTGTATTCACAAGTTCTGGATGTCAAAAACACTAGGGCACTAGCTGAATATCAAGATCCTCCTGGTAGCTGTGCACTGAGTACTTAGCCTTCAAATAGACATTGGCTCCTAGTGTTCCTCTCCAAATTCCAGGGTAAAGCATTTCCAGCTGTGAAAATCTCCTGGCCTCCTTTGGCCTCTACTGACACTCTATATTGGGAAAAAGTACCAGAGGACATCAGTGACCTCACTGATTTTCTGCACATTACAAGATAATGATTTGAAACTGTAATTTGCTTTTTCTTTTAAAACATAAAAGGAAACTGACTCACACAGAATTTTTGCTCGCATAGTCTTAGAATACAGGAAGCCCTATTATATTGTTTATGACTTGAGACCTTAGCATCAGCCTTGTCAATTACAAATGCTTTCATATAAATTTTGTTACGTCTGTATATGTATGTAAGGTAGAGGTGGTACTTAGTCTGTGAAGTATTCTGAAATACTGAATACTTTTGAAGTCTTAAAATAAGCAGTTCACACCATCCAATAACAGCTGAATAAACTTTTTAAATATACCATTAAAATCTAAGCAAACTATGCTGAGCAAAATAACATTTTCATTGGTGGAACTAGTGGTGCTCATGATACCAGACCAGGCACTACTTCAGCATAGACCATCTGCGTCACTAAGGCCGCACAGACAGTTGTATGGCATTCTCAAGTCCCATCCCATCTCACCACATCCCTGTTCTTGGAAAACTGTCTTGTCATATTCAGCGGTAACGTTGACCAGTCCTGTCATCCAGACTGTGGTGGTTCCACCTTAAGCGATAGATTAAAAATATTACACGATCTCTTACATATGTTAAACTTTTTTTCCCCCCTTTTTGGTGTATCACACCAAAGTAAAGGACCCTGGGGTGGAGGGAAGGGTTTAGTTCCTGGAATATTATGACAGAGGAGGACCTAGGGGGTGTGTGGTTCATGTTATGGGGAAAGCTGAGAAATGTTACACGTGTACACGCTACTGTATTTTACTGTTGACTGTAAATCATTAATTCCCCAATAAACAAAAATAAATAAATAAATAAAATTTTCTTCCATCACACATTTACACTGAAAATCTAATGCTGCTGGAACCTGTTCTTTTTCCATAGATCTGTGTCACTAGTAACTAATAAAATTATCTTTATTTTTCCTTCTATTATTGTCACTACTATCACTTGAAGTAAATTTATTATAATAATTAGATGCTATAAGTTTCTCCTTTACACACACACACACACACACACACACACACACACACACACACTTTTGGTATCACAGAATTAGTTCTTGAGGAAGATGTGGGCCAGGCATGAGTGTAAGGGAGGGAGCAAAGAGGAAAAGAAAATAGGCCTCACAAAATGGTGACTTGGTAGTATGAGTAGTAATCTATTAATTTTGTGCTCACTGTGTAGACTTTTGTGAAGATGAATGATCAAATAATTTTTTCCTTTTATTGAGGGGTGGGGGGTGCTATTAAATCATCTTTGAAATTGTAATTTGTAAAAAATAAATTTGTGAATATTGTAAAGTTGTTTCTTTGTCTTATGAGGTATAAACAATTTTTAAAGTACATGATCGATTTTTATAAATTATTATTCTTTTAAGAATGTTTACATTGCCATCATTATATTCTGGAAGGTTACAGATAACTGTGATTATTTTTTTTAAGGCTAACAAAGATTCTTTGGGATTTTATATTAATGCAAACACATGTGGTAGGGAGGCAGTTCAGTAAATTGAGGTATACCAGGAGTCTTTCCTTCCTCCAAGAACTCTTGTGTCTGCTGGATCATTATCCCTCCATCCCTAGAGCCTCAGCTCCTGCAGCAAATGTACCCTGGTGTTCTCTATACTCCAAAGTACCCTGCCTGGGTTCTCTAGGCCCCAATCCTTTGCACTGCCATCTGCTTCCACAGGCCTGCCAAGCCCCATGCTGCACCTAGAGTTGAGAGAGCCCCCTATCCAGAGTCAATTAGGCCCCCTCAAACCTGCACTGTGATGGTGGGGACCGGTGTTAACTTCCTGGCTGTTGGGGACTGTACGCTTAAGAACCTGGGTCCGCACATGGTATGACGCGAGCTTAACCAGGTGCACCACCACCTGGTCCCCAATTCTTAGTTTCTGTTTCTGACCTCGTTGGTCTTATTCCCTTGTCAAGCCTGTTTTCATAACCTACCAGCTTTCCCCCCCATCTCTAGAAGAGCAAACTTTTTCTTTTTATTTATTCCCTTTTGTTGCCCTTGTTTTATTGTTGTAGTTGTTGTTGTTGGATAGGAGAGAGAGAAATGGAGAGAGGAGGGGAAGACAGAGAGGGTGAGAGAAAGACAGACACCTACAGACCTGCTTCACCGCCTGTGAAGCGACTCCCCTGCAGGTGGGGAGCCGGGGCTCGAACCGAGGTCCTTATGCCGGTCCTTGCGCTTCGCACCACGTGCACCTAACCCGCTGCTCTACGCCCAACTCCTGAGCAAACTTTTTCTAACTATGATATTTTCTCAGTTATCATTGCTCAGGTAATCCCCAAGCTCTTCAACGTCAGTAATATGTCTACTGTGCTCTTTAAAATATCACGACATGGATTTTCTGTGTTTAGGTGTGTACTAGCTGCTTTACTACAATCTGAAAGACATTCACTTGACATTCACTTCATCAGAATAATTTACGATTAAAGAACCAATCTTTAACAAACCCAGAGACCGTCCTACAAATACTTCAACTTTCTTACCATATATCATTAGGATGTGGGCTCACTTTTGCAAGAAATGTTTGGAATAGGTATTTTATTGGCAAAAGGAATAGTGAATTGTTAATTAGTGGAGTGAATATGAGAAAATTAGTTTTTATTGATATTAGACGCACAGCAGGACTGTCGGGATGTAGCTTTTGTCTCTTAATTACGGAATATAAATCTATTTCTCTGTAACATAATCTCTGTGTTTATAATGATACCGTAGAATTAATCTATAAGTGACTCTATTCTCCTGGTCCTGGCATGGAAGTTTCTTAGTCTCCACTTTGAGATGACCTAATCGCATGCTAGCTTTCTCACACTTGACTCAATCAAACCATTTTTTAAATTGTTTAATCTTTATTTATTTATTTATTTATTTTTCGATAGGGACAGAGAGATATTTAGAGGGAAAGGGGGGCTACCAAGGGAGCGATAGACACCTTCAGCACTGCTTCACCACTCATGAAGCTCCGCCCCCTGCCCCCTACGGGTGGGGACCAGAGACCTGGGTTCTTATATACTGTAATGTGTGCATTTAACCAAGTGTGTCACTGCTCAGCCCCCTCAATAAAACCTCCTAGCCACCAATTTTATTAGAGCACACAAGAAACAAGGTATTGGAATGTGCTTAAGGTGTCAGTACGTGATATGTGCGTGTACTAAGTTACCAGTAAATTGTGGATGTTGCAGAACTTGATTTGAAGTTTTCTCCTCTGAAAGTATTGTCATGTCCCCCAATTTAAGAGTGTTTGTATCCAAACTGAAGTAGACCGGTACTATACCAGGCATTTGAAATTCTTAACCCAAGCATTGGCATATTCTGTTTCTTTTTATCTACCTGTATTTAATCCAAAATTAAAATTTCTAACCTCTAGGGAAAACTAGAGTATAAAAAATTGTTGAAAACAAAACTTTCTTCAATAGTTCAGATATATAACCTCAACACAAAATTTTGATGACATAAATCTGACAGATAACTTTCGCTTGCCAAGTTAAAAAAAAATCCTTAATAATCTTTCCTTTTTATAAATAAAATAAATCAAAAGCACACCATTCTATTTAGTTACCATACTCTCCTAATTATTATAATGCTTGGATGCCCACATCTCTTTAATAAGTACCTTTAAAATCAAGAAATGCATTTCTGAGGACTCTAAGTTATTTTCTCAACGTTGTGAGAAATATATAGCATGTGAGTGTTTTCAGGCCCACAGTTCAAGTTATGTACTGGAAGCAATAGGACAACTGTTGTTTTATACCTAGCCTCCTTTACACATTCACACTTCTTGCCTGTTACCTGAAGGCACTGGAATTAACATATTGCTCTAAAGAGCTACCAGGCATTTCAAATGTAGCACAGTAATTTAGGTTGGGAATTTTTATTCATTTTCAATTTGAAATAAGTGCTCCAAAACAATTTAGTGGATGGTTCAAAATGAAAAAGGCACTGCCTTTAGGTGCATCAATGTCTATTTCCGAGCGTCTCTCAAATACTTTTCTCAGAATTTAGAAATTCTTACACATTGAACTGGGAAACTCATGCCCAGACAAGCGACAAACACAGGGATTTTGTTTCTCACCATACTTCTAATCCTCTCTGTAATATCCTGGTTTGAAGCATTAATGGTTATTTCCTAATTTAGCAGGAGGTCGTGGTTTGTGTTATTTCCTTTAAAACTTAATATATAAACTTAGCAGCCTCCTGCTGCTATTGGCATCGACTTCGATTTTTCATGCTTATTTCTGGTCCATCTGCTAACGCACAGGGGATGAGAAAGGATTCAATTTCCTCATCTGTAAAATAAGGGTGATGATACTCACTGATCTCCAAGGTCCCTTCAAACTAAAATTTTATGATTCTAATAATGTAAGTTTAAACTGTATAAGTAAGAATAATAGCTTTTCTTAGCCTAGTTGGTAGCACATTTTTTTTTAATGGCCTACTTACTTTGCTTAGAAACAATCCACTAAGATTTTTTTCTCACCCCAATTTACTTGAAAGTGTGTTACTCTGATCCTACAGCCCTGAAAACACATGGCTTTAGATGATATTCAAAATCTTCTGTGTGTGGTTGACCTTTCACTTGGTAAGTTCCTGGAGGCACAATTTCTAATTTGCCTTCAGGTCTTGAAGTATAGTGTCTCTTTTGGTCAACACTAGGGCTTCACTACTCTGAAATAACCTTCAGAAACAAAGAGAGACAGAGAGGGAAAGATTCCATAGCACTAAAACTTCACTCTGAGTTGCATACATGGCAAAGCAGTATGGTATCCTGGTGAGCTATTTTGTTAGCGCTAAGCATCGTGTCTTATGTTCTAGTCATGTTTATTAAAAACTGTTTAATGAATACACTAACTCATTATTTTTATGCCTCGAATTATAATTCACACGGGGCTCTCCATGTTCATTATATAATATCATAGAAAAAAAATGTTAAAATTTGAAGAGACACAGGAGATAGCTCTAATACGTTGTATCCCAACAGGATTAATGTGAGTCTTGGTGTATGATTTAGACATTTGGGAACATTTGACAACCTTTTGAGGTAGGTGCTCCTAGGGAGAGAGTAAACACCCTCGACAATCTACAATAAAGTATCCATTCAGAATGCCAGCAATTGAGAAGCTGTTCTTACTGTCAAAGTGAAGTAATTGAAATCCAGAAAAGTTAAAATTTCATAGTTTTTCATCTCCCCTAATTTTTGTTGAGTAAGGTGATTCTCAATAAATCTTGCATAGGGTTTAGGAATTTTCAAATTTATTTTGTAAGTGAGAAAATTGACAAAAAATTTTAAATGATGCCAGACAACAAGAGAATTGACATTTGAGTGTATCGTATCCTAGCTCTGTATTCAGGGATTTAATAGGCCTAAAGTGATTAATAATATAAGTGGAAAAAAACACACATTGTACTTTTTCTCAAGGCTCTGGTCTCTTGCTGAGGTTGCTGAAATTTCAATACCACTCATGATTGGGGATTTGTAATGATCAGATTATCCAGATCAATATTATTCTCTGAAAACTTAGTACCAGGCTTGCTTTCCATCTAAAGTGCCAGTCATATAGAACATACTTGCTAAGTGAATTATTAAAAGGTGTATCTACTAGCTGTTGCTCTTGAATCACACTGGGAGCATTGCTTCTTAGGGAAGACTGCTTTCTGGTTTCTGTCCAGAGTTTCTCAACCTCAGTGAGTCTCAGATTAGTCACAAACAGTTATTACTAAACGCCCATACATGACATTTACCCACCCGTTCTCCAGTTCTCTTTTATGTACATAGGAACTTTGTATCAGAATTAGCTCCTCCAGGAACAACTCATCTGCCAGAACCTTCTTCCATTACCAGTCCCAGGAAAATGTCCTTTTCTCTTTTTCTCCTCCTCCTTCTCTTTCTTTTTCCAACCTTTCCCTCTTCCCCTTCCTCCTTTCCCTAGCCCATCCCCTTCTCCTTCCCTTAGTACTTCCCCCTTCTTCCTTCTTTTTTATTCAGAACAAGGGTCTCACACATATACAGTTTCATTGTCTCCAGCCCACATTTAATTTATTTTATTTTAATTAATTTACTTATTTAAAAAAGGAGACATTAACAAGATCGTAGGATAGGAGGGTACAACTCCACACAATTCCCACCACCAGAACTCCATATCTCATCCCCTCCCCTGATAGCTTTCCTATTCTTTATCCCTCTGGGAGTATGGACCCAAGGTCATTGTGGGTTGCAGAAGGTGGAAGGTCTGGCTTCTGTAATTGCTTCTCCGCTGAACATGGGCGTTGACAGGTTGATCCATACTCCCAGTCTGCCTCTCTCTTTCCCTAGTAGGGTGGGTCTCTGGGGAACTGGAGCTCCAGGACACATTGGTGTGGTCGTCTGTCCAGGAAATTCTGGTTGGCATCATGCTAGCATCTGGAACCTGGTGGCTGAAGTCTCTGGATACAGTCTGAAGTGAAGCATGCTGAGGTGGTACTCATTGTGTTGATTAGGTTGGGATCAGCGGATGCAATATTATTTGGTATGAACTGAGAGAAGCATACAGGAAACTGTACCCCACCCTAAGGTTCCAGGACTGGGGGAAATATAGGCTCTCTAGTGGAAATGTGAGTTTCCTGCTGTCTTAGGGTTCAAGAAGACAATGGATAGTTATTGTTATCATCACATTATTTGGTAACTGGGTTAACTTTGAAAAGTCCCTTTGTTAGGGTTTGCTGTATAATACCCAATATCTTGTATAGAGCTGTGCCACCGGTAGCTTCTGTTCTCCCTGGTCTAGGCTTTTGAAAGAGTCAGCATATGCCTGCCCACTTTGTTTATTTGCCAAAGAGACACAGAGAGAAAGCTGTGTGAGGGGAGAGAGAACACAGCACTGGGACTTCCCCTGGTGTCACACAATCTCCCCTTAAGGAGCCAGGACTTGAACTGTGTCATACACATGGAAAGACACACGCCCAACATGGGGTCTGTCTGTCCCCCTCCCTCACCCAGGGCAACAACTTAATGGGGACACGCCATTTCATTTTATGAGGAAAGGAGAATCGAAATCACAAAAACAGAAACCACAGTTTGTTTTTATTTTTATAGAACACTATCTACCTGAATAAATATGTCATCCAGACTTCAAAGGAAAGTTATACTGGTTTGCAAGTTGCCTAAATGCAGGAAAATTAGAGTGCACAAGGGTAACAGAGCATTTGAAAAATAGAAAGGCACACAGTGGAGTGGGTAGTAAGGAGGGATCAGCTGTTTTACGAATCAACTTCTCTGCGCACATTGATTTATTAAGAAAAATATTTGTATTAACCTAGGCTATAAATGATTTTAAGCAACCTTCCCGAAAAGTATATGAACAGTATTTTCTGGAACTATAAAGGTCTCTTAAGAGAAGCACTTTGTTATCATTATTGTTTGAAAGAGCAGCTGTATTGTTTTTACTGCTTTATTTATAGCAACTAGTTTGGGAGGCCAGTGTGTGTTTTATGATGACACACATATGTAATTGCAAATTAGTTACTTTCTTTCCCACATAAATGTATGTTGAAATTTAATTTACACCAATTAAAACCCAAATGAAGCCATTCTAATGTGATTCCTGCATCACAGACGCGTAGCCATAGTCCTCCACGCACACATAAGGAAACACCACTGAAGTGAATTTGAAGTATCTAGCGGTGTGTTAAACTGAGAATGAATATCCAATTCAATTTAGAACAAACTCTTTATATAACTATTTGAAGATGATTCTGCTTATCCTCAAATACTGAGAAAATTAATTTTTCCTTTTTAAAGAATTTCTTTTCTTTTTATTTATTATTGGATAGACAGAGAGAAATGGAGAGGGGAAGGGGAGCTAGAGAGGGAAAGAGACAAAGAGACACCTGCAGCCCTGATTCACTACTTGTGAAACCTTCTTCCTGCAGGTGGGGGGGGCGGCCCAGGGGCTTGAATGTGTGCACTTAACCAGGGCACCACTGCCTGGTGCCTGAAAATTAATTTATTTCAATGCAGGTGTTCTCTTATGGCTTCTTGGAGTTATTTACAGTATATTTTTTTCATTCAGGAAATTATGTTAAAGCACTTTTGATTATGAAACTAATTAAAAAAATAAATTTTGTAACCCAAAGTTGTTATCTATTTTTCATCTACTTACTTAAAAAGTAACAAATGCATCATTTCCCCTGTACTTTTTAGACTCATTCTAAGTAAAATGTTTGACACTTGTCTATTCTTACACACAGTGCTTTTTTTCCCCTGTCACATTATGTGCAGTCTTTTTAAGTGGGCAGTAAAACAAAAAGAAATATTTTAAATTGTAGACAACACCTGAGAAATGAATAATGTTCCCTTCTGTTAGCAAGTTGATTCTTCTAATGCTTTTCTAGGGTAAAACTAAAGTATTTAATGGAGTGACAATTAGATATTGTTGTTACTAGGAACAAGTTAGCATTTGTCTCTTAAATTTTCATGATGGACACAAGTAGAGGGATAGTCAATAAGGGAATGATACACTTTGTTAACGCCTGTGTTTTGAGATTTCAAAGCTGTGGTTGATAAATATTATCATGAATGAGATGTGACTTTAAATTTAAAGATAGCTGATTCTAAGCTTCTTTCAAGTTAGATCACTGAAGTATTTCTGAGTACTTGTCACTATTATAGCATATTGTCTCACAAGAAGCTTGTTCGAATACTTTTTTTGCCAAGACAGTAAAAAATATATCTTCCCTTAATAATATTCCTTTTAGTAAAAGAGCTTTCCTCATATCCATGCCATTTAAAATTTAGTCTTCATATAATGAAAATTACTTAAAATGTGTTTATATGCATTATCTTTGAAAAAAGACAAGAACAAAGCTTATTTCTAAGTCTCTTACTTCCTATGTAAGACTATGCTAAGTTGTACAAGCATTTATGTTCTTAGGCTTAACTCTTTACAACAAGAATTTTGTGATATCTCATGGAGGAGTGGCTTCCAAAACCACTGCTTCTTAGAACCTGCTCCTGAGCCTAGTGGCAATGTCTCTCTCTTTCTCTCTCTCATCTCTTTCTCCCACCTCTGTCTCGTTCTCTTTCACCTATCTTTCTTACTCTTACACACACTTACACACACACACACACTCACACACTCATACACACAAACACTCTCACACACACACACACACACACACTCATACACACAAACATTCACACACACACTCACACATACACACACTTACACATACATACATACACACACTCACATACACTTGACTCACACACATGCACACACACACACTCACACACACATACACTTACACACACTCAGACACACACACACTCACACACATACACACACACACACACACACTCACACACACTCACACACTCATACACACAAACACTCTCACACACACACATACTCATACAAACATTCACACACACACTCACACATACACACACTTACACATACATACACACACTCACATACACTGACTCACACACATGCACACACACACTTACACACACTCACACACACTCACACACTCATACACACAAACACTCTCACACACACACACTCATACACACAAACATTCACACACACACTCACACATACACACACTTACACATACACACACACTCACATACACAGACTCACACACATACACTTATACACACTCACACACACATACACTTACACACACTCAGACACACACACACTCACATACACTGACTCACACACATGCACACACACACACTCACACACACATACACTTACACACACTCAGACACACATACACTCACACACATACACACACACACTCACACACACATACACAGACTAACACACACATGCGCACACTCACACACACATACACACACACACACTCACACACACACACAGACTAACACACACATGCACACACATACACACACATACACACACACACACACACACACACACACACACACACACACACACCCCTATCTCTTTTTTTTCTTCTTTTCTCCACAAGAGCAGTGCTCAGTTTCAGTTTCTGTAGTGCTGGGAACTGAACCTGGGACCCTGGAGCCACAGACCTGAAAGTCTTTCTGCAGAATCATTATGCTATTGCTCTACTGAACTTTGACTTCACAATCATGAAACTGATTTCAGACTTCTGAACATCTAGACCCCAGAATTGTGAGCATACGTGGCTGCTTTTAAAGTCATTGAGTTTTTAGCTTTTATGACAGTCCTAAGTTGCTAAGACGTATCAATAGTATGCTATAATAATGCACAATGATAACATTTAATACCACAGAGAAAGAAGATTTATAGGCATGTGGGTAAAGTGTGACCATGACTGATGGATGAAGGATATTAAAAAGCCAACACCGCAAAGAAGTCTGGGGACTCTTAATTTAACTTATTGCCTAAAATAAGTTTTCTGTAAAAGCAAGATAGATATATCCACCTTTCTCACTTCAGGTCTTCAGCCCAACACCAGAAGCTAGGCATGACTCATTGGCATTGGCAAAGAACTTAGCAGACACAGTAACTGTTTTCAGGACAGTGATACAGGAAATTGAAGTTATTAATATTTAATAATTCAGTTTTTGCTTGGCAACCTGCCTGGGTACAGACAAGTTCATCCACAGAATAGTGCTTTTTTTTTTTTCCTTTTGGAAACATTTTCAATGTTGTATATATAGGCAATGGAATTATTTTTAAACAAAACATTTGAAACTGTGCTTTGTATAGACATGACTCATCTGAAATGTTTATCTCAGCATCTGTTTATTATGATCTCAAAATAGACATAATGAAATGTTTGCATTTTGACTTTACTGCTTCATGAATTTATAACAAAAGATATCATAGAGTGCAATCATTTTTTTAAATTGGGCATAAGATAGTAACTCATAATTGGAAAACACAAGATTTATTTCTAGCACAATTTGTTGGTTTCTATAACATGAATGCCCTAGCCATCTAGGTGATTTTTCACACTTTCTTTTACTCCTGATCGAATTGTGCAATTAGTTCATCAATCCCTATGAAACGAAGAAACATTATGTTTACATATGTTTCTGCAGTTCTAATAGTCTTTAATTATTTTTCATTATAAAGATGGGAATTGGAAACCATCTTAAAATATCAGGGGAGATAATATCCAGGTAGCTGAGTGGAAAAGAAGACAAGAGTTTCAAACAAATACACTTGATGAGCTCCTAAAAGGAAAAAATAGTAAACTCTTATTGACTATTTAAAGAAATTGGAAATCAAGTTGGTATGAGAGAGGTGAAAAACAGGCAACACACTATCAGGAACTTCACAAACCTTGTATGATTTAGGATGCCCCATCCCATTTTTTTTACTTTTTTTTTTATTAGTGATTAACAAGATTGTAAGATATGAGGTACAATTCCACACAGTTCCCACCAACAAAGTTCCATGTCCCCATCCTCTCCATTCCTTATTCTTTATCCCTCTAGGGGTATGGACTAAAATTCTTTTTTTTTTTTTTAATTTTTTATTTAAGAAAGGATTAGTGAACAAAAGCATAAGGTAGGAGGGGTACAACTCCACACAATTCCCAACACCCAGTCCCCATAACCCACTCCCTCCCATGGTAGCTTTCCCATTCTCTATCCCTCTGGGAGCATGGACCCAGGGCCGTTGAGGGTTGCAGAAGGTAGAAGGTCTGGCTTCTGTAGTTGCTTCCCCGCTGAACATGGGCGTTGACTGGTCGGTCCATACCCCCAGTCTGCCTCTCTCTTTCCCTAGTAGGGTGTGTCTCTGGGGAAGCTGAGCTCCAGGACACATTGGTGGGGTCTTCAATCCAGGGAAGCCTAGCCAGCATCCTGGTGGCATCTGGAACCTGGTGATTGAAAATAGAGTTAACATATGAAGCCAAACAATTTGTTGAGCAATCATGGATCCCAAGCTTGGAATAGTGGAGAGGAAGTGTTTGGGAGGTACTCACTGCAAACTCTAGTGTAATCCTGCTTTCAGGTATATATTTTGCAGTAGTTTATGGATACGTGTGCACATAAGCTCTCTCTCACAGAAACTGGTGTATATCTAGGTTATGGGACTTTGTTAGCAAGTGAACTACCTGAGATGAAATTAGAGCAAAAGAATTGGAATTTTGTTTCGTCACACCATTTAGTCCTTGACTTCAGATGCCTGGAGGAGAGAAACAAGCTCATAATAGAATCTTTAAAGGAACTTGCTTCTATATGTCCAAAGGAAATCCTCTATAAAAACTGTGATATAAGAACAACAGGGAATTAAAACATTAGCAAGAATAATCGAAGAAGTAGAAACAGAGAAATATACAGAAGGAGTAAAAAAATCTAATAGTGGCTGCCATGTGGAACTATATCCTTGTAATTTTATAATCTTGCAAACCACTATTAAATAAATAGTAAAATTTATGAATGAAAAAATCATATATATATATATGGTTTATCTACCCATTCCAAGCATAGAGCTCTTAAAAATCCTTGGAGTTTCCTAAATGATAAAAGCAAACAAAAGTGTCTTAACTTTTATAATTAACTCTTTCAACCTTTAGCAGAGTTTGTTAGTGAGGTGGCTTTTGGAGAATGGAGTGGAGACTGCTTATCAGAAGAACCAAGCCTGTAATTGTTTTTTTTTTTCTTTTGACTCCAGGGTTATTGCTGGGGCTCGATGCCTGCACCATGAATCCACTGCTCCTGGAGGCTATTTTTTTTTTCCTTTTTTGTTGTTCTTGTTGATTTATCACTGTTGTGGTTATTATTACTGTTGTTATTGATGTCATTGTTGTTGGATAGGACAAAGAGAAACCACGAGAGGAGGGGAAGTCAAAGAGGGAGAGAGAAAGATAGACACCTGCAGTCCTGCTTGCTTGCTTGTGAAGTGACCCCCCCCTGCAGGTGGGGAGCCTGGGGCTCGAACCGGGATCCTTACACCGGTCCTTGCACTTGGGGCCATGTGCACTTAACCCGCTGTGCTACTGCATGGCCCCCCCAATTGGTGGGGTTTTACACTCTACTTTTGCTCCCATAGAGGGGACATTGTGGAGGTCAGATCCTCCTTGGGGTCCAAAGGAAGGGAGGAATATGAAAATACTCGAGAGACAAGGAAGCCTGGAACCATTCAGGGAATGGCTTGAAAGGCAATGCTGGACACATTTATCGGGACTTGTTTATAAAGCAAACTTTCCCAAACTTCCCTATGAATCTGGATCGTTCACCTATGCCATTCACCCAATTTGTCTTAGGGATCTGAGACATTTTCTCACTCTTTCATCTAGTTTGGGAGAGGATCAGAAGCAGTGATGTCCTCTTCTGCATGCAACCTCAGAGATCTTGTGAGCTTCCGCCCATAGCACATTGAAAGCACATAGCACGTTGATGCAACGCGCATCTCCCTGGAGGGTTTGCTTCTGACTGCTGCACAGCTGTACCACAGAGGATTTGCCCTCTGACAGCTGATTCACAGATTTTATTATATGAGGTTTGCGTCAGAAAAGATTCTTCACCATTTCTCTCCTTAGGTTAGTTAGTATGACTTGTCTCCTACAGGAGAAGACATACTTATTAAGTTGACCAAATGATGTAGTGAGTGATACTTATAAAAGGAAGCTCCCATAATTACGGAAACAGGAGTTGCACAACTTATGGACTTTTGAGCACGAAGAGATTTAGAAAGGGTAGTGTGTTCAGAGACTATAGACATTCTACTTCCCACATACTGTGTCTGATTCATGCCATCCACCTGACTATGGCTATATAATAAATCATGCAAATGCATAAGAATACATTAATAAGTATGCACTATATAATTCCAATTATGCATGTGATCATAACTAACATGTATAAATGATGCATGCAGTATGTAATATGTTCCTCAGAGTTCTCAAAGCAGAGAGTTGTTTCACGCTCTCAACAGTAGCTGGTCTGAAGCATGCGTGACAGCCAGGGCTTGCTCTTGGTATTTGACGGGAAGACAGAGGCTCAGGCTTGTTGAATGGATCCCTTAACTTCTGGCACCTAATGCTGATGCAAGTTGGTGCCAGAATTGAGTTAATGTTTGGTGGTGTGGAAAAAAATGCACATTATTGGGACTTATGTCAGAATTAGATAAGATCTCTGCTGTGAACCATATGTGATAAACTAAGGAAGCTGGGATCTGGGCTGTGATCCAAGGACACCACACATCTTGCATAATGTGTATTCTCACTGTCTCAGGTGTTCTGGTCTTGGCTCCACATCTCACAGAGGACTTCTTTTACTTTCCTGCAGAAGATGCTCCCACATACCTCCTATTCATTTATTTTGATATATTTCCATCATAGTACTTCTTAATCTACACACATACACACACTAGTTTCTGTTTCTTCCTCCATTCTTACTCCATGAAGGCACTGTTTACTGTGTTGGCTGTTATATTTGCTGCACCCAGTTTGGCTATAAATGTTTCCAAGAAAATCAGGAAGATAGCACAGTTGTTTAAGCAACAGACTTTCATGCCTAAGGTTCAGAGGCCCCAGGTTCAATTCCAGGTACTATCATAAACCAGAGCTGGACAGTATTCTGGCTAAAGAACTTTTACAAAATTTATTTACTTATTCCCTTTTGTTGCCCTTGTTGTTTTATTGTTGTAGTTATTATTGTTATTGATGTTGTTATTGTTGGATAGGACAGAGAGAAATGGAGAGAGGAGGGGAAGGCAGAGAGGGGAAGAGAAAGATAGACACCTGCAGACCTGCTCCACCGCCTGTGAAGTGACTCCCCTGCAAGTGGGGAGCCCGGGGCTCAAACCGGGATCTTTATTCTGGTCCTTGCTCTTTGTGCCATCTACATTTAACCTGCTGTGTTACCGCCTGACTCCCCCAAAGAATTTGTGTGTGTGTGTGTGTGTGTTTTATTAGATAGGACAGGGAGAAACTGAGAAGAGAGGAAGGAGAGGGAAAAAGAAAAATAAACACCTATAGAGCTGCTTCATCATTTGTGAGGCGTCCTCCTGCAGGTGGGTAGCAGGAACTTCCACCTGGGTCCTTGCACAGGGTGATGTGTGCTCTCAACCAGGTGCACAAATGGCTGCCTCCCCCAGGCAATGACTTAGTCCAACTCTCACATCACTGTGTATGAACTCTTGATACCAAAATGAATGATAGAGTGGTGCTATGATGTCTGTTTCTATCTCTAAAAAAAATAAATTTTTGGCTTCAGGGACTGTTAAGCAGTAGTCCACATGAATAAGTCCCTCAGTTTTTTCTTTGGTGCCATATTAACTTTTCTAAATTTTTTAACTGATTGTTGGGCGAAGCCAAGGAGATATCTTAGTGGTAGAGTATAGGACTTACACGTGTGAGGTACCAGTTTCGGTCCCCAGCATCCATATACCAGAGCTTAGTGGTGCTCTGGTTTCTCTCATATAAAAAAGTAAAAGTCACAATTATCTTAAAAATTCTATTCATTAAGTTAATAAGTAAATGGACTGTGATGATTTGGAATGTCGCATTGATTAGTTTTGGCAGTGGATTCAAAGTTATTACAGTTTTAACAAATGAGTCTGAAATAGCAAATAACATATTTGTACTTAAAGAGACATAAGAAACCATATAAACATTATCTGGTGAGAGTAGTGTGTCAAATTTGTTAAATCATTTTTATGTAATTACTTATCTTAATAAGTATGTAATGTTTATAATGTTCCAATTGCATTATTATGCTCCAGTACTCAAAACCACATGTGACAGGTTTCTATCCTTTTACAACCTAAGCATTAGTGTGTCGGGTTGCATCTCGGGAGAGAGAACTCGACCAGAGCCAACCTAGGCTGCTGCTTTACTCAGTGACATGGGAGAGGAAGTGGGAACTCTTGACTGAGCAGAAATGCAATGTAATATCTTTTATTGATCAGAGAAAATGCCTGTATATCTTCTGAGACGGAAGTGGTAGGTTGGAAAAGGAAATGGCTAGGAGAGGGGGTGGAGAGAATAAAGAGCACAAAGGTAGCAAGCTTCCATCTAACCAGTGGGGATTAAACCAATGCCCTACAGGCAGGGCAGGTCTCAGGCAAAACAATGATCATGTAAATAGACCACAGCGTTGTTAGGCGTAATGACCAACACTAGTAGAGGGATCTATCCACTGGCCATCATGCTGACATGATTTGCAGGGCAATGGATTCTAAAGAAGGAGAGCTTTCATGGGATTGCAAAACAGAACTAAACTAAGGATAGATATGTAGTGATTGAGAAAGACTTCTGTGAAGAAATGCTATTTAAAAGACTGTGTTTTCATAAGGTCTGAGAGCAAAGTATTGAACAGTTAAAAAAGAAAAGGAATAAGGGAGCCAGGCAGTGGTGCACCTGGGTAAGCGCACACAGTACAGTGTGCAAGGACCTGAGTTCAAGCTCCTTATCCCCACCTGCAGAGGGGAAGCTTCCCTAGCAGTGAGTGAAGCAGGGCTGTCGATGTCTCTTTCCCTCTATCTCTCCCTCCAATTGCTCTGTTTCTATTTAATAATAAAACAAAAATATTTTTTAAAAAGAAAGAACAGGGAGTCCGGCGGTAGCACAGCGGGTTGAGCACAGGTGGCGCAAAGCACAAGGACCGGCATAAGGATCCCGGTTCGAGCCCCTGGCTCCCCACCTGCAGGGGAGTCGCTTCACAGGCGGTGAAGCAGGTCTGCAGGTGTCTGTCTTTCTCTCCCCCTCTCTGTCTTCCCCTCCTCTCTCCATTTCTCTCTGTCCTATCCAACAATGACGCCTCAATAACAACAACCATAACTACAACAACAATAAAAAATAAGGGCAACAAAAGAGGAAATAAATATAAAGAAAGAAAAAGAACAAAAACAATTGTGATTTTTGTATTCTAGTGAGATGAAGGCATAAGACATGTGTAAACAACTGAAAGGATAATGGCATGTTATTTTGTAATAATAATTACACCAAGGAAATCAAATGGGGAATTCCAGAGTATGGGGATGCAGGAGGTTTATGTCAAAAGGATTCTCCACATCAGAGTTACACGTAAGGTGCTTGAGAAAATAGCCAATAGGCCAGTGTGGCTGAACTCAGGGAGGGAAAGAGAATGGCCACAGATGTGGCCTAAGACATGGTAGAAAGAGGTTTGTGGGTCCTTGTAAGGTATTTAGACTGAGACTTGTTTGAAATGGGGCATTTTGTGCAGAAGAAAGGCATAAACAGATATATTTATAAAGCTGCTTCCAGACAGTCTTGTGGGGAAAAGGTAAAAGCAGGGCATTAAGTAGCAGTTTAATACAATAATCTATAAAAAGAGAACATCTAAAATCTTGTAAATTAATAGTAACTAAATAAATAAATTAGGCAACATGTTAGAATAACTTCTGTGGTTCAAATAGTTATAGTAAAGTCGTCTTAAGTTTCTTAAGTAGAGAATTACAGAGGTTTTTTTTTTTTAATTTTGAAAACAAATATGTAATGGTTTTTACAACTATTTAGGAGGTGACGTTTCTGCTTCTTTTTTTAAAAAAATGCTTATTTATTCCCTTTTGTTGCCCTTGTTGTTTTTTGTTGTTGTAGTTATTGTTGTTATTGATGTCATCATTGTTGGATAGGACAGAGAGAAATGGAGAGAGGAGGGGAAAACAGAGGGGGAGAGAAAGATAAACACCTGCAGACCTGCTTCACCACTTGTGAGATGACTCCCCTGCAGGTGGGGAACCGTTGGCTCAAACTGGGATCCTTACACTGGTCCTTGCTCTTTGCGCCACCTGCGCTTAGCCCGCAGCACTACCGCTCAACTCCCCATTTCTGCTTCTATAAACCTTTGGGCATATATGTTTAGTACATATTGCATTTTGGTGTAATAGTTGTTAGTAACAAAAATTTGCTTATTTTTGTACTATTTTTAGAATTAGTCTGTATTAAAATATTTTGGTTTTTGACTAATTTTTCAAAACTTTTTTTTTTGGAGGGATAATGATTTACAGTAAATACAGTTGTTAATACATTTGTAATTTTTCTCTATTTTTTTGCAAAAACTCTCACCCCCAGCCTAGATTCTCCTCTACCAATATTGCACCAGGACCTGAAAGCTTCCCTCCGGGAGTCCCTTACTTTGTTGCAATATTTTCAAAACTTTGTATGGAACTGCCTTCTTACTGTTACTTAATTTCTCTAATTTATGATCTCTTCTCTGTACTATGAGTGTTGATAACCTTTTGATAATCAAAAGTAATTCTTCTGTGATTTATTAGTTGATTATTTCAGTGAAACATCCATCAGCACTGACTTCGTTCTTGTAATTATGTAAGTAATGTCGAAGTACAGCACCGCTCACTGATTTTTTGTGCTGAAAACTACACATCTGAGATTTCTTATTCCAATCCCTGCCCCTCTTGCCCATCGATTTTATTAGTAGACTCCAGACTCCAGAGGTTTCTGCTCAATACCTTAGACCCATTCATTTCCCCTTTGTTCTTCACCTTTGGGGCCCACGTTGTCCTGTGTAACTCTGCAGATTTGCTGTGACACCTTCTCCATGAACCAGGTCTTTTCATTTGTCATTTTCCTCTCACTTCCCTGTTACCCTTCTTTTTTTTTTTTTTTTTTGCCCTAATTTTTTTGTTGGTGTTGTATTTCACTTAAATAGAAGGAAGTTCTCTGGAGTCCTTTGATATATAAAGTATCTTTACTCCCATCTATACTTGGGAGTAAAGATTTTGGTTACAGGATTCGTGAGTAAATATTTTTTCTCTTTGATCTTTGAAACATTGCCTCAACATTTGGCACTCAGTATTGTACAGAAAAAGTCACTCTCCTTGATAGGTGTTATTTTTTTTAAAGTTTTTGTTTTGGTGAAGATTTTATGGTGGTTTAAAAATGTTCTTTTATTTCTCATGGTATTAACCATTCTTGCCCTTCCCCAACGTACTTGCTTGTTTCAGTAACAGCTCTCAATTTACACAGTAGTTTCTTGTGCTTTTTGCTTTAGAAATGTTGTATTGGGGGGTGTATATCTTCGATGATTTCATCTCCTTAGTCTACCTCCACATTTGTTAGATTCATAGTGTCACTGGCTCTCTTTACCTTATCTTTGTTGTCCTTGCACTCATATTGGTCAGCATTTTGATTTCCTTTTAAAATATATATATTATTTATTTACTAGCCAGAGACATTGAAAAAGAAGAGGGGGGGGGACCCATTGCTTGGAAGATTTCCCTCTGCAGGTAGAGCCCAGGACTTGAACTTGGTTCCTTGTGCAATGTAACATTTGCTCTCAACCAGGTGTGCCACTGGCAACAGCAGTATTTTGATTTTCTAGAAGCTATTTTTAGTTTTGGAAAATACACTCCTTTTTTTTTCTTCCCTTCAGGGTTATTACTGGGGCTCAGTGCCTGCACTATGAATAAATCCATTGCTTCTGTAGGCCATCTTTCCCATTCTGTTGCTCTCGCTGCTGTCACTATTATTGTTGTCATTGCTCTTGTTGTTGTTGGATAGGACAGAGAGAAACCAAGAGAGGAGGGGAGAGACAGAGGGGGAGAGAAAGACAGACACCTGCAGACCTGCTTCACCGCTTGTGAAGCGACCTCCCTACAAGTAGGGAGCTGGGGGCTCCAATGGGTATCCTAACGCGGGTCCTTGCGCTTTGCACCACGTGCACTTAACCCACTGCGCTACCACCCAAATACACTCCTTTTAAGAGCTCAGTTGTATTTATCCATGAATCTTCAGTTATTTCTAAGGATTCAGATGCTTATGGAGTTTTATATTACCCATTATTCTTTTTTTCTTATATGATTTGTTTTCCCATTTTAAACATTTATGAAAGTCTGAGAATTCTGATGTCTGAATTCTGATTTAATTTTTAAGATGAAGACATTAAGAGATTGTTTCTGATCTCTGCAAAGATGAGACTCACCAAATGTTAGGCTACACATTAGATGGGAAACTGGAAGCCAGATATTTAATACAGACATACTGGGACTTGACTTGGGGATTCTTCCGTCTCCTTAATTAGTCTAGGGACTGAGGTGGGGGTGGTTCTGTACACAGATCATTATGATTTACCCTAGTGGTAAGGATTTTTTTTTTTCCTATTCCACCCCCTATTCCCATAGTTGGAAATAGTTTTTCCAACTATGTAGCTGACTCTGCTTGACATGACATTTATAAAGTGTAAGCGCTCAAAAGCTTTTCTGGTATAGTCTGAATCTGCGGCTGGCTCACACGTCCTTCCTATGTATTCTACTTGACGGCGTTCTCTGCTCTAGTCCTTTGCTCACTCTCTCCCTCTGCTTTCTGCTTCTGTGTATATCAACATATCTCAGGAGGCTAAAGATATTCTCTCACTAGTTTTCACTGTTGTGACTTCATGTCAGTTTCCATTCCTTTTCGAAATGGAATTTCAGGAGAAAATAATAGGGTAGATGTGAAATGCAATCTGTTTTAAACCCAGAGTTCTCTAGATGTCTTCTTTTAAATCTTTGACAAAAATAAAGGTAACAATTACATCCACTTGTCCCTTTGACGCGTAGGAAACTTATCTTACTCTGCCCTGATCCAGATTTGTAGCCTTATTTCTATCTCTGACACCATCTCCCCAGATAATACCTCTCGTCCACCTGCATGTTAGCTGTCGTGTAATTAGTACAGTCATGGATCCCCTGGAATATATCTAAAGTACACCTCCTAGCTTTTTCCAAAATGGAGATCCCAAAACTCATCTGCTATATTCTTGCCTTTAGTTTCCTGATTATTAAACAATTTGTTCTGCTTTATATCTTAATGCTTTTTGGCCACCAAGTTGCAGATGCTATCATGATGCCAACCTGACTTAACTGAACAGAGACCTCATCAGTGGACCCTGGACCACCACCTTTCCAGATCCCCGCCCCACTAGAGAAAGATAGGGTCAGGCTGGGAGTATGGATCAACCCGCCAATGTCCATGTTCAGCAGGGAAGCAATTACAGAAGCCAGACCTTCTACCTTCTGCATCCCACAATGACCCTGGGTCCATGCTCCCAGAGGGATAAAGAATAAGAAAGCTGTCAGGGGAGGGGATGGGATACAGAGTTCTGGTGATGGGAATTGCACATAATTGTACTCCTCTTATCCTGTGGTCTTTTTGATATTTTTTATTTTCTAAATAAATTAATTTAAAAAAACTAAATAAACAGAGAGGGGATCCAGAGTTACTTCCTCTGGTAGGGTGTACGCTTAATCATGAGCAAGGACCTAGGTTCAAGCCTCCAGTCCTCACATGGGCAGCTTCATAAACAGTGAAGCAGTGGTGAGGAACCTATTCTCTCCCTGTCTTTTTGTCTTTCACTTACTACCTGGAAAAAAAAAAAATTCCCAAGAGTTGTAGCATTGTGTCAGCATGAAGACTCTAGAAAAACCCTGTTGGCATAACAGCAACAAAATTAAACAAAAAAAAAGAAAAGGTAACATGATAGTAATCTCCACTTTCTAGAAGACACAGTTAAATCCAGTGAACAGAGATGAGCTTCTTACTGATGTCCCAGTGGATTTTCTAGGATTACACAAATTGTAACTCCATTTTGTGTTCATGCCTGCAGGATAGGAGATATATTTAGTTTTGGAAAATATACTCCTTTTAAGAGTTCAGTTGTATTTATCAGCCCCTCAATTATTTCTAAGGATTCGGATGTTTGTGGAGTTTTATATTACCCGTCATTATATTCTCACGTGTTATAACTATTCCTTTAGTCTTTAAAACTAGTATTACTTTGTTTTTTAGACTTCTTTATTTCTCGAGTTAGTTGGAGAGTGGGCCTTGTCATTTGTGTGTGTTTTTTTTTAACCATTAGGTTTTATCACAAATTTTATTTCATCGGTATAATAAGTAACACGTTGCATTTTAGTTATCTACCATTCTTTATTTTGTTAGTGGAAATAAACCATGAAGGAAAATTGACCTACTTCATCATCATAGTGACTTTTTTTTTTCACTTTAAGGATATGTTGAGTTAAATGATTTAATTTTAAATTTGTGTGAAGGATAATAGTCCTTTTTGTTTCATAACACACACATACACACACACACACACACACACACACACTGAACAGGGAAATATTCTTCTGCTGAAAATCACTAGATGACTCATTGGACTGCTTTTGAGGCTGAATAGATAGGATGTCTGGAAATATGGTCGTTTTGGGCAAAGGGAAATATTCCTGCTGGCTCTCAGCGTGTCATCAGAGCAGGCAGGCTATGCATCACATCAAGTCCACCAGAACAAGTTTCATTTTTCTCACAGCATTTGGGAAGAGATAGGTTAATGGCTACAGCATGAAGCCAGACATTTTTAGGAGGAGCCAGTAGAGCCTGATTTTGAAGCTGCTGAAGAGAGAGCACTGAATTAATTTTCTAGGGCTGCTGTAACAGAATGACTGTAACTATGGAAATTTATTATTATCTCACAGTTCTGGAGACCAAAGAACAGGATTCATGTGTTTTCAGGGTCGTGTTTCCTCTGGGGAAGCTAGAGTAGAATTTGTCTCACGCCTCTCTGATAGTTTCTGGTTATTTTCCTGTTAATCCTTGGCTTGTCGATAGATCCTTCCAAGCCCTGTCTCCATATTCATATAGTTTCTGATCTGCGTGTGTCTGCCTCTAAATTGCACAGTATTATGAGATTAGAAGATCCCATGACTCTAGGATGACCTCATCTTAAATTGGTTAGTTATACAAGCAATTATCTTTATTCAAATAAAATCACATTCTGAGGTACTAGGTTTTGGACTTTACCATATGAATTTTATGGGACAAAATTTAACCCATAGTAAGCATATACTATGAAGAATGAATTCTAGGGAACAGCTGGAGAGACCAAACTGACAAGAGTTGGGAAATTGGTCTACAATAATAGTGAGACATCTCTTACCGATACTGATGGACAGATGCAAAATAGCACTGCAAATGTGATTTTTTTTTTTCCTCCAGGGTTCTTGCTGGGGCTCTGTATCTGCACTATGAATTCACTGCTCCTGGCAGGATTTTTCTTTCCCCACCCCTTCATTTTATTCAATAGGGCAGAGAGAAATTGAGAGGAGAGGGGAAGAAGATAGAGAGGGAGAAAGAAACACCTGCAGACCAGTTTCACTGCTTGTGAAGCGCTCAGACCTGGGTGCTGTGCAAGCCCTTGGGCATAATGCCTTGTGTGCTTAGCCAGCTGCGCTTCTGCTCGGCCACTAAATACGAAGTTTTCTTAGAGCAAGAAGTTGAGTATTTGCACTTGGAAATTTTGTGATGTGGAGGTAGTAGGAGATCATGAGAATAATAATTACTTAAAATCAGAACGTTGGTGCTTCACGTAAATAAGAGTTGATGTATGCCGAATATAAATGGCATTAATGAAGTCCGAGTAGAAACGGGGTAAACTGTCTTCTTGTGTGAGTTTGGTTACAAATTAAGTACCCACCCTTACATGCAGAAAAGTCCATGTAAAGCTACAACTTAGCATTAATTGTCAGTATAACTGATTTAGAACTTCTGTTTGTGATCTGGGGAGATAGCATAACGGTTATGCAAAGATACTGTTATGCCTGAGGCTCCAGCGTGCCAGGTTCAATCCCCAGCATTATCATAAACCAGAGCTGAGCAGTCCTCTTGTATCTCTCTCTCTTGATCTCTCTCATTCTGATAAAATATTAAATGCATAAAAAGAAAAGTTTCTTTCAGAAATAGACAAAAAAAAAAAGAATTTCAGTTTGAAAGTTTGTAGTATTTTGACAGAAGACTTGGGTAAATACATAGTTCAGTTTGGGAAACTGAAATTATTTTCTGTTAAAACAAAATGCCCCTTCTCTGTGTGAATATTTACATTTTTACACTGGCTCTATCTTTTACTAGTGCTCTATCAAAGTCAACACTGCCCAAGGCTTATTGCTCTTGTCTGTCTGTCACCATAGCCAAGGGACATTCTTTGATTTGCGATAAATGCTCTTTTTGTTTATTCTCACTGCAGCTATATATGCATCTAATAACGAGCTGATGTAAACTTTAATTTTACTTAAACCGTTATTCTGACTAATTTCTTATTGGTATTGGAAAATATTGGGTTTTCTGTTTTAAAAATAATTTTAAATTATTTGCATATTTAGTGATGGGAGAGGCAGAGAGAACAAGAACGTCATGCTATTTATTATATGCAGTCTCACTTACATCTTGGATTTTTAAGAAAAATAGAATTTTCTATTTAATTGTAGTTCCATATATCTCCAGGATCTGTTTGTATTCATTCATTGGGGCTTCACTTTGCTAGGCTGACTT
Organism: Erinaceus europaeus; assembly: GCF_950295315.1. Taxonomy (NCBI): domain Eukaryota; kingdom Metazoa; phylum Chordata; class Mammalia; order Eulipotyphla; family Erinaceidae; genus Erinaceus; species Erinaceus europaeus. The sequence continues at coordinate 8,617,031 of NC_080179.1, read as the reverse complement.
TTTCCAATAATGGCGATAAACACTGGAGAACAGAGGGAGGGGCTAGGCAGTAGTATGCCCCGTTGAACACACATCTCACAGTGCAAAAAGACCTAGGTTCAAGCCTCTGGTCCACAGTTTCAGAAGGAGGCTTCATGAGTAGTGAAGCAGGTCTACAGGGCTCTCTCTCTCTCTCTCTCTTTCTCTCTCTCTCTCTCTCTCTCACACACACACACACACACACACGCACATGCACACGCACACGCACACGCACACACACACGACATTTTTCCTGTGAGAAAGGAACACAGAAAATTGAGTGACACAGAGAAGAAAACCAAACCAAACTGAGGCTGGTGAGTTCACTTAGTACACCAACTATTTTCCTGCCACAGAACTATGATATGTCCTAGAAATTGCCTTAAACAGAAAGAACAAAGGATCCCAAGATCAATTCGTAAACGTATATCATGTGTAATGGAGAAAAGCATCAAATTGGTAAATGTAAATACATAGAAGTTGACCAATTAAAAAGTCATACTTGCAGTAAAACTTTAATTATAGAGTAAATAATGTGTCAAAGGTTAAATATTTAAAGAAAATTGAATTCCTAAATGATTCACTTCACCAAAATATATTACAAATGGATGAAAATTACTTTTAGAAATGACATTATGAATATTTAGAATAAGAAAAGATGATTTTCATGTTTTATAAGGTTTTAGGTTTCTTTAAAATGTGATATGATAATTACTAGCTAAAAGTGAATACATTTTATGAAGGAATCTTTGAACATATTCTGAGAGCAGTCAAATGTTTTAAGTAATTCCAGCAAGCACACATAAATTCTATTTGTCTCATAACACAAGGATATTTTCACTATTCGAAATAAAACTCTTACCAATGAAAGTGAAAAAGGACAAAGCAAAAGAAAAAAATGAATGAAAAGTCATGGGAGAAGTGCCAATCACTGGGTGTAACGTCCCACAAAATGGCCAGGAGCATAAAGAACGGGGAACGAGATGATCTTGGGAGAGATGCAGGGCCAAGACAGGAAGGGGCAAGTTCTGTCTAGGCCCGTGCCACCCTGAATGCTGCCAATCTCATCCAACAAGGGCATATTCTAGTTCTGCCAACCATTTTATTTCCAGAATTGGCCACATGATCCTATCCACGTGCAAAGGGACAGCAACATACATATATAGTGTGTCTGTATGCCAGATATAAAAATATACATATGGCATACAATCACTTGATCCGCTATTTCATTCTAGGCATTCACGCTCAAGAAATTCTCCACATGAAGATACAGAGGTGCGTTAACAATGCTAGAGAACTTTGATTTTTACCCATCGAAGTGGATTTTACTAGCGATTTGGTAAAACGTTAACTTTCCTAACTTTTACACATTATATAAAATTTTCAGGACATAGACCTTCCTGCTATAGACAAGCTGTATTGTGAAGAAAACAGTAATTTCCAGACCCTGTGTATGGTACAACAGCATGGAAGTGGAATAACAGAAAGCAAACGATCATGTAGCAAAAATTTAGAACTTCATCTTCTTTGTTTCCCTTCACTAGAAGCCCAGTTAATTATTTTTTATAAAATACCTGTGCACGCTGATGCCAATGATTTCTTCTACTGTCATCGTGACCATCATGCTTCTAATGAGGGTCATCTCCAACATATACTAAGTTTTTGATCATATAAAGCTTCTTTAGTTCATTTGAAATATTCTGGGAAACAGTTTTATGATTTATGAAAGGTCTACATTTACATTCGAGAAAAATAAAATCACTTTCATAGCACTACATGGCTTCCAGGTCATGATAATTACCCAGTTTTCTGAGTTTCTTGAAAAAAAAATTTTTTTTTTAATTATCTTTATTTGTTTATTGGGTAGAGGCAGCCAGAAATCAAGAGGGAAGAAGGTGATAGAGAGAGAGAGACAGACAGACAGACACACCTGCAGCACTGTTTCACCACTTGCAAAGCTTTCCCCCTGCAGGTGGGGAGTGGGAGCTATAACCTGGGTCCTTGTGCATTGGAACATGTGAGCTCAACTAGTTGTGAGACTACCTGGCACCATCAGCTTTCTCGGTTTCTAATTTAAGTCGCTTTCTTGGACAACTAACTGCCTCTCATCTGTTAAGAAGTGCTTACAAATGTACATTGATTAAAATCTTCAACATTTTAAGAAATTTTGTATTTGGAATGTATGTCTGTGAAAAGATATTTAAAATCAAAACTTAAATAACACAATTATGATCATAGCAGTGGTTCCCCCTACCCACACCATCAACTTAGTCAACAGACACAATGTTTTGACTTTTCTAAAGATTGAGAATGCTGATATTTTCTGAAGTTGTTTGTATCAAGACACACCATCTTAATAATTGCAATATGTTTCAAACTGTACTTACTGCATATCAAGGCAAATCAGTCACCAACTTACGGAAAAAAAAAAGTACCAAGCCTATACTTATGGTTCAGTTCTTTGTTGAAACTGTATGTCAATAGCATCATTGTATTATTTAGAGCATTTCAAGGAACCATTTGCAAAGGACATTCAACCTGGCGCTACTCAGAGTAAGTTACAACTTAAAGGATCTTGCATTTGAAGAGTTTAAAACAGAAGATGGAACAATAGCCTAGACAAAAAGCAAGGACTGGAAATCTGAGAGGCTGAGAAGCTGTTAAAAAAAAAAAAATAGCAGTCTTGCTTTTAAGAAAATATAGATTTTTTTTTTTTCCCATAACATTAGACCTCAGGTCTTTTGCTTCAAAGTAAGAAAACAGATTTTGAAAGCTTGCAGTTCCGAGTGTAAACAGAACTAAACTTGCATGGGATATTCTGCTCTAACTGTTCCCTAAACTATTCTAATTAGTGGCAGGTCTAGACAACTACTCATTAACTATTCAAATGACTAGAAGGATTCCTAGTGGTAACAATTAGTAGGTGCACGGTGCCTGTTATGTTCTCCAAGAGTGTAGCTGGAACTCTGGAGAGCCTCACAGCTCCAGTGCTCTGTTTACTTCTTTCAGTTCTGCCAAATTCATCTCTCTCCAAATTGCCACTTGTGCTTTGCTCTGTACTTTACTAAATTTGATAATAAGACTATTTCACTTCCAACTGGTGCTTTTGCCGATTACTTAAAAACATTGCTTCCTCAAAACAAACAAAAAAAATCTTTCTACTTTCAGCCATTCAACTTTTCATAAATGCATAATTAAAAATAATCACACTCAATTCTCTCATGTTAGAATGCATTTAAATATCACATGTTGCAACTGAATTGAGTAGAAAAGGGAGAGGTAGTGTTGTTAACTACTTGCCCTTTTTTTTCCTTCAAATTTCTAACTTTTTATACAGATAAGTTCTAAGTAATACTCGTATTTGAACATCCATTCTTCCGGGGTGGGGCAATGAATTATTTTGAGTTTCACCTAGTTTTTGTGAAATGACTCACAGACTTTCACACAACTCTAGAACGGGTTCTCCTTACCCCAATGGTTGCTGTAAAGAAAATGCTGATACATGCAAGAGTGAGCATAAGGTCTCCTGAAATAGATACAAATACACATGGACATTTAAAAACTGTCAGTCATTAAATATTATCTTTTAAATAGCCATTATATATTTTTCATCATCTTTTATTGACAGCTCTGTGCGAAAGCCAATGTAGAAATAAAACAAATTGTTTTAATGGTTTATTTTTATTATATTATTTTAATTAAGCACTCGGGTTTATGGAGTCAATTTTAAGTGCGACTTGAATTTACGACTTCTTTATTAATTTTTTATTAAGTGTATTACTTAATAGGAAAGTATGATGATGAAATTCACAGAGTCCAGCTATATGGGATGTAGTTAGTTGGGAACCTGTGTATAGGCAGCGGGGCAATGGCACAGCTGGGTAAACTGCGCCTGTCAACAAGTGCAAGGACTCAGTTCGAGCTCCCGCTCCCCACCTGCAGGGAGGACACTTCACAAGGGATGAAGCAGATCTGCAGGAATCTACATTTCTCTCCCTCCCTCTGTGTCCCCATCCTCTTTACATTTTTCTTTGTCCTAGCTAGTAAAAATCAGAATATTAAAAAAAGGAAAAAACGGCCATCAAGACTGCCGGATTCATAGTGTTGGCACTGATCCCAGCAGTAGCCTCAGTGGCAATAAAAAATGAATATGCAAAAAAAAAAGAAGGAGAGGGAGGGGAGGGGGAGGGGGAGGGGGAGGGGGAGGAGGAGGAGAAGAAGAGAAGAAGAAGGAGGAGGAGGAGGGGGGGAGGAGGAGGAGGAGAAGGAGGAGAAGGAGGAGAAGGAGGAGGAGAAGAAGAAGAAGGAGGAGGAGAAGGAGGAGGAGAAGGAGGAGGAGAAGAAGAAGAAGAAGAAGAGGAAGAGGAAGAGGAAGAGGAAGAGGAAGAGGAAGAGGAAGAGGAAGAGGAAGAGGAAGAGGAAGAGGAAGAGGAGAAGAAAACTGTATACAGGGGCAGGGGTTTGGTGCGGACCATGCGGAATACACTCCTAAAAGAATACTCAGCTAAAATATTTGCTTGATACAGAAGTAGGATTCCAAGAGGTAGCCTGAAAATGCTTGACTGTCTTGTGAACCTGGTGCTTTATGTTTAGTCTTCTGTGATTTTGTGTGTAGTTTACTCTGGGTATTAAATAGAAATACTTTCCATTCCACAACATTAGTCAATGCAGAATTAATTGTGCCAAGGACTAAAAAGAAAAAGTTTGTAATATCTGAGTGGCTAACAGATACTTATTTACTTACTTAAAACAAAAGTTAAAAGTCTACTAAAATTAGCTTTAAGCGATTCATTTAGTTTTTCTTTTATAATTTGCTTTTGTTGGGAAAGTAACTTTTGAATGATTAATTTTCAGAATACTATTGCTGTTATTATATATTTATACACATTCCTAATTTGCACATGTAATTTGACATAACTCTTAAAGTAAATTAGATTTAAAAAATTTACTCTGCAAAGCTGCATTTAATTATTAGCCTTTATAATGTTCTCTCTTGTGTGGAATGTAGAGAAGTAAACAAAATGACATTGAAAGGGAGATAGTGACCAACGTGTCACACTCTCAGACTTGGTGAGAACTGTTGTGGCTATCAGAGGGAGTGAGTGGCAGAGGACGTTGCTAGAGGAGGGTGAAGTGACTTGCACATACCATGTGTGGGTTTGAAATGCTACTGCTGAAATATTATGATTTTGTTAGATACTGTTAAGTCACTTATAGGAAACAAGAACAGGAAAAGAAGACAGAGGGTGAATATTGAAGTAGGTGTGGCCTGTTGCAGCAAAGCCAAAGATACTTAAACAGAGAAGTTGAACACCTGAACCACAGCGCCTTCTGATGACCTAACAACAAAAGCACACTAAGTGAAGCAACTGAGAAATACACAAGACAGCAATGACAGAAAACCCAAATGACCACTCAGTTACAGAAAAAAAAAAAAAGGGTGTAGATACAATTCAGAAAACTCATTATGAAACCACTTCCAGAAAGTAAAGAGTCAGGAACTCAGTAGTCAATTTACCAAAGAATTACAAAGTATAGAGGAAAAAAGAAAAAAAAAAACGCAAACAGGACTGCAGGGCTAATGGACACAGTTTAGGTTGAAGTAAGAGGCCTCAGAAGTAGACACAACCAACACTCGCTGAATTTAAGACTCTTGGTGAGGAAAATGAGGAAAACTGGGAAATGTCAGGTGTTGGAGAGGTGGAGAAAAAAGAACTCTGCTACATTGCTGGTGGGGACGCATACTGGTGCGGTCCCTTTGGAAGGCTGTGTGGAGAGTCCTAGACAAATAAAAACGGACGTACCTTGTGATCCAGCAATGCCGTATTTGGGCACTTATCCAATGGACAGTCAAACACTCATGAGAAGAGACACACCATCCCTATGTTCAAAACTACACTATTCATACGAGCCAAAGAGTGGAAACAGCCTAAATGCCCGTTAACAGATGATTAGCTAAAGAAGTTATGGGATATCTATTCCATGGAATATATCTTGCAATCAAAAAGGTGATGTTGTGTCCTTTGGCACAAAATGAATGGAACTGGAGGTGATTATGCTAGTCTACAAGACCTTCATATTTTTAGATATATGGATTTGACTCCCCACTTTCTTTAAGGGCCTCAGCCTACCATGTGGATGCGTAAGTAGTCTTTTTTTTTTCCTTTCAATTTAGTATTTAATGAGAGAAAATTTATCTTCCATAACAAGCTATTCCCCAATTTACCCATTTCAACAATGTTATGTGAAGAAAAACTATTGAGTATGAAATAAATGTTATGTTTGCACAAGATACTTGCAAGATTACCAAAATGAACATTTTTTCATGAACTACTCTGCCATATAATTTTCATTATATTTAAATTTTCTATTATGAATAGTAAAGATTTAATTAACAATAATCTACTTAGTACTAATAAGCAGAACTGATTTTTACGTGCAGAAGATAGTTTTGAAAGTATTGTGTTCTTTTCACTGACACTTCATTAGAATTTAGATTATGGTGATCACAGTTTTGATCTTTTTTATTTGACAGGTTTTAAAAAACTGTATTTAGCTAATGGAAACCACTTAGATTTTCTAGAACTATTTTATTTTCTTGTCAATGATGAAAAATCTTAAAGACAAAATGATTATTTAAAAAATTGCAAAGACACGTTCTAGTTTGTATACACATTCAGTTTTAACAATCTACATCAGTGCCTATGATAAATTTCATAATAGTTCTATTTACAGTAGGAACATAATAACCATCCCTTATACACTATGTGTTCAACTTGCACACAGAAGAAAAAATATGACAGCATAAAACCACAGAGCCACCACCCCACATGTGTGGAAATGACCTCTATAAATATGACTGGGAACAACATGAGATTGGGAATGTGTGAAGAGAAAAGCAACTAACTGTCCTCTGTCAGTGTTTATGTTAGTGTAGCTTCTATAGAAAATTGTGTGGTAATTTCTTTAAAATCTAGAAGTATGAATAGCATATACTAATAAATACAATTCCTAGGATATTAAAGAATTTGAAAACACTAATTTGAAAGAGATATATGTATCCCTTTAAAAATTCTTTTAAAAATGTATTTATAGAATGGAAATATTGTCAAGACCACAGCATAAGAGGGGTACAATTCCACATAATTCCCACCACTGGAACTCCGTATCCCATCCCCTCCCTTGAAAGTTTTCCTATTCTTTATCCCTCTGGGAGTATGGACCCAGGATCATTATGGGGTGCAGAAGGTAGAAGGTCTGGCTTCTGTAATTGCTTCTCTGCTGAACATGGCCATTGGCAGGTCAATCCATACTCCCAGCTTGTCTCTCTCTTTCCCTAGTGGGGCAGGGATCTGGGGAGGTGGGGCTCCAGGACACATTGGTGGTGTGGCCATATACCCAGGGAAGTCCGGTTGGCATCATGGTAGCATCTGGAACTTGGTGGATGAAAAAATAGTTAAGATATAAAGCCAAACACATTGTTGACTAATCATGAACCTAAAGGCTAGAATAGTGCAGGTGAAGATTTGGGGTCTCTGCTTTGGAAAAAGCTAGTAGGTCTATTTTAGGTATATTCCAAGGGGTCCATGACTTTATTGGTTTTTGCCTGAGCCTGACATCTGATATGCAAGTGGACCCAGGTTATTGTCTGGCGAGATGGTGTCATAGTTGGAAAAAGGACTAGAAAGCTGGATCAGGAAAGAGAGTATCTTCCAAATATGGGGAAAGTATATAAATATTTTTAACTGTGAACTCTACTGGTTTGTTCTGAGGACCATATTCAGCACAGGAGCCTATGTGACCTCTGCATCCCTGTAGGTCTGAGATCATATGCTATGGTCATGGCTAGGAACATTCCAGGCTGCACTAATTTCAGGACCCATCTTCCTTGGGTGGTAGAGTATGTTGTCCAACCTCCCTTCAGAGAATGGAACAGTACCTACCATGTGTGTTCCACTTTGGACTGTGTCCAGAGATGTCAGGTGTGGAATGTCAACCCTCCAGCTTCATTACGCTGATGAGACCTTTCCTAGCTCATCGGACTCCTTAATTCTATGTTGGGTAGTGAACTTCTTAACAAAGCCTCAAAACATAGATATAGACCAGGGCTCATGAGATGGGGTATATGTGTACGTGTATCCATAAGTTAGGGGGAAATATATACCTTAAAGCAAAAATGCACAATAGTTTGCAGTGGCTCAATAAATGAAGCAAGCAAGTAGAAAGACCTAAAGAGACACCATAAAGTACCTAATCAAATAGTTTCTACTTAGACCTAAATACCCTCCTCAGCTACTTCCTATTATACCTCCCTCAGTCACTCCAAAGCTAACCTTGTCAGATAAAGTAAGGACTACAAAAGCTGAATAAGGGCAAGAGACTGGCATACTTTAATGATGACTTTTTGGTCACTATCAGGCCACCCCATCACCTGGGGCCGTAGACATGGAGTCCTGGGATTCCCACATTGACATGGGGCCTTGACCTCTAACAGATCCCCTCTCTCCATGGTCAATGGTCATCTCCATCAGGAACAACATAATGGACTCCTTTGTGGGCCCTTATAGGACCTTGCCCTCAATGTAACAGTATTCTTCATAATAACCAAGATATGGAAATAACTTAAATTCCCACTGTGAATATATATATATATATATATATATATATATATATATATATGTATATATATATAAATATAATTAGTGGAATACTCATTATATCACAAGTTAGATGAAATCTGCAAAAACGTAGGTGGAATGTGTAGTGATATCTTCAAGCACATTTAATCAGAAAATGACTGCTGCTAGTTGCTTGCACATGGAGAATACATATAATGCAAAATATCTAATAAATCACAACAAAATTACTTTTAGGCTCTAATAAAAATATGATTTTTCCCCCTTTTTGTTGCCCTTGTTGTTGTAGCCTTGTTGTGGTTATTATTGTTGTTGTTACTGATGTTGTTCGTTCGTTGTTGGGTAGGACAGAGAGAAATGGAGAGAGGAGGAGAAGACAGAGAGGGAGAGAAAGACAGACACCTACAGACCTGCTTCACTGCTTGTGAAGCGACTCCCCTACAGGTGGGGAGCAGGGGGCTCGAACTGGGATCCTTACACCAGTCCTTGAGCTTTGTGTCACGTGCGCTCAACCCACTGTGCACGTGGCACAACCGCCCGACCCCCAATATGATGGTTTTTAGAAGGTAAGGGGGTAGGGGCTGGAAGTAAAGGCAGAAGAGGTAGATCTGATCATGAAGATGGTACTGGGTCTTTGGATATGCATTTGGTCAGGCTTATACACATAGAGAATCGAAAAAATACACTTTAGATATTTAAAAAGTATTATATACCAAGGATAAATCAATAAAACTTTTATTTAAAAAGGTGTTTGTAATTTGACTAGATACAGTCCATAGTGTCCCATTTTTTTTAGTATGAATTGTTGAAGTATTTGATATAACAATCTTTATGAAGAATTAGAGTTTTATAATCTTTTAGAGTTAGATAATTTCTTTAGCATACTAAGTGGAAGAAAATATGTCAAACATTGTGTGTTTTCTTGTTTTTGTTTGTGTTTTTAGTCTTTCTTTAGCTTATTTTTTAGGTAGAGACAGAGGGAAGGAGAGAGTGAGAGGAAGAGAGGGGTAGAGAGAGAGAGGCTGAAAGAGACCACAGGACTGAAGCTTCCTTCCACAGCTCACCTGTGCAGTGTGCTGATTTGCCATGCACATGACCTAGATTTGGGCCTCATCTCCTCTGGGTGATGCACGTGACAGAGCAGTACACTAGCCAAGTGAGTTATTTCACAGGCCACAATCTTAAGTCCTTTTAGTCATGAAAACAAAGCTTAGAAGAACAAATCCAGACTAAGTAAGCGTTGCCAATGATTCCTTCATAAATACAGCCCTTTTCATTCCAGCTTGCAGTGGAGATAATACCAGGGACACGGGTGAAAATCTTAAGCCCACAAGAAGTTAGAGGGAAATTTATGGTAAATGAAGAACTAGTCAAAAATAAGAAGAAGAATAGGGCTTGCTTTGCAAAGCTTCAAAATCAGAATTCCATGCAGATGCATATTTCCAATAAGGAAGATCCTCCCTTCAGAAAATTCTGTAAATTTAAGTATGTGATAGCCTGGTAATTTGGGAGTTTTTGATTTTTAAGTATGAATCTTTAACAGTGATTTTCTTTTATTTATAACACTTATTTATGATAATAAGAGAGGAGCAAAGAGAGGAGAGTGTTGTGGCCCAATCAATCCTGGGCCTAACCTCAGAGCCCCTTGCTTCTAAGTGCAGTGCTCTGGTCACTGGTTGGCCTTCTGACCTGCAAAAGAGAATTTATTATTTCTAAAATCTTTAATCTTTAAAAAAAGTGTACTTTTTTTTTCTTTATGAAGGGGAGGGAGTGTTATGACAGGATAATGACAGTTGAATGGAGGAATTGTTAAGTCGAATAAACAATGAATATCTTGGCTTATTTCTGCAGTGCTAAGTTTATTCCATATTTTGCAGCAATATTGAATCCAGTAGAAAATATTGAAAGGGCTGGTGAAATACCCCCTTGAATAGGGTACTGCACTGCCGTATGTGCAACTCAGGCTTGAGTCCAGCCTTCCCTGAACTGAAGGGAGCATCGGTGTTGTGGTCGGTTTCTCTCTCTCTCTCTCTCTCTCCCCCTCCCTCTCTCTTCCTGTCTCCCCCTTTTCTCTCCCTGCCTATTTCTAAAAAATAAAAACAATAAAAACTAGGGGGGTGGGTGCTGGTGCATTGGTTAAGCTCACATAGTACAAATCCCAAGGACCCGTGCAAGGATCCAGGTTCCAGCCCCTGCTCCCCACCTGCAGGGGGGTCGATTCACAAGTGATGAAGCAAGTCTGCAGGTGTCTGTCTCCCCCCACCACTCTTATCTTCCTGCTTTCTCAGTTGCTCTCTGTCCTGTCCAATACAATGGAATAAATGGCTGCTAAGAGCAGGGGAATTGTATTGCCAGCACCTAGGTCCAGAGATAACACTGTGGGCAAAATAATAAATAAATAAAATTAACTAAATTAAATTTAAAATTTTTGAGGAGCTGGATGAGGGTACACCTGGTAGAGAGTTCATATTCCAATGATCAAAGACGGGGTCTAGCTTTGGGTCGCCACCTGTGGGGGGGGTTCACTAGCAATGAAACAATTCTGTAGGTGTCTCTCTTTCTCTCTCTATGTCTCCCTTCCTTCTCCATGTCTTTCTGTATCATAAATAAATATATAAATATTAAAAAATACTAGAGCAGTTGAAACCTAGAGTCAGATTTTGTGTTCTAATGCATTTCCTTGAAATTAAACATATAAATCCCTTGAAACATATGTATATTAATAAAGTTTACTTGTATGTAATTAACAATACTGAATTTCCTTTTTGATTTACACATTTATAACTTTTGAAATTCTGAGATAATTGTCTATCCATATACAAGAAATCATACATGGCTCGGGAGGTAGCTGAACTCTAGAGATGGGCACTTGTGAGCCTGTTGGAAGCTCTGGGTTCGACTGCTGGCTGCAGGTAACAGAGAGATACTATAGCATCTCTTTCTCTGTGAAATTCTTTTTTTAACCTTACATAAATAAATAATGTTGATTAAAAAACACAGTAGATCCAGACTCTTCACTCAAATTTTCCAGTGGAAGCACATCATGTAACTTTCATTTTGTTTACATATCCTCAAAAATCACAATCGTTAAGTGCATGTGGTGCGAAGCACAAGGACCAGCGTAAGGACCCCAGTTCAAGCCCCTGGCTCACCACCTGCAGGGGTGTCACTTCACAGGCGGTGAAGCAGGTCTGCAGTTGTCTATCTTTATCTCCCTGTCTCTGTCTTCCCCTCCTCTCTCCATTTCTCTCTGTCCTATCTAACAATGACGACATCAATAACAACAACAACAATAACTACAACAACAATTAAAAAAATAAGAGCAGCAAAAGGGAAAATAAATTTAAAAAAAAGAAAAGAATCCGGTTCGAGCCCCCAACTCCCCATCTGCAGGGGAGTCGATTCACAGGCAGTGAAGCAGGTCTGCAGGTGTCTATCTTTCTATCCCCCTCTCTGTCTTCCCCTCCTCTCTCCATCTCTCTCTGTCTTAACAACAACAATAACAACAGTAAAAAAAAAACAGTCAAGAAGTTGACATTGATACTATCCATAGATTTTATTCAGATTTTTGTCAGCTTTACAAGCAATCATTTGTATAATTGTTGTGATTTCATAGTTAGGTCTATGGAATTTTGTGGAATGTATTTCAGTTAATAGTATCACCAACAATATAAAATATGTAATAGTAATATTCAAAAATTGCTTCTGCTACCATTTTATCTATCATCAGGATAATCGATTGTTTTATAGTCAGAGTATAGACCACCTTAAGTTCAGGAAACTATATGATCATGTAGAATATACTATTCTTGCTTTATTTTAGTATTCTAATTTCCTTAGGAACCATTGAAATGATTGCTTATTTCAGTCATTTGTTCATTCTTTGGTATTCTATTGATTTTCTTTTCTAATGTGATTTTAATATTAGTGGTTCAACAGCGGTTTACAGAATTATAAGATTTTCAGAGTATATTTTCACATTCACATATGTGTGTGTAATTTTGAGGACATGTAAACAAAGTGAAAGTTATAGGATGTGTGATAATCTAATACCTTCGTAGGCTGTTTTTTATCCTTATGGAAATGTCTTCTGCTATGAAAGTAATAATGGATTGAATGTAGGTCCACTTGTTTTGGTAATTTTTTTTTATGGCTGAATGGTTTCCATTATATGTTTGTACCATAATTTGCATTGCTCAAAATTGGGAGGTTGTATGTTTCAAATAAATTATCCTTTTCTTCCAACTTTCTTTACCTCTGGTGTCTGTTGTGATTTCTTGCCTTTTGTTTGTTATTTGGCTAGTAAGAGTCCTCTACTTTTTTGTTTGTTTGTTTGTTTTGTTAGTCAAACCAAAGTCTTAGTAATTTTGTTAACTCACTCAAAGAACCAGTTTCTAGATTCATTAATTTTGTGCATTGTTTTTATTTGTTGCTGTTTTATGTTACTTATGTCTTCTCTAATTTTTATTATTTCATTTCTTCAATCCATTGGCTTTATGTTTCCTTTTGTTTTCTTTTTCTTTTTTTTTTCCCCCTTCCAGGGTTATTGCTGGGCTCAGTGCCTGCACCATGAATCCACCGCTCCTGGAGGCCATTTTTTCCCCCTTTTGTTGCCCTTGTTGTAGCTTCGTTGTGGTTATTATTATTGCCCTTGTTGACGCAATTCGTTGTTGGATAGGACAGAGAGAAATGGAGAGAGGAGGGGAAGACAGAGAAGGGGAGAGAAAGCTAGACACCTGCAGACCTGCTTCACCGCCTGTGAAGCGACTCCCCTGCAGGTGGGGAGCTGGGGGCTCGAACCAGGATCCTTACACCGGTTCCTGTGCTTTGCTCCACATGCGCTTAACCCACTGCGCCACCGCCCGACCCCCTTGTTTTATTTTTTCTAACTACTTAAATCATTTAGTTAATTTTTGAGCTTTTTTTGTTTATTTGTTTCCTAATGTGTGCCTGTATACCTTTACGTTTCCCTTAGTACTGCTATCACAGTTTCCCAGGTATTCTGATAACTTGTATCTTCATTTTAACTTATCTTTAGGGGCATTTTAATTTCTCTTTGTTCCAGTAGTTAAGTACAGTGCTGTTGAGTCTCTGCATTTTGGGACTTTCTCTAGCTTTCTGCTTAGTTTGAATGTTAGTTGTTCTTGTTGTGATCAGAGTGGATGCTTGGAATGATTTTGACATTTTAAAAATGTATTGATGCTGTCTTTGTGACCTGATACATGGCCAGTACATGAGAATGTCCCTTGTGGGTTTGAGAAGAATGTATATTCTACTTTTTTGGCATGAAGAGCTCCAAAGATGTCCAGTAGGTCTCACCTATCTATCTATTCATTCAATTCTATCTTTCTTAGTTTTCTGTGTGGTTAATCATCTATTTGGGAGAGCATAGTGTTTATGTATTAATGTATTGCTGTCGATGTACTTTCTCAGTTCTCTCAATGGCTATTTTGCATACTTTAGGCCCCTTCATCTGGTAGATAGATAATGATTGTTATTATTTCCTCATGGTTGATTGATCCCTTAAGCATTAAGTGATGTCCATTCCTATCTTAATTCCTAAAATCTATTGTGTCCATAATAAGTATGGGTGTTCCCTGGCATTTTTTTTGTGGCCCATTGGTATGTATAATGGCTTTCCAACTTTTCACTTTGAGTCTATTTCTTTCTTGATGAATCAGATGAGTTTCTTGCAGTCAGCATATGGTTGTGTTGTGTTTCCTGTTCCATACTCCTACTCTGTCTTTGAATGGTTGAATTTAGACCATTGAATGAAATTAACAATTTATGATATTTCAAAGCTATTTTTATGTATTTGTGTGTGTGTGTGTGTTTTAAGTCTGTTTTTTTTTGGGGGGGCTATGAGTCCCTTTAGAACTTCTTGTAACAGGGGTTTGTTAATGATAATTTCTTTCAGCTGCTCCTTGTTTAAAATAGTCTTTCTGGCTTCATCCATTCTTGTGGGATAGGCAATTCTAGGTTGAAAGTCTTTCTCATTTAGAACTCGGTACATATCTACCACTCCTAGAGACTTTTTTCCTCTTTTCATCTATTTGATAGGACAGAGATAAATTGAGAGCAGAAGGGGAGATAGGGAGAGAGACAGATTGACTCCTGCAGACCTGCTTTGCTGCTTGTGAAGTGTCTCCACTGCGGGGCGGGGGGATGGGTACTCACACCTGGGTCCTTGTATGGGTCCTCATGTATAGGACTATGTTCACTTAACTGGGTGCTTGACTGCCTAGTCCCCCAGAGTAAGGTCTTGACTATAATATTAACTTCAGATATTTTGTCTATTTTTTAATCTATATTTCTAGTTTACTTTGATGTGTGTCTTATATTATTGTAGGAGAAAATGGAAGTGGAAAATATTTGAGGGTAAATAGTGAGAAGGTACCAGGGAATAGGTTCTAGAGCATCAGAAAATGTTTTAAGTGAAATGACTTTGAAGTCAGACGTTACAATCTGGACTCTGCCTCTTATTATCTTTGTGGTTTGAGGTAAGTTACTGAACCTATCTTCCCACAGATTTCTTTTCTACAAAATGGGGAAGTAATCACACAGTTTCCATAGAAACAACAATTAGAACGATACCTCACTCACTGCAAATGCTGTCTTAGCTATTTGTGAGTTGCAGGACAAAAGGCTTCTTATCTACAAAAACTTTAGACAGAAATAATTTCAATGTGGTAAAGCATTCAGTTTTAAAATTCTTAAAACATCTTAGAGAAATTTTTTTTCATAAGTAGATTATAGAGTTCAAATTGGATCAAGGCTATAGAAATACTTATTACAAAGGGTACTTTAAAATCTCCTCCAATTGGATCACTGCATGATCTAATTTAAAAGTTTGACTTTTTTCCTTAGGGTTTTCTAGAGGTCCTCATTATTATTACTCTCATTCCTATAAGCACTGACCTTATCTGAATAATCATCGTAGAATAGTAGAATAAAAGAAATATCACTGAGGACTTCATTCTAATTGTAGGCTACTCACTTACTAGAAGTGATTTTGTCTGACTTTATAATATTATTTCATAATTGAAACATTGTAATTTCATTTTTCATATACATTTAAAAATATTAGTGATTTACAAAATTACAAAATAGCAATTCTACACCGTTCCCACCATCAGAATTCCTTGTCCCCATTCCCCCTATTGGAACCTGCAGTGATTCTCCCAAGGTCAGATTATGTTTTGACTATTATTTCTGTAACTTTGTGTCTGTCTGTCTATCTACTATCTATCTCTATCTATCTATCTATCTATCTATCATCTACCTCTATTTCCCATTTTTTCCTATGGTCCTCTTTTCCCGTCCATTTTAAGACACAGCTATACCGATTACTACTTTAAAATGTCTTTTCTTATTTGCTCTTCTCTCTCTGGGTCTTGACAGAATAGGACTTTAGAGCCCTCTAGCCATATTCCCTTAATATTTTCCCCCCTCTGGTAATATGGACCAAAATACTTCTTGGGGTGTAGAAGCTGAAAGATCCAACTTCCCTAATTGCTTCTCTGCTGGACATGGACGTTGGCAGGTTAATCCATACCCCCATTCTGTTTCTATCTATCCCTAGTGGGGTAGGGTTCTGGAAAGATGAGGTTCTGGGACACATTGGTAAGGCCATCTGCCCAGGGAAATCAGGATCGAATCAAAGTAGCATCTGGAATTTGGTGTCAGAACAGAAGTGAGTTATAAGGCAGGAAAAAATGTTTATAAATAGGAACCAGTAAGTAATATCATTGCTGCTTTATAGTGAGGGCAGGGTCCTGGAGAGGCACTTGAAAGGGTTTATGATGACATTCCTGATGGATTTTTACCAGTGATGGTGGAGTGAGTGGTCTATAATAGGTCTAGCCCCACTGTACCAGCAGAGGAGTCTTAGGACATCTTGACTTGAGCCCTAGGTGATGGGTGGCCTAGTAGTGACTGGACAGACCACCATTAAATGATCCTCTCTGTTGCCCTTATTCAACTTTTTAGTCCCTTCTTTATCTGATGAGCTTGGCTTTTTCTCCCAGCTTGTAAAGTATTGTCACTTGTTATATCTAAATTTGTCTGGGGTTTCTGGTCTCAAGTTAGGGAGAAAATACCCCTAGGATTTTAGTGCGGTCTAAGTTAGCTTTGAACTCAGGACCTCATGCTTCAGAGTCCAATGCCTTTACCACTGCGCCACCTCCTGGCCCACTTTTTTTTTTTTTTTTTTTACTAAAGAATAACTAAGGAACTATTCTTAGTAAATATTTTACTGTTAACTTTAGAAATTTTATGAGCTTTTCACCATGAATTGGTCACATATTAATTTATCTCTATTTTGGGAACACATACAATTATGTACAATGGCAACTCAGTGGTCATCACTAATTGGTTCCAGAAGGCATAACAAGTGGCAAAAAATGACAAGTACCAAATGAAATTTTCCCATAAGGAGTAAAGAAAATTGAAATAATGTTTCTGATCTCAGAAATTTCATATTTTACTTGGGAATTTTTTAAAAAGAATCTATTTATGAGAAAGATAGGAGGAGAGAGCGAAAGAACCAGACATCACTCTGGTACATGTGCTGTCGTGGACTGAACTCAGGACCGCAGGACCTCATGCTTGAGAATCCAATGCTTTATCTACTGCACCACCTCCTGGACCACACTTGGGAATTTTTTATTTAAATAACTGGAAAACAGGGAATTGGGCGGTAATGCAAAGGGTTAAGTGCACGTGGTGCAAGGACTGGCCTAAGGATCCCAGTTCAAGCCAACAGTTCCCCACCTGCAGGGGAGTCCCTTCACAGGCAGTGAAGCAGGTCTGCAGACGTCTGTCTTTCTCTCCCCCTCTCTGTCTTCCCTTCCTTTCTCCATTTTCTCTCTGTCCTATCCAACAGTGATGACATCAATAACAACAACAATAACTACAACAACAATAAAAAATAAACAATGGCAACAAAAGGGAAAATAAATGAATTTTTAAAAAACTTGAAAACTAGATAGTCATAAAAAATATAATAATTAGATAAAATAAATCTACCTTCCCCTGACCTGTAGTGAAGAGTTGATAGTCCTATGAGATGGTGATGAGGTAAAGGAGAAGGAAGAACCTTGCGATGTAAAGGCCACTTGAAGAACCTTGGAGAAGGGGCTGAGCTACAGGTGGTGCTGGGAGCAGCCTCTCTCTCTCCCTGCAGGCTGATGGCCTCCCCTTGCCTCTTGTGGCCTCATCTTGTGGTAGACAGTGGGTGACATGTGCATCTCTTTCTTCTTTACCCTGATCATGTCCTGGAGAACTGAGCATGGCTACGGCCCTGATCTGCTCATTCAGGCCATTTCTTGCAAGAGGGGGCATTGGTATTGCCAGTCTAGGAACCGTCTGTCTCCGGCCCTTGTCCTGACGCCAGATCCTTTCCCTTTTAATACAGAAGCTGCTGGAAATGCAAGATATGGCTATGAGATCCAGCCAGAACATTTTTTGAATCTTAGAATGCCTTTTACAGCAGGGTCATCCTACCACGTGACCAGGGACTACTGGCAGAAGGAAGAGACTAGCAGCAGTCACCTGGCATACCATTGGGGGTGGTGGGGTGGTACACCGACCTTACGCAGTGGCTGGCATTGTTGAAGGCCTGGCTTCTGTGTAGAAATGCATGACCTGTCACAGTATGTCTACTGGCAGGCCAGATGGTACAAAGTAGGCCAGTTCTCAGAATCCTTGCTGATTTGGGGGAGTCTAGAAAGCCTGGCTGGGCCTAGACAGAGTGGGGAGCAAGCTTTCCCCCCAAAGAGGCTGTTACCTTCTGGATGGTGCCCTAGACACGGTAGATGCAGGCCAAGGAGAAGTGGTCCTGTACTTATTCATACTATGGTGTTGTCAGAAAAATCGTGACATAAAAATACACAAAGTCCTATGTTTTTCTTTTTTTAAATATTTTTGTTATCTTTATTTATTTATTTTATTTATTTAAGAAAGGATTAATTAACAAAACCATAGGGTAGGAGGGGTACAACTCCACACAATTCCCACCACCCAATTTCCATAACCCACCCCCTCCCATGATAGCTTTCCCATTCTCTAGCACTCTGGGAGCATGGACCCAGGGTCATTGTGGGTTGCAGAAGATAGAAGGTCTGGCTTCTGTAATTGCTTCCCCGCTGAACATGGGCATTGACTGGTCGGTCCATACTCCCAGTCTGCCTCTCTCTTTCCGTAGTAGGGTGGGTCTCTGGGGAAGCTGAGCTCCAGGACACATTGGTGGGGTCTTCAATCCAGGGAAGCCTGGCCAGCATCCTGGTGGCATCTGGAACCTGGTGATTGAAAAGAGAGTTAACATAAGAAGCCAAACAAATTGTTGAGCAATCATGGACCCAAAGGTTGGAATAGTGAAGAGGAAGTGTTAGGGAGGTACTCACTGCAAACTCTAGTGTACTTCTGCTTTCAGGTATATATTTTGCAGTAGTTTATGGATACGTGTGAACATAAGCTCTCTCTCACAGAAACTGGTGTATATCTAGGTTATGGGACTTTGTTAGAAAGTGAACCACCTGAGATGAAATTAGAGTGTACTATAAAAGGAAAGGTCTCACCCGAGTAATGAAGCTGAAGGGTTGTCATTCCACACGTGAAGTCTCTGGACACAGTCTGAGGTGAAGCATGTTGAGGTGGCAATCGTTGCATTGGTTAGGTTGTGATCGGCGGATGCAATATTATTTGATATGGATTGGGAGAGGCATACGGGAAAGTGGGCCCTATCCAAGGGTTCCAGGACTGGGGGAAGTAGGGGCTCTATAGTGGAGATGTGAGGTTCCTGCTGTCTTAGGGTTCAAAAAGACAATCGATAAGTTAATGTTATCATCACATTATTTGGTAATTGGGTTAACTTTGAAAAGTCCTTTTGTTATGGTTTGCTGTACAGTATCCAGTATCTTGTATATAGCTGTGCTATTGGATGCTTCTAATCTACTTGGTCTAGGCTTTTGAGAGAGTCCGCATATCAAATACACAGCCTTATATTAAAAATATTCAGTTTGTGTTTTGAAAAACTTTCAGACATACAATTGATTTTCCCCCTCTCATATTAATTAACTACTGATTTATATGTCTACATTTTGCTAGGAGTGTACGTAAACACCATTCCCACCACCAAAAGACTGTGACCTATCCCTCCCACCCACTCCCACCCCCCACTGGCCCAGGAAGCTGCATGTCTACCTCTCACCACAGGGTTTTTACTTTGGTGCCCTACTTAAAATTTGGTCAGGTCCTGCTTTTAGTTTCCCTTTCAGATCTTCTTACTCAACTTCTGTTGATGAGTGGGATCATCCCATACTCATCTTTATCTTTCTGACTTAGCTCACTTAACATAATTCCTTCTAGCTCGGTCCAAGATGGGTCAGAGAAGGTGGGTTCATTGTTCTTGATAGCTGCATAGTATTCCATTGTGTATATATACCACAGCTTTCTCAGCCACTCATCTGTTGTTGGGCACCTGGGTTGCTTCCAGGTATTAGCTATTATGAATTGTGTTGCTATGAACATAGGAGTACACACCTCTTTTTTTTTGGGTGTTATGGAGTCCTTGGGGTATAACCCCAGGAGAGGAATTATTGGATCATATGGAAGGTCCATGTCTAGACTTTGAGAGTTTTACAGACTGCTCTCCACAGAGGCTGTACCAATTTACATTCCCACCAGCAATGTAAAAGGGTTCCTCTGTCCCCACAACCTCTCCAGCATTTGTTGCTGCTGTCCTTTTTGATTTATGCCATTCTTTCAGGAGTGAGGTGGTATCTTAGTGTTGTCTTAATTTGCATTTCTCTGACAATCAGTGACCTAGAGCAGTTTTCATATGTTTTTTAGCCTTTTGGATCTCCTTTGAGGTGAGGTGAATGTTTTGTTCATATTCTCTGCCCATTTTTGGATGGGGTCATTTGCTTTTTTGGTGCTAAGTTTGCTGAGCTCTTTATATATTTTGGTGATTAGTTTCTTGTCCGATGTATGGCATGTGAAGATCTTCTCCCATTCTGTGAGGGGTCTCTCTGTTTGTTTAATAGTTTCTTTGGATGTGCAGAAGCTCTTAAATTTGATGTAGTCCCATTGGTTTGTTTCTGCTTTAATCTTCCTTACAATTGGGTTTGATTCATCAAAGATGTCCTTGAGGTGTAGGTGGGAAAGTGTTTTACCAATGTTTTCCTCTAAGTATTTGATTGTTTCTGGTCTGACATCTAGGTCTTTGATCCATTTGGAGTTGATTTTTGTTTCTGGTGAGATACAGTGGTTCAATTTCATTCTTCTGCATGTTACAACCCAGTTTTCCCAGCACCATTTATTGACGAGAGCCTCCTTTTTCTATTTAATCCTTTGGGTCCCCTTATCAAAGATTAGATGTCCATAGGTGTGAGGATTTATTTCTGGGCTTTCAATTCTGTTCCACTGGTCTGTGTACCTATTTTTGTTCCAGTACCATGCTGTTTTGATGATGATGGCTTTATAATATAGTTTAAGGTCTGGGAGTGTGATGCCTCCATTACTGTTTCTTTTCTTCAAGATGGTTTTGGCAAATCTAGGTGTTTTCAGGTTCCAGATAAATTATTGTAGTGTTTGTTCTATTCTCTTAAAGAAGCTTGATGGAACTTTGATGGGTATTGCATTAAATTTGTATATGGCTCTGGGGAGAATATTAATTTTGATGATATTTATTCTTCCAATCCATGAGCATGGGATATCTTTCCATTTCTTGGTTTCAGTTTCTATTTCCTTGAGTAGCGACTCATAGTTTTCAGCATACAAGTCTTTCACTTCTTTGGTCAACTTTTTTCCTAGGTATTTGATTGATTTTGCTGAAACAAATGGGAGTGATTTCTGGATGTCTTCTTCTTCAGATTTAGTGTTTGCATAAAGAAAAGCCACTGATTTTTGTACATCGATTTTGTAGCCTGGTACCTTGCTATATTGCCTAATAACTTCCAGTAATTTTTCTGCTGGATTCTTTAGGTCTTTCTATGTATACTATCATATCATCTGCAAATAGTGAGAGCTTGACTTCTTCCCTTCCAATCTGTATTCCTTTAATTCCTTTCTCTTGCCTGGTTGCTGTGGCAAGAACTTCCAATACTATGTTGAAGAGTAACAGTGACAGTGGACAGCCCTGTCTAGTCCCCGATCTGAGGGGGAAGGCTTTCAGCTTCTGTCCATTGAGTATGATGTTGGCTGTAGGTTTGCTATATATATATACTCCACTATCTTGAGGAATTTCCCATCTATTCCCATTTTTTGTAGAGTTTTGAGCATGAATGGGTGTTGGATCTTGTCAAAGGCTTTCTCTGCATCTATTGAGATAATCATGTGGTTTTTGGCTTTGCTTTTATTGATGTGGTGAATGACATTGATTGACTTACGGATGTTGAACCAGCCTTGCATTCCTGGGATGAATCCCACTTGGTCGTGATGAACAATCTTTTTGATATGTTGCTGTATCTGGTTGGCCAAGATCTTGTTTAATATTTTGGCATCTATGTTCATCAGAGATATTGGTCTGTAATTTTCCTTTTTTGTTCTGTCCCTATCAGCTTTTGGTATCAGGGTGATGTTGGCTTCATAGAAGGTGGAAGGGAGTATTCCTGTTTCTTCAATCTTATGGAATAGTTTAAGAAGTATGGGTATTAACTGTTTCCTGAAAGTTTTGTAGAATTCGTTTGTGAAGCCATCTGGTCCAGGACTTTTGTTGTTGGGGAGATTCTTAATAACGGTTTCAATTTCTTTGTCTGTGATTGGTGCATTTAGATTTTGTAGTTCTTCTTGGTTCAGTTTTGGAAGGGCATATGTTTCTAGGAATTGTTCCATTTCTTCCAGATTCTCTAGCTTGGTGGCATATAGTTCTTTATAGAAGTTTCGCAGGATTCTCTGGATTTCTGTGGTGTCAGTTGTGATATCTCCTCCATCGTTTACAATTCTATTAATTTGAGTCTTCTCTCTTTTTTGTTTGGTGAGTCTGGCTAGGGATTTGCCAATTTTGTTTAATCTTTCAAAGAACCAACATTTGGCTTCATTGATCTTTTGTATGGTTCTTTTATTTTCGATGTTGTTTATTTCTGCTCTAACTTTAGGGATTTCTGTCCTTCTGGTTGCTTTAGGGTTCCTTTGTTCCTCTTCCTCTAAGTCCTTGAGGTGTGCATGAAGGTCGTTCATTTGAGCTTCTTCTTGGTGTTTAATATGTGATTGTATGGCTATAAGTTTCCCTCTCAGTACTGCTTTAGCTGTTTCCCAAATATTTTGATAGGTTGTGTCTTCATTTTCATTAGTTTCCAGGAACATTTGAATTTCCTGCTTGAGTGAGTCTCTGACCCAGTGGTTCTTAAGGAGTATGTTGTTTAGTTTCCAAATTCTGTGACTTTTAATAATTTTCTGTTTGTTATTAAATGTTAGTTTTACTCCACTGTGATCTGAGAAGATACTTGGGATGATTTCAATGCTCTTGAATTTATTGATGCTGTCTTTGTGGCCTAACATGTGGTCTATCCTTGAGTATGTGTTATGTGGATTTGAAAAGAAGGTGTATTCCAGTTTTTTGGGGTGGAGGAGTCTGAAAATGTCCAAGAGGTCTAGTCTGTCAATCTCTTCTTTCAATTCTCTTGTATCTTTGTTGGTTCTCTGCTTTGTTGATCTGTCTAAGTGTGAGAGTGGGGTATTGAAGTCTCCCACTATTATTGTATTACTATTGATGTATTTTTGAAATTCTTTCAGTAGGTGCTTAATGTATTTAGATGGTCCCTCATTGAGTGCATAGATGTTAATAATTGTTAAGTCTTCTTGGCTGATTGATCCTGTAATCATTATGTAGTGTCCTTGCCTATCTTTTATTACTTTATTTAATTTAAAATCTATCGTGTCTGAGATGAGAATGGCTGTTCCTGCCCCTTTTTGTGGTCTGTTAGCCTGTATGATAGTTTTCCATCCTTTCACTTTAAGTCTGTGTTTATCTTGTTGTGACAGATGGGATTCTTGCAAGCAGCATATGGTTGGGTTATGTTTTCTGATCCATCCCCCCACCCTGTGCCTTTTGATGGGTGAGTTTAAGCCATTGACGTTTATTGATATTATGGATTTAATGTATTGTAGTGCCATTGTTCAAAAAAATTTTGTTTGCTCTGATATATTGCCAGTATTATAGTGATGTTCTTGTTTATAAGAGGTATTTTAGAACCTCTTTCAGGGCCGGCTTGGTGATGGTTGCCTCCTTTAACTGTTGTTTATCTAAGAAGGTTTTGATCCCTCCATCTAGTTGGAATGAAAGTCTAGCAGGATATATTATCCTTGGTTGAAACCCTTTTTCATTCAGGGCTTGATATCTTGCCATTCCCTTCTGGCTTTTAGAGTTTGAGTGGAGAAGTCTGCAGATAATCTTATGGGTTTTCCCTTGTATGTGACTTTTTGTTTCTCTCTTGCAGCCTTTAGGATCCTTTCTTTATCCTTACTTCTTCTCATTGTGACTATGATGTGTCTTGGTGTCTTCAGGTCTGGGTTGATTCTGTTTGGTACTCTCTGGGCCTCTTGAATCTTGATGTCCTTTCTGTTATTCAGGTCTGGGAAGTTTTCTTATATTATTTCCTCTAGCATGTTTGCTTCCCCTTCCTCTCTTTCTTCCTCTGGCAGGCCAATTATATGAATGTTACTTCTTTTGAGATCATCCCATATGTCTCTGTTGTTGTTTTCAGTGTCTCTCAATCTCTTTTTAAGCTCTTTCACCTCTTTCTTCATTTTCTCTAGCTCATCCTCTGTCTGACTAATTCTGTTTTCTGCTTCTGTTTGTCTGCTTTCCCTTGCCTCAGCTTCTTTCTTCATTGCAGCTATTTCAGCTTTCAGTTCTCTAATTGCCTCAAGATAATCAGTATTTTCCTTGGGGGTCTCAACTGTTGTTTCCCTAATACTGCCATTCCTTTCCTCCAATGTTGTTTTCATTTCTGTGATTAATAAGTTTATTATTGCTTGCATACTTTTCTTATCTATGGTTACTTCTGGCTGATTTGTAGTTTCTTCTGGGCTCTTGTCTTCATTCATTGGAGTAGCAGTTTTATTTGTTTTTGATCTACCCATTTTTTTTATTTATGTGTTTCTTTTTTTTTATACTCTGTTGTTCCTCAGTTGTTGTGTCGTGAGTACAAGTAACACTGTACTAAATACCTTTATGACAATTGCACTCATCAACCTCAGGAATTACAGTAGCAACTGAAGCAAGTATTGAAGTAGTTTGATCGTTACCAGTTAGCCAAACTATTTTTCCAGTCCGTGAAAAAATCGTAACCATATCCCAGTGAAGAAAGAGAAAAGAAAGAAAGGATAGCAAGAATAGACAATTATGCAAATCTACTATCCACTGTATATTCTAGGGGTAACAAGAGGGGAAAGGGAACTAGAGCAGAGATACACACATAGAGAGTCCACTCTGAGTCAGATTTCTTCCCCAAAATAATTCACAAATTCAGAAAGGCAAAGAAGAAGGAAGAAGTGTATGACAAGATTAAAAAAAAAGAGAGAGAGAGAGAGACAAGAGAGAGAAAAGGGAAAAGATAAGAAAAAGAGCTGTAATTAAAGAGCAGTGAAAGGAAATTCCCAAATGTATATCAGTGAATTCAAAAAAGCACACTGTTTGTTGGTGTCGGGGCTGGGGGCTGTGATTTTGGAAGCTGTAGGATTAAGGAAGAAGGGATGACAAGAATGAGAAAAAGAAAAAAAAAGAAAGAGAGAGAAAAAAAGAAAAAGAACAGTCATAAAAGGGCAGTGAAAGGAAAGGGTTTTTTAAAAAAATGTATTTATTTTTAATTATTTAATTAGCTATGTGGGGTGAGGTGGGGGGGTGGCTACTTAGAAAGAAAAAAGGCCAGAGGTTTCAGAAGGGTATAGACTTAGAATTAATGATACTCCCTGGTGGGACAGGAATTTGGTAAAGAAAAGGACTGGTTATGGGGGGGGGGGCGGGAAGGAGGTATGCTTGAAAATTAAAAGAAAGAAAAAAATTTTTTTTTCCTTTTTTTTTTCCCCCTTTTTTCCCTACTCTAATTCTTAACCTAAATTAAGTTATAGTCCCCTCCTTCGTGTCGCCGCTAGGACCCCTTATTGACTGGCCTGCTAAAAGCAGAAAATCCTACCGTTTCCAGGAGATGTGGTCAGAGCTCAGCCACCAGCAGCTTCTCAGTCCGCCATCTTCCGGGAACCCCCCCTCCCCCCGAAGCTTTTTTAAAGGATTTCTCAAAGATGAAAACTAGCTCCAGGTCCTTTTGATCCAATGAGAGCTGTACTCAAGGTTGTCCTTGGATCCGCCCTCAGGGTCGCGGTGGTCCCCGGAGACTCCCAAGAGAAGGCCCCTGAGCTACAGTGCTCCCTCCTGGTCCTCTGCCGGCCACCCAGCAGCGCTCTGCAACCGGCGGAGGAGCCACCTTCCCGGGCCGAGGACAATGCGCGGCCCACCCGCCTTGCCCGCCACAGCCTGGGAAGTCTGGAGCAGCCTGCCTGCTAGTCCGCACCACCTCTACTCTAATTCTTGACCCAAATTAAGTTATAGTCACCTCCTTGGTGTCACCACTAGGACCCCTTATTGACTGGCCTGCTAAAGGCAGAAAATCCTACCGTTTCCAGAAGATGTGATCAGATCTCAAGCCACTAGCAGCTTCTCAGTCCGCCATCTTCTGGGAACCCCCTCTTATCTTTATTTATTAGATACAGACAGCCAGAAATCAAGAGGGAAGGGGTGATAGAGAGAGAAATAGAGAGAGACTGTGAGACACCTGCAGCACTGCTCCACCACTTATGAAGCTTTCACAGTGCAGGTGGGGACCAGGAGGCTTGAACCCAGGTCCTTGCACATTGTAACACGCAGTCAACCAGGTGAGCCACAACCAGACCCATATTCTATGCTTTTCTATGCAAAAATACATCATGACTTTTCCAACAACCCAATATATCTTAGTTCCTTACCAAGTTCTCTGTCTGGTGCTGGAGTTGCCACACCTACAGCATCACAGCATCCTGAGGGGAGTCCCTCGGCCCCTGGCCCATGGCCCCCACACTATCCTTGGTGGTGCTGAGGAATGGAGACAAGGATGGGGACTTTCCAACCAAGTGAGTTTCCTTGCTGAAATGTGTCCATATTGAACTTCACAGGTCTTGAAGTTGAAGAGTGCTGAGGTATGAGTGTATCTGTGTGGCATTCTGTTATTTTGTTACTGTTACTTGGATATTTGATTATTCATGTGGAATTCCCGATAGAATCCATGCTACCTCTGTATATACGTAATCTCACATATGCATTTATGTACATACCCACGTCTTTGAAGTATGATGAGCATGATATGTGTGTTCTCATAGACGTAGACACATCGGACATCTGTTTATACATGCATGGTTGACTCTCAACTCCTAATTGGTCTTTGAGAAAGGATTTGATTTGAGTGACTCATTCCTCTTGCTCCTTATTTCATCACTGCCATGTCCTTTGATGGGTTTTATTCATGGTTTTGATCAGTGTCTTCCTTGTGTCCATGCTTTACAGTTTGACTGTTCAGCTTCCTCTTACTTGAAATCTTAATACTTGCTCCTGTGACTTGTTTTGGCAAGTGGGAAGTTAACAAACCTATCTTACAAAATGTTTTGAATATTTATACTCTCTCTCTTGCAACTCTGCCATGTGAAGACATTGGAACTAGCATAACCTGTGAAAGGGTGAGAGAGAATGTGGCCATGAGCCAAGGTGCCCAGAAGAGAGCATCTCAACCCAGCTTCTTCCGAAATACTTCATGAAGACTTCAAGTGGTCCCCCCCCCAAAGAAGCGGAAGGTGTCGACTAGTCGATTCTGATGTATAGGCACTGGGTGGCAGCACACTCATTTGGGCGCCTGCGTTCCTGTGCTCAAGCACCTGAGTCCAAGCCCTCATCGCCACTTTCAGGGAGAAAGCTCCCCAAGTGGGGAAGCAGAGTTGCAAGTCTTTCACTCTGCTCTCTCTCTATTTCAGTTTCTGTCTGTATCCAATCAGTGAATAACTAAGGAAGATATTTTTAAAACAGATAAATACTTATAATTTAGGTCTTCTCTGAGTTTGATGGGCAGCACACTATAATGTGAATAACAATTATAGTTCCTTAATATGGATTTTATCATTTCTTTCAAGCGTATTAATACACACTAACAACCTGACCTTTTCTATTCATGTTTCTCAGAAACTGCGGAAACTATGGGCTCTTTACGGTTAAAGTCAGCCCTCCATGTTACGAGAACTGCAGACTTGCATATATCTTGCCATGATATTCCTACTCTTAAATGGCACATTAAGGTTTCCTGAAAGACTATCTTTTCCTTATATCCTTTTATTTATTTTTTCATGAGAGCTCTGTTCAGTTCTGGCTTGTGGCACTGCCAGGGATTAAACTGGGACCCTAAATTCCTGTGCGTGAAAGTCTATTGTCTAAGCCATTATGTTATCTCACCAGCCCCTTCTCTTTATATACTATTCTATAAGTCACCAGAGCTTTCTAACTTGTCCCTTTCCTTGCCTCACAATTCCAGAATTGCTGGACTAGCTTTGCGGGCAGGAGATAGATGACTCATGGCTGAACTGTACGCAGTATCTCTTTATTCATGCAGAACGCAGCACAATCTAAGCCAAGCTAAGCTAAACTAAACTAAAACTAAAACTAAATATAATCACAATCCTGTCCTTATATATATACTTGCCAAGTAGGGTGTAAACAGGATGTGACATAGAGAGGGTGGAGCAAAAAGAGATTGGTGAAAATCAGGGTGTGACAAGGAGAGGGGGCGGAGCAGGCGAGAATTCTACCACTGAACCACCAATGCCCTGGAGGGAGGGTAGTGCTTAGTTAACAGTGGTTATGTAAATAGACCACAGCTTTACATGGGATCAAACCAAAGCCATGCAGGCATACCAGTGCTTAGTTAACAGTGGTTATGTAAATAGAATACAGTGTTAAGCAGGGGGGATTAAACCAAATGAAACAGAAGGGGTTTTTAGAAGCAGAATTAGAAGTATACTAACACAGAATAATTTTTTTCAGAAAAGCTTATTTTGTTCCTTGACATACTATATTCAGCGGGGGGAAAAAATCCATCATTCTTTCATCCTTAGCCTATTTTTCTGCTATGATTGGCCTCAGGTTGTCTCTGTGACCTCCTCTCCTTTTTCGTTTCCCTCCCTCACTCAGCTTCTAGCTGGTCCTCGCTCTTTCAAACACCCAGTAGCCCCAGGGTCTGTGTCCTAGCTGTACCTGTGCACAGCTGACTCATGCCCCAGTTATCCACAGGGATTGCTGTCTCACGCTTTAATCTATTCTTCCTCTGCACTGAAACCCGGTGAGTTATTACCAGCGACACCTGCTGGCCACTGTGCAGCAGTCTTTGTAGGATGAATCAGACATCTAGCCATTTAGTAAACGGCCATGCTTTAGAGGTCATTAAATATTTAAATGTTGCCAGTCCTCACTTTTAACCTTCCATGGGAGGTTCTGGGATTTAGGATGCCCTGCTCCAGATTATAGTACCTTGGTATTATTGAATATTTAGAGTTGAAAGAGTTTGTGAAAACAGAAGCAGGAAGGTCATGCTGACCTTAGCCCTGCATTCTCCCCTACAGCAGGTTTTCAAAGCTTACACATGAGGGGGTAGTTTCTGAAACTCAGAGAAAATCAGTGTGTAAAAACGAAGGAATTCTAAGATGAAGCTACCATATAGGTCTTGCTAGATTTCCCTCAGTTCACACTTACCTCCTACTCTTACCTATAATGTTTCTTCACAGTTGCCTAGACCACCACACATAGGAGCAAAGCACAGGGATATGCTTGTGTCCTTTTTCATCTACCTACAATGTCTCCTATTTCACATAAAACCTAATGAAAAAAAGACGTGCATGTTTTTCCCACTAGACTCCTTTTTCAGGCTACGTTTCGGGTAAGTCAAGGGACACAAGGAAGGCCAATACTTTTTGTTGTTGTTGTTTTCCTCATTATATATAAAATAGCACTTTCCATAACTCTGAAAATGTTCTTTTTTTCATACACATTTAACTTGTACTTTTTTCCTTTGTGGAAAAGAACCACATATATTTCCCTGACTTGATAATAACTCTGTCAGTGTGGAGACCTGTATTTTAGCTTGTTCTGTATGTAGTAGCTCTTCAGTGCATATTTTGACTAGCGGGATGAAGGCCTATTTCCAGCCCAAAGCAAAATTCCCTTGAAGTTTCTCAAATAAGAATAACGAACAGAAACAAAGGGTCATTCTATGATATACTTTGGTCAACCAAGTCAGTGGAATTATCCATGGGATGCCATAGCCTCATCCAATTTCACTCATTAATGTTTCTCCATTTATGTGACAGAAAGGTCTCTATTTTCTCCAGTATTCATGCTTTTACACTGAGCATGTGTAACACACACACACACACACACACACACACACACACACACACACACACACTTACTTTCTAAGGCAATGAATTTTTTTCTTTTTTTTAAAGACTTTAAAAAAATTATTTATTTACTTTCCCTTTTGTTGC
Organism: Erinaceus europaeus; assembly: GCF_950295315.1. NCBI lineage: Eukaryota > Metazoa > Chordata > Mammalia > Eulipotyphla > Erinaceidae > Erinaceus > Erinaceus europaeus. The sequence continues at coordinate 8,586,825 of NC_080179.1, read as the reverse complement.
CCTTGTTGTTTTTATTGTTGTAGTTATTGATGTCGTCATTGTTAGCTAAGACAGAGAGAAATGGAGGAGAGGAAGACAGAGAGGGGGAGAGAAAGAGAGACACCTGCAGACCCGCTTCACCACCTGTGAAGCGACTCCCCTGCAGGTGGGGAGCCGGGGATTCCAACCGGGATCCTTACACTGGTCCTTGCGCTTCCCGCCACTTGCGCTTAACCCGCTGCTCTACCATTCGACTCCTCCAATGAGTTTTTTTCTTCTTTTCCTTTTTTTCTTTCTATTTTATTTTACAGAACAGAGAGAGAGGAAGAGAGATAGAAAGAGAGACAACTTTAGACCTGCTTCATTTTTTGGCTACTAAGGCTTTCCCTCTGCAGGTGAGGGGCTGCATCCATCAGCCTGTGCCCTTAAGCAGGTGTGCCACTGCCCGGTCCACTGTAATGAGCTTTGCCAACAGCACATCACAAGTTGATATGAAGGGAGAGTAGAGAGAATGTCATACATCAGAAAGCTTAGGGACACAAAAGCTAGAAAGACTGTGGGGACAAAGGAGCCCTCCTGCACTGCTGGTGGGAATGTAATTTGGTCCAACCCCTGTGGAGAGCTCTCAGAAGGCTAGAAATGGACCTACCCTATGATCCTGCAGTTCCTCTCCTGGGGATATATTCAAAAAAACAAAAACACCCACCAAAAAAGATCTGTGTTTGCCTATGTTCATAGCAGCACAATTTGTAATAGCCAAAACCTGGAAGCAACTTGGGTGTCCAACAACAGATGAGTGGCTGAGCAAGTTGTGGTCTATATACACAATGGAGTACTACTCAGCTATTAAAGATGGAAAATTCACCTTCTTCACCTCATCGTGGATGATGGACCTTGAAAGATTCGTGTTAAGTGAGATAAGTCAGAAACAGAAGGATGAATATAGGATGATCCTGCTTAAAAACACAAGTTGAGAAGTATGATCAGAAGGAGAAACACAAAGCAAACCTTGGACTGGGTTTGGAGTATTGCACTAAAGTGAATGACTGGAGCAGAGAAGGCAGCTTTCAGGTCCTGGTGCACAGTGGTGGAAGAGGACCAAGGCTATGAGTTTGAACATTTTGCAGAAAATAGGAATTTTACACAGGTATCAACAACTGTATTTACTGCTGACTGTAAGCCAGAAATCCCCCCCCCCCTATAGAAATAAAACTGCTGGGCATTTGGACCCTATCACATTCATATAACAGATCACATAGATAAAGTTTTGGGTATTTTTTTTTTTTTTGCCACAAAAAAATATCACTGGAGCTCAGTGCCTGCGTGATGAATCTATGGCTCCATTTTTTCCCTTTATTTATTTATTTATTTTTGTAATAGCAAAGAGAGAAATTGAGGGGGTGGGTATGTAGATGGAAAGAGGACACCTGCACATCTGCTTACATCCCCTGAAGTGTCCCTCCCACCCGCTGGTAGCAGGAGTGAGATCCCAGGTCCCAGGTGAGTGTGATCACTTGTGTGCTCAACCAGGCGTGCCACTGCTGGGCCCCCTAGATCAAGTTTTTCTTCTCTCCTAGCTTGATTCCTCTGGGGTCACAAACTGGGACCACCTGTTCAGATATCTGCAGAGAATAAGTAGTGTATGGATTGGGAAGGACAGTTAACTATTGTTCTAAGTTCACTAGCTGAAAAGACAGGAACTTTACACTTTTACTTCTCATTAAGAGGACAATAAGAACATTTCAAATGTCTACACTCCTGAGCAATGACGTAGAAATGAGTTGTCATTTCATTCTAGCATAACCCTTTAGAATTGATTACTACGTGCAGAATCACAGTGATTGAGAGAGCACAGGCTTTTGAAAGATTAATTTACATGACTCTTACATGATTTTTTAAACATTGTCAATGCTATTAGTTTTCCTTTTTAATTTTACCCTATTTTTTTCCACTGGTGACTGTTGTATTATTTTGATTAATATGATTGAATTATTGTAAAATGATGAGGATTTCTGTGATTCCTTCCCCTCTGAGATACAGACTGGTATGTATATCCTGTGAGATGTAACTTCTCTCTGGCAATTTATTAAACTGACAAATTAACAACAAAAAAATCCCCCTTCTCGCAGTTTTTCTACTAACTATTATGTACATTGCTGATGGGTAGCATGAATGCTTGCTGCACTGTGATTAGTACTATAATGCAAATATAAAATCGAAGATATGATCCAAATAAACTTTATATGAAAACATATAGAGAGATGTGCTTACAAAAGTGTGAGAGTAGAAGGAAATAAAAGGCTTTACTGCAAGTTGGAACTTCTGTGAGAGTCACATATAAAGGAAAAGAAGAAGAAAAATGTAAAAATATATATAATAGATGTAGTCTCTATAGTATATATATTAAAATCCATGTTGCCAGGAATAGAAACAACTTCAATTCTTTAGATGCCGGGGAATGATAAATAATATGAGATGGCGTTCTACGATGCCGGGGAATGACGAATAATATGAGATGGCGTTCTACAAGTCTGAGCTTTACAAATACTATTCTAAATTTTAAAAAATGTTGTTAGAATTTTTTTATATTTATTTCCCTTTTGTTGTCCTTGTTTTTTTATTGTTGTTGTAGTTATTGTTGTTATTGATGTCGTCATTGTTAGATAGGACAGAGAGAAATGGAGAGATGAGGGGAAGACGGGGGGGGGGGGAGAGAAATATAGACACCTGCAGACCTGCTTCACCACCTGTGCAGCGACTCCCCTGCAGGGGTTGAACCAGGATCCTTACGGCAGTCCTTGCGCTTAGTGCCATGTGTGCTTAACCCGCTGTGCTACTGCCCGACACCCTAAATTAATTTTTTTTTCCTCCAGGTTTATTGCTGGGGCTCGGTGCCTGCACCATGAATCCACTGTTCCTGGAGGCCATCCCCCCTCCCTTTTGTTGCCCTTGTTATTGTAGCCTTGTTGTGGTCATTATTGTTGTTGTTGATGTCATTCGTTGTTGGATAGGACAGAGAGAAATGAAGAGAGGAGGGGAAGACAGAGAGGGGAAGAGAAAGATCAACACCTGCAGAACTGCCTCACCTTTTGTGAAGCAACTCCCCTACAGGTGGGGAGCGGGGGGTTCGAACCACGATCCTTATGCCAGTCCTTGTGCTTCACGCCATATGTGCTTAACCCACTGTGCTACCAACCAACCCCCTGAATTAAAATTTTTTAACATTCTCTCCTCTAGTTAGGTATTTGAAGATCTTTCTTTTTAAAAAATGCATGATAGATTTTAGTCTGATATATAAATCTATAAAATAAAGATTAATACCAATATTAGTAATATGAATTATTATGTATAGTAAGTTTTATAATTAAAAATTACTTATTTGATAGTACAGAGAGAAATTAAGACTGGAAAATGGATAGAGAGGGAGAGAGACAGAGCACACAGTAATACTTCACTGTTAATGAGACTTCTGCCCACAAGTGGAGACCAAGGTTTGAACTGGAATCCTTGCTCTCTGTAGCCTATGTGCTCAACCAGCTCACTATGTGTAGTATTTTCTTCTGTTTAATTTCTGGTATCACAATTGAAAAATAGTACCAAGAGGGCCGGCCCTCTTTACTAGCATGTCTTAGAAATTTATATTTCCACTAATATGCACTAGAATTCAAAACATAGGAAGAATTCCTATATCTGTGCGTCTAACTAGGAAAAGACAGTATAAACACTAGACAAGAAAACATTCAACAGCAAGCTAATGGGAGAACTGTGTGACCAAAACAAAAGATAAATGTGGGTCTCTGCTGAGATGGGATCCCAGTGAAAAAATTGGAAGTGAAAAGCCTCAGCCCCAGGGAGAATTTTTCAGCTTATGTGACATGTATATGACACTGTGATTGGAGGGGGAAATAGTCTCAAAGAATTCAAAGTTATGCTCAAGTTCACCAAATACATGGACAAATCATTATTTCCTTCTCAGGAAATAGTTGATTCACTGTTATGTTTCCTTCCTCCCTATCTTTCCAATAAAATCTCTCTTTCTTCCTCCATATGTATATATAATACATCATCTACTAAGATACTCTATTATATATCAATATAGTTATCCCTTATATATTTGTATATTGACATTACACATAAATATATATATTTATCATTAAAATTGCACAGTTATTAAGGAAAATAGTCAATTTCATGGACTATAATGTGGCCTGACGTGTTATTCAAAGACCAGAAATAGTAGGGGACTAAGGCGATCTCACACTGAGTGGGATTTGTGTCTTGAGGTGCACCCTGGCCTGAGTATAAACCCTGATACCATATGTGGAGGCTGTAACAGTGGAGGAAGTGCTGATGTGGTGCTGTGGTATCTCTGTCTCTTTTTCTCTGAATAAAGATTTGATTTTGGAGTGGTGAGGTTGCACATGGCTCAGCAAAAATAAGCACAAACCAAAAATACATAAATATTCCCTTTGGATATTAGTTTTCATAGCAATGTAGACAGACACAGTTCACAGAAATCTATCTTACTGCACGATAGCAGGTGCTCCCATGATGCTATCCTGACTTCCCTGGGCAGACCACCTCACCATTGTGTCCTGGAAACTTACCCTCCCCAGAGCCCTGCCCCAGTAGGGAAAGGTAGAAACAGTCTGGGGGTGTGGATCCATCTGCTAGCATCCACGCTCAGCTAAAGAAGCAATTACTGAAACCAGATCTTCCACCTTCTGCACTCCATAAAGAACTTTGGTCTGTACTCCCAGAGGGATAAGGAATAGGAAAGCTTCCAGTGGAGGGGATGGGATATGGAACTCTGGTAGTGGGAATTATATGGAAGTGTACCCCTCTTATCCTACAACTGTGTCAATTATCAAATCACTAATAAAAGATAAAAAAAATTCAAGGATGACAAGGGGTTTAGGATGCACATGATGTAACAGGATCATTTTCCCTTGGACTAGAATATAAGGAATATGTCCACTCCTTGGAAGTTAACAGGTTGAATAAGATTAGGATAGTTTAGCTAATCCTGCGAGTTAGAGATATCTTTCAATGCAGAGAGTCCGCGTTTCAGGCTCAGGGAATAAAGTTAGAGTTTATTGAGGGGAAGTGAGGTCAAAGGTGTACTTAACAGCTGCTACTTTGGAATTTATCACATGATTTCTCAATATCTTCTGTGAATTAAGAGAAGATATATTTCTTCCTAACATACGGTATGTTCTTAGACTTGACTGAATTATCAGTGTTAATATTCTGGCATTGCTGCATTTTGTAGTCAGTGTTGTGGCCTATGTATGTCATATGCTGTGTTAGATGCCACAGAGGGATATTCTAAGTTTGAGTTTCAATCTTGCTGGACTTGGGAAATTTCTAAGCAAGACGATATCAGGGTTTTTTTTTTCCCCCCCCAGGATTACTGCTGGGGCTTGTTGCCTGTACTATGAATCCACTGCTCCTGGAGGCCATTTTTCCCATTTTGTTGCCCTTGTTGTTGCCATTATTTTTATTGTTGTCATTGCTGTTGTTGCTGTCGGATAGCACTGGCTGGAGCTACCTCCCGTGCCATAGCACCACCCCCACCCCACAGCCCCATGTGGTGCTGGGGCTCAGGCCTGGGCCCCATGCCCAGCGAGGCAAGAACCTTACCTGGTGAGCTGTCTCTCTGGCCCACCCGTTTCTCCTCTGAAGCTTTTACCTCTGGCTGCCCACCTCCCCCTTTGCTAGCGTTGCAGCACTGACCGTGTGGGTTAGGGACTGAACCTGGCACAGGCATGACTTCACAGCTCCCGGGACAACGTCCTACTCTCTAGTTCAGATAGAAGAAAAGACCCAACAGCCCTGCTTCACCATTCCTGGAGCCTCCCCCAGGTGCTGTCTATGGTACTTCTACGTGCTGGGGCTGAAGCCCTGGGTGTGCACTCCACTGGGTGAGCTGTGTCCTGGCTCCACAGTGACGACCCAGTTCTTGAAGACTTGACCTCCTGGCACAGACCGTCTTCCTGATGGCAGTGCACATCCGGTCCTCTTGTGAACAGCTCTGGGACTCTTCATCATGCCAGCAACTTGACACTCAGCACCTTCTGGTACTGTGCTTGGGGTCAGCTCTGCTGGTACCTCCACAGTCCCTCCTGAACCACCCTCCTCCTTTTCCCATCCTCGGCCACTAGTTCACATCACATAGCTGATTACAAATCGTAGTGAGCCTGAGTCACCGAGCAGTCCCCTGTTCCCCTTAGTTACGGAGCCCAACTCAGATTTTGCTGAGGACCCACGACCCTCCACCATGCTCAGGGCTCTCCCTGTCCTCTCACTTCTGGCTGTAACCCCCCGGGGGACTGACATCTTCCTCTTGTGCTCTGAAGCCCACCTGTCTTGCAGGTGGACTCTCTGGGCTGGGCTGTTTGTTTCTGTTGTCTCCTGAAAGCACAACTTCTCACTAACCAGACAAGGACCACAGGTCACCTGGAGAATGAGCCGCTCTTGGGCCCGCAGCCTGGGGTCATCAGATGCAGTCCAGCCATGCCGGAAGAAGCTTCAGTGTTGCGATGTACCTCTCTCTCGTTCTGTCTCTCTGCCTCTGTCTCTGTTTCTGTCTGGAAAAGATGGTCCAGGATCACAGAGCCCCAGCAACAGTGGGGGAAAAGCCTTGAGAAGGGGAAGACAGAGGGGGAGAGAAAGATAGACATCTTCAGATCTGCTTCCCTGCAGGTGGGAAGCATTTCACTCCATGTGTGCTTAACCCGCTGTACTACAGCCGGAGCCCTTCAGGTTTTCTTTATTTGCCATCTATTATCTAGGACACTGAAGTAAAATGACTGTGCTATGAATTCATGGACACTGTTCAGTGTGGTGCTTCTTTATTCACTACCTACGTGAGTAAAAGCTGTTGGTTTAATTTCTCAGAATTCTCACTGTCATTTATGTAAAGCAGTTCTATGTGCAGAGCAACTTTCTAAGTTTCATACAACTTCTATCCTCACAAGTAAGTAAAAGTGATCTGTGTGTTTTTCATATATGTCTTTGCAAAAAGCACAGCATTACAAAGAAAAGGTATTATTCCAGAAATCTCTCCCTATTGGACAGTGTCCAGACCAATATCTCTTTAAAAGAGGAAAGGTTGTTTAATAATGATTCTCAGTGTTATTTTCATACCATCGGTGTAGGTATTTGTTATCTGAAGATCAGTCCATTGGGAGTAATTGATTTAGGAGGTTGTACTAGATTGATTTTCATGTTCTCAATATGGAAGGCTTGCTTTAATGAGCACAGTGGATGGACCAAGAGGGAGCTGAAATACAATCACTGAGGTGATTATTAGACTTGCAAACTTTTTTGGTGAAGTGCATTTATTATCTTTTCCTAAGTCCCCAGGAAATAAGAAGTCTTGACAAGATATTTTATTATAATGTGTAAAAAAAAAAAAAAAACTACTTAAGAACTGCAAGCAGAAAATGCGAAATTAAAGATAAGTTGTGAATTATTTTTTCATAGAGCATTAAACATTAATAGGATAATATTTCTATTTAGAAACAAGGAACACTATCTAATTAATATACCAAGATATTTATCCATGTGATTCCTATAATACATTAATAACATTTTTCTTGATCTCTAAAGCAAATGCTCTGTTAGTCATTGTTTGCTACAAAAAAAAAATGAAGCATTTACATTTTTATGAGCACTTAGCGTTTCCTTAGGAAATGTCATAAAATATTTTAGTATCGTTTCCTCGCATTCATGATATTTACTCCACTGAGGTCCCAGTGGATCACCTCTTCAAGGGTGGTGAAAAGGGCAAGGAGAGACTTTTGCATACAGCAAATTCCGAGACTGCTGTAAACCATCCGTTTTCATGGGCTCCAGTGTAGGGCACTTTCTCACTCATCTGATGTTGGCTGATTCCCAGGCACTAATGCCAAGAAGGAAAGGTGTGTAAATACAGAGTATGTTACCCACAGTGAATTCGACAGTGCCGCTAGCCATAGATCAACTGTTTGTAGATGTTCTTTGGGGGAATCACTTCTCAGATTTCAATGTGTGTACAAATTCCCTTAAATCTTAAATTAAATCTTGCTACCTAGTGGATACTAGATACATGGCCCAAGTGTGAACTTCTAACCGTCTCTGGGGTGACGGCCATTCTGCTGGTGCTGACATACTTGGAACACAGGCTAGTGTGAAGCATTTCAGAGTAGCTTAGCTTCCCCCAAGGCATCATCCATCCCATCCCTTAAGAATTCTTCAAAGGGGCCGGATGGTGGCACACCTGGTTGAGCACACATGTTGCAGTGTGCAAGGACCCAGGTTCGAATCCCCGGTCCCCAACTACAGGGGGAAAGCTTCACAAGTGGTGAAGCAGGGCTGCAGGTATCTCTGTTTCTCTCTTCTCTGTCACCCCTTCCCTCTAGGTTTCTGGCTGTCTCTATCCAATAAATAAATAAAGATAATTTAAAAAAAAAGAATTCTTCAAAAATTCCCACAAGATAAACTACTCAATTTTATCAGAAGGACTTTTCCCCCACTTAAAGCCAATAGTTTAGGAATTCTTTATTTCCTTTGCAGGTATAAGACATTTAACCCTTTTCAGACAGCAGATGTTTCTTGGTCAATCACTGTTCTAAAATTTTATTTTATTAGATATTTTTTTCTCCATTTTTCTTTACCTGTCTAAAGTTTGGTGAGTCAAACTATAAAAACTGACTTGTTTTTTCTTTTGCACATAGGTTTTTCTAATGACCTTCCCTTAAGCTGTTGAATAGCTTCTTCTGTTGATCAATGTTTTAGACTCAATTTAACCCACCAAAGATTTGGGAAAAGATTATGCTCAATTTAAATGTGAACCATATACACTTATCTAGGCAACACTAAAAAGAACTGATTGAAGGGAACAAATTTTTCAGTTTCGAAAAAGAAAAAAAAATACACAGCACACACATACACAGCTTGGATTGAATATAAAAACAATTTTCTAACTCTCTCTCTATGCCTCCAAAGGATTTTCAGCTTATTTGCCCATTTTTAGGTGCACAGATTTGTAAAATCATTTGACTATCACAAAGACGCTTCACATACATTATCTTTATTATTTGAAGCAACTGAAGAGGGAATTAGGTTATAAAATTGCTCCAAGAGTGTTATTTGGATGATTCTAAAAGTTACCTTGGCCTCCAAGGATTCTCCTTTTTTTTTTTTTTAACTAGATATGCAATTGCTCCTAAATGCTATTATTAGGTTATATTCTCTGAATAAGTCAGAGAAGTGTTGATAGTTATTCTTTAAAAATAATTGCAACTCGGGGGTCGGGCAGTAGTGCAGCGGGCTAAGCACACATGGCGTGAAGCACAAGGGTTTGCGTAAAGGATCCGGGTTCTAGCTCCCCACCTGCAGGGGAGTCGCTTCACAAGTGGTGAAGCAGGCCTGCAGGTGTCTATTTTTCTCTTCTCCTCTCTCTCTGTCTTCCCCTCCTCTCTTCATTTCTCTCTGTCCTGTCCAACAATGAACGACATCAACAACAACAATAATAACCACATCAAGGCTACAAAAACAAGGGCAACAAAAGGGGGGAAAATGGCCTCCAGGAGCAGTGGATTCATGGTGCAGGCACTGAGCCTCAGCATAACTCTGGAGGCAAAAAAATTTTGCAACTTAAAGTACCGTCTAAATTTATAAAATTCATTTTAGTAACATTCTCTGCCAAGTATCTCTTATATTCAATGCTTTCAGTTTATTTATTCCAGTTTATAATCTTCTAAATGCTGCAAGTCATTGTGATTATCTTCTTGACTTTTTTCCCTCTCTCTTTTTACTATTCTAGCTATTATTGCAGACTCATTTTTGAGCTGGATATTTCTGTTGTTGTTGTTCTAAGCAGGACCCTTGAGATTCTGAATTCTTATTTAGACCAAACTAGTTTTCTTGAATTACAGAAAGCATGGAGAATATTGAGGCTTGAAATTTAATATGCTTTTTGTGTTATATTCTGTATTAGTTTATATCAGTGATAAAAAACATACTCATTGGGGAGTCGGGCGTTAGCGCAGCGGGTTAAGCGCACATGGCACAAAGCTCAAAGACCGGCATAAGGATCCTAGTTGGAACCCCCACTCCCCACCTGCAGGGGAGTCGCTTCATAGGAAGTGAAGCAGGTCTGCAGGTGTCTGTCTTTCTCTCCTCCTCTCTGTCTTCCCCTCCTCTCTCCATTTCTCTCTGTCCTATCCAACATCAACAACAACAATAATAACTACAACAGTAAAACAAAAGGGCATAAATAAATAAATATTAAAAAAAGAAACATATCCATTGCTAAAACACCTTCTTCTAGAGTCCTGGTGCAACGTGTTTATTATTCATTTCTATAGAATGTATTTCATTGTTGATAGAAAGCATAGCTATTACAAAATAGACATTTTATTTCTTTATTAATTAAGCTTTATTTATCTATGGCATGATAGAGAAAAAGGCCATCTCAAAGCTCTGGTCATTTGATGTGGCCACGATTGAACCAGGCCTTTCAGGTTTATAGGCATGCATTCTACTTATGGAACAACCTCACTAGCCACATTATACACACTTTCAAAAGAATAAATCCATACATTTGCTTATTTATAAGTTGCATCATTTATTTAAAAGACAAACCCAATAACTGATTTCAAAACAAGTAAATTGAATTGAATTTTAAAAGTAATTAATATCCTATGTGTGCAATTCTTGCTTATTGTATGCTATTATGTATACAGCTTATTAGTAAACTGTAATAACAGTATTTGTTATTAAACACAAATCATTTTAATTCTTAGGATTTATTTACTTACTTTCAGTAGAGAGCCCAGAGAGTGGCTGTTCAACTCTGGTATATGGTGCTACGGAGGAAATTGAACACAGAACTTGCGGCTCTACTGATGGAAAATTCAAGTTGGTGTGCCGCGGAAGTGATATCTCTCCAGTCTAAAGTATCTTCTTAGTAGTCTTCCAGATTTTAGTAAACGTGTTTCTTTTTATATTCTTATAAAAACTGTTTTATTTTCAACTCCGTTCAATGATTTCTCCTAGCAACTTAGTTCATTTTAGCTTTATACACACTAAATTGTTTTAACCACTCTATTAACCCGCTTTATTAACATACCTAATGATTAAAAATGAAATGAAATTTTACATAATTACAAAAATCTTAATTTTCTCAATAAAGGAATGTTAACTAAATTGCTAAAACTAAGTTGTTTTAACTATTTCAAATTTAATTAATTATGACCTATAGAGACATAAAATAATCTGTAGGACAGTAGTGTGCTAACCATTCTAAAGTATATATTATAAATCATCCAGGATACTGAACTATGGAATTGAGGAAAAAGTGAGAAAGATCATTTTACTCACCATGCAGGTAAAATATATTTATAGAACTAGAAATAATTTTTAAAATGAAATATAATAATAGAATGGAAACTAAGATTACTTCGATTTTAAAAGTTGTATAGCTACATCAAATTGTATTTTATACCACAAGATAGGCACTTTTAACAAGAAATATAGAACATATGAATATTTAGTCCAGGAAGTGGAAGAGAGTTAAATTTTTGAGATGAGGACTACCTGCTGTAGAATCCAATATACATTATTAGCTAATAGTGCTGGTACTTTTCCTAAAATGCAAGTTGATATTTCTCAAGGGACTCCTCTTCAAAGAGCAATCATAATGGAGGCAATTACTGCAAAATTTAATAGCAGTGCACAAGCTGTATGTGAATAGAGTTTTAAGAATATCTTGAAGATGTCATTGCCATAAAATTACATATGTCTAGATCCGAGAACCTTAAGCCAATCTACTTATTTTCTGAGAATGACTTACCAACTGTCAAATTCATTATATTAAAATGTTAACAGACAATAGGCTCCTAAAAGTGTAAATTAAAAAAAAAGATCAGTGAGATTGGATATACAGAAAGCATCCTCTATAGTGTATGGTATCGGATATATGCTGCATTCTTCTCATTCTGATTCACACAAGGTTACTGCAGTATTTTCCCCCCCTTTACAAGCATTTCTTCTCATGGCAGGCTGACTGAAAACTAATTCAATTTTGACTACTTTTCATCAATCCCAATCAAAGGTCTAAAGGCAAGGGCTTAAATGAAGAAGAAGACAAAAGAAAAAGAAGTAAGCTAATAATAATAGTAGTATAGTAATAATGCAAACAAATTCAACAAAAAGAAGAGACAAAAGCCACACATCTGTAGAGAAAAATAGCATCTTACTGAACTACTGCTTTGTCAAGGAGGAAATCAAACATGAAAAATAAAATGCCTTGTAGGGCTGGGAGTATAGACCAACCTGCCAACGTCCATGTCCAGCAGAGAAGCAACTACAGAAGCCAGACCTTTCACCTTCTGCACCTCACAAAGAATTTTGGTTCGTACTCCCAGAGGGATAAAGAATAGAAAGTTGCCAATGGAGGGCAACTCTGGTGATGAGAACTGTAAGGTATTATACCTCTGTTATCTTACAATCTTGTTGATCAAATTGAATCACTAATAAAAAATGCCTGAGAACGAAAGAATATGAAGACATGACTTAAACTATAGGAAGTAGTATAAATAATACTAAAAGGGAATTAATTTAAAGCAGTTCTATCTCAAAGAACCAAAGGGATAACCAACAAAAAAACAGAAGCTATAACATACAGGATTTAGCAAAAGAAACCAAAAGTCAGTAAATAGGAGTTATTAAAATTAAAGCATAACTTAATGAAATAAGGATAATCATCAAAAGATCAACAAAATGAAAAGCTGGCTCTTAGGAAAAATTAATGCAATAAATAAACCTCTCTCCAGACTCACAAAGTAAAAAGAAGCAAAGACATATATAAATAAAATCATAAAAGAGAAGTTACAGCAAATTATATGGAGATACAGAGGGTCATAAGCTAGCTTTTTGAATAACTAAAGGACAATAAACGGGGAATGTAGAAGAAATTGATAAATTCTTAAGAATATACAACATGACTTTATTAGTAAATTCTCCCAAGCATTCAGAGAATATTTATGTTAATTCTTTACAAGTTCTTCAGTAAAGCTGGGGGGGGGGTATGGGTGGTAGTGCAGCAGGTTACACGCACATGGTGCGAAGCACAAGGACCTGCATAAGGATCCCAGTTCGAGCCCCCAGCTCCCCACCTGTGAGGAGGGGGTCGATTCACAAGTGGTGAAGCAGGTCTGTAGGTGTCTTTCTCTCCTCCTCTCTCGGTTTCTCTCCTATCCAACAACAATGACAGCAATAACAATAATGATAACAACAACAATAAACAACAAGGGCAACAAAAGGGAAAAAATGGCCTCCAGGAGCAGTGGATTCATAGTGCTGGCATTGAACCCCAGCAATAACCCTGGAGGCAACAAACAAACAAACAAAAACTGAAGAGGGAAGTTCTAAACCATGAAACCAAAGTTACCTGATTCTGAAAATCAGACATCATCATCACAAGTTAAGAAAATTATAGACTGCTATCTCTGATGAACATAGATTTGAAATCTTAAAGTAACAAATCTAAAGGCAGCACCATACTGAAAGGACCATATACCATTAATAAACAATGATTATTTCGGGATATAAGGACATATACAAAATTGTTAACCATTAAGCACCACTTCAACAAAATGAAAACAAGAGATTCACAGGATTATTGCAATAGATACAGAAATAGTATTTTTATAATAGTTAGCATTTTATGGTGAAAACTACAGTAAAATGACTACATAAGGAATGTATCTTATTATAAAGGCCTATTGGAAAAGTCTACACTGCTAAATTTGATGTTGGAAACACCACCTGCAAAGGAGAAAAACTGAAATGTTTTCCTTAAAAGCTAGGAAGCCACCCAGGTGTCCAACAACAGATGAGTGGCTGAGCAAGTTGTGATATATATATACAATGGAATACTACTACTTAGCTGTTAAAAATGGTGACTTCACCATTTTCAGCCGATCTTGGATGGACCTTGAAAAAAATCATGTTGAGTGAAATAAGTCAGAAACAGAAGGATGAAAATGGGATGATCTCACTCTCAGGCAAAAGTTGAAAAACAAGATCAGAAAAGAAAACACAGTAGAACCTGAAATGGAACTGGCACATCTCACCAAAGTAAAAGACTCTGGGGTGGGGGCACAGAGAATACAGATCCAAGAAGGATTCAGAGGACCTAGTGGGGGTTGTATTGTTATATGGGAATCTGGGGAATGTTATGCATGTCCAAACTATTGTACTTACTGTTGAATGTAAAACATTAATTCCCCAATAAAAAAGAAATAGTAGTAAAAAAAAAAAAAGCTAGTAACAATACAAAGATGTCTATTTAAAGAGATCATGTGTTGTTCATCAATAGGATGAACTACTGAAAATTATCTGAGCCCAGCAGACAAGTCACAAGTAACTCGGGCTGCATGTATGTGGATCAGCCACTTACAACCAGAGAAAGGGAAGGGAGGAGGCAGAGGAACACCCAGAAACTCTGGGTCCTAGGAGTTCGTGGACAGAGTTTCTGTCGCCTAGTTTGCCTGGCCTTGACCGGTGGCCCTTGACAGGTAAACTATGACTCTTTTGTGTTTTGATTTGCCACTAGGGTTATTGCTACTTTGACTCAATGTTAGCACAGTTTGCTGGAGGTGTGTTTGTTTTGTTTTGCTGTTTGTAGGAGTGTGAGAGACAGAAACAGAGAAAGCTACAGCACTGTCCCACTACTAGTGAAGATTATTCCCTGCAGATAGAGCTAGGGGACTTGAACCTGACTCTTTACTCATCTGTGAGTGACTGCCAGCGCAAGCTTCAATTCCCATCTGGCTCTCTCTCTCTCTCTCTCTTTCTCCTACATTTTCCTAATGAACTTCAGTTCACTTTACCACTGGAGTTGCCATTCCGACATTCTTTTCTGAGCTGTGAACAAGAACTAAACCAGCTTGTGTGGGGAGGGAGAGGAAGGGGGCTTAAGTTCCCAGCACATACTTGGTGATACTACAGAGAAAAACCTTCAACAAATCTGAAAATTTGTGGACTGGTCAGTTGACCCTTTGCTTCTAGGTTGAAGAGCACCACAAATGATTTTTTTTTCCCTCTTGCCCACCCACTTCACCCCCACCCAGAGACACACAATCTTAGAATGACCAGGACAAAGTGTGGCTGTCTCGAAAGCAAGCCAGTTAAAACTTTCCTTTCCATGATCCTTTTAAGGACTGGTGTCCCTTGGAAGCTCTGTCTTTAGCTTCTGAAAGGTTCTGAGTAGAAATCTCTATCCTGAAGTGTCATTCAGGCTGATGAGAAGAAGCATATTTCTTTTAGGGTTGCAGACTGTGCTCTTGCTTCAGAACATTTCAAGTTGCTGCAAACGTGCCTTTCCTCAGGGCCAGCTGGTCGCGGGGGGTGGACTTCATGAGGATTTGTTCTTGCCCTAATGAGGATACAACTTCCATCTGCCTGGTCTGGACCCTCCTGAGGAGTGAGTTTCTGTGCAGTCTGTGGGGGTAGGCAGTGGGGCTCTGAAGGAGGAAGGAGGCGAGCAGTGGGTGGGGGCCAGGCCCATACACATCCCTTCAAGGCAGACCCTCAGCAGTGTGCCAAGTCCTCGTGTCCCTTGGGGGAATCTGAACTTTTTTTAAAGTTATCTTTATTTATTTATTGGATAGAGACAGTCAGAAATCAAGATGGATGGGGGAGATAGATAGATAGATAGATAGATAGATAGATAGATAGATAGACAGACACCTAGGTACACACCTGCTTCACCATTGGCAAAGCTTTCCCCCTGCAGGTGGGGACCAGGGGCTTAAACCCTGGCCCTTGCACACTCAACTAGGTGCACCACCACCTGGCCCCAGAATCTGAACTCTCTCTTGTTCCCCAACACATGGAATGGTGGTTATTGAGAATCTCTAGTGAAAACAACATATTTACTTGCAATTCTTTATCAAATTCGCCTCTTGACTGGGACTCCGAATCAGTCCCGACTGGCGTGCAGCTGCAGACCAGGCTTCCATGGGGTTCTCTGGTAAATGCTTACCTGAAAAAACGTTCTTTCAGTATTAGTGGGCTGTGTTGGTTTTTTTTTGTCTTTCTTTCTCTGGCTGGAGAGTTAACCCTCATCCAATTAACTTTTTCTTTTCTGACACAATAATACAGATGGGATGAATATTCTGATGAATCAGTTTTCCATGGAATTGCAGAAATGATTTTGGATTAGGAACTCAGTTTGAGACAGGGATATATATATATTATATATATATAATATTTATATATATTTTAATATATATTTCAAAAACCACTGCTAAAATAAAGTTGATACTGAAGAATAGTGTGGGTAATATCACTCTATCCCCATTTCTCCTCTTCACTCCTGTCACTAACGGTCTCTGTCCCCGTCCCGCCCCCATAATAACCACTATGGTTCTCCCACAGCCTTAGTTCAGATTTCCTTTCTTCTTTTTTCCCCCCACATTAGTATGTTCAATTCTCTCTATTCTGAATATGAGAGAAACCATACTGTGGTTTCCCTTTCCCTCGTTTCTTGCTTCACTCAGTACAGTCTTCTCCAGTCTCATCTACTTTATCCCAAGGGACACAATATTTTTTATTGCTGAGTAATATTCCATTGAATATATGTACCATCACTTTTTTTCCCCTTCTAGTCATCGATCCAAGGGCATTTGGTTGTTGCCAAGTTTTTGCTATTGTAAATAAACATAGGGGTGCATGTATCCCTTTGAATCAGTGTTATTATATCTTTTGGGTAAATGCCTTGCTGTGGAATTACTGGATCATAAGGTGTTTCCATCTGTATTTGTTTAGGAATTCTCCATAATGTTCTCGGCAATGTCTGCTCCAATTTGCATTCCCACCAGCAGTGTAGTAAGAGTTCCTCTCTCCACATGCCTTTCGACACTTACCTTCTGTTGTTTATCGATGTAGCCCATTCTCACAGGTGTGAGGTAGAATTTCATTTTGGGGAGTTGGGCAGTGGCATAGCGGGTTAGGCGTATGTGGTGCAAAGCGCAAAGACCGGCTCCCTGTTTGAGCCCTCGGCTCCCCACCTGCTGGGGAGTCTCTTCACAGGTGGTGAAGCAGGTCTGCAGGTGTCTGTCTTTCTCTCCGCCTCTCTGTCTTCCCCTCTTCTCTCCATTTTCTCTCTGTCCTATCCAACAACAATGCCATCAATAACCATAACAATGTTAAACAACAAGGGCAACAAAAGGGAATATATATATATATATATATATATATATATATATATATAAGAATTTCATTTTGGTGTGAATATGCATTTCTCTGGTGAGGAGTGAACTGGAGCATCTCCACATATGTTTGTGGGTCATGCATATCTCTTCTTTAGAGAACTGTCTGTTCATATCTTCTGCCCACTTTTATTGAGCTATTCTTTTTCTTTTTCTTCTGTGGGTTCTTTAGAGATGTTTGATATCAGCCACTTGTCTGAAGTGTAGTATGCAAATATCTTTTCCTATTTTCTGGGTTTCCTGTTTATCCTTATGGAATTTTCTTTTGAGGTCTAGAAGATTTCCCATTTGTTCATTCTTGGTTTTATTTTTATTTCCCTTGCCCATGGGGTGGAGTCTCCAATACTGTCTTTTAATGTTAAGGTCCTGAAATGTTTCGCCGATGTATTTTTTTATGTGCTTTATAGTGTCTGCTGGAATATCCAGATCTCTGATCCATTTTGCGTTGATTTTGGTTCATGGTATTGGGTGGTGGTCTGGTTTCATTTTCTGCATGTGGTTGTCCAGTTCACCCAACACCATTTGTTAGAGACTTTATGCCGACTAGCTATCTACAAAATGGAGTACCCCCCAACTCTTCATCTGCACTATTCCAGCCTTTAGGTTCATGATTGGTCAACAATTTATTCGGCTTTGTACGTTAACTCTCTTTTCAGCCACCAGGTTCCGGATGCTAGCATGGTGCCGACCAGACTTCCCTGAATAGACAACCCCACCAATGTGTCCTGGAGCTCCGTAAGAAAGAGACAGGCTGGGAGTATGGATCAACCTGCTAAAGTCCATGTTCAGCAGGGGATCAGCTACAGAAGCCAGACCTTCCACCTTCTGCACCTCATAATGATCTTGGGTCCATACTCCCAGAGGGTTAAAGAATAGGAAAGCTATCAGGGTAAGGCATGGGATACAGAGATCTGGTGGTGGGAATTATGTGGAGTTGTACTCCTCTTATCCTATGGTTTTGTCAATGTTTCCCATATATATGACAGAGGGAAAAACACCACTAGGCCTTCTCCAGTGCTATGAAACTGAACTAAAGCATGGATCATTCATGTAACAAAGCACACACACTATACACTTGAACTTTCTCTCTCTCTTTTTAAATTTTTCCCTTTTTTTTGTTGCCCTTTTTATCATCATTGTTATTATTGTTATCGTTGTTTTTGGATAGGACAGAGAGAAATGGAAAGAGGAGGGGAAAACAGGGGGGGAAGATACCTACATACCTGCTTCACTGCCTGTGAAGGGACCTGCAGGTGGGGAGCAGGTGGGGAGCAGGGGGCTCGAACCGGGATCCTCATTGTGATCTGTGCACTTTTCGCCATGTGTGAGTAACCATTGGGCTCCCTTTTTTTCCCCTTTCTTTTTGAAAGTTTTTCTCCACTATTTTTGCTGTGTGTGTGTGTGTGTGTGTGTGTGTGTTACCAGGATTACTGCTTAGGCTCAGGACCTGTATCATTCCCCATTGCCCCAAGCAGTCATTTTTTAAATTTATTTTTCATATAGAGGTTGGGGAGAAGCAGAGAGAAGGGGCAGCACCTGCAGAGCTGCTTTACCACTTGTGAAGCTTCTCCCACTGCAAATGGAAACTGTGGGCTTGAACCCAGGTACTAAACTGGGTACACCATCACCCAGCCCCTAAATAAAATTATTTTCTAATATTTATTGTACTGAATGTATATAAAAGAGAGTATTGTATATGATACAGAGAGAGAGAGAGAGAGAAGGAACATGGTGCACCATTCTGGTACATGAAGATGCCAGAGGTCAAAGCAACAAGCAACGGGCGTGCAAGTTCCATACGCTACCAGGTGAAATATTTCGACAGCCACAAGAATAATACATCCTTATTCTCTTGAGACATTTTTAGTAATCTGTGGACTCCAAGTTTTATAGTTTTATGCCTGCAAATATTTATTTCTCACTGATGCTGAATGTTGATGATTTCATCTGTTTCAGATCTTTTCACTTGGAATCAAAAAGAGAACTAATCCTTATATGCCACAAACTCTTCTCAAAGAATAGGAAGAGATGAAAAGTTTAAATGTGTTAAACCCTTTGTTCACATTTGACCTATATCACAGACATTCACAGATCAAGACAATGCAGGCTGATAAACTGTACAGTTAGAAGAGAATGTATTTTGTCTGCAGAACATTTCTGTGAAGCATACAACAGTGGATAGAACTGTCTAGACTTTCACAAGAGTATTAAAAATAGTTGGGAACAATAATTTTCTCCACCAACATAAATCTGTAATTAGAAGACAATTTACTATAGTAAATACTATAATTGTCTTTGAAGTCAAACTTGATTCAGTGCTGACTTTGTTGATTATAGGTTGTCTCTAAACCTTAGTTTGCTTGTTGATAAAATATATTAATTTCTATGATAAATGCCTATTATAAAGTGTTTATTTTCAGTTGTCTTAACAATGATTGGCACATAGTAACTGCCCAACAATGTATCATTTCTTAGACTATATGAAAGTAATCAATCTTATTTTTCAGTGTGAATATCAACAACTTACTAAGATGGCTACACACACACACACACACACACACACATACACACACATATACATACATGCATGCATATATACGTACTCCCCCAATTATTTGGATTTTCATTATACATCTTGTTTGGACAGTTAAGGATGAACTTTGCCATCTGTATGTGGGATTGGGAGCTAAGTAAGCTAAATAGCAGTGTAAATAAGTCGTGGTAGATTTAAAAAGCTGAATATTTTATGCACTCATATTTGGCATTGCTCAGTATACATAGCTTATAAATATTCATGAAATGACGATTAAGAATTTAAAGATTGATTACTTCTTCAGCTTGTGAATAATCAGTTAAATCTATGTTATCATTTTCAGGCATTCTCTGTTTTTGAATGTGATATCTAAAGCATATTTATAATCTTAAGGAAATAGGTACTACTGATTATTTAGGACTTTAGTCCGTTCATTCATTTCTATGATAGCGATTTGCTGTAACTTTTCAAAGTACTCTTACATTTCTATTGACATAAATGAGATGATATGAAGTTTATGGCTTTTATTTTTGGAAAGCAACTACTTATTTGTGTTCTTTCAGTTTTTTTATTGATTAATTCATTTTTAGGTCAATTAGTCCAACTTTTATAATGATTTCTGTAATTGAGTGAACTATTTTAAGAAATTTTCAGGACAGGAAGATAGCTTAGACTGTTAAAAGAGCACCAAATCCCATGCCTACAAGGCCAGTATCCATCCCTACCCCCCTTATGCCAGAATTAAGCAGAGTTCTATTTTGTCTCTCTGTCTCTCCCTTATCTCTTTCTCTTTTTTTCTTCTGTCTCTCTTCCTCACTCTCATAAATTCTTTTTAAAGAAAATATAATAGAATTTAGTTAAGTATTTCATAGTATTTATTTGACCATCTTTAACTCTGCAGTTTTTTTTTTTTTTTTTTTACCATCTTTAACTCTGCAGTCCTATAAAAGACTGACTTATGGGATTACTTATAATACATATCAGGGAGAATTAGCAAAACGAGCTTTGAGAGAACAAAGCTGATTTCATATCCAAATATCCTAGGGGTTACAAGATGGCTTTTCATTTAACTATCAAGTGTGTGTCTCTTATTTTTACTTTTTCTGATAAGAGACCAAACCCTATGACTGTAGGCCTACACATGTATCTACTTTTAACCAATTGTAGTAATCCATTTTTTAAAAAAAAATAATTGTATTAGATAGGACAGAGAAACTTAGAGAGGACAGGGAAATAGAGAGGTTGGGATATAGAGAGTTGGGAAGAGAGATACCTGCGAAGTTGCTTCACCACTAGTGAAGTGAACTCTTTTGCAGGTGGCTTTATTTTTCATCATTGTCAGAGCTTTACTGTTCCATTTCTATTTTTCAAATAGAAAGAAACAGAGAGTCTGAGGGGAGAAGGCAGTTCACTACAGCACTGAAGTATTGACCCCTAGTACTGTAGGCATCAAAGTGCAACTTAAGTTGCTCTAATAACAAAACTGGCATCATCCCAACTAAGCAACCTTGCTAACCACTAAACATATTTTTATTCATTTATTTCTTAATTTCTATTATTAATAATACAGAAAAGAGAGAGACAGCATCACTGCCACATTCAGTGCCAGAGATCAAACTACTGGAAGTAACATTTACAAATCTGGCATTGTATCCACCGCGCTACTTCTCCGACCACTAGACCCATTTTTAAAGCTTTGTTCACTCACTGCAGAGAGAGTTTTCCAAAGTGAGAGGAAGACATATAACAGTGAGTCCATTGAGGACTATTTAATGTCTGATACGCCAATTAAAAAATTTCTCTTGTCCTTTAATAAGAGCTGACCCTGAAGTAGAAAATGGGGTGGTTCTTCTCATATCTCCCCTCTATATGCTTGGTAACTAATCAAGTAAAGAGAATGAGAGCCAACGTAGTTATACGTCGTGCTGGTTAAAGCATATTGAATTGATAAAATAATCCAGAAATCTTAACAAAATTTTAGCTGAAATAGGTATGGATAAAACTTTTGATAGACTATAAATATGAATAAATTTATTTTACTTATGGAAAATTTCAGGCACAGTGGATATAGCATTGGGCTCTCAAGCATGAGGTCCTGAGTTCAGTCCCTGGCAGCACATGTGCCAGAGTGATGTCTGGTTCTTTCTCTCTCTCCTATCTTTCTCATGAATAAATAAATAAATTCTTTTAAAAAAAAGAAAATTTCAAACATTCACTAGTAGTAAAAGTAACTTTCCTGAAGGTACCATTTCAGCAATTCTAAGCATTATAATAAGCAATGCTTCAGGAGGAAAGAGTCAAAGAAGTGAGGCCTTAGCGAGTAGAAAGCAGTATTGAAGTTTTTAGAAAAAAGAAAAAGTAACTTCAGCTTTTAACCTGATAATTGGTTTCAATAGATCCAGTAGCCCTAGTGGAGACTGATTCATACTCCTGACTCTTCTTGAGCACACGCGTTAGGCACAGAACTAAGATCAAAATAAGACGAGAGAGTAACCCGACTTTTTGGCAGTGTATAGTTAGAGGGAAAAAGCGAAGTTAGTTGTTTCAGGACTGAGTGTCTTAATGTTTCGTATTATTCTTTTGCCTCTGTCATTAGATACAAATTATGTCGATAACTATCAAGAAAGCAGAGCAGAGCAGAGCAGGACAGACATTTCAAGGGGAACTTAAAGAATACCGGCGGTTATTCATTATAGAATTATATATCAGAGAGATGACGCAGTAAAACTGTCATTTCTATAGATTTCCCCATTGTCTAGGTTTATCCCAGAAGGGGTGTTTTATTTATTTATTTTTGAACCTTGAAATATAATTTCCAATTGTGTTAGAGAATCTGGGTTATACCAAGATTCTGTTTAAGCTCATTAAACTATGAAACTGCTTGTATGCTGACATCTTCCTATTTTCAATCTGGAGCTCTCAAAGGCAGCTATTGTGCTGTGAAACATGAATACACACAAAATTTGGGGCATGCTTCCTCTTCTTAGAGACCGCAGATGGCAGCAAAATCAACGCTGAATGCCTATGCTAGGGTTTTCTTTCTTTCTATTATTATTATTATTATTATTATTATTATTATTATTATTTATTGGATAGAGACTACCAGAAATTAAGAGGGAAGGGGTCATAAGGTGGGGGGCAGGGTGTGGCACTCTGGGTCAAATGTGCATAAATACAAAACTCAAGGACCTGGGAGCAGGGAGGCTCTGTGAGTGATGAAAAAGATGTCTATCTGTTTCAGGTGTCTATCTTTCTCGCTTTCTATCTTACCCTCCCCTTTCAGTTACTCTGTCCAGTAAAATGGAAAAACCATGTCTGCCAGGAGCAGTAGATTCATAGTGCTGGCACCAAGCCCCAGTCATAACCCTTGAGGGAGGGTGAGGGCAAGGGAGAGGGAGAGGGAGAGGGAGAGGGAGAGGGAGAGGGAGAGGGAGAGGGAAAGGTTGAAATCTGTAGCACTGCTTCCTTACTCACAAGGCTTCCCCTCCATCCCCCGTAGGTGGGGACCTGGGGCTCAAACCATGATCCCTGTTCATTGTAACATATGCATCCAACCGGGTACACCACCACCTGGTCTTACTAAGCTAAGGGTTTCTATCTTCTATACATACTGATCTATTCAGTTCAGCCTCTGTTCTGTACTTGAATATGACCGTTTTGTTCAAATCGTGGGAAAATGAGCTTAGAGCATGTTCTGCTAGGAGCAAACTATGGTTCTTAAACAGCTTCACACAGAGACATAAGAAGAAGCCATCATTTATTTAGGCATCTTTTAGCATGTGTTGCTGGCTTGCATGCATGAGACCCAAGGTTTGCTCTCTGCACTGTGTATACTGGATCTGCTTTTCTGGCCCCTCTCCTCCCACACAGCTTAATGAGGCAAATAAATATTAAAATATAATCCAGCCATTTCACAATTTCATAATTTTGCAAATTACAAATTTGGCCAGAACTCAGAAATACACTTCTTCTGATTGATACGGCATCAGGTGGGTGCGCTCAGTGGTACTCAGCTGACAACACGATTCACTCATTTGCCTGGAATGCTTGTAGGGAAAGTCAGAAGGCTGAGAATAACCAGCTCTCACTATGACTTCTTTGACTTTTTCAGGATCTTTTATTTCATACATGCTACCTCAGCACCCTGATACCAAGCACTTTATGGGACAAAAATGGATAGCCGCCAATCTTTTTAGGTTTTGCACTGGATATAGGCACATGTACTCCCCACCCCACTCCCAATACTTTAATTGTCAAGCTCATAACTATTCACTTTCTAGATGACTGAAGAAACGGGGAGATAGACCCTACCTTGCAATGCTACAGAGCCAGGCAGAATTCAACCAAACTCCACTTTTTCCAAACAGAAGAAAATTCTTAGTGACTCACTGTGGGGGAAAGGATTCTTGGACTTGGGGAAACCATGCGATTCTTTTGTCAGTACCTAGTAGTTACAGTGTCCCACTGGGAAGAGCTGAAGCAATTTGGTGCTGCATGATGGGTCCCCGGATTTTATTACTATTTTTAAACAGCCACTACTGGGGTCAGGTTTGACCTACTCCCACTGTGACTGCTTCTCTTCCTTTTCTTTGACTGCTTTTAGGTCTGACTGTCCAGTCTTGTGAATCACTGTTATTTTTTGCCAAGTATGACGATCCAGCTCTTTCTCTACTTGCTCCCAAGGTTGTTTTGCTTCAAATGCTACCTTAGAAACTGAGCAATCAAAATAAATGTGGCTGATGAAGGGGGAAAAATTGACCTACTAAATACAGCTCTGTTACATCCTGGCTAACATGGTCTTATCACTTTTTAAAATTCTATCATTATGATGAATAAAAAAGATAAATCATTATTTAATCTTTCTCTTTTTTTTTTTTAGTAACAATTGAATAGTTAAAAAAAATGCAGGATCTCAGGGGTTCAACCTCACAGCCATACATGTTAAGCGTATGTAATCAACCTCCAACAAAATTCTCTGTTTTCACCCAGCCCCCAACCACCATAGTTCTCACAGAATCCCAGAGAAAATTTGGATACTTTTTTCCCCTTCAGATTAATTTGTCTAGATAATAGTTACTCATTAGCAGTAAAACTAACATCTACCTTCTAATATTACTTCTTTATTGAATTGTATAACTTTATATTAAAATGTTAATCTATTCATGATGATATTAACGCTATCTGTACTTTGTCTGAAATATGTTGCAAATCTTTTTTTTAAAGATTTTATTTATTAATTTGAAAGATAGGAGGAGATAGAGAAAGAACCAGATATCACCCTGGTACATGTGTTGCCGGGGATTGAACTCAGGACCTCACACTTGAGAGTCCAGTGCTTTAAAATCCACTGCGCCATCTCTCATACCACGTGTTGCGAATCTTTTGTATTCACTGTTACTTTATTGAGGGAACGTTGACTTGACAGGATGGTTGCTATCCTGTGGACACATTTCCACAGAATTTTTCAGTTGTCTTTTAACATTATGGAGTGCCTGTCATTATATTGAATAATTTTAATACTTGATGGAATCTATTTTATCAATACTTTTCTTCATGAATCTGTAGTTTGTATTCTATTTAAGAATGAACAATGCAATGTAAAGTATCTTTTAAATTTTGTTCATCACATTTAAATGTTTAATCTCATGGTGATAATCTATAAATGGGCATTATATGCATTTATTGGTAGCTAGATACTCAATTTCACTCCCTAGTAAAGTCAAAATTTATTTTAAAACCATATAGTAAGTTTTTCTTAAATCCCAGTTAACTTCTGTATTCTTCACTATTTCTTGTTACTGGTGAGTTACAAGTATTTGTCAGTTTTCACACCAATGACCTGTGATTCTGTATGGAGTGGATGCAGGTATAATAAACACTATGTCCATAAATTAGTTATTTTTTTTTACAATTACAGTGGATCACAGAGTTGTAGGGTTACAGGATATAGTTCCACACCCCATTCAACAGCAAAATTCTGTGTCCCCACCCTTTAAGGTCCCAACGCCCCCATGGTTTTTACAAGTATTAGAAAGAATTTGCTTTCTGATATTTTTCTTTTTCTTTTGTAAGTTCATGCCTGTTAGTTCACATGATTCCACATATGAGTGAAACCATCCAGTATTTTTCTTCCTTCTTTTTACTTATTTGATAAGCTTAACCACCTTCAGCTCCATCCATTTTGTGCCAAAGGGCACAATATTGTCCTTTTTAACTTAAGAGTAACATTTGATGGAGTATGTATCCACTAACTTCTTGAGTTGATGAATATTCAGGCTGCTTTCAGTCTTTGGCCACTGTGAATAACACAGCTATAAATATAGGGGCACATTTATCCCTTTGCGTAGATGCCTGTGTGTACAAGGGGTAAATGCCCAAGAGTAGTATTGTTAAGTCTTACTATAATTTCATTTTTTATTCAAAAAATTTTCTGTTGTCTTCCAAAAAGGCTGTACAGTTTGTATTCCCACAAGCAGTGGAGAAGAGTCCCTTTTTCTCCACAGCCTTGCAAACACCTATAGCTTTCTGTTTTTCTGTTGATGTGGGCTATTCTTAAGGGTGTGAGCTGCTTGTTGCTGGCTTTGAAAGTGACTGGGATCCATGTAGATTCAGTCGGCTAGGAAGGATCGTCAGTTTCCCCAATGAATGGGTGCTCACGGGATGCACCACGAGAAGGTCGATCCATTGCATCCCGTTTATGTTGGAGACTTTAATAGTCATCACCAAGACTGGGGATATTCCTCCACTCGTGCTGACGGCTCTATCTTAGCCGACTGGGCTTCAGCGAATGACCTCTCCCTATTATACGATCCCAAACAACCAGGCTCTTTTCACAGTGCTAGATGGAATAAAGACTCGTCACCCGACCTATGCTGGATTAGCACAGTCAACGGCCAAGCCTTTCCCGCTACGAGACAAGTTCTTAAGATCTTCCTGCACAGTCATCACCGCCCAGCTTTCATCCACATTGGTCTCCAGCTCCCACTGATTCTGTGCTCGGAGAAACTAAGATGGAACTTTCAGAAAGCAAACTGGCGTCTGTTCAGTGATCTTACCAACAAATCTATTCCTGTAATTCCAATTAACTCTATCCCCTCTGAAGATTCCTACAGGCGCTTCCGCCAAGCCATCTTCAAAGCAGCTTCCCAAGCCATTCCTCGTGGGAGACGTGCTAACTATACGCCTTGTCTTGATGCTGAATGCGAGCAACTACTAAAGCAGTATGATGAGTCGGGCGACCCAGATGTGGCTGACCATCTCATTGCCTCCCTGGATGCAGCACGCCAAGCCCACTGGCAACAACTCACGGAAAGTCTGAACTTCACCCACTCAAGTAGGAAGGCCTGGAAGCTTCTTCACAGACTGGGTGCCGGTAGCCAACCCCCTCCCGTCTCCCATCCTCCCGTATCTCCAAACTCAGTGGCCAGTCAACTAACTCAAGTTGGACGTGCTAAGATCGACCCAGTCTGGAAAAGAGAAATTTGCCATGAGTGGTCATCCCACTTCCGGTTATCTTGTCCATCTCCAAAACTCTCTCCCTTTACACTGTCTGAACTGGAAGACGCTTTGAAGAGGGTTAAACCGGGAACAGCTGCTGGCTATGATAACATCACCCCAGAACTCATTCTTAACCTGGGCCCCACGGCAAAGAAGTGGCTCGCTTCATTCCGGTCCCACATCTTGGAATCTGAGTCTATGCCCAAAGTTTGGCGTCGTGCGAAGATCATAGCGGTTTTGAAACCAAAGAAAGACCCAACACTGGCTGCCAGCTATAGACCAATTTCTCTCCTCTCCGTGTGTTACAAACTCCTTGAGAGGCTGCTTCTATCACATATTTCTCCTCTTACAGAGAAATTTCTATCACCTGCCCAGGCTGGTTTTCGCCCAGGAAGATCTACCTTCGAACAAGCCCTGGCCCTCTCAACTTACATTGAAAATGGATTCCAGAAGAATTTAAAGACGGGTGCTGTCTTTGTTGATCTCACAGCAGCCTATGACACGGTCTGGCACCGTGGTCTCCTGGTCAAGATCTCAAGATGCCTGCCTCCATGAGTGGCCAACACTATATCGTTTCTTCTCCAAAACAGAAGATTCTGGGTGCATCTGGGTGACAAGTCTAGCAGATGGAGACTTGTCTCAAGTGGCCTCCCCCAGGGCTCTGTTCTGGCTCCTATGCTATTTAATATTTACATCAATGACCTCCCAGAAACTTCTTCAAGGAAGTTCATCTACGCCGATGACATCTGCTGTGCAACTCAGGCATCCAAGTTCGACATCCTCGAGGAAACACTCATGAAAGACATGTCTCTGATATCTGATGACTGTAAAAAATGGCGACTAATCCCTAGCACTGCAAAAACGGTATCATCTGTTTTCCATCTACACCATGCCTCGGCCTCGCGTGAGCTTAATGTGCAGCTTGGCGATACGAGAATCCGGCATGAAGCCCAGCCAGTCTATCTTGGCGTTACTCTCGATCGCACCCTGTCATTTCACAAATATCTCATAAAAACTGCAGCAAAGGTGGGCGCGAGGAATCACATCATTGCAAGACTGGCCAGCTCCTCATGGGGCGTGAGCGCTTCCACACTACGATCATCATCTCTGGCATTATGCTATTCCACTGCAGAATACTGTGCCCCAGGATGGTTCCGTAGCCCCAATGTCCACTTGGTCGATTCCAAATTATATTCCTCCATGAGGATCATTTCTGGAACCATCCGTTCCACCCCAGTTCCATGGCTGCCAGTTCTTAGCAACATCACCCCGCCAGATATTCGTCGGGATGCGGCATCATCTAAGTTCATTTCCCACGTCTACGCCCGACCGGACCTGCCAATATACGCGGAGATCTTCGCCCACCCTGTCCAACGCTTGACGTCTAGTCACCCAATCTGTTCCCCTACGCCTACACTGAACTTCTCTGTTCCAGACTCTTGGAAACAGAGTTGGCAGTCAGCTGAGGTCAAGAACAAACACCTCATCACAGACCCCTGCGAGCGTCAACCCGGCTTTGACCTGGCACGTTATGATTGGGCCCTCCTCCATCGCTATCAAACAGGCCATGGCCGGTGCGCCGCTATGTTCCATCGCTGGGGAGCCAGAGACGACCCGAACTGCCCCTGCGGCTCCAGACAGACTATGACCCACATAGTCAATGACTGCCACCTCTCCAGATTCAAAGGAGGTCTCGAAACTTTACATCAGGCTCAACCTGACGCTGTTGACTGGCTACGGAAGAAGGGCAAACCCAAGAAGAAGAAGAAGGAGAAGGAGAAGGAGAAGGAGAAGGAGAAGGAGAAGGAGAAGAAGGAGAAGAAGAAGGGTGTGAGATGGAATCTAGATCTGATTTGTATTTCTATAGTGTCTGTGGGCCACTGCATGTCTTTTTTTTTTTAATCCTGGAGAACTGCCTATTCAGTTCTTTGGCCCACTTTTATCGTGTTATTATTATTATTATTTGTTGTTATTACGCTGTACTAGTTCTATCTTTTTTTTTTACATCTGATCACAGCTATCTTTCATTTATTTATTTTCCCTTTTGTTGCCCTTGTTGTTTAACA
Organism: Erinaceus europaeus; assembly: GCF_950295315.1. Lineage (NCBI taxonomy): Eukaryota > Metazoa > Chordata > Mammalia > Eulipotyphla > Erinaceidae > Erinaceus > Erinaceus europaeus. Next base: position 8,557,483 of record NC_080179.1, on the reverse strand, counting down.
TTGTTGTGGTTATTGATGTCGTTGTTGTTGGATAGGACAGAGAGAAATGGAGAGACGAGGGGAAGACAGAAAGGAGGAGAGAAATACAGACACCTGCAGACTTGCTTCACCACCTGTGAAATGACTCCCCTCAGGTGGGGAGCCCGGGGATCGAACCGGGATCCTTATGCGGGTCCTTGTACTTTGCACCACGTGCACTTACCCCACTGCATCACTGTCTGACTCCCGCTGTACTAGTTCTTTATAGATATTTGTTACCAATTGTCTGATGGATGATGTGTAAATATCTTCTCCAAGTTACTTAGTTGCCTGATTATCCTTGAGTGTGTGTGTGTGTGTGTGTGTGAGAGAGAGAGAGAGAGAGAGAGAGAGAGACTTTCTATTGGATCTCTGTCCCCAAGGTATGGCTACTTTTGTAAAGCCCCTCCTACATCTATCCCATAATAATTCCCTCTTCCTCAGATGCTCATAGCTCCCATTCCTTCTCTGTGCTGAAACCAAAAAGGACCAAGTCCCAGAAACTGGGGTACCGGGCCTCTACCCTAAAGTTGCCTCTCCAATTTCATCACACCTTTCACACTGTTTTTTTATTATTATTATTTTTATTTATAAAAGGGAAACACTGACAAAACCATAGGATAAGAGGGGTACAACTCCACACAGTTCCCACCACCGGAACTCCGTATCCCATCCCCTCCCCTGACAGCTTTCCTAATCTTTATCCCTCTGGGAGTGTGGACCCAGGATCATTGTGGATGCAGAAGGTGGGAGGTCTGGCTTCTGTAATTGCTTCCCCGCTGCACATGGACGTTGACAGGTGGATCCAGACTCCCAGCATGCCTCTCTTTTTCCCTAGTGGAGCCAGGTTCTGAAGACTGTCTTTTCTCCATGTGTGTTTTGACCCTCTCTTTATAAATTAATTGTCTATGGATGTGAGAGTTTTTCTAGCCTCTCAATTTTTGTCTACTGGTCTCTGTGTATATTTTTAGTTTGAATGCCATGTAGTTTTGATTACTATTGTCCTGAAATAGAATTGGAAATGAGGAAGCATGATGCCTCCATTCTTGTTGGTTGCTCTGGAAATTGGAGGTATTTTCTAGTTCTATGTAAACCTCTGCAGCGTCTTTGTATTTATTAGCTGAAGGGAAGCTGCTGGGATTTCTCTAGGGATTGCATAAAATCTGTGTGCTTATCTGGGTAGGATGGTGATTGTAACTACACTAATTCTGACAAATCGTGAACACTGGGTCTTTTTTTTTTTTTTCCATTTCTTCATGTCTCCTTTTCCCTTTATTGGTGATCCATAGTTTCCAGTACACAAATCTTTTAGCTATGTTACTAAGTTTATTCCTCTATCTAGAGTAATTTTTGCTGCTGTGTGATTTCTATATTTCTTCTTCTTCTAGTTTACTACTTATATAAAGAAATGTCACTGAGTTATATGAATTGATTTTGTAGCCTGATACTTTACTATAGTCATTCATAATTTTCAGGAGTTTTCTACTTAATTCTTTTGAATTTTCTATGTGTACTATTATATCACCTGTGAATAATGATAATTCTCTGATTTGTATTTGAAATATATGGAACTGAAGGATAAAGAAATTTCTTACTTGTCCTTTACATGCTATTGCATTTTATTTTAAATTTAAATACAATATTCTGGTAGGTCTGTTAATAAAGGATCTAATTATATACATAAAGCTTCCACAAGCCAATATAATTAGACCACATTCCTTCTTTTCATAGTTTTTATAATTAGATGTTTGTTAGTTATTCTCAGATAAATCTAAGTTAGTTTATATAAATATCTGTATAAATAAACTGAATCAAAGACTGAGGAATCTGAAGAAGAGTGCATTGGAGAATGCTGAAGAATCTAATGGCATCTCTGAAGTAAACAACCTTCTTTGTCAATTTTTGAGCTTTTGACTGATTAGCTGGTAGTATCTCTAATATCATTTAAAAACTCACTTATAGTATTTGTAGAAAACATTTTCCATAGAGCTCAATTCAATGCAAGATTGATTTTGAATATTTCTTGCAGATGCACAAATGCTCATTCTCCTTGACTGTTTACTTTGAATATTACCCAACCAACATTGGCTTCTGGTTGCTTTTGCAATTAACCTCCAGCCTATTGACAATAGCACTTTTAATTATTGTGTCCTATATTTATGAAATAGACTATGTCCTCTAAAATAATAGCATATTGATTTAAATAGTCATTTTAAAAGCAATTGAAAATCCAATCAGTTTTTGAAATGCTACTGAATATTCATTTACTGTACTTTTGTTTTCTATCAATACAGATTTTGTTTCATTCTGGGAGAATTTGACAGTATCTCCTTTAGCATCTATCAGACAACAGACACTTGAGTCTATTGCTTTCTTATAACAGTTGAAAGACTCTGCCTTTCAGGGGTGCTTTATATATGTAGCTTGTGTTCCTCTAGGCATAGTTAATTAAATTGGGTTTGCAATTTATATTCAGTGGAAGAATATATAACTATATATAGAGAGAGATGCCACAGCATAGAAGATTCTTCCAGTTCTGTGCCATTTCTTTGCGGTGGTGTGGTTTGAACATAGGCCACAAACTTGGTGCAACAGGTGCCTTGCCCAGTGAGATATCTCTTTATTGGTATGCTATAATACAATAAATTAATATAACATAGGTTCATAGGTTCTTTTTTTTTTTTACCAGAGCACTGCTCAGCTCTGGCTTATGGTGGTGTAGGGGATTGAACCTGGAATTTGAGAGCCTCAGGTATGAAAGTCTCTTTGAGTTACCATTATGCCATACTACAGCCCAACATAGGTTCTTTTGTTCTTTTTGATACCTCTATTAAGAGGGGTTGTATTGTTATGTGGAAAACTGAAATACTATGCATGTACAAACTATTGTGTTTACTGTCAACTATAAATTATTAACCCCCCAATAAAAATGAATTAAAAGAAGAGGGCTAAATATTAGATTACTAGAATCATGTCATTGTTGTATTAAACAGTTATATTTGGTTTTTTCAGGGAGTGACTATTTGAAAATGAAAGTTTTCATTTATTTCCCTTTTAAGTTTGTTATAGATTTTTTAAAGTAAAAAAATACTTTGTCCTGTAAAATATATTTTTTAAAGATGTCTTCTTTAATTTAGCTCACACTTTAAGAATGTGAACTTTTTATGGTACCCTTTTAGGTAGTTGATAGATTTCTTAAGAGCTTACTGTGTGCTAGAATTTGTACTATGTTTAGTATAGATCCATTGATTTTAACATCATTTAAATATGACAAATTAATATATAAATTTAAGAGACATATCTAGAGGTTTATTTTCATCTCCTTTTATTTAGGGGGCTATGTAGTAAAACTAGACCAGTGCTCTTATTTAAAAAGTATTTATCACTTATTTATACCAAAGAGGGAAAGGCAAAGGGAGAGCCACGACACCACTGTTATACATGTGAGTCTGAGGAAGAAATCTGTCTTCTTTGTGGTAAGTCCCCTGCTCTAACCACTGCACCACCACCACCCCACTGAAACTACTATTTCCTTTCTTTCTTTCTTTCTTTCTTTCTTTCTTTCTTTCTTTCTTTCTTTCTTTCTTTCTCTCTTTCTCTCTCTCTTTCTTTCTTTCTTTCTTTCTCTCTCTCTCTTTCTTTCTTTCTTTTTTGCCTCCAGGGTTATTGCTGGGGCTCAGTGCCTGCACCATGAATGCACTGCTCCTAGAGGCCATTCCCCCCCCCCCTTTTGGTGCCCTTGTTGTTGAAACTACTATTGTAAAGATGTGTACTGTCATTTTGCTTGAAACACTGAAGAACGTTTATAGTTATTTATAACAGTGGAACAGACACAGATTCAACTCCTCTCCATGTACTGTATATTGAAATCCTTAGGATAGGACACTCTCATTTAGGTATCAGTATTTCTATTCCATAAAAATGGATTGTGTGTTTATGATGGCTTTTGTAATTCACGATTTATATAAATGTGAATTCTAGTCCATCATTTGGAGAAATTTATGTCTCGTAAGATACAGGAAAAATCAGTACACTTTAAAGTACTTTTTATTGAGGGAGTAGAGCTTTACAGTGCAGTCATTGATGTATAAGTACAATTTCATTCTGCATCAAGAGCATACAGTTCTCTTCCCCTCCTTCCCTACAAGTCCTTTGCTATGATACCATACACCATGCCCAGCCCATGTTTCATTTTTGTGTTATCCCTCCCTGTCCCTATTTATTAAGTCTCACTTATATTTAAAATCAGTTGGTACGTCTTCTTTTTTGGGCTTATCTCATTTAACATGTCTAGTTCCATCCAAGATGAGTTGTATTCCATCCTGCATATATACCACAGTTTTGTAGCTTCTCATCTGCCTTTGGACAGCTGTTTTGATTCCAGCTATATATATATTTGTTCAGGTTTTATTAGTAGTAGCCTTTTAACTTTGGGTAAATCCTTTAATTATTTTTTCAAATTTAATTTATTTAAAATATCAACAAAACCATAGGATAAGAGGGGTAACATTCTACACAATTCCTACCACCAGAGCTCCATATACCATCCCCTCCACTGGAAGCTTTGCTATTCTTTATCTCTCTGGCAGTATGGAGCCAGGATCATTATGGGGTGCAGAAGGTAGAAAGTCTGGCTTCTTTAATTGCTTCTCCACTGGACATAGGTATTGGCAAGTTGATCTATACCCACAGACTGTTTCTGTCTTTCCCTAGTGGGGTGGGGCTCCAGAGAGATGAGGTTCCAGGGTACATTGGTAAGGTCATCTTTCTGGGAAAGTCAGGTTGGTGTCATGGTAGCATCTGCAACTTGGTGGCTGAAAAAAGCATTAAGATGTAAAGAAGAACAAATTGTTTAAAAATCTGGAACCTAAAGGCAAGAATATAGCAGATGAGATTTGGGGTTTCCATCTGGAAAAAGTTAGGTCTATTTTAGATATATTCCAAGGAGTCCATAACTTTACTAATTTTTGCCTGAGCCTTACAGCTAATATGCAGGTGGGCCAAAGGTGTTATCTGGGGATATGGTGTCAGGGTTGCAAATAGGACTAGGAAGCTGGATCAGGGAAGAGAGTAGCTCCCAAATCTGGGAAAAGTATATAAATATTGTTAACTGTAAACCCCATCGGTTTGATCTGGGGCCCATAGTCAGCACAGGAACCTATGTAATCTCTGTATCCCTGTAGTTCTGAGCTCACATTCTGTGGTCACAGCTAGGAACATTTCAGACTGCACTCATTGCAGGACCCATCTTCCTCAAGCAATAGAGGATTTTGGTCCAGCCTCCCTTCTGAGAATGAAGCAGTCCCTACCATTGTTGATCCACATTGATGGTTCTTTTTCTGTTTGTTTGTTTTTATACATCCATTGGCTTGTATGATGGGTTTTCACCCTCATTTTGAGCCTATTCTTGTCCTGTGGGGTCAAGTCTATCTCCTGTAGACAGCACATGGGTGGACCATGTTTCTTGACCCATATTGCTACTGTGTGCGAAGATAATAGCAGTTTTGAAACCAAAGAAAGACCCAACACTGTCTGAATTGACCAGCCTCACACCCCCTGCACTGCCATTTGTCTTTATAAGATTCCCAGTACCTGCACGTTCAGTGGTGAGGACAAGCAAGAACTACATAGAGTAATGGCACTGAAACCTCTCAATTCTGCACTCTCATTAAGTGTTAATGACCTGAACTCACCTATGAAAAGGCACACAGTTCTTCTTGGCCGCCAGCTATAGACCAATTTCTCTCCTCTCCGTGTGTTACAAACTCCTTGAGAGGCTGCTTCTGTCACGTATTTCTCCTCTTACAGAGAAATTCCTGTCACCCGCCCAAGCTGGTTTCCGCCCAGGAAGATCTACCTGCGAACAAGCCCTGGCCCTCTCAACTTACATTGAAAATGGATTCCAGAAGAATTTAAAGACGGGTACTGTCTTTGTTGATCTCACAGCAGCCTATGACAAGGTCTGGCACCGTGGTCTCCTAGTCAAGATCTCAAGATGCCTGCCTCCGTGAGTGGCCAACACTATATTGTTTCTTCTCCAAAACAGATTCCGGGTGCATCTGGGTGACAAGTCTAGCAGATGGAGACTTGTCTCAAGTGGCCTCCCCCAGGGCTCTGTCCTGGCTCCTATGCTATTTAATATTTACATCAATGACCTCCCAGAAACTTCTTCAAGGAAGTTCATCTACGCCGATGACATCTGCTGTGCAACTCAGGCATCCAAGTTCGACATCCTCGAGGAAACACTCATGAAAGACATGTCTCTGATATCTGATGACTGTAAAAAATGGCGACTATTCCCTAGCACTGCAAAAACGGTATCATCTGTTTTCCATCTACACCATGCCTCGGCCTCGCGTGAGCTTAATGTGCAGCTTGGCGGTACGAGAATCCGGCATGAAGCCCAGCCAGTCTATCTTGGCGTTACTCTCGATAGCACCCTGTCATTTCACGAACATCTCATAAAAACTGCAGCAAAGGTGGGCGCGAGGAATCACATCATTGCAAGACTGGCCAGCTCCTCATGGGGCGTGAGCGCTTCCACACTACGATCATCATCTCTGGCATTATGCTATTCCACTGCAGAATACTGTGCCCCAGGATGGTTCCGTAGCCCCCATGTCCAACGCTTGATGTCTCGTCACCCAATCTGGTCCCCTATGCCTATACTGAACTTCTCTGTTCCAGACTCTTGGAAACAGAGCTGGCAGTCAGCTGAGGTCAAGAACAAACACCTCATCACAGACCCCTGCAGGCGTCAGCCCGGCTTTGACCTGGCACGTTATGATTGGGCCCTCCTCAATCGCTATCAAACAGGCCATGGCCGGTGCTCCGCTGTGTTCCATCGCTGGGGAGCCAGAGACGACCCGAACTGCCCCTGCGGCTCCAGACAGACTATGACCCACATAGTCAACGACTGCCACCTACCTCTCCAGATTCAAAGGAGGTCTCGAAACTTTACATCAGGCTCAACAGCTGATACTGTTGACTGGCTACGGAAGAAGGACAAATGCTAGAAGAAGAAGAAATGTGTGCCTTTTCATAGGTGAGTTCAGGTCATTAACACTTAATGAGAGTGCAGAATTGAGAGGTTTCAGTGCCATTACTCTATGTAGTTCTTGCTTGTCCTCACCACTGAACGTGCAGGTTCTGGGAGTCTTATAAAGACAAATGGCGGTGCAGGGGGTGTGAGGCTGGTCAATTCAGACAGATGTTTTGCGGATGCTTTGCTCTGTGTGCCCACCAGGGTAGGTATGCCAGATGTGTTGGGGGCCAAGGTATGAAGGGAAACTGCCTCAGTAGATTCAAAAGTTCTTGAATGCAGTAGAGATTACCTTGTAACTTTAGCTGTTTTTGTTTTGAGTAGGGTGTTCAGGGTTGCAGCTCTGAGATCTTGCTATGACGGCACTGAGCACAGCGATGGAGGGATCGTACCTGTAGATTTTCCTTTTCTTCTCTTCTGTGTTCACTGTTTTTCTTGTCTTCTACGTTTGGGTATCAGTAATTGTGGGCCCATGTAGCTTCTGTCATTGCTGCTACAATTGTTTCAGTTTCCCAGATGGTTATCCCGGAGCTGATAGATGGATGCCATCTTGAATCTTCTCTCCAAAATCATGATGTTTTATTTTGAGAAATGACATAATGACCGCAAGTAGAATGGTTATAAATGAATAAATAGCAATGTAGAGTGACTGCGTGTGATTATGACCACTTTTAGTGGATTAATTACTGATAAAGAAAAGGAAGAAATGCTATACAGGTATATGTAGTATTGGTTACAAGGACACTGGTATTTAAAAATGTTAGAAGAATTTTAAGCTATCTAATGTACTTGACCAATCAGAGTCAAAGGTAAAAGATGCAGTTAAAAATTATATTAAGGGCCTGGGTCGTGGCAGATTCTATAGAGCATATATATTATACAGCCTAAGAAACCAGGTTCAAGTCCCTGGTCCCTATTTGCAGAGGGAAAGCTTCTGAAGTGATGAAGACTTTCTCCATCTGTCTTCCCCTTTCTTCTCCATTACTGTCTTTATCCAGTAAATAAATACATGCACATAAATTAAAATGTAAAAATATAACAAAGAAATTGTTTTAACACATAAAAATAAGAGACTCAAACATGTTACATTTGTCAACTTAGGATTTAGATTTGTCTTGTTGTTCAGAAGATTAAATGCTTTACGGTAGGTAAGTTATTAATATTCAGATTCCGATTACTGGGCCGGGTGGTAGCACACTTGGTTGAGTGTATATGATGCACGAGTTACAATGTTCAAAGATCCAGGTTCAAGTCCCCGGTCCCCACCTGTTGGGGGAAAGCTTTGTGAGTGGTGAAGTAGCTGCAGGTGTCTCTCCGACTCTCTCCCTCTCTATGTCCCACTCCCCCCATGATTTCTGACTGTCTCTATCCAACAAATAAATACAGAAAATTTAAAAAAAGGCTTCAGATTACTTTGGAACCTTAATATGTTTAGAGAGTACAGAAAAAAAAAAAAGTAGAAAAACAAGCAGGACAAAATGTAGCCGCTCAAGTGAGTTCTAATGAAGAGTCATACTAGTACATAAATATTAACTTATAGGAAGAGGCAGAATTAAAAGGATCTTGGGAGGGGGGTTCAGGCTGTGGTGCAGCAGGTTAAGCACACATGGCGCAAAGCACAAGGACAGGTGTAAGGATCCCGGTTTGAGCCCCCGACTCCCCACCTGCTGGGGAGTCGCTTCACAGGTGGTGAAGCAGGTCTGCAGGTGTCTGTCTTTCTCTCCTCCTCTCTCCATTTCAGTCTGTCCTATCCAACAATGAATGACATCAACAATAATAACCACAGCAAGGCTACAACCACAAGGGCAACAAAAGAGGGAAGAATTGGCCTCCTGGAGCAGTGGCTTCATGGTGCAGGCACTGAGCCCCAGCAATAACCTTGGGGGCAAAAAAAAAAAAGATGTTGGGAAGAAGAGAGACTTGTCTAAAATGGAAAGGGGGAAATGGAGTAGAAATGTGATAAGTAGGAGGTAAAGTCTAAGGTGAGCCTCAGACTTTTCTTCTGGGTGCTATGGTGCTATGTGATAACAGCAGAAGCTGTCATTATCCCAGAAATGAATGACACAAAAACAAGAGACAGGGAAGCAAACTGACTTCATCAAAGATGTTAAATGTAATTCAGAGATAATAATCTCTTTTTCCACCTGTTATGGATGAAATTTTTTTGAGTTTAAGTATGAGACCATTATGTATATAAGAAGATAGGGATTTTATCTTGTAATGAAAGATTAATGTGAGAGTAGGCATCTGGATTTGAAGTCATTTAAATAAATTTGACTGTTGATGGACAAATATTTCATCAATTATGGTATAGAATAGTGTAGAAAAGTAATAAAACTGCTAATTTAAACTTTTAATAGAAAGGTTCAGAAAATGGAACAAGTGATAACAATTTTTTTTTTCATAAAAGTCTGATGTAATTGGTGAGCAAGCTATGTCCTAGAAATCAGTAAGAAAAATATCTTAAAATAGTGTCAGAGTAGAGTAGACCAGGACATGGAACCCCGTGACAGACTGCTGGGAACCAAATATTGGCTTCAATCATAATTCACTAATGGTGATGCTGGCATAGATTTAATGAAAGTGGGGTTGTCCAGGTCTCATTATTTGTTTTATACGTAGAATAAGAATGGTTAGTGATAGCTTTAGTGTTTTCAAACATTAATTAGCTAAGGAACAATATCAGATAATGTGAAACAATTCCATTTATTTTATTTTGCAGCCAGTATAATTGCTGAAACTCAGAGATAGCATTACAAATTCACTGCTCCTGGAAAACATTTCTCCTCCTCCTACTATGAGGGAGACAGAGAGAAATGAAGCTGGAATAGGGAGTAGGGAGGAGAGAGGGAGGGAGAGAGAGAGAGAGAGAGAGAGAGAGAGAGAGAGAGAGAGAGAGAATGAGAATGTGCAAAGAAGAGATTGTGAAAGCTTCTCCCCCTGCAGGGGGCCAGGGTGCTGGGAGCTTGAACGTGGGTCCTCTTGCATGATAATGATGAGCATTCTGCTGGGTGCACCACTGTATGGCCTCTAACATCTAGAAGATGTTTTCTGATATCAGGATATTCAATCTTTTCAGTGTTTTGAGCTGGCAAATGAGATGATTCTCCAATTGGGTGAGCAAGTGGAAGCATGTTTATTCTATTACACATTTTCCTCAGGGACAAAATAGTATAAGCTTAAATTACAGTGTACAATCTGGTAATATATTTTTTTCTTATTTTCAGAAAACTGAATGTATCATACCTTAACTAATAGAGGATAAAGTCCTTTGTTTAGATGAAAATGTAGACATTTGGGCACAAGCACCACGGGCAGAATAGGCTATCAGTTTGAATAACTATTTCAAGCCATTTAAGGATCATTATGAATATAGCAGGATGGTTTTCATGTGATAGTCAACATGACATTTTATTATGCTCTTGAGGCAGTGTAAGGAAATGAGGAAAATCTTCTGATAATTCTGTTGCATTTCCACCATTTCTGTTGTCTGTTTCATCCAGGATTTAAATTGGACAGTCATAGGAAATATAAACTAGGCAAAGTTGGTTTCATTATTTTATTGCCTTATAAATGTGATTGCTACTATAAGCAGTGTTCAGAAGTCATTTTCTTCTATTAAGTTTTAAGGTTGCATTGAGAACACAGTTGTATTCTCAGCACCATCAAGGTGGAAGTGAAGAGAGATTATTTTCCTGAGATAGACTTTAATATCTTTGAAGAGTGCCTTCAATATGTAATAGATTACCTTTATATTTTTTATGAGACAGAATTAGAGAAGAGGGAGGGGGAAGGAAGGAGAGAGAGAGACAGACAGAGAGAGAGAGACTGAGAGAGACAGAGAGAGAGATTGAGACTATAACAGTAAAGCTTCTATCAATATGTTTGGGGTCAGGCACAATATGGAGCCTGGTTGCACACAGGCCAAAGTAGTATGCTATCCATGAGCTATTTCACTGGCTCTACATAGATTACCTTCAAAGAAGTTGAAGTTTATAATATATGGATTTTTTTTTTTGGTCATTAGTGGGTATTTGTCACACTGGGTTGACTTTTTAAGATAGATAGATAGATAGATAGATAGATAAACAGAGAGAGCAAGGAAAACTTCCCCCAAACGTGGTAGAGGCTAAATTTGAACCTGAGTCACATGCATGGCAAAAAGCACACTGTTCAGGTAGGCTATATTGCTGACTCTAAAATACTTATTACTGGAGTTCTGTATTTTTTTTCTTATAGGACAGAGAGAAATTGAATGGGAAGGGGGAAGAGAGAGGGAGAGAGGCAGAGACACCTGCAGACCTGCTTCACTGCTTGTGAAGCGACCCCCTCTGTTTGGGGAACCAGGAGCTCAAACCAGGGTCCTTGTGCTTTGTACTATTTACTATGTGCACTTAACTTGGTGCACCACCACCTGGCCCCCAAATACATACTATTTTTAATTTTTTTAAATATTTTTTAATGAGAGACAGGAAGATAGAGGTAGAAATATAGAAAGATAGAAAGATTGATAGATGGGGGTCTGGCGGTAGCACAGAGGGTTAAGCACACAAGGCACAAAGCGCAAGGACCCGCATAAGGATCCCAGTTCAAGCTCCCCACCTGCAGGGGAGTCACTTCACAGGCAGTGAAGCAGGTCTGCAGGTGTCTGTCTTTCTCTCCCCCTTTGTCTTCCCCTCCTCTCTCCATTTCTCTGTGTCCTATCCAACAACAACATCAATAACAATAAAAACAACAATAGTGACTACAACAACAATAAAACAACAAGGGCAAAAAAAGGGGGAAAAAGCAAATTAAAATTTTTTTTAAAAGATAGATGATAGATAGATAGACAGGTAGATGATAGGTAAGAGTACTACTCCACTACTCCTTAAAGTGGTACGGGGGAACTGAACCTGGGACATTGGAGCCTCAGGTCTGAAAGTCTTTGGCCTAACAATAATGCTCTCTCACCCATCTGAAATGTGTATTCTTAATAAAGTGATTTTTTTAATTCCCTTTTGTTGCCCTTGTTGTTTTATTATTGTAATTATTATTGATGTCGTCATTGTTGGATAGGACAGAGAGAAATGAAGCGAGGAGGGAAAGACAGAGGGGGAAAGAAAGATAGACACCTGCAGACCTGCTTCACCACTTGTGAAGAGACTCCCCTGCAGGTGGGGAGCCTTAGGCTGGTCCTTGCGCTTTGTGCCACCTGCGCTTAACCTGCTGAGCTACAGCCCGACTCCCTAAATGTGTATTCTTAATGAGGAAGAATTATAAGAATTTTATGAACCCAAAGAAAGAAGTTTCAAAGTCAGTCGTGTTTTTCTGTACTCTATTCCATAATTCTGAAGTCATAAGGAAAGTAGTTCTTCTGGTGTAAATATCTATATATAAAATAATACCTTTCATTTAAGAATTTTTAACCTAAATGAAAAGATTAATTATTAGTGACTTGAAGTTTTTTTTTTTTCATGTTTATTAACCCTTTGGATCCCTCCTTTGGAGAGGACTCTGTTCATGTTCTCCCTCCATTTTGCAGTAGTGCTGTGCCGTTTTCTTTCTCCTCCTTTTTCTCTTTCTTTGTCTTTCTCCCTTCCTTCCTTCCTTCCTTCCTTCCTTCCTTCCTTCCTTCCTTCCTTCCTTCCCTCCCTCCCTCCCTCCCTCCCTCCCTCCCTCCCTCCTTCCCTCCCTCCCTCCCTCCCTCCCTCCCTCCTTCCTTCCTTCCTTCCCTCCCTCCCTCCCTCCCTCCCTCCTTCCTTTCTTCCTTCCTTTCTTGTCGATGTTGGTGAGTTCTTTATGTCTTCTATTTCATCTTCTTAATTTATCCATGAAAATGATCATATAGAAGACGTGGGTCTTTCTTCTCATTCTTTCAATCTCTGCTTCTCACAGCCTGGGACTGGTGACACATTTTTATAGCCATGTAATCAGAATCATTTCTGTTTGATGACTAAGAGCAGTCCCTTTGGTGTTAGCTGTATTACTCGATCCTGTTGGCACTTAGCGGTTTGATAGTCTTAGCCATGCCATATACCTTTAATAAACCTTGATTTATGTGGAAGAGGATAATAGAATAGGCTTAGATGTTCTAGAATTAAAATAGGATAATATATGAAAATTACATTTCACACATATGACATGTAATGTAGGTTTTATCATTAGTATTATTCTCACATTTTATATTCTCAATTGCATATAGTGTGGTTTATGCTTAAGAATGTTCCATATGCGCTTGAAAAGAATGTATATTCATTTTTGGTAGGGGTGAAAGGTTCTGGATATATCTGTTAAGTTTATCTCATCTCGCTTAAAGCCTCTATTTCCTTGTTGATTTTTTTTGTCCTGATGACCTGAATTTTGCAGTGAGAGGTCTCTAAATAATACTGTGCTGCTATCAATATCTCAAGGTTTAGAAGACTTCTTCACATATGAATTTGGGTGCACACATAATGGGGGGCATACATATTGATGATGACTATATCTTCCTGTTGGATTGATCCACTGACCAATATGCAGTATCCATTTCTGTCTCTTTTCAACTCCTTTGCCTGATAGTCTAATTTATCCGCTATTAGAATAGCCATTCCTGCCTTTTTGTTTGCATTATTGGCTTGGGAATACCTTATTCCAGCCTGTCACCAGAAACTTTTGATTGTCTTTCTTTTGTGTTTCCTGGAGATACAGAATAGATAAGTTTTGCTTTTTATTCCATTCAGTAATTCTGAATCTTTTGGCTGGTGAATATAAGTCATTTACATTTAGGATAATTATTGATAAGTGTAATTTGCATATAGCCATTTTGGTTTTTGTTTCAAAGTTGTTTTATGCTCTTGTTGACTCTTTTCCTGTTTGTTTCTGTTCATTAGTTTACATGGATGGTTTTCTATAATTGTTTTGCCTACTATATGAATGCTTCCTATTTGTCTTTTTGCTATATTTTGTTTTTTGGTTATCATGAATATTGTGTCTAACATACAATAGTAAAGAGGTATTTTTTTTAAGATGGCCTTGGCTCATCGACATTGGGCCCTGCCGCTCTATTTGCTCTCCCTTTTCGAGTGTCTGGCTTTTCATTTTGTTGTATTCCTGGTTGTAGTCTAATACTAATGATCATCTCATTCAAAGTTGAGATTCTTTTGCTTCTTCTTTTCATGTGGGACTTCTCTCAGTAATTCTTGCAAAACTGTATTGGTAGTGGCAAATTCCTTCAGTTTTTGAATGTTTGAAATGATCTCCATTTCTCCCTCATATTTGAAGGCTAATTTAGCAGGATACAGTATTTGTGGCTGCAAATTCTCATTTATTTGTTTGTTTGTTTGCTTGTTTTTATTCTTTACCAGAGCACTTCTCAACTCTGGCTTATGCTGGGTACAGGGGATTGAACCTGGGTCTTTGGAGCCTCAGGCATGAGAATCTCTTTGCATATCCATTATATTATCTACCCCTGCCCTGTGGCTGTCAGTTCTTATATTTCAATACTATGAATACATCATTTAACTCCATCCTTGCTGGGAAAGGATTCATTTTAAGATCAATGCATGGGCTGCAGTAAAAGACTAGCCAGAGCCTCCATCTAAAAATGACTGATGATAACTTTTCGAGAAAGAAGCCACTTTATCAGTGAGAAACATTTTATCAGTGAGAAGTGCACAAGGCTGATGAATTTTCTCATCCCAGACTTCCTGATACTTGTTATTGGAAATACTACTGATGGTTACTTGCATCAATGTTTGCAAAACCTATGTTGCTTTTCTGCCAGGTACATTTCTTTGATTAAAATACCATGAGACCTGTTTTTTAGGCTATGTCCCATCATTACAAAATCTTACTTTAAGGAAAGTCTGGATATGCCAGAGGTTTTACTAGCCCATAGGTGGGCTAGCAGTGATACACATGTTGTAGTCACCCATAACTTCGGTGTCTGGCTCCTGTGTTCAGGGTTTAGAGATTGTGCATGGGATAACTGGAATACAGTCAAAATCTCATAGCATCAAAAGAATGTACCTGACACAATGACACTTGGATGATGACACTTTTAAGCACTCTTACCATAATCTTTTCCCCCTTAGAAATGTATTCTGGGGGCTGGGCAGTAGTGCACTAGGTTAAATGGGCGTGGTCTGAAGTGCAAGGACCTGGGGTAGAGCCCCTGGTTCACCACCTTTAGTGGGATGGCTTCACAAGCATTGAAACAGGTGTGCAGGTGTTGATCTTTCCCCTCTCTATCTCCACTCCTCTCTCAAGTTTTCTCTGTCCTATCCAACAACAACAACAAAAGGAAAAATCCAGGAGAAGTGGATTTCTAGTGCAAGCACCTAGCCCCAGCAATAAACCAGGAGGCAAAGAAACAAAATTATTCTACTCTTTATGTGATATATATAACCACCTTTGTCTTAACATTTACTCCTGGTGATTATTTTACTTAAAAAAACTTTAATCTTCCCCATTCTTTTTTAAAATATTTATTTATTTATTTATTCCCTTCTTTTGCCCTTGTTGTTTTATTGTTGTAGTTATTGATGCTGTTGTTGTTGGATAGGACAGAGAGAAATGGAGAGAGGAGGGGAAGACAGAGAGGGAGAGAGAAAGACAGACAACCTGCAGACCTGCTTCACAGCTTGTGGAGTGACACCCCTGCAGGTGGGGAGCCGGGGGCTCAAACCGGGATCCTTCTACCAGTTCTTGTGCTTTGTACCACCTGCGCTTAACCTGCTGCGCTACCGCCCGACTCCCAATCTTCCCCATTCCTTTGTAATGTAATGTATATTTTTATAAATAAATATTACTGGAAGCTTGGGTTGGACAGGCACAGACTAGACACTGTCCCAGCTCAGGCTATGATGTGTCTCACCTGACCTCTTCTGTTCAACTGTATAGCAATGTGGTTATTTTTTCTCCCTCCTGGGCCATGTCTAATCTCGGGGTCCTGGAAACTGGCTAGGGTTCTACACCTGGGCATACCCATACAAGGCATGACTTTCCTGTAGTTGGATGACTGAATTACTTTACAGGATGAGTTATTAGAATTTACTGATCCTCCTGCTGACACAGGTGAATGAATAGTCTTCTTGTTGTTTGTTTTTCTCAGTATTTTTTAAGTTTTCTTTTGATAATCTTCAGTGACTCCAGTGTTCTCTGGGACATCTTAAGGGTTTCACTACTTTAAGGCGAATTTTTTTTTTTTCAGTAAAAGACAAACTAAACAGAGAGCATGAGGTAGAGGGGGAGAGAAGAAATCACAGAACTGAAACTTCCTTCAGTGTAGTGAGAACCAGTCTTGAACCTGAGTTTGCGCAATTGAAAACCAGACACTATCCAAAAGGGCCATATTGTTTGTTCTGTAAAAAAAAAAAAAATAGGTGTTATCATATAGAATAAATAAAAAAGATATGTGTACATTTGTATGATTTTTTTTTTTAGTTAAGAGATGGTAGTTGATATGAAGATTGGTCAACTTATCAATATCTATAGACTGATTACATATCCTTGTGTAAACATGATATGGACTTTACCTATTACTAATCTACACTTATGCTATCTCCAAAAAAAAATATGACATTTCTTATACTTCCTAGGGACAGCAAATACTTTAGATTCTGAAAATATATTTTAGTGAGCTATAACTTTATACATTCTTATAGAAGTCCACATTTTCTGAATATTTTAATTATTCTCAGTTATGAAAATGGATATTTGCATTAGGAAAATACATCTGTAATTTGTACACACAGCATACTTTATTATTTATTAATTTGTTTAATAATACATTTGTCTGTGAATGTTGTACTATGTATGAACAATCTAAGGCCTGCTAGTAATAAATTTATTTTTATATCTATGAAACAGTAATCACTTGGACCCATATTTTAACAACTGTTAATTCAAGTGAATATATTTTCCCTCTTTGCTCTTCTCATAGTTAACACTTGAAAAAGGAGATTATATCTTGAGTATCACCAGAAGCTTACCAGGAAGATCAACTGAGAAAAGCAATGCGATATGTAAGATTTTTATATGTAGTACATTTGAATAGTCATTTTAAATTTATTTTACTTAGTTATTTTGGATAGAGACAGAAAGAAATCAAGAGAGAAGGGGGAACAAGAGAGAGAGAGAGAGAGAGAGACCTGTGGTGCTATTTCCCTGCTCATAAAGCTATCTCCCTGCAGGTGAGGAACATGGATCCTTACACACTGTAATGCGTATGCTTAACCAGGTGCACCACCTGGATCCTGTAATATTTATCTAAATTTTAAGTGTGGCTTTGTTTTGAATTGTAAGATGTGCCTTTAGCATATTGCCTTGCAGCTTCTTCTTCTAGCGTTTGCCCTTCTTCCGTAGCCAGTTTAAAGCGTCAGGTTGAGCCTGATGTAAAGTTTCGAGTGATAGCAGTCAGGGACATATTTGTTAAACTTTTTCATACTTTTTACCATGTTCCTGATGCTAAGTTTTTACATTTTTAAATATTTTCTAAAGCATAAACATCCTCAATAAAAATAGCAACATTAAGAGGTAGTCATTATAACTTTGTAGATGAACCGACACATCAAAGTGCAATGTTGATTAAATCATCACCTAGTCAGTAGTAGACCAAGAATCAAATTCTGTGTATGTAGCTACACATTGTTTACAAACTCACTAAGTTGCATTGCTACTGTATTAAAATACATTGACACATCTTTAAAAAAGAGACCATAAAGGCAGTGCATTGTTGCATTCAGGTGTTTTGTTTGTTTGTTTGTTGTTTGTTTGGTTGGTTTTTTTGCTGTTAGTTCTCTAAATTGATAGAGAAAACAAGTTTTAATTCTCTCGGAACTATCGCCAAACACTGCTAGTTTATATTCCACAGTAAATGATGCTATGTATGAACTTTGTATTCCTTGATTAACCAATAGAATATTTTCATCAACTTTAGGAGAATATAATTATGTCTTTATGAAAGGAAAGTTGTTTTTTTTTTTTAATTTGTCCTGTGTTTTCGTTAATTATTTTGAATTCACATTAGGGCTTTGGATTTTTTTCTTTTGCTATGACATCTATGAAACTGGAGGGAATTATGTTAAGTAACAGATGCCTGAAAGTGAAGGGGAGATACTGGATGGTCTTGCTCATAGATGCTAAGAGACAAAGCCAGGGAAAACAGCAGGATGAATGAAATGGATTGCAGCACAGCACAGCAGAAGAGGAGACTCGAGGAAGGAAGGCAAGGGTGCTGTGGGGGCAGTGGCGTTTAAGGACTCAGTATCCTACCCTGGGGAGGATGATGGTTTGTGGAGAGGAAAGGTTGCTGACAACTGTCTTGGGGAGGTGTAGATTTGAACCCCTGGCACAACCACTGTCCTATAATCCAACATTCCTGCAATAAAGCAATTATATGCATATGAAGATACACCTATATCTAAAGTTGTATTGTATTTATGGATTTTCAGGATACTTAACACATGCTAGGTTTGGTGATAGACATACATGGTTCTTTCTGCTTCGGGAATGATACACTTTCCTTCCAGACTCTCGGTGATCTCCTTCTCAGAACTTGTTCAGACCACATCTTACCTGTCATTGTGTCCAACCTCCTCGCTGACTGACTGAAAATAATGCCTTTAAAAATGATTGCTGATAAAGAACACTCTGTATGTTTCCTTTATATTTGATAATTACTTCAGTAAGAACAGTAAGCCGTGTGTCAATAGTAGACTTAGGGAGGAAAATAATATCGTAAATGTAGACAAACGATTATCATAATTTCAGTGAATCAGAATGGGGGTGGGGAGCTGGTGGTGGCACACCTGGTAGAGTGCACACATTGTCATGTGCAAGGAGCCTGATCCAAGCCCCTGGTCCCCACCTACAGTGGGGAAAGTTCAGGAGCTGTGAAGCAGTGCTACAGTCCCCCCCCCCCCCAACTCTCTCTCTGTCTCTATTTCCCTCTCCTTTCTCGATTTCTCTCAGTTCTATCAAGTAAAGAAAGAAAAAAAAAGTGTGTGGGGAAGGAGGTCACTGGGAGATGAGGTTGGCCTCAAGCCCTAGCAATAATCTTGTTCACAACAAACAAACAAAACCAAGTAAACAAAGCTGAACCACTAAGAGGATTTATTCAAATATAGATTGTAAATCCTCCATAATTGTTTTTGTTTTGTTTTGTTTTTTACCAGGGTTATCACTGTGAGCTGGTGGTAACAAAGACTTCACGACTTCTGGAGGACATGCTTTGCTTTGCTTTCTTCTCTTTCTTTTTTTTTCCTGATAGAGACAGGGAAGTTAAAAAAAGGAGTGAAAAAGGAGGACACCCACGGCACCACATAGTTGTTGTCTGATAAATTGTCAGGTGATACGACTGCTTTTAGTCCGACAAACTGTTTTTTGAGAGCCACAGTCCAGAGCATATATTATTGACTTCAAACAAACTCTGTAGCTTCTGTATATTGTTTTGTTTTTTTAACTCATAGGGATAAATCGTACTGTATCATTTTTCAATTCTGTCTTTTGGTAGCAATGAAAAATGTACAGTTTTCCAAATTGCACCTCTTATTTTATGCCATTTTAACCACAGGCATTTATTTTAAAAAATTAAGCTTTTGGGTGCTAGCAGAAATGAGTCAGAAGTGAAATGATGGATAATGATATATCCTAGGGGTCTCTAAAAGTTCACAGAATTAAAATGCGTTCAGTTTAAGTAGGAGGTTTGTAGACAGTAGGAATGATGACTTCTTAAGACTTCTTCATTAAGACAATTTTCTGTAAGAAATACTATGGGAAATAAAATAGGTGTAATAAGATTTAAAAAATAATAATTCTCTTACAAAAATATTTTAAATTTTTTTTCATCTTCTACATTGAACACTAGCTCAGAAATCAATTTGTGCGTTATTGTTTTTAAGAGCCTACTGAAATAAGATATCGTCAGGCCAGCAAGACAGCCCTTGGGAGGGTGCCCTGCTTGCTCTGCCCTGTGCTTGATGGAGGTTTGAGCCTATTACAGCACCATGGAGTCTTTGTGTGCTGGTTACTTTCCTTCTCCCCTTTTGTCTTTCTGTAATCTGTATCTCTCGTTGAATAGAAGTCAGCCCAGAATCATAAAGCTCATACATATACACATGCACCCGTGTGCACGCAGGCGCGCGTGTGCGCGCGCGCGCGCACACACACACACACACACACACAATTTCAATCTGGGTTCAGATTATTCATTTAATACGAGATTTTGAGCATCCAGTCTGTTCCGGAACCATGGTATATTCTAGAACTCTATATTTACCTTTTGAGGGGTCAACCTTGCATGTGGAAAACTTGAAACAGTGCTTTGGCTTATTTTAAAAGATTTATGTACTTACTTTTCTGAGGGAGAGTTCAGAGAGTGTTGCTCTGCTCTGGCATATGTGTTACCAGGGGGTGAACCTGGTGCTAAAACTACACCTCTATCATCCTGACGTTAGAACAGTGTTTGGATCATAATAAAGGCAAAGGAATACATATCCTATTTCTTAAAGACAGGATGGATAACTCAAAATTTACAAATTCGGGCCATTCCAAAGAGATGCCGCTCAGGCTCAGATCATTTTCTCCATCTCGTTTCAGGAATTTGGGAAGTTCCATGTTAAGGCAGTTGCTAGTGTTCCATTTCAAGTTGGGAACTAACCTTTTCAAAATGTCAACATATTTACTTCAGCATCTTTACAATCACCAGCAATTTACATCTATTCAATAGCTTCACAGCATGAGTGCTGGGGAAAATTGTTCTACTCTTTGTGAACCCGTGTTCTAAGAAAGACCCATTCTCCTCATATTTAAGACAGTTTTAGACATTTAGCAAGTATATGTGAACAGACACTACAGTCTGTCTTTCAGCATGCTTCTCACCTGGGGATAGAAATATTCTGTCATTTTTGTTGATAATAGAAGTCTTTCAAAATGACTGTCTACCATAAATTAATTGCAAGCATATGGAGAGTTGTCAGTGATTGAAGCTCTCGTGTGTGTCTTTTTAAATGCATATCCTGAAAATGGAGGTCTCTCTGAGAAGATTATTGGAAGAAAACGAAGGCACATCATTTTTAGAAAACTGGATACAACAGGAGCATGAATTTCAATTCTGTCTCCTAAAGTAGTTTAGCTTGAACCTCAGGTCTCTCACCTTCTTACTTCACTAAGCTCAGCCACCCTCTGGCTTCACCCATTTTGTTGTGAATAATACAATATCATGTGTTTCAAATTTCAGAATAGTATTCCATTGAATATATAAATCTTCTCAGTCATATGTCAATGAGTAGGTTGCTTCTACCTTTTGACTATTGTGAATAATGAACTATGAACATAGTAGTGTATATATCCTTTCAAATTAATGTTTTCATATCCATTAGGTCTAAGTGTGAGATCGCTGTATAGTAATGTATTTACATTTTTATTTTTTCAAAGTCTCTCCATACTGTGTTCCTTAGGGGCTATCCCAATTTACGTTCACACTAGTATTGTAACTAAGTTTCTTTTCCTCCATATCCTCACCAACACACGGTGTCTTGTTGCATTGGTGTTAATCATTGTTACAGTTGTGAGACAGTATCTCACTGTAGTTTCATTTTGTAGCTGTATTATTCACAATAACCAAGGAATTAACCCTGATTTAACCTTGACACATTCATATATTTCCAAGGGATCTCAAGCCACAATCTTTAAGATTTTATGACACTGATTTTCACTAAAAGTCATATCTAGTCACTAACATGTTTTATTTATGGTTAAAACGTAACCCCCAACAAGTCACACATTTTAAATCACTTTTCCTAATCTCATAGATATTTAACCTATAGTTGATGTGATTTACTGAAGGTTCTCTGGTATCCATATTCAACAGCTACTCCAAGTCAACTCATAGTAGAGTTATGCATATAAAGACAGACTGGTGATTTTAATTGATCACTCATATAAATTTAATATCTTTATTATAGTATTATGAAAATGAAATAATGTATTTACTTTTGTATTTACTCTTGAATGTAAAACATTAATCCCCCAAGAAAGGAAAAAAAAATAAAATGAAATAATGGTGGTTCTGTCTTTTACTATCTGTCTCTATGTCATGAAGTTACTTATGTAGTGAAAACACATGGCATTGGACAGTATTAAAGTTAACTTCTCCCTGTCAATTACTATGATCACTTACTTGTTCGACTAATTTTATACTACCAGAGGCATTCAGTTTTCCTTTCTCTCCTGCCATAACATAAATATAGATGATTCTAGAGCTGAATATATTTCAGTATAATTTAAAAATGCCTGTTTATTATTACTCTTTGAGAGGTTGCGTTGTAGAAATGAGAGACAGAGGAAAGGGGAGAAGACAGAAGGACCTCTTTCTCCACATAGATAAAACTGTCCCTAAACTTTAAATTATAGTTGTCTCATATGCTTTAGAATTGACACCTGAATAAAATCTACTTTTAGTCTTATACTTATTCAGTTTTGATAAATTAGCAAGCATGAAGAAATACTTCAAGTTTCTGGAAGGAACTGTACCGTTTATCAATTTTCACTTGATCTTTCAGGAGGCAGCGGCAAATCTCCCCCAGAGGTAAACAGAGAAAGGTTGGAACGTTGAGTGCTGGGGTCCTTTCCACTTGCTGCTGCTTGAAAAGGTACAGAATAAGACTTTGATTCTACCTGATTTGTTTTCCCTGTACAAAAGTGAATACATGAATAGTACTACTTTGCTATAAAAGTAATATCAGCTTGCATAAAAGCCGATGCAACTGAGCTAGGGAGCCCCGTGAGCAATTTCTTATAATGTATACATTTGTATGTTTATCTTCCAAATGAATGACATTTCCTAGCAACTGCCAACTTCAGGATGATCCTACTACTATTTTAGACACACTATGAAAATTTGAAACTAGAGGAAGATTCAAGGTCACATTTAAGTTATTTATGTTGATTTTACTGAAATATCCCCTTTCCTTCTTAACTTATAACAAGGTAGCATGTGGATGACATTCAAGTGAAGAATATCTCCCGTGGTGGAGATACATGGATAGAAATGGAAAATTGTCTTGCTTTATAATCTCATTGTCAAAAGCCTTCCTGAGATGATGCTGGAGATTGTGTGCACTAAAATGCTCTCTGAAAGCCTTTAATTTGGAGGAACTATGGGATAATTTAGCTTAATATTAATATTTCATTCTGCTCAATGAAGGCAGGCATCACTGCTGAATAAC
Source organism: Erinaceus europaeus (assembly GCF_950295315.1). Taxonomy (NCBI): domain Eukaryota; kingdom Metazoa; phylum Chordata; class Mammalia; order Eulipotyphla; family Erinaceidae; genus Erinaceus; species Erinaceus europaeus. The sequence continues at coordinate 8,534,233 of NC_080179.1, read as the reverse complement.
TGTATAATGGAACTCTTCAGTATTGTTGCCTGTAAATAAACAGGAGTTTATGCTCTACTAAATAAAGTTCTGCACTGGTAAACATGATCTCATTAGTGTTAGTTAACATTTATGTAATGACCAGATTATATAGTACAGTGATGATTAGGTTTTAGCAAATAAATTGTTTGAAAGCTTTTAAGAATATTTGAAAATTTTAATACTTATATGGTAATAGATTATATGAACAGTGACAGTGATAAGCAAAGTCCAGTTCTCATTAGCAAAATGATTCTATTCTCAAGTTCTAAATATAGGTCTGTTATTTTATGATGACTATTCTTAAGTACTAAGCATCCCTGTTTGAACATAACTGCTCAAGCAAAACATCTCGTAACAGAGAATCACTCAGACACAGAGGTTAGATGATTTCATGTTTAAAATGCCACCGAACCCTAGACTGTGTTTCTGCTAAGGATAAATTAAATCTGAGATTGCTGAAGAATAATGGTGAACCTTTAAGAAACTATAAAAACAAAAATTCGTTGTTTGCATTTCCATTTCATTCTCTACTCTTGGAACTTAGTGATTTGTCCATGTATAAGAAATATCGGGAGTTGGGCGGTAGCGCAGCGGGTTAAGCGCATGTGGTGCAAAGCTCAGGGACCAACATAAGGTTCCTGGTTCAAGCCCCCGGCTCCCCACCTACAGGGGAGTCGCTTCACAGGTGGTGAAGCAGGTCTGCAGGTGTCTGTCTTTCCTCTTCTCTGTCTTCCCCTCCTCTCTCCATTTCTCTGTCCTATCCAACAACAACAACAACATCAATAACAACAACAAAAACGACAACAACAAAAGCAACAAAAGGGAATAAATAAATAAATATTTTTTAAAAAGAAATATCTTAGACAACATTTGTAGAGGGCTACTTGCATTTATGGGGTGCTTTTCAAATCTTTAGTCTCCAAAAGCAAATTGGAACATGAGACTTTACCAAGTACTTAAGATTAAAGGTGATTTTACATGACAAAAATAATCCATCCTTCCTGTTAATCTTAGTATCTGCAGATTATGAAAACTGTAAGAGCCAGTGAAAATGTTTCCTTTGTTGTTGCTTTGTCATGTGCATGACCCACATTTGATCCCGGCCCCCATAGCAGCATTGAAGGAAGCGAGGTACTGTGGTCTGTCCTGAACACCTCACCCAAACCCCTGTCTCTAGTCTCTGTCAAGAAAGGAAAAAAGAAAAGGAGAGACAGAAAGGAAGGAATAAAGAGAGGAAACATAATAATACACTACCTTTATTTTTATTTTTTTATATTTATTTATTATTCCTTTTGTTGTCCTTGTTTTCTTATTGTTGTGGTGGTTATTATTGTTGTTGTTATTGACATCATCGTTGTTAGATAGGATAGAGAGAAATGGAGAGAAGAGGGGAAGACAGAGAGGAGGGGAGATAAACAGACACCTGCAGTCCTGCTTCACCGCCTGGGAAGCGACTCCCCTGCAGGATGCTCCGGAGCCGGGGCTTGAACCGGGATCCTTATGGCGGTCCTTGCACTTCGCGCCACATGTGCTTAACTTGCTGTGCTACTGCCCGACTCCCAATACTTTACTACCTTTAAATCAAAATTCTATATTGGTTGTATTTGGGGAATGTTATCTTTTTTTTTAAAGATTTTATTTGTTATTATTTTTATTTCCTTTTGTTGCCCTTGTGTTACTGCTGTAGTTATTGATGTAGTTGTTGTTGGATAGGATAGAAAGAAATGGAGAGAGGAGGGGAAGACAGAGAGGGAGAGAGAAAGATAGACACCTGCAGACCTGCTTCACCGCCTGTGAAGTGACTCCCCTGCAGGTGGGGAGTCAGGGGCTTGAACCGGGACCCTTAACCCTGGTTCTTGAGCTTTGCGCCACGACTGCTTAACCCGCTGCGCTACCGCCTGATTCCCGGAATGTTAACTTTTAAAGATATTCTGTGGGGGAGGTAATATGGCGACGGCCTGAGAAGTCGCTAACAGCGAGTGCTCTGATAGCATCGTCGGCAAAGGTAGGATTTTCTGCCTTTAGCAGGCCAGTCAATAAGGGGGGGGGCACCAAAGAAGTGATTACAGTTTAATTTGGGTTAACAATTAGAGCAAAGGTGACACGGACTAGCGGGGCGCCAGAATTCCCAGGCGGCGCCAGGCAAGGCGAGTGCGCCGGGCATTGTCCTCCGCCCGCCCGGGAAGGCGGCTCCTCCGCCGGTTGCAGAGCGCGGCGGGCAGAGGACCCGGAGAGAGCACTTTAGCTCGGGGGCTGCCTCTTGGGAGTTGCCAGGGTCCACCGTGACCCTGAGGGTGGATCCAAAGACTTCTTGAGTATAGCTCTCATTGGATCAAAGGACTTGGAGCTAGTTTTCATTTTTGAGAAATCCTTTAAAAAAGTCTGGAGGGCGGGGTTTCCCGGAAAATGGCGCCCGGAGAAGCAGAAGCGGCCAGCCTTTGAGCTCCGGACACATCTCGTGTAAACAATAGGATTTTCTGCCTTTAGCAGGCCAGCCAATAAGGGGCCATAACGGTCATACCAAGGATGTGTCTATAACTTAATTTGGGTTAAGAATTAGAGTAGGGGGAAAAAATTCTTTTTTCTTCCTTTTAATTTTCAAGCACACATCCTTCCCGCCGCCCGCCCCCCCTCCCCCCATAAGCAGTGCCTGGGACCAGCTACTAGCAGGATACCCCATACCACCAAACAGGGTTTTTTTTTTTTTTTTTTTTGTTAATTCACTGATACACATTTGGGAAGTTCCTCGCACTGCTCTTTAATTACAACTCTTCTTCCTATCTTCTCCCTTTTCTCTCTCTTATCTCTCTCAATCTCTCTCTCTTTTTTTTTTTTTTTTTTAATCTTGTCATACACTTCTTTCTTCTTTGACTTTCTGAATTTGTGAATTACTTTGGGGAAGAAATCTGACCCAGAGTGGACTCTCTATGTGTGTATCTCTGCTCTAGTTCCCTTTACACTCTTGTTACCCTTAGAATATACACTGGATAGTAAATTTGCATAACTGTCTATTCTTGCTATCCTCTCTTCCTTTTCTCTTTCTTCACTGGGATTTGGTTACTATTTTTTCACGGACTGGAGAAATTTTTTGGCTAACTGGTAACGATTAAACTCCTTCAATACTTACTTCAGTTGCTACGGTTATTCCGGAGGTTGGTGAGTGTAATTGTCATAAAGGTATTTAGTACAGTGTTACTTGTGCTCAAAACACAACAACTGAGGAACAACAGAACATTAAAAAAAAAAAAAAGAGAGAAACACATAAATTAAAAAAAAATGGGTAGATTAAAAACAAATAAAACTGCTACCCCAATGAATGAAGACAAGAGCCCAGAAGAAACCACAAATCAGTCAGAAGTAACCATAGATAAGAAAAGTATGCAAGCAATAATAAACTTATTAATCACAGAAATGAAAACAACATTGGAGGAAAGAAATGGCAGTATTAGGGAAACAACAGTTGAGACCCCCAAGGAAAATACTGATTATCTTGAGACAATTAGAGAACTGAAAGCTGAAATAGCTGTAATGAAGAAAGAAGCTGAGGCAAGGGAAAGCAGACTAACAGAAGCAGAAAACAGAATTAGTCAGACAGAGGATGAGTTAGAGAAAACTAAGAAAGAGGTGAAAGAGCTTAAAAAGAGATTGAGAGACACTGAAAACAACAACAGAGATATATGGGATGATCTCAAAAGAAGTAACATTCGTATAATTGGCCTGCCAGAGGAAGAAAGAGAGGAAGGGGAAGCAAACATCCTAGAGGAAATAATACAAGAAAATTTCCCAGACCTGAATAACAGAAAGGATATCAAGGTGCAAGAGGCCCAGAGAGTACCAAACAGAATCAACCCAGACCTGAAAACACCAAGACACATCATAGTCACAATGAGAAGAAGTAAGGATAAAGAAAGGATCCTAAAGGCTGCAAGAGAGAAACAAAAAGTCACATACAGGGGAAAACCCATAAGACTTTCTGCAGATTTTTCAACTCAAACTCTAAAAGCCAGAAGGGAGTGGCAAGATATCTATCGAGCCCTGAATGAAAAAGGGTTTCAACCAAGGATTATATATCCTGCTAGACTTTCATTCAAGCTAGATGGAGGGATCAAAACCTTCTTAGACAAACAACAGTTAAAGGAGGCAACTATCACCAAGCCGGCCCTGAAAGAGGTATTAAAAGACCTCTTATAAACAAGAACATCACTATAATACTTGTAATATATCAGAGCAAACAAATTGTTTTTTAGAACAATGGCACTACAATACATTAAATCCATAATATCAATAAATGTCAATGGCTTAAACTCACCCATCAAAAGGCACAGGGTGGGGGGATGGATCAGAAAACATAACCCAACCATATGCTGCTTGCAAGAATCCCATCTGTCACAACAAGATAAACACAGACTTAAAGTGAAAGGATGGAAAACTATCATACAGGCTAACGGTCCACAAAAAAGGGCAGGAACAGCCATTCTCATCTCAGACACGATAGATTTTAAATTAAATAAAGTAATAAAAGATAGGCAAGGACATTACATAATGATAAGAGGATCAATCAGCCAAGAAGACTTAACAATTATTAACATCTATGCACCCAACGAGGGACCATCTAAATACATTAAACACCTATTGAAAGAATTTCAAAAATACATCAATAGTAATACAATAATAGTGGGAGACTTCAATACCCCACTCTCACACGTAGACAGATCAACAAAGAAGAGAACCAATAAAGATATAAGAGAATTGAATGAAGAGATTGACAGACTAGACCTCTTGGACATTTTCAGACTCCTCCACCCCAAAAAACTGGAATACACCTTCTTTTCAAATCCACACAACACATACTCAAGGATAGACCACATGTTAGGTCACAAAGACAGCATTAATAAATTCAAGAGCATTGAAATCATCCCAAGTATCTTCTCAGACCACAGTGGAGTAAAACTAACTTTTAACAACAAACAGAAAATTATTAAAAGACATAGAATTTGGAAACTAAACAACATGCTCCTTAAGAACCACTGGGTCAGACACTCACTCAAGCAGGAAATTCAAATGTTCCTGGAAACTAATGAAAATGAAGACACAACCTATCAAAATATTTGGGACACAGCTAAAGCAGTACTGAGAGGGAAACTTATAGCTATACAATCACATATTAAACACCAAGAAGAAGCCCAAATGAACGAACTTACTACACACCTCAAGGACTTAGAGGAAGAGGAACAAAGGAACCCTAAAGCAACCAGAAGGACAGAAATCACTAAAGTTAGAGCAGAAATAAACAACATCGAAAATAAAAGAACCATACAAAAGATCAATGAAGCCAAATGTTGGTTCTTTGAAAGATTAAACAAAATTGACAAACCCCTAGCCAGACTCACCAAACAAAAAAGAGAGAAGACTCAAATTAATAGAATTGTCAACGATACAGGAGATATCACAACTGACACCACAGAAATCCAGAGAATTCTGCGAAACTTCTATAAAGAACTATATGCCACCAAGCTAGAGAATCTGGAAGAAATGGAACAATTCCTAGAAACCTATGCACTTCCAAAACTGAACCAAGAAGAACTACAAAATCTAAATGCACCAATCACAGACAAAGAAATTGAAACCGTTATTAAGAATCTCCCCAACAACAAAAGTCCTGGACCAGATGGCTTCACAAACGAATTCTACAAAACTTTCAGGAAACAGTTAATACCCATACTTCTTAAGCTATTCCATAAGATTGAAGAAACAGGAATACTCCCTTCCACCTTTTATGAAGCCAACATCACCCTGATACCAAAAGCTGATAGGGACAGAACAAAAAAGGAAAACTACAGACCAATATCTCTGATGAACATAGATGCCAAAATATTAAACAAGATCTTGGCCAACCGGATACAGCAACACATCAAAAAGATTGTTCATCATGACCAAGTGGGATTCATCCCAGGAATGCAAGGCTGGTTCAACATCCGTAAATCAATCAATGTCATTCATCACATCAATAAAAGCAAAGCCAAAAACCACATGATTATCTCAATAGATGCAGAGAAAGCCTTTGACAAAATCCAACACCCATTCATGCTCAAAACTCTACAAAAAATGGGAATAGATGGGAAATTCCTCAAGATAGTGGAGTCTATATATAGCAAACCTACAGCCAACATCATACTCAATGGAGAGAAGCTGAAAGCATTCCCCCTCAGATCAGGGACTAGACAGGGCTGCCCACTGTCACCGTTACTCTTCAACATAGTATTGGAAGTTCTTGCCATAGCAATCAGGCAAGAGAAAGAAATCAAAGGGATACAGATTGGAAGGGAAGAAGTCAAGCTCTCACTATTTGCAGATGATATGATAGTATACATAGAAAGACCTAAAGAATCCAGTAGAAAATTACTGGAAGTTGTTAGGCAATATAGCAAGGTATCAGGCTACAAAATCAATGTACAAAAATCAGTGGCATTTCTTTATGCAAACACTAAATCTGAAGAAGAAGACATCCAGAAATCACTCCCATTCACTGTTTCAGCAAAATCAATCAAATACCTAGGAATAAAGTTGACCAAAGAAGTGAAAGACTTGTATGCTGAAAACTATGAGTCGCTACTCAAGGAGATAGAAACTGATACCAAGAAATGGAAAGATATCCCATGCTCATGGATTGGAAGAATAAATATCATCAAAATGAACATTCTCCCCAGAGCCATATACAAATTTAATGCAATACCCATCAAAGTTCCACCAAGCTTCTTTAAGAGAATAGAACCTGCAATCATTTATCTGGAACCTGAAAACACCTAGAATTGCCAAAACCATCTTGAGGAAAAGAAACAGAAATGGAGGCATCACACTCCCAGACCTTAAACTATATTATAAAGCCATCATCATCAAAACAGCATGGTACTGGAACAAAAATAGGCACACAGACCAGTGGAACAGAATTGAAAGCCCAGAAGTAAATCCCAACACCTATGGGCATCTAATCTTTGATAAGGGGGCCCAAAGGATTAAATGGAAGAAGGAGGCTCTCTTCAATAAATGGTGCTGGGAAAACTGGGTTGAAACATGCAGAAGAATGAAATTGAACCACTTTATCTCACCAGAAACAAAAATCAACTCCAAATGGATCAAAGACCTAGATGTCAGACCAGAAACAATCAAATACTTAGAGGAAAACATTGGTAAAACACTTTCCCATCTACACCTCAAGGATATCTTTGATGAATCAAACCCAATTGCAAGGAAGACCAAAGTAGAAACAAACCAATGGGACTACATCAAATTGAAAAGCTTCTGCACATCCAAAGAAACAATTAAACAAACAGAGAGACCCCTCACAGAATGGGAGAAGATCTTCACATGCCAGACATCAGACAAGAAACTAATCACCAAAATATATAAAGAGCTCAGCAAACTTAGCCGCAAAAAAGCAAATGACCCCATCCAAAAATGGGCAGAGGAAATGAACAAAACACTCACCACAGAGGAGATCCAAAAGGCTAACAAACATATGAAAAACTGCTCTAGGTCACTGATTGTCAGAGAAATGCAAATTAAGACAACACTAAGATACCACCTCACTCCTGTAAGAATGGCATACATCAAAAAGGACAGCAGCAACAAATGCTGGAGAGGATGTGGGGACAGAGGAACCCTTTTACATTGCTGGTGGGAATGTAAATTGGTACAGCCTCTGTGGAGAGCAGTCTGGAAAACCCTCAGAAGGCTAGACATGGACCTTCCATATGACCCAATAATTCCTCTCCTGGGGTTATACCCCAAGGACTCCATAACACCCAACCAAAAAGAGGTGTGTACTCCTATGTTCATAGCAGCACAATTCATAATAGCTAAAACCTGGAAGCAACCCAGGTGCCCAACAACAGATGAATGGCTGAGAAAGCTGTGGTATATATACACAATGGAATACTATGCAGCTATCAAGAACAATGAACCCACCTTCTCTGACCCATCTTGGACAGAGCTAGAAGGAATTATGTTAAGTGAACTGAGTCAGAAAGTTAAAGATGAGTATGGGATGATCCCACTCATCAACAGAAGCTGACTTAGAAGATCTGAAAGGGAAACTAAAAGCAGGACCTGATCAAATTGTAAGTAGGGCACCAAAGAAAAAACCCAGTGGTGAGGGGTAGACATGTAGCTTTCTGGGCCAGTGGGGGGTGGGAATGGGCGGGAGGGATGGGTCACGGTCCTTTGGTGATGGGAATGGTGTTTATGTACACTCCTAGCAAAATGTAGACATATAAATCAGTAGTTAATTAATATGAGAGGGGGAAATCAATTGTATGTCTCAAAGGTTCTCAGGAGACAAACTGAATCTTTTTAATAGATAGGCTACGTATTTGATATGCGGACTCTCTCAAAAGCCTAGACCAAGTAGATTGGAGGCTTCCAATAGCACAGCTATATACAAGATACTGGGTACTGTACAGCAAACCATAACAAAGGGACTTTTCAAAGTTAACCCAATTAACAAATAATGTGATGATAATATTAACTATTGATTGTCTTTTTGAACCCTAAGACAGCAGGAACCTCACATCTTCACTATAGAGCCCCTACTTCCCCCAGTCCTGGCACCCATGGATAGGGCTCACTTTCCCGTATGCTTCTCCCAATCCATACCAAATAATATTGCATCCGCCGATCACAACCTAACCAAAGCAACGATTGCCATCTCAACATGCTTCACCTCAGAGTGTATCCAGAGACTTCACGTGTGGAATGACAACCCTTCAGCTTCATTACTCGGGTGAGACCTTTCCTTTTATAGTACACTCTAATTTCATCTCAGGTAGTTCACTTTCTAACAAAGTCCCATAACCTAGACATACACCAGTTTCTGTGAGAGAGAGCGTATGCGCACACGTATCCATAAACTACTGCAAAATATATACCTGAAAGCAGGATTACACTAGAGTTTGCAGTGAGTACCTCCCCAACACTTCCTCTCCACTATTCCAATCTTGGGATCCATGTTTGCTCAACAAATTGTTTGGCTTTGTATGTTAACTCTCTTTTCAATCACCAGGTTCCAGATGCCACCAGGATGCTGGCTAGGCTTCCCTGGATTGAAGACCCCACCAATGTGTCCTGGAGCTCAGCTTCCCCAGAGACACACCTTACTAGGGAAAGAGAGAGGCAGACTGGGAGTATGGACCGACCAGTCAACGCCCATGTTCAGCGGGGAAGCAATTACAGAAGCCAGACCCTCTACCTTCTGCAACCCTCAACGACCCTGGGTCCATGCTCCCAGAGGGCTAGAGAATGGGAAGGCTATCATGGGAGAGGGTGGGTTATGGGGATTGGGTGGTGGGAATTGTGTGGAGTTGTACCCCTCCTACCTTATGCTTTTGTTCACTAATCCTTTCTTAAATTAAAAATTTAAATAAAAAAAAAAAGATATTCTGTATTTCCTGATGATGTGATAGGGGGGTATAATTTAAATGTTCATACTAAATTGCTCTTGCTATGCATCAAGAAATCAGAGGGGTGGGTTTCCGTTGCCTCCTCAATTTGCATTAATGAAACAGATGTGTCAGGTGACATTGCTTGACATTGGCGGTTAAGTCATTGTTTATCAGAAGACATAAGGTGTAGCTAGGGACAGTAAACATTGATTGTTCTCTGGAGACAAAAATAACTGTCAGTAAAGTTGAAAAGAACAGTTGCAACTCACAAAGGACAAAGATTCTGTAGTAATCTACAGAAAAAAAAATGAAAATAGCAAAAACAAAGTGAACAGTTTGAAAGTCAAAGTGAACACTTGCTATACATATACATAATCATATATGTATGCATATATATAATTTTTATAGTTAATAATTTTACATGGTACCTCATTCATAACTTTACATGGTGTCTCATTAGTAGAATCTTTATTCATAGGTATAAAATATAGCTATAAAATGATTTCCAGATTAGAAAGCACTTCATAAGAGAGTTCAGAAGTTTTAAAATGGTCCTTATCATTCGCATTCTTTTTGAAAACTCATCCCAAATAACAACCATCACTGTGATACTTCAGTGATAACGTAGAATTGTATTTAAGCCTCAAGGCACAATGAAAGTACTGAATGATTTAACCAAGTTGACACAGTTAGGGTGTTGTTTATCACCAATGTCTCCCTTTACAGATCTTTCATGTTTACACAGATTCCTACTGTGGTGTTTATCTGACTCTGCTCCATCTCTGAATTTTTTAAAAAAAAAATAGTGATTTTCGGAGAAAGATCTTACTTAGGTTGACACTGTGGAAATGTATTGTTTCTCAGTAGGATGCTGTCAGGAGTGTCTTCACAAGAAAGCATGGTTTAACTTTCTTTGGGAAGTTTATTTTGCATGAACATTCCATATTTCATTAGAGTGAAAGCAATCGCTACTTTAAATTTTTTAGCCTTTGCTAAAGAAAAAGCCTACATAATAGATTATAACTACATATTATAGAGTATAACTAGACTCTTTCCAGCTCTCAGGTAAACTCACCAGTGTTGAATGGAAAGAAACTATTAAGGGGCTGGGTGGTGGTGCACCTGGTTGAGCATACAAGTTACAATGTCTGTCAGTTCCTCTTCCTCTCTGTGTCCTTCCCTTTGCAGTTGCAGCTGTGTCTATTCAGTAAGTAAAGACAATCAAAAAATATTTTAAAAGAAACTATTACTATTTGATGGTAATAATTTTTACATATTGTATAGTGCCATGTCTGTAATTATCTTTTCATTGATAGAAAATGGTTTTTGAAGGTTTGGATACCTTTAGAACCAGTATATTGCAGTAGTTCAGGATATTTTTGCATACTCTTTAAATATTTAAAACTGTCATCAAACACATAGAATACTGGAATTCAGCTTGGATGTTTCTGAATTATAGTTCTAATTTGAGCACTATTCACCCTGTGATTTAGTATGCCTACGAACATTATAAGATTAGACTTATACTTTCTAATACTAAACTTTCCAAGATATTTATGGAAATTTATAGTATATACATATTTATTGTTATAAAATTAATAAAGAGAACAATACAGAAATAATTTTATGAGAGTAAACATGTGGAATTATATGGTTGTTCTAACACTTTAGTCCTGGTGATTCTATTAGAAACAGCATATAGTCTGTAGTTCCATACCCTTAGAATTAGGTATATAAAACAAGAAATAATTGCCACCCAGGTAATTTCATGGCATGAAGAAAGTAGAAGGAGAAATAAGAACATACCGCCCCAGAAATTGATAAAACAGAATTGAAATCCATGTGGAAAGCACAAAGACTTCATTAGCAGTTGCCAAAAAAAAGTGATGTGGGTTTTACTTAAATTCAGAGTTCTTTGTTCCTTAATGAAGTATTATCAAGTGTCTAATCAAGAATCAAACTGCACCTAGTAATTGCCACCTTGCTAATTCATGTGGAATGCTATCAGGTCAGCTAATTCTAGGTCATAGTAATCTTAATAGCGGATAATGTTCACGATTATTATTTCATTTAGACAAGACTATATACATAGTTGATTTACTGTGATGCCGGGACTGTGTGCACTCAGAAAGAGCCATGGTCAAGGCACTGGGTCGTACTGCTTTTTCATGGAAGTTTGGTGCCTAGCATAATACAAACACCCACTTCCTTCTTGGTCTTTTTAAAAAGCCTCTCATTTTAAAAGAAATCATGTTCTGAGACTAAGAATCTATGTGGACTTAAAAATAAGTATTGCACATCATTTTAAAGAGGACTTCAAATAGTTGGAGCTTTGGTTTTGCTGTGTCAGACTTTAAGGTGACCTCCAGCCCTGCTGTTAAAGTGTTGGTAATATTGTTTGTAACTCACCTTGAATATAAGTGGGTACTGTAATTCCAGCCAATGCCATGCATTGCTGATGGGTGGATAATTACCGAGATTGCTAAACTCTCTCTTCCTTGCTGGCTTAAAAGCGGCAACCTTTTGTAATTCCTGCAGTTGAACAAAAATGAATTCTACCACCAGTCTCAAGGAGATTAGAAGCAATCTTTTTTTAAAATCATATTTATTTATTTATTTTCCCTTTTGTTGCCCTTTTTATTGTTTTTGTAATTATTATTGTGGTTATTGATGTCATCGTTGTTAGGACAGAGAGAAATGGAGAGAGGAGGGGAAGACAGAGAGGAAGAGAGAAATACAGACGACACGGGGCAGACTTGTTTAACCACTTGTGAAGCAACTCCCCTGCAGGTGGGGGATTAGAAGCAATCTTGTCCAGTCAAACTGTGATGAAACTCAGCCCAGGCATGCATTTTTCATTGCACCCTCAAAAAACTTAAAAAGAAGACACATCGATGCCATCCTGACCCCACAGAAACCAAAGGATAATGAGTGTGTGACATTTAACATACTAAGTCTGTAGTAATCTGTTTTTCATCAATAGAATATTAACAGGCCTGAGAGGCAGCTCACTGGAAAAGCACACAGTATGCTTTGAAGTCCCAGTTTCAGTTATGGACAAAGTTTATGGGTCCTCTAATCTCTCTCATAAAAATACATTAATAGAACCTGAGTAAGAAAACTGACATATTTTTTGTTCAAACATTGAATCTAATGTCAACTATTTTGCCGAATACTAAGATTTTCTATTTCAAGCATTTATACAAAGAAATAATATTCTTTCTCTCCGCATATTAAAACTATGATTTTTTTTTTTTTTTTACATTTTACTTGTCTGCCGCTGGGTAAAGTAAGTTATTAATTTTATGATTTATTTATTTATTTTCATCTTTATTTATTTATTAGATAGAGATAGCCATAAATTATATGACAGAGAAGGGAGAGGGATACCTGCAACACTGCTTTACCACTTGCAAAGCTTTTCCCCCACAAGTGAAGACCAGGGGCTTGAACCTGGTCCTTGGGCATTGCAACATGTGTGCCCAGCCAGGTGCACCACCACCCGGCTTTGTGTATTTTATTTTTGTGGCTCCAATAATCCCTCATTAACTAAACAGACTAAGCATAGCTGTATGCCTCAGTAAGCCTGTTTTACGTTAGCTTTTTACTTACTTTATGTTTCCCTACAGAGTCTTTTAATGGTTTTCCAACATCTAGCAAAGGTGTTTATATTACTCTTTTTGTTATTTAAACTGAGAAGTCTTTCCTTTGTTTATTAATATAGAGCTCAGGAGACCTCACATTTTATGGAGCTTTGTTTTATGCTTACACTTTTTTTTTTTTGTAATGTATTATTTTTATTTTTTAATTTTTTTTAATTTTTTTTTAAATTTTTTATTTAAGAAAGGATTAATGAACAAAAACATAAAGTAGGAGGGGTACAACTCCACACAATTCCCACCACCCAATCCCCATAACCCACCCCCTCCCATGATAGCTTTCCCATTCTCTAGCCCTCTGGGAGCATGGACCCAGGGTCGTTGAGGGTTGCAGAAGGTAGAAGGTCTGGCTTCTGTAATTGCTTCCCCGCTGAACATGGGTGTTGACTGGTTGGTCCATACTCCCAGTCTGCCTCTCTCTTTCCCTAGTAGGGTGTGTCTCTGGGGAAGTGGAGCTCCAGTACACATTGGTGGGGTCTTCAGTCCAGGGAAGCCTGGCCAGCATCCTGGTGGCATCTGGAACCTGGTGATTGAAAAGAGAGTTAACATACGAAGCCAAACAATTTGTTGAGCAATCATGGATCCCAAGCTTGGAATAGTGGAGAGGAAGTGTTAGGGAGGTACTCACTGCAAACTCTAGTGTACTTCTGCTTTCAGGTATATATTTTGCAGTAGTTTATGGATACGTGTGCACATAAGCTCTCTCTCACAGAAACTGGTGTATATCTAGGTTATGGGACTTTGTTAGAAAGTGAACTACCTGAGATGAACTTTATCTCACCAGAAACAAAAATCAACTCCAAATGGATCAAAAACCTAGATGTCAGACCAGAAACAATCAAATACTTAGAGGAAAACATTGGTAAAACACTTTCCCACATACACCTCAAGGACATCTTTGATGAATCAAACCCAATTGTAAGGAAGACTAAAGCAGAAACAAACCAATGGGACTACATCAAATTGAAAAGCTTCTGCACATCCAAAGAAACTATTAAACAAACAGAGAGACCGTCTACTCACAGAATGGGAGATCTTCACATGCCAGACATCAGACAAGAAACTAATCACCAAAATATATAAAGAGCTCAGCAAACTTAGCACCAAAAAAGCAAATGACCCCATCCAAAAATGGGCAGAGGATATGAACAAAACATTCACCTCAGAGGAGATCCAGAAGGCTAACAAACATATGAAAAACTGCTCTAGGTCACTGATTGTCATGCTTACACTTTTCAAAGGTCTGAGCAAGAAGTAACTACCATCTCTGACACTTCTGACCATCTTTGCTCATCTTCCTCTCGTCCCACATATTTCGGTAAATTCTCTTCAGTGAGATAATTCGATTCTTTTTTCAGAATGTAAACTTACTTAGAATCATTTTTCTGTAAAATTTATGAGTATTCATGAAAATTACATATTTGAGTATTTAGCTATAACAAATTAATATTTAAAATATACCTCTGATTTCTGATTTTTACTAGTTTTTTCGCTATTAAGCTTCCCTATCTTTTCTTCAAAATTATTCTTTTCTTATACAGACCTCTATACACTTTTTAAAGTTTTATATTTCTATTTATTAACACAGTAGCCAGAGTGAAATCTGACTAACTTCAAATCAGATTGTACCGTTTATCCTGTTTAAACTCTGAATCATTATCACATTTCATGGATAAAAGGCTATTTTATAATAACCAAGGTGACTCTTCCTGAAATGTCACCTTACAGCCTTACATTCATGAAGGCAGGGTTAACTATTCTCCAGCCATGAGAAATCAAGCTCCAAGGCCTTCTTCTTCTCTTCTTTAAATAATCTCTCAGGTACTTTGTGTTGCCTTATTTCTCTTCCCTTGACTAGTTCTCCCATTTGCTTTCAAAGCTTGTTTAGACACTTAGCTTCACCACATTTAACATTGCAACATTGTAACCTGTTTACCAGTACTTCCCCCATGACTTCTTACACTGTCCAAATACTTTGTAAAGCAATGATTTGCACTATCAGGATTGTTTTATAACAACAGCTATTTTTAGGTCTTTTTTTTTAAATCGCACTTCATGAATTTCTTACTTGCAAGTTTTGTATTCCTCTTAGTCTGGTCCTCTTTCCTTTTGCTACTTCATACAACCTGGAACATACTCTATAATACTGATACATAACTATCAACACTTAGTGATTATTGGCTAGTGCAACTCAACAGAATATAAACTATGAGATTAGAAAACATGATCTGCTTTCCTTATGTGTTATGAATCAGAACACTTCCTGATATATATAATCATTTGATGATGACCATGGAATTAAAGGAAGTTCCAGCCATTTATACCTTCATTCACATTGATCTTAGCTGGTCAGTTATGTGTCAGTGACTGACTGCACTGTAAGCCACTAACCCCCTCAATGAAAATGATTAAAATTTTCTATTCTATAAAAATTAGTTTTCTGAATAAGAGACTATCTGTATGGCCAGGGTATATAATATGGATAAATATAATATTTACTATTCTGAAGAAAGCTGTCAAGATTAGGGTGCAGACAAAATGATCAGACAAGTAAAATTTGCATGTTTTAAAACTATCTTCTTTTTTAAATTTTCATTTGAATAAAAGAATAGAATAAATAGAATTATTCAGGTTAGAAAATGTAGGTAACTTATTTGATTTATTTTTATCCGTGAAAAATGAAGGGAACCAAAATACTAAGTGATTTTCCTCTTGTTCTTTTTTTAAATTTATTTATTTTTATTTTTTTTAATTTTTTATTTAAGAAAGGATTAATGAACCAAACCATAAGGTAGGAGGGGTACAACTCCACACAATTCCCACCACCCAATCTCCCTAACCCATCCCATTCTCTAGCCCTCTGGGAGCATGGACCCAGGGTCATTGAGGGTTGCAGAAGGTAGAAGGTCTAGCTTCTGTAATTGCTTCCCCGCTGAACATGGGCATTGACTGGTCGGTCCATACTCCCAGTCTGCCTCTCTCTTTCCCTAGTAGGGTGGGTCTCTGGGGAAGCTGAGCTCCAGGACACATTGGTGGAGTCTTCAGTCCAGGGAAGCCTGGCCAGCATCCTGGTGGCATCTGGAACCTGGTGATTGAAAAGAGAGTTAACATACGAAGCCAAACAAATTGTTGAGCAATCATGGATCCCAAGCTTGGAATAGTGAAGAGGAAGTGTTAGGGAGGTACTCACTGCAAACTCTAGTGTACTTCTGCTTTCAGGTATATATTTTGCAGTAGTTTATGGATACGTGTGAACATAAGCTCTCTCTCACAGAAACTGGTGTATATCTAGGTTATAGGGCTTTGTTAGAAAGTGAACCACCTGAGATGAAATTATAGTGTACTATAAAAGGAAAGGTCTCACCCTAGTAGTGAAGCTGAAGGGTTGTCATTCCACACGTGAAGTCTCTGGACACAGTCTGAGGTGAAGCATGTTGAGGTGGCAATCGTTGCATTGGTTAGGTTGTGATCGGCACATGCAATATTATTTGGTATAGATTGGGAGAGGCATATGGGAAAGTGGGCCCTATCCAAGGGTTCATGGACTGGGGGAAGTAGGGGCTCTATAGTGGAGATGTGAGGTTCCTGCTGTCTTAGGGTTCAAAAAGACAATGGATAGTTAATGTTATCATCACATTATTTGGTAGTTGGGTTAACTTTGAAAAGTCCTTTTGTTATGGTTTGCTGTACAGTATCCAGTATCTTGTATATAGCTGTGCTATTGGATGCTTCTAATCTACTTGGTCTAGGCTTTTGAGAGAGTCCGCATATCAAATACACAACCTATATATTAAAAAGATTCAGTTTGTGTTTTGAGAAACTTTGAGACATACAATTGATTTTCCCCCTCTCATATTAATTAACTACTGATTTATATGTCTACATTTTGCTAGGAGTGTACATAAACACCATTCCCACCACCAAAAGACTGTGACCCATCCCTCCCACCCACTCCTACCCCTCACTGGCCCAGGAAGCTGCATGTCTACCCCTCACCACTGGGCTTTTACTTTGGTGCCCTACTTACAATTTGGTCAGGTCCTGCTTTTAGTTTCCCTTTCAGATCTTCTTACTCAACTTCTGTTGATGAGTGGGATCATCCCATACCCATCTTTATCTTTCTGACTTAGTTCACTTAACATAATTCCTTCTTTCTGCCTTAGCTCACTTAACATAATTCCTTCTAGCTCGGTCCAAGATGGGTCAGAGAAGGTGGGTTCATTGTTCTTGATAGCTGCATAGTATTCCATTGTGTATAAATACCACAGCTTTCTCAGCCACTCATCTGTTGTTGGGCAACTGGGTTGCTTCCAGGTTTTAGCTATTATGAATTGTGCTGCTATGAACATAGGAGTACACACCTCTTTTTGGTTGGGTGTTATGGAGTCCTTGGGGTATAACCCCAGGAGAGGAATTACTGGATCATATGGAAGGTCCATGTCTAGCCTTCTGAGAGTTTTCCAGACTGTTCTCCACAGAGGCTGTACCAATTTACATTCCCACCAGCAATGTAAAAGGGTTCCTCTGTCCCCACATCCTCTCCAGCATTTGTTGCTGCTTTCCTTTTTGATGTATGCCATTCTTACAGGAGTGAGGTGGTATCTTAGTGTTGTCTTAATTTGCATTTCTCTGACAATCAGTGACCTAGAGCAGATTGGCCCAAAGGATTAAATGGAAAAAGGAGGTTCTCTTCAATAAATGGTGCTGGGAAAACTGGGTTGTAACATGCAGAAGAATGAAATTGAACCACTTTATCTCACCAGAAACAAAAATCAACTCCAAGTGGATCAAAGACCTAGATGTCAGACCAGAAACAATCAAATACTTAGAGGAAAACATTGGTAAAACACTTTCCCACCTACACCTCAAGGACATCTTTGATGAATCAAACCCAATTGCAAGGAAGACTAAAGCAGAAACAAACCAATGGGACTACATCAAATTGAAAAGCTTCTGCACATCCAAAGAAACTATTAAACAAACAGAGAGACCACTCACAGAATGGGAGATCTTCACATGCCAGACATCAGACAAGAAACTAATCACCAAAATATATAAAGAGCTCAGCAAACTTAGCACCAAAAAAGCAAATGACCCTGTCCAAAAATGGGCAGAGGATATGAACAAAACATTCACCTCAGAGGAGATCCAAAAGGCTAACAAACATATGAAAAACTCCTCTTGTTCTTTTCAGCAGTGTAACTGACAAATCATCAAAGTGAGTCAGGAAGAAGGGACAGAAAAGTAAAGTAGGAAGACAATGAAGTATATAATCCTGGTCACTACTATCCTAGAGATTGCCTAAATTTAGATAGGCTTACGAAGAGAGAGTAACAAAAAGTGAAATAAATGAAAACCTCAGCCCTCTCTATGAGTTTGAACTAGTGTTCTGTGACCAGAAAGAAACAATTTGGTGGGTATAGATTAAATTTGGCAGTGATGTAGAAGACAGTCTATTGATTCCAACTTTTTTAATACCATGTTTATGTTACTATCTAACAATCATTTTAAAGCTATTCCCTATTCTGTGATTGTTTCTTAATTGATCTGTGTGTGTTGCCACTTATATCTACTCCAAAGGTCATAATTTAATAACAAGTGCATCTCATGTAGATTTTCTCAACTTTGCTTTATGTTTGACAATCCGATGTGAAGCAGTATGGAATGCTTTTTATTTCTTTTCTTTTCCTCGTTCATCTGTTAGTTCTGGAGAGTAATTATTCAATCAGCTCATTTAATGATTTGGAGTATATCAAATGGGAGACTGGCCTCAAATAGATGCACTTTGCAGCAGCAATGCTACAGTGCTGCCATGTGTCTTTAAGAAACCATTCTGAAATAGGAATTAAATGTCTCTACACCTGTTTTTTTATTTACTTAAACAGATAAGTGTGCAATTATAAAAGTAAGTATAAAGATTGCCCCAAAATGTGCACTTCCAGACCCTGGTCAAGAGGATGTAGGGACATCAGAAAGATATTTTTAGGAGAAGTTAAGAAGTTTGCTCTTCATGCCATTCTGTTGTTTTCAACCAGGGATACTCTGCATTTCTATACTTTTTTATTTTATTTAGAAAAATAGTATTATTGGTATGACTCTCAATAACCTCTCATGTTTTCAAGTACTGTATGAAGCAATTAACAAGTTTATATTCATTACTGGGATTTGTTTCACAATAATAAATAAGGATGGTTGATCTGAAGTTACCTTAGACTTAGCAGGAACACAGAGATGTTCTGATATTTTATTTTATTTTTAATACTATCTTTCCACACTTCACTGTTTCTTTACAGGGATTGGAAAGAAAAGTGACACTCCCAGTCTCCCACATCTAGGGAAAAGTGTGCAGATTTTGGCCCTTTCGACCATGAAATTTGAGTGTATTTAAAGGTTAAAGTATATTCTAGTTTGCTTTAGAAACTGCCAGCTAGTAAGATAAAACCTGATTTGAATATTTCCATTACCTTATGTTCTTGACTGGCACAACATGTTCAACTCTATTTGATTCCTAACACATCTTCAAGAATAAATCATCTGTTAGATTTTTCCTTCCATACAGTTATAACTTAGTTTGTTTTTGATTTATTCTACCATAATTTATATATTTTATTCTAGTCAGTTTTTTAAAATATAATTTTATGGTTACTATTTAATTTACTTGCCTTTTCTATTAAAAAAAACACTTAGCTCTCATGCAAGATTTGACAAAATTATCAAAATAATAAGTAAAAGTCTAATAAGACAGTGTGTTAGCTCTCTCAGTGATATTTGCAATTGCTTTAAGACAAAGAAATGTCAGGTCTCAGCAAGCAATTTAAGAAGAATTTGAGGTGATTATAAAAGCCTCATAAACTGCCTGATCTTTAGAAAGCAAAATTTACAACCACAAAATGGCTGCCTGTCCTGATAAATATTTCTGCTATCTCCACTGCTTGCGTTCTTTTGTCCCAATCTCTTGTTGGGAGAGCAACTGCATAGCTCAAAAGGAAAAAGAATTAAGAGGAGCTGGGTGGTGGCACACCTGGTTGAGCATACATGCTACAATGTTCAAGGACCAGATTCAAACCCCCCAGTCCCCACCTGCAAGGGAAAGCTTCACAAGTGGTGAGCTGGTCTGCAGGTGTCTCTCTGTCTCTTCCTCTCTATCTCCCCCTTCCATCTCTATATCTGGCTGTCTCTATGAAAAAAAAATGAAGATAATAAAATTGAAAAGAAAAAGAGAAAGAATTAAGAGATTAGTAAGCTAACTCTACTGAGAGGGTTCTTGTTTTGTCATACCTGGACACAGGTTTGAGGATGTGGTAAGTCACAGGAGAGTACTGTGACTTGGGAGAATCTTAGATGTCATGGTCTCTAAAAAAGCCAGACTGGTGGTACAGCTCTTGCAGTGACAAAAAATAAAAGAAGAAAAGAAAACACACATACTGTAAAATACTATTTTAAAAATTAATAATTGAGTTGAATTTGTCCTTTCTTCTCTGTAAGATTAAACTTCCTCACTCACTGATTTTGTATTGTCATAGTAATGGGAAGAGACTCAAAATAGGGCAAAGGATAAATCTGAACAGATGATGTGAAAAGTCGGTCAGATATAGGACCTCTCTGGCTGAGCGGACAGAAAATTAAAAAATAGGTCAGAATTAGTGGAAGTGGGAGCACCGATAGCATCTGTTATACTTTCACTGGTTGCTCCGTCTTGTGATTTTCCTATGACAGGCTGCCTGCTACTTATCTGCTTCCTATGAGCCTCTGTGCTAACATTTTGTTTTCTGGCTACCATGAGTATTGGTCCTGGCTTACATTATCTGCACTCCTTTTTAGGTTGGCCTTGACTCACCATCATATGATTATATTGATAGTCTCACAAATTAAAAAAAAAATTAGGCAGGTAGATATGGATAGAATTTTCACTAAAGCAGATATCAAGATGGCCTTCAGACCTGTAAAAATGCTCCAAGTCACAGATTATCAGAGAATTGCAAATAAAGATAACTATAAGACACTCTTTATACCTATCAGGATGGTATAGATCAGAAAATATAAAAAAAAATCTTTAAAGGATGTGAGTTAAAATAAATAGTTCTACACTGTGGGTAGAAATGCAAGGTTGCTCAACAGTTATGGAAAATAACTTGCAGCTTCCTCAGAACACTAGAAATAGACCTACCCTATGACAGACACATCAATTCCCCTTTGAGAGATCTATTCAAAGGGGATAAATAAAAACTATTGAAATTAAGTGCACATGGCGCAAAGAACAAGGACCAGAGTAAGGATCCCAGTTTGAGCCTCTGGCTCCCCACCTGCAGGGGAGTCGCTTCACAAGTGGTGAAGCAGGTCTGCATGTGTCTCTCTTTCTCTCCCCATCTCTGGCTCCCCCTCCTCTCTCCATATCTCTCTGTCCTATCCAACAACGATGACATCAATAACAACAATAATAACTACAACAATAAAACAAGGGCAACAAAAGGGAATAAATAAATAATGAGATAAGCCAGAGGGAAAAAGATAAATATGGAATGAGCTCACTGATAGGGAATATTTAAGAAGCAAAGAAAGGAAAAAGAAATTAAGGGTTAAACTTGAAGTGGAGTGTGGTGTATTACAGCCAAGCAAAGGATTCTGGACTGGACTAGTGGGAGGTAGGGGGAGGGCATCAGATATCCACTGCAATATGGTAAGGAGGGAAATGGGGTAGTGGTTGGAGTGGTGTGCAGATACCTTATCATCGGGAGAGAAGAGATTGTGTCATTGTGTCAGTGAATGTTATGGAAAACATTATTTCCCCAGGGAAATGATAAAAATAAAATTGTGTAGAAGTATATGTTAGTTAAACTTTGGTTGAAAAAATGAGTAAGTTACTATATGAAAAATGTACCTTTTATATCAAACATACAAAAAAGTTAATTCAGAGTAAGTCATTGTGACAATAAGCTCCTAGCTCCCAAATCTATGTACTTGGCTTTATTCAAGGAATACATTCTTAAAGTGCATAGATAAGAAGACTCTCATTTCTTCCTTTCCTTCTTTTTAATTAAGCTGCCCACCATGAATAATAATCACAGAATCTACTGAGAGTCACAATATTTGGTGTTGAAATGTCCAGGCACACTCTGGACTCTATTGGATTAAGAGTAAATGTTGGGAGTAGGGCGGTACCAGCAGGCTAAGCGCATGTGGCGCAAAGCACAAGGATTGGTTAGGATCCTGGTTCAAGCCCCCCGGCTCCCCACCTGCAGGGGAGTCTTTTCACAGGCGGTGAAGCAGGTCTGCAGTTGTCTCTCTGTCTCTCTTCCTCTCTATCTCCCCCTTCTCTCTCAATTTCTCTCTGTCTCTATCCAATAACAAAAAACAAAATAAAAATAATAAAGTTAGGATTAAGAGTAAATGTGAAAAAGATTTTTTTCCCTAGTAAAATTCTAGAGTCTTTAAAGACACTAAGGCTGAGCTCCCAATATTTGGTTAAAAGTAGTGCAGAGGGGGGTGGGCAGTGGCGCAGTGGGTTAAGCACACGTGGCGCAAAGTGCAAGGACCGGCATAAGGATCCCGGTTTGAGCCCCTGGCTCCCCACCTGTAGGGGAGTCGCTTCACAGGCAGTGAACCAGGTCTGCAGGTGTCTGTCTTTCTCTCCCCCCTCTGTCTTCCCCTCCTCTCTCCATTTCTCTCTGTCCTATCCAACAACGAACAACGTCAACAATGGCAATAATAATGACCACAACTAGGCTACAACAACAAGGGCAACAAAAAGGGGGAAAAATAGCCTCCAGGAGTGGTGAATCATGGTGCAGGCACCGAGCCCAGCAATAACCTTGGAGGAAAAAAAAAAAGAGTAGTGCAGAGAAGCACTATACACACATTTTTGTCTCATTTGTTGGAGAACATCAGTGGGGGGGAAGAGAAACACTTATGAGCAAAGCTGGGGTGATAGGCCAGTGGTGGGGTTTCTGCTTGGCACGCAGGTTCAAGCTGCAGGGGAGAATGGAAAACTTTAACACCGTGTCTTAAACACGCGTATAAATTAAATCTGAACTTTTAAAAGCAAGTTCACGGCCACAGTGTGCATATTCGTTAAGCCAAATCCACTGTGAGTGTTCCCACATAAAGCCTTTCAACTTTCAAGCTCTCTATAGCTGATTGCAAATGGAGTCATTTTGAAGTACTATTTTCTCAGTAAAGATTCAGATACAACTGAGGTAAAGTGGAAATATATTGCAAAAGTACTTCAGTGTGTTGTGCGAGGTATAAAAGCCTATTAGTCAATGTGTTTGGAGTGTTAATGCGTGTATGAGATAATAACACATTGATTTGCAGGGATGGAGATCCAGCTGTCTCTCAGAGATGGGATAAGGGGAATAAAGGGAAGTACTAGTTTCATAGCTTTCCCTCATCAATCAAATAACTTTAGATGGAGAGAAGACACACTTGCCAGCAAAGCCAGGGTGATAGCCCAGTGACAGAGATTTTACTGAGATGGAGGACCCCAGATTGAATCCCACTAGAGGAGGAAAAACTCTAACATAGTATACGCTTTTTTTAATTTTTAAATTTTTTAATATTTATTTATTTTCCCTTTTGTTGCCTTTTTTATTGTTGTAGTTATTGTTGTTATTGATGTCATTGTTAGATAGGACAGAGAGAAATGGAGAGAGGAGGGGAAGACAGAGAGGGGGAGAGAAAGACAGACACCTGCAGACCTGCTTCACCGCCCGTGAAGCGACTCCCCTGCAGGTGGGGAGCCGGGGCTCGAACCAGGATCCTTATGTCAGTCCTTGTGCTTGGCACCAGGTGCACTTAACCCACTGCGCTACCGCCAGGCACCCAGTATATACTTTATACACATGGCTAATAGACACAGCCAACTTTAAACATACCTGTTTATATACTCCAAGGCTCCTCACATTGTGTTGAAGCTTTCAAGTCCTCTCAATAGTATATTGGATTGAGAGTAAATGTCAAAAAATATCATGATGCCAGGAAATGTCCAGATACAGTCAAAGTGGAAATATCTCCTCAAAGAACACAGTTAGTGTGCTATGAGTTTGTAATGAACTTAAAAGATGCTGACAGATTATTGAAGATCCAACTTTGTTTAAACTTGATTAAGGGAGGCACTATCTGCAGTTTCCCCTCACCTGTTCCAGATCACTAGGGGAAAGAAAAAAAGCACTCACTAGCAGATCCAGCCAGATAGCCTAGAGGTAGAGCACTGGGTTAGCAATCCTGAGGGTCCAGGCTCAAATTCCCTCTGCTCCAGTGTGATGTGATTAGAAGCCTGTTTCCAGGACCACTGGCAGTGGGAGTAGAGTGATACAGACTAGCATATAATATCCTTCTAAAAATAACTTGTATGACTTTGGCATAGAATTTAAAAACCACGCATAGTGTATGGCAACTAGATCAAAACCATTTAATGGGGGGGGAGTTCTCTTCAACAAATGGTGTGGGGAAAACTGCACATGTTGAAAAATGAAGGTAGATCACTTAACAGGATGCACCAAAGTAGATCAAAATGGATTGAAGACCTGGGTGTTAGTCCAGAAATATTATTTGAGAAAAGACAGGCAAAACATTTCTGACTTTAGCATCAAAGATATACTTGGCATCTCAATCCTATGGGCATGTGAAATAAAGAGTGTTAATAAGTAGAGCTACACAAAACTAAAAAGCTTCTGCACATCAAAAGCAAACTATACAAGCCTAACTAAGCATCCCAGCAATTAGGAAAATATATTTGCACATCACACATCTGACAAGCTTTTGATATCTTAAGCATCTTAAAATTTTTTAAACTTTTTCTTTAATTTGATAGGACAGAGAGACGTTGAAGGAGAAAGACAGAGAGGTAGAGAGACAGAGAGACACTAGCAGCATTGCTTCACCACTTGTGAAGCTTTCCCTCTGCAGGCGGAGACCCAGAACTTGGCCCTGCGACCTTGTGCATAGAAACATGTGCACTTAACCAGCTGTGCCACCACCCAGCCCTCTAATCTTTAAAGAATTCATACAGCTCAACAAAAGAAAAAATATATATATCCCAACAAAAAGTAGGTCAAAGAATTGAATAGACGGTTTTCTAAAAAGGAGCTACACATGATTCAGAGCTGTACTGAATAGTGCTCCACTTCATTTTTATTCGAGAAATGCAAATTAAAACTATACTGAAATTCCACCTCATACATCAAACAGAAAGTGATAGGTGTTGCCCAGGTTGTATAGAAAAAAAAAAAAGACTCTAATAAATTGTTCGTGGCCGTGTGGTGCAGTCCCATCTGGAAGACTGGAGAGCATGGAATTAACCCTACCATCCAGCAGTACCACCCTTTTGTATTTATCCTAAGGACATACAGACACTAACTTAAAGCCACATATGCACCTCAGTGTTCATAGCTATAGTATTCCCCAGTAGCCAGAGAGAGAGTTGAATCAATGCCAGATGATTGGATACTGAAGTTATGGAAGATATGCTCTATGGAATACTCTGCAATAAAAAGTGATAATGTGGGAGTCAGGCGGTAGCGCAGAGGGTTAAGCGCAGGTGGCGCAAAGCGCAAGGACTCAGCATAAGGATTCCAGCTTCAGACCCTGGCTCCCCACCTGCAGGGGAGTCACTTCACAAGCAGTGAAGCAGGTCTGCAGGTGTCTGTCTTTCTCTCCCCCTCTGTCTTCCCCTCCTCTCTCCATTTCTCTCTGTCCTATCCAATATAACTACATTAATAACAGCAACAATAATAACTACAACAATAAAAAAAAACAAGGGCAACAAAAGGGAATAAATAAATATCTAGAAAAATGGGTGAAACTGCTTAGTGAAATAAGTAAGATGATCAAAGACAACTACCAGATGATTTCACTCACATGTGGAAACTAGGGAATTGAAAGACATGAACTTGCAAACAAAGTAAAACAGAAGCACATAAAATGGCCCTAAGAATTGTCAGAACTATGGTGATTGTCATTGGGAGAGTAGGGGTGCAGAATTCTGGTGGTGGGTGCAATATGAAATTATCCCCTATAACCTTAAATTTTGTAAGCCACCATTAATCACAAATCCAGAAAAGAGCAAAGGAAAAACTAAAAATTGGGGGAAAGTCACTAGCAACCTTACAAGTTTAAGAAAAAAAAAAAATGAAACAAAGTTAACATTTGGTCCTGTTTCCTTCTGACCTTTTTCTCTAGATGTTGTGTTGGAAAAAAAATTAAAAGTATTAGCTTGATTAAATATTATTGTGAAAGTTAATGAAAGTATTTTTCCCAAATAGGGATAGGCCATTTCCCTGCACTGAAATGACTCCCTGTTACTGGAGCCAGACTTTAATCTAGTTCTAAGGCGTCGTGATTGAGGGCAGAGAGCGGTTACTTAGGTTCTGATTGACAGTACTGTTTGCAAAATAAAGTAACCAGATTACCGTACACTTGTGTTGTTGTTGTTGCCACTGAGACTTCAAAGCTCTTGGTCCCTGACCCAAGTTGGTAATGCAACTGGTATGCAGACACCTATCACAGGAGAATGTGACAACTCTTTTATAAGTCATTATTTCCTAATAAAATATTAAGACAAAATTAAAAAAAATCAGGCTACTATTTTTCTCTCTTTCTGCTAGATAGAGATATAAAAACAAAGAGAGAAAGAAAGTGACACTGTAGTAGCAAGGCTTACCCCTCCCAGTGCAGTGGAGGCCATGCTGAAACCTTGTCCATGAGGGCAGCAAAGCAGAAACTCTCCCAAGTGAGCTCTCTTGCCAACCGCAAGTTTCCTTATTACTAGAGATGCCCCACTCCTGAAAATGGTCCAAACTCTACCACATGATATTAGTTTCATTGTAAATATTATGCTTTCCTAAGGGAATGGAATGTTGGCCTTATATTTTTATGAATTTTAGTACCCATAGAGGAAAACTTGTCATTCACTTCCATTTCCTTCCTTCCTTCCTTTCTTTCTTTATTTCTTTCTTCCTTTCTTTCTTTTCTTATTTTTATTGCCACCAGGATTTATCACTGGAGCTTTGTCTTACAAGGTGAACCCACTGTATTGGTGATCATTTATTATAATTTTTTTTATTTGTTTTATGTAATAGAGAAAAATTGAGAGGGAAGGGGGCAGGAGAGGTGCTTCACCACTCATCAAAATTCCCCCCTGCAAATGGGAACCAGAGGATTGAAACGAAGCCCTGACAAAGAGGAATGTGTGTGAGCCACCACATTCGCTTTTGCCAGATTCCAGTAAACCATTCAGAAGCAGATAGAACAGGAAGGGAATCGAGAATAGTAAGGTGACTTAGTCTATGTAACCTCAATCTGTCTCCTAAACAGAACAGAGCTAAACTATCAACTCACTATGAATAATGCATCTTGTCACTCTATGTTTCTTGCTGACACATTTGTAATACTTATTGGAAGGAAAAAAATGTTAATGTGTTGATTCCCAGATAAGCAGATTCTCAAACATTTCATTATGAGCTAAACACTAAGACCATGATTGAGAGGTGACTTACTCTGAAGCAAATATGTACTTACACTGTTATTGAACAAGCCAGAGAGGTTTCAAAGTGCATTTCCAAGAGATTTCTGTAGAACTCATTTATTTATTTATTTGTTCCCTTTTGTTGCCCTTGTTGCTTTTTTATTGTTGTAGTTACTATTGTTGTTGATGTCGTCGATGTTGGATAGGCCAGAGAGAAATGGAGAGAGGAGGGGAAGACAGAGAGGGGAGAGAAAGACAGACACCTGCAGACCTGCTTCACCGCCTGTGAAGCAACTCCCCTGCAGGTGAGGAGCCAGGGGCTCGAACTGGGATCCTTATGCCGGTCCTTGCGCTTTGCGCCACCTGCTCTTAACCCGCTGTGCTACCGCCCAACTCCTTAGAACTAATTTTCTTTGCTAAGTTAGGGAAGCCTCTTACGTTTTATTAATATGTATCTCATTTAAATTTTTAATTATTTTTAATTTTTATTTTTAGTTATTGCATTGATTAAAAAAATCTCACGTTGTTGTGCTAAAAAATAATAGGGGGGCTAGGTGGTGGTGCTTCTCCTTAAGCGTACACATTATAGTGCAGAAGAACCCAGGTTCAACCTCTGGTCCCCACCTGCAGGAGGAAAGCTTCACAAGTGGTGAAGCAGGGCTGCAGGTGTCTCTCTGTCTCTCTCCCTCTCTATCTTTTCCTCCCCTCTCGATTACTGTCTCTCTCTATCCAATAACAAATAAATAAATAATCTAAAAAGAATGCTTTAACAACTCACATATACAAATGTATACATATCATTAAAGGCTTTAAATTACAAAAGGTAAACAGGAAGTTAAATTTTCTTTAAACCATCACGGCAATAAAATAAACATTATTTATTTATTTGTTTGTTTTGCAAGCAGTTAAAATTTTTGCAACAACGAGTGCAATGTTTAAACCAATAGTTAAGAAATTAAGTAAATGAAAGTTGATGATCAGAAGATAACAAAAGGTTGGGGTGGTACATCCATTTGAGTGTACATGTTACCATGTACAAGAACCCAGGTTCGAACATCTGCTCCCCACTAACGGAGGAGAAGCTTCAAAGCTTCATGAGCCATGATGCAGGTTTGCATACGTCTTTCTTGCTCTCTTCCTCTCTGACTCTACCCTCTCAAGTTCTGTCTTTCCTATGAGAGAAGGGGCGGTGGGGAGAGAAAGGAAAAATAACTGCTGGGGAGTGGTAGATTTGTAGTGTCAGTACTGAACCCCAGCAATAATCCTGGCGGCAATAAATATAAAAAAAAACATAGTAACAGCAGGAACTCTGTATCACAGGCAGAAACGTACATAAGTCTTACATATTTATATAAGATTGGCTACAGATTTATACATCATATATAATGTATAATAAATATAAGTCGTGTATTGATAGTCATATAATACATATATAACTTAGTATATAGAATCTAATATGTAATAAGTAGGAAAAACATTACATTAATGTAGGATACATTCGTAGGATACTCTGTATGATAAATATTATATTAATTTGCTTTAATTAAAGTGTAAATCATAATCTAGTGGAAGACGTATCATGTTAACAAGATAAATTTAAATCTAGTGTTAATGATAATATAAAATTGGTTCTGGAACCGAGACTTAAAATAAATTTCTTAATTTATTAATATAGAAACATTCTGTGATGTAGTAATGTACTAATGTACTCAATGCCTTATGAAGCCAAATGAACACAATATGCCATTAAAAAAAATAATACTCCATTGTATTGATCAGTGAAAAAGCACTAGGTGGGGTGGAGTATGGTTCTGTGTTAAGTCAGGACAGTCTGGCCGCATTTATATGATAATCAACAGGCTGTTAAACATTGTACTTTAAACTATTAAAATAATAGACCGAGTTGCATTTTATAGACAGTGAACCAAATGGCCTTCTACTCCCGTATGTATAGTGCATCTGGATTTATGCTAATCACTGAGTGAACTGGATGCCATTTTGTACATAATTAACCTCATAAAACAAAATTTCTGAAACCTCTGTTAGGTAGCTGCTTGTCAATAGGGAAGCCCTTGGATGATTTCCTCAGAATTTTGAGTTCTGGTGTTGTCCAGAAGGCTCTCTCGGAAGCAGAAGCACATTGTGTTACTGGGGGCTGACAGGCCACTTTATGCCACTTACCCCTGAAAGGTCCTCTTATAGGAGCAGAAAATTGGAGTGCTCTAAAAAGCAGTTCAAGGGAAGCTACTTCATGCTCTCTTTCTTTTCTTTTTTATTTATTTTTTAATTTATTTTTTTTATTTAAGAAAGGATAAATTAACAAAACCATAGGGTAGGAGGGGTACAACTCCACACAGTTCCCACCACCCAATCTCCATATCCCACCCCCTCCCCTGATAGCTTTCTCATTCTCTATCCCTCTGGGAGCATGGACCCAGGGTCATTGAGGGTTGCAGAAGGTGGAAGGTCTGGCTTCTGTAATTGCTTCCCCTCTGAACATGGGTGTTGACTGGTCGGTCCATACTCCCAGTCTGCCTCTCTCTTTCCCTAGTAGGGTGGGTCTCTGGGGAAGCGGAGCTCCAGGACACCTTGGTGGGGTCTTCAGTCCAGGGAAGTCTGGCCAGCATCCTGGTGGCATCTGTAACCTGGTGGCTGAAAAGAGAGTTAACATACAAAGCCAAACAAATTGTTGTAGTGCTCTCTTTCTAAGAAAAGGATGAAATGCCTTCCTGGCTGGATTAATTCAATTAATTCAAATACACAAAATCTAATAATCATCTTTCTCTGAAAGATTTAGGAAAAAAAAATGGAGACCAAGTTTTTCCTCTGTAGGTGTCTTCGTCTCACAGCTCTTATTTACCAAATAAACTGCTTCTGGAATTCGGGATCCTGTGTGTGTTGGGGGAGAGGGGGAGGTGCGGTGGGGGATGTGATGGGAAACTCACAGCTTGGCTCTCTCATCCTTTCAGCACCCTTTTCCCGTTCATAAATGGGGTATAATTTTTCCTGCTGGCCTAGGATCTGAAGAGATTTCTTGAAGAGAGTCAGTCTAGATGTTGCCTTCATGACTCCACCGTTTAATTGTTTGTTTGTTTATAGGGCTTTGACATTCCAGGAAGTCTTTCTCAGGCAGAGACATAGAGACCAAGTACAGAAAATCAGCACCACCACAGCATCACCTTAATGTCATGGGAGCCAGGCTCAGACTTGGGTTTGTTGAGGGAGAGACGGACCACCCAGAAGTGGGAGAGTGGTAACAGGTGTGGCTTGGCAAGTGTATGGAGGTTTTGAGTTTATGGCTCAGGAACTAAGTACCTTCAGGCTGTCTCTGTTTGGCCCAAACAGCATCATGAAAGTCTCTGCCTTTGTTCGCTAGCTCTCTCTCCTAGGAGCACCATGGGACCAGAAAGCTTGTGAGTCCTCTTGTCTCTCTTGCTCTTTATCTCTCTTTCTCTCTCTTTCCCTAACATGTTTTGGTTTCAATTAAAGTTTAATTTACCTGAGTAATCATCCTCTCTTATCAATTCATTATTAAGATAAGACATGGCAAATTCTCAGAATGAAGACAGAGGCTCTTTCCCTCCTTAAGCCTTTAACAGCTTTCCTATATGGCAGAGTAGTCCACCTTCAACATGAACTGCGCTCCTAGCCCTCCAGTCTATTGTTTTCCAAGTTGAAAGTAAATAATTTTTTAAAAAGTTCTATTTCTCATATAGTCAAAACATAAATGCGCTTTGAGTCTTAACCATTTGTTGTCTACCTCTCTCTGATACTTTTCTGCTGTGCCAGAGAGGAAGAATCTATGATTACTTGGTGAGGAGTGTTAAATTCATGAAAAGTACAGTTTTTATTAGACTTGGGGTTACTGGTCAATGTATTTTTAGATTTGTTTACTTTAATGAGAGAAGCACCAAAGTATTTTTCAGCTCTGACTTATGGTGGTGCCATGGAGTGAACCTGAGTCAGACCTATTTGCCTCAGGCAAGAAAACTAGTCTAGTGCTATACTGCTCTGGCCTAGTCCATAATTGGCTAAAATAAGTGTTATTTTCATTATTTTCCAAGACCTGCCTTAGCCTTGGAGGAAAACCCACTTGACCCACAAGTGTGATCACCAGCCTATTTCTATTCTGACACATATAGATTCACCTGAAATATTCTAATTAGGTAAGCACAATCTTATGTATAATAGCCTAGGAAAAATACAGAATGACCTCATATGTGGTATATAAGGGGGGAAAAAGGAAATAATCAGCATCAGATAAAGTAAACTCATAATGGCTAGAGAGATAGCTCAGCTGGTAGAGCACTGGAATGGCGTGCCGGAGGTTCCTAGTTCTATCCCTTGCATTTCTGGTTTGATCCCTGACATTATATATATTGGAGTTGTTTTCTAGTTTCTTTGTCTATCTCATGTGAAATTTTCTTTTGTAAGTAAAAAATAAAATCTAAAAATGTAGACCCTGATCACAGAACTGAGGTAACAACCAAAGAGGAAGGATGCAGATGTTAGAAAGGCTAAGAGGATCTAATAGACTTGGCTGGAATTAAATTGATTGATACCTTGGTGTTAGTTGCTCTCTCTCTCTCTCTCTCTCCCTCCCCCTCTCTCCCTCCCTCCCTACGGGTTATTACCAGGCTCAGTGCTAGGGGCGGTGACTGGTCTTTAAGCACAACAGGAAGAACTGTGGCTTAAAACATATAGTCATATAGGCTAAGATTACATCAGTAAAATTAGAAGGATAATAAAAAGTATTCTTTTTTAGGAGTCAGGCAGTAGCACAGCGGGTTAAGCACACGTGGGTGGCGTGAAACACAAGGACCAGAGTAAGGATCCCCCTGTTCGAGCTCCTGGCTCCCCACCTGCAGGGGAGTCGCTTCACAGGTGGTGAAGCAGGTGTGCAGGTATCTGTCTTTCTCTCCCCATGTCTGTCTTCCCCACCTCTCTCCATTTCTCTCTGTCCTATCCAACAATGACATCAATAACAACAATAATAGCTGTAACAATAAAACAACAAGGACAACAAAAGGGAAACTAGGGGGTATAGCTCAGTGGTAGAGCATTTGACTGCAAAAGGGAAACTAAATAAATATTAAAAAATTAAAAATATATATATTTTTAAAGTTTTTAAAATACTTTAAATAAATACCTTGTATTAAATTTATCTTGTCCTAAGATACTTTTTTATCACTTTGTAATATTTATTGCCTCCAATTTGCAAAGAATGTACAAATATTATTTGAAAAGAAAATCTCCATATTTGTAACTAAGATATGATGTAAATAAAGCACAACCCACAATCATACAGAAACAGTGCAGTATTTTCTGCTAAACATGTTTTTTTAAATTTTTAATTTAATTTTATTTATTCCCTTTTGTTGCCCTTGTTGTTTATTGTTGTAGTTATTATTGTTGTTGTCGTCATTGTTGGATAGGACAGAGAGAAATGGAGAGAGGAGGGGAAGACAGAGAGGGGGAGAGAAAGACAGACACCTGCAGACCTGCTTCACCGCCTGTGAAGTGACTCCCCTGCAGGTGGGGAGCCGGGGCTCAAACCGGGATCCTTATGCTGGTCCCTGCGCTTTGCGCCACCTGCACTTAACCCGCTGCGCTACAGCCCGACTCCCTGCTAAGCATGTTTTATAGCCCAGTAATTCCCAGCTCTCTGATTTGATGGTTCAGGTAGAAAGAAAGAAGTGTTCGTGGAAAACCTTTGTGACTCTTATGTGGTATGGCATTGCTAGGGGATACTCTGTGACTCTTATGTGGTATGGCATTGCTAAGGGGATGCTGTCAAGGATATTTCTCAAGTCCTTTCATCAATACATATGACCAGAGTTACAATCCATTGATAGTATAAACTTGGGGGACTTTACATATAACTTAGAATTGCCATTGACTATCCACAGATAGGAACTCTAATAAAAATTTAACATGTATCATCTTATTAGTGGTAAGCTAACCACTGTTGACAGTTATTTTATATTGAGACAACAGATTTAGAAAATGCCTCTACGGTGGTACCAGAATTCCCATGGTGAAGATACTTTTGACTTGTTTTAATTCCTCTTTATCATTAGGCTTAATTATTAGCAGAAATGTTTTACTTTACATATTTGCTTCCAATACCTAAGAATTGCTTTTTAAAAATTTCTTTATATTGGGTTGTTTTCAGGGAATTCTTTTCCATACTCGACATCATGCTTGTCTTTATTCTCTCTTTATACTGTTTAAATGACATGCATTGAATTTCTAGTATCTAGACCACCTCGGTGTAGCAATTGAAAATGAAATAGAAATGAAACCAAAAGACTAGATTCTATCTTTCAAACTTCATTATATGGTGGGAATGACGGTGGGAATGATAACTTCATTATATGGTGGGAATGACGGTGGGAATGATAACTTCATTATATGGTGGGAATGACGGTGGGAATGATAACTTCATTATATGGTGGGAATATGGTGGGAATGATAACTTCATTATATGGTGGGAATGACGGTGGGAATGATAACTTCATTATATGGTGGGAATATGGTGGGAATGATAACTTCATTATATGGTGGGAATGACGGTGGGAATGATAACTTCATTATATGGTGGGAATATGGTGGGAGTGATGCAAATGGGAAATAGAAATCATAGGGCTACGGGCATAACCTTATATGAGACTCAGGAGGCTGGCTTCTACTATGTCTCATTATCTAGAGATGATGTAACACTAGTGACTATATTTTCTTTGATTCTTGGTTTCTTCATAGGAAAGGTGAAAAATACATATGATTTTCCAAGTCCCTTTTTTTTTGCTTCTACAAACATTGATTTCATTGTAATTAATATCTGTGCATGCTCTTTGAATTGAAATATAATTGTGAGTATCTGTGGTTTCAGTATCAGATTCTTAAAAGTTTATAATGAAGAAACACTTAGTTTTTAATATTCTACATTATTTTTTGAAATGTTATTCTTCTAAAAATAAATCGACTACATGTTCATGTAGAAAACATTCACAATATGTTAATTTATACAGACAGATTTTTTAGTTCTCCATGAAACATTCAAACCTAGAGCATGACTAGACTAAGGGTATATAAGTGTATTAAATCAGGGCTGGGTGATGGCACATCTGGTTGAGTGCACATGCTACAGTGCACAAGCACCTGGGTTCAAGCCCCCAGTCCCCACCTGCAGGGGGAAAGCTTTGCGAGTGGTGAAGCAGGTCTGCAGGTGTCTTTCTGTCTGTCTCCCTCGCCAGCTTCCCTCCTCCTCTCAATTTCTGGCTGTCTCTATCCAATAAATAAATAAATAAATAAAGATCACACAAATAAGTGTGTTAAATCAGTATTTTTTCAGATTTAGATATATTACTTCTTTTCCCTTTTGTTGCCCTTTTTTATGGTTGTTGTAGTTGTTATTGATGTCCTCATTGTTAGATAGGACAGAGAGAAATGGAGAGAGGAGGAGAAGACAGAGAGGAGGAGAATAAGACAGACACCTGCAGACCTGCTTCACTGCTTGTGAAGCGACTCCCCTGCAGGTGGGGAGCCGGGGGGCTCGAACCAGTATTCTTGAGCCAGTACTTGCACTTTACGCCACCTGCACTTAACCCACTGTACTACCGCCCAACACCCGCTATTCTACTTTTTAATAACTTAGGTTAGTGGTACAGAAGGTTAGTGGTAAGAAGTAAAACTCTGCTTTACTTTAGATAATTTCCCTAACATTTGAATACAGACTGAAGAGAATCTGTGAGTTTTAAAATTCAATGGCTGCCTTCTAAAGATATAAACATAAATGACTATGCACAGGTCTTGACAATAATTATATAAAGAAAGAGGAATATAGACTCATGTTAACCACTGGCATTTACCAACGAAATTGTAGACGAGTGACATGACACTGAAGTAATAGAATGCTTTTTATAGTGTTAACCGGAATCATCTTGGAACAAAGTGTACTTCATGAGAGTGAGTCAGTCAGTGTCTGATTCCCTGCACACTTTTAAAGCAGGTGTATGGCTACAAACTGGATCATGCTACATCGTCTCGTCGCCACTACTGTCATTGTAAAAGTTCATTTGAAAAGAACTGTAAACCCCAGGAGAATTTTAAAGTTGTTAGTAAACAAAATTAACAGAATTTCTTTATCAATTTCCAGAAGCGTTTGTTTCCGGCTACGTTTACCAAAACAGATTCACCTTGCTCAGAAAAAAGAGAATAGTTCTAAGGAGCTATTATTATTAATCATGAGCAAACAGTGTAGAAATAAGAAAATGCAAGTGACAGCATAACCTTTCCTTATTATGTCATGCATGTAAGCTCCTTGCAAATGGTTCCAGGAGTCGTTGTCATGGGAACGATGTAAAGATATAATGTTGATTTTACTGCGCTGTGCAGAAACTTTTGAAAGGAGACCATTTCTACAGAGCACAAGCGCAAAGTTCGATGCTCTTGGTTTTCAGTCAGGATGCTCTGAGAATTATATATTACACCATGGAAATGGGGACGGAATGAAGGGACATCCATTTCTCTGAACTCGATAGCTCTAATATTTGAAAAACATGCTTACATGGAGTAAGGGCCTAAGTGCTCCTAACTCAGGTTAGCAGCCCTCTTCCTCCAAGAACAGAGGAAAGCTGAGAAAAGTCTTAGAAACTGTGCTGCTGCGATATGTGATAGTAGAGCTCATTACCACTCTGCTCCTGACAACAGTAATACTAACTTAAGTGCCACTAAGAGTACATACACCCTGTGACAAGGAGTCAGGACCTGACAGCTTATGTGGAATGAGATGCTAGAACGTTCAAGGAGGGTGGGAGAGAATGACAGGAGAGAGAGAGAGAGAGAGAGAGAGAGAGAGAGAGAGGAGAAACCCAGTAAACAATATATTTTAATTTTTTATTTATTTATTTTCCCCTTTTTATTACCCTTGTTTTTTATTGTTGTTGTACTTATTATTGTTAATGATGTCATCATTTTTAGATTGGGCAGAGAGAAATGGAGAGAGGAGGGGAAAACAGAGAGGGGGAGGGAAAGACAGACACCTGCAGACCTGCTTCACCTCCCCTGCAGGTGGGGAGCCGGGGGCTTGAACCTGATCCCTTGAGTGGGTCT
The DNA here is from genome assembly GCF_950295315.1 of Erinaceus europaeus. Lineage (NCBI taxonomy): Eukaryota > Metazoa > Chordata > Mammalia > Eulipotyphla > Erinaceidae > Erinaceus > Erinaceus europaeus. Next base: position 8,497,541 of record NC_080179.1, on the reverse strand, counting down.
TTGTGTTTAGTACAATGTGCGCTAAACTGTGTGTGTGCCACTGTCTGCTCCTATGCTTCATTTATTATGTCAATGGTATAGTTATGAAGAAACTATATGTAGATTACGGCTGTGGTCAAGTTCCCATCTCCACTACTGCTGTCTTAAGATACAAGCAGAAGCTACATGTTGCAACCCAGTTTCCCCACACCACTTATTGAAGAGACAGTCCTTTCTCCATTTAATATTTTTTACTCCCTTGTCAAACTTCATTGTCTATAGGAGTGAGTGGCTTATTGGGGGCTGTCAATTCTCTTCCATTTGTCTGTATCTATTTTGGATTCAGTACTAGATAGTTTTTATTGTCATAAGTCTCTAGTAGACTTTGCAATCAGGAAGTATGATGCTTCCTGCCATACTCCTTATTTCCCCTCAAGACTGTATTGGTGATCCTAGGTGGTTTCTGGTTACAGATCTATTTTGTAGCTTTTTTTCTATTCCTTTGACAAATAGTGGTGCCCTGATGGGGATGACATTAAATCTGTGTATGACTCTTCCTCAACTTTCCTTCTTCCCAACATTATTTTTCTCTCTCTTTTTCATTTCTGTTTCTCCAACATACTTTATGCTACTTATATAATGTCTTCTCTTGCTCTCATTAAATCATGAGGTATCTCCCTCCCTAATACCTTTCTGGGATGTGATTTCTGTCTTAGTGTCTGCTTTTAGACATCTCAGCCTACATGATATTACTGGAATTCTGCTTTGGTATAAAGTCAGAGCGTTAAGTTATTATAATAATGTTGTCATACTGATCATTTACTTGAACACAGACTTCTTTTTAGTAGCTCTGTGGAAACAGTGCTCTAAAGTGATATAAGCATTTTAAACCATGGCTCACATATGGTTCTTAGTCCTAGCTTTAGATTCGCTGATAATTAATTCTGGTCCATTTACCTGTTTATAGGTGTCTCCTGTAGTATTTTTATAACTTAATTTTCCTGTTTGTAAGATAGGAAAATAATATTACTTACCTTATTTTATTATTGAAAGTCTTAGACTAGGAAAAATAACTAGGACAATATATAGCATATTATAATTGGTCTATTGTTACTAACTGGTATAAACATTGCTGCAGTTATTCTGCTAAATCCACTAGCTCTCATTATTACCTCCTTAAATAGCTCTATAAAATCCATCCATGTCTTAATCGTTCTTGCTAGTTAAGGTAATGGTTGTTAAGTATTAATACTGTTAGTAGCTCACTTAGTACATTTGTTCAAGGGGAGTCGGACGGTACAGCAGCGGGGTAAGTGCAGGTGGCACAAAGCACAAGGATCTGCATAAGATCCTGGTTTCAACCCCCAGCTCCCCACCTGCAGGGGGTTTGCTTCACAGGTGGTGAACAGGTCTGCAGGTGTCTTTCTCTCCCCCTCTCTGTCTTTCCCTTCTCTCTGGATTTCTCTCTCTCCTAGCCAACAATGACAACATCAATAACAACAACAATAGTTACAAAAATAATTAAAAAAAGAGATATCTACTTTCATTGCAGGATTAATCACATTATAAAAGGGTAGAAATAATCTTAAGTATCTAGTAATAGATAAAGGCATAGAGAAATTACAAATATAGTTAATGAAATAATATTTAGCCATAAAGAGATAAGAGCCACTTGTTGTAATATAGATGAAGACATTATGATAAGGGAAATAAGTCAGAAAGAAAAAAAGATAGATAGCTTATGATATGCCTTTTATATGACATATTAAAATCTGATTTTATAGAAATGGAAAAGTAGATTGGTTGTTCACAAAAGCTGAGGTAATAAAAAAGTGGCAGTGTAGGTAAAAGATTACATATTTTCAGTTGTGAACTATCTTAAACTCACTCAGTGTAAGATATTATAAAAAATGTTTGGCAAAAAAACATGTTGGGCAATGTGAAATGAAAACAAGAATAAATAAATGGGACTCTATCACACTAAAAAGCTTCAATACCTTGAAAGCAGACTACCCAAGGATAACCAGGCAACCCAGTAGCTGGGAAAAGATATTTACATATCACACATCAAATAATGAATTTCAAACATCTATAAAGAACTGGTACAGCTAATGAAAAACAAAACAAAACAAAACAAAAAACGTGATCCAGAGAAGTAAAAAGGCTGTTTTCTGAAGAACAGAATCATGTGGTCCACAGACATAAGAGGAAATGCTCCACTTCACTTGACATTACAACAGTGCAAATTATAACTACAGGGAGATCCTCTCTGATGCTGATGAGAATAGCCTACATCAGCTGGACAGGAAATGACAGTGGTGGCAAAACAGGAAATGACAGTGTTATTGAGTACAGGGGATTCTTTTGCACTGCTAATGGGGATGTAACCTGAGGCAGCCCTTTTGGAAGACTGTTTGGAGAGTTCTTAAGCAAATTAAATGGAATTGCCTTCAGACCTAGCAATACCACTCTTAAGGATTTACCCAAAGCTCACACAAACAGTTCTGCAAAGAGACACACCCGATGGTTTCACTCAAATGTGATACACATGAACTTGTAAAAACAAACAAACGACAAACAAGCAAACAACCCAGAAGCAAACAAACTTTATTTTTTTTATTAAAGCCTTTCTTTTTTTTAATATTTATTTATTATTGGATAGAGACAGAAAAATTGAGAAATTTCGAGGGAGAGGGAGAGAGACAGAGAGACACCTGCAGCCCTGCTTCACCACTTGTGAAGCTTTCCCCCTGCAGGTGGGGGCTGGGGGCCTGAACCCAGGTCCTTGCATGCTGTAATGTGTGTTGCAATGTGTGTGCTCAGCCAGGCCCACCACCACCCGTCCTCGCAAACAAACTCTTGTACAAGACTTGTGAAAACTGATGGTTGTCTTTGGGAAGTGGGAAGGTGGGGACACAGAGATTTTATGGTGGGTAAGGTGTATAACTATACTTGGTCATCCTATAGGTATATACAAAAATAAACATTAAAAAAGCTATTGGTCACAATCATGGAGTAGGGTTTTAAGTCTTCTGTGTGTGTAATTCTATATTAATTGAAGACTATCAGAAAATGTTTTCTGCCAGAGATTCAGGAAGGGAGAAGAATGAATTTGCAGTTGTAATTCATTTATCAGTGCTAAAGAAATAGAGTTCACTGCCTTGTTAATTTTGATTTAGATACCTGAATAGAAGCTCATAAATCATTAGTACATACAATAATGATTTGTAATCAGTGGATTTAAAAAAAATGTATCTATTACCTATGTATCTCTGCATCTATATATCTATATCGAGGGAGGCAGGGCACCATTATCTCCATTCTATTCCAGAGTAATTGCTACTCTCAGATGAACTGATTAAATTTGTTCTAATTTTGAAATGTTGCCTTCAGGGAAGTAGAAGCCTGCAGATATATAGACATGTGTGCCTTCATTGTGAATGTATATATTAATAAATTAAAAGTCTCTGAACCGTAGGAAAATCTCATTTAAACAACTATTTTTTGAGTGTTTCTTTTAGAAGCTTTTGATGAGGCCTGGTTTTCATATTTCTCTGCAAGATCATAAAGCAACTGGTATAATCATTCACATCCTCAGCTTTCCTAAGGAAATATGTTTTTTCTTTATTTTGTGGATTATAGCTACTGGTATTTTAGTTTATGTCAGAATTAACACTTAAATATCAACCCTTCTTGGAATATTAGAATTCATGAGTAAATTAAAGAGAAATTAAGTCAATAGATTTTAAGGAGAATGAGGTGATCACTAAGAAACTACAATTGTATGGGCTGGGTGGTGGTGCACCTGGTTGAGCACACACATTATAGTGCACAAGGACCTGGGTTCAAGCCCATAGTCTCTACCTTCAGGGGAAACTTCACAAACAGTGAAGCAGTGCTGCAGATTATCTGTCTATCTGTCTGCCGGTCTGCCTGTCTGCCTGTCTGTCTGTCTGTCTGTATATCTATCTATCTATGTATCTATCTACCTATCTCTGTCTATGTATCTGTCTATACCTATCTCTCTACCTATCTCTATCTATGTATCTATCTATCTATCTGTCTGTCTATACCTATCTATCTCTATTATCTCCCCCTTCCTTAATAATTTATCTATATCCAAAATAAATACAGATATATATATTTTTTAATTCTAATCTTAAGATAGCATTATTAGAAGAGAGCTAAAATAAACAGCTTTCCATCTGGTGGTTTATTCCTTTATTCTCATCACTGTGAAATGACTGTCCAGTCTTTGCTCTCTCATGACCAGGATCTCTCTATTCATTATGCAATAATTGATCAAAACTGCTATACCTCTGAGTTTCACAAGCTTCTCCATATTGAACTAAACTCATCTCTCTCTGAATGTGACTTTTATGAACTTGCCAAAATTGTGATCCAAAGTCAATACTGATTACAGTACTCTAGCCCTTAAAGTTATTTTGACACAAAGGAAAACATACATAAATATGTACCAATAATTTCTAGGGAGCAAGAGAGAGTTGTCTTTGTGTGAGTCCTCACTCATTCCTTTCACACAGTAGTGGATGAATCATTCATCAGATGAATATTTTTTTAGTAGGCTTATAGCTTCACTTGTGACTTGTGATTTATCCTTCATCATTAAGCTTTTAGGAAATCAATAAATAGCATCTATCTTCTTCATTGAGTTCAATATTAGATGGGAGTCAGACAGATGGCCATTAATATGTCAGCTTTATTGCTAATAAAGCTTATTTCCAGGGAAAGTGGAATATATGGTTTTAAGAAAGCAGCTAGCATAGTCCACTTGCTAGACTAGATCATATGACAAAATGACTGAGGTGAAAGTTTGAGTCCAACATTATTGTAGTACATTAATCTGGCAGGTGAAAAGAGATTCAGACAGAAAAAGCTCTAAATGCTTATAGACGGACAGAGAGATGAGATTAGTCCATGACAGATATTTAGAAACACTAGTCTGTCAGAAGGAAGAATGAGAGAGGTTAAGGGTAGGGTTAGGGGTAGATGGACAAGAGTTCAAATGTGCTACGCATTGGAGATAGAAGTAGTAAGCTTTGAGTGTCTCACATTGTCCATAGAAAACTCACCTCAGGTTGTCTCATTTTAATATGGATTTAACTATTTGGGGGCCTATTCGTCAAGTGATTTTAATTGAAAACTTTGAGAGTGGCTATGACCACTTCTAAGACTGAAACTTCCTGTTGATGAGTGGTGTAATGGAGTAGGTGATGAGAATATTTTTGAATGTGTCAACATTCAAGACTTAGTCACTGTATTGACTGTCATCTTGGTGCCAGACACCACGTATATTGTTTTAGCACTAAATTTTTCATGCTTTGGAAACATAGGTATGATTTAATAATCATTTCAGATAAGAGCTAACGATTTATATAAGCTTGCATAAATATTAAAACCAGGATTTGAGAAGCTATTGAGCATAGTTTTCACATACACTTCTTTCTTTTCCCTTCTTGTTTATAGAAAGTCTAAGAGCTAATATCCTGCTGTCTCCAAGGACTAACATAATAGTTCCCATTTACTGCTTGTTTGCAGATTTTAACTACTGATGAATCAAATAACAAGTTTAACTGAGTTTCCAAATCAACTCCTAAAATCATTTCTGAAATACTGCCAAGTCAACTTTCTGTCCTCTCAAATACTATAATTTAATGCTTTGAAATATATAAAACAGGGTCAGCCATCTATTTTATTTAAGGACTGCTTTCAGGGTAAATAGCAATTTTCTATTTTTAAATGATGAGTATAGATTCACAGGCTTCCAAAAACTTGCTACAGAAATGCTTTAGACCATATATATCCTTTTTTGGTATACATATTCAGAATGAAGTCTTCACTATAAAGCATATTTATAATTCAGATGTAAAGATTTTGCAAATAGTTTGCAAAGTCAATCCAATACAATTCCCTAAAACATTTAGCTGCTTTTAAAGAAAATCAGTCTTTCTGTCAGGCTTTGGCAGTTAAGCTCTAGTCTGCTGAGACAGCAGCATTCAACATCCTGCATCCTGCTCTGCAGCAGGCAGCAAGCTTTGGCTGGGACCCTGCCATCCCATTTTAAGCTCTTGGCAGCTGGTTGGAACACACATTTAAATCTTTAGGTCTGGGGATTTAATTGAAGCACTGTATAATAATAATAAAAAAAAAAACATCTAAATTCCTGGTTTGTGAATATACATTGAAGGATAAATAATTGCAAACATTTAAGTGTTGGTAAGTTTCCTTTGCTGCTCTAAATTTAAAACTAGAGAGTGTATTTTCACATTATAAAACCTTAAATGGAATTTAATGCTCTAGGTTTGGGTTTTTGCATGGCCTCTGGCGGCTTTCAGTAAGGTCATTAGGTCACTCAGTAGAGTGCAAAACTCAAAGCTCTGGAAAAGGGATTCAGGACTTTCTCAACCCCTGGGCATAGAGTGACTGCTTAGGCTTTTTCGCTGCTGGCTGACTCAGCTTTGACATTTCACACTGTCCCAGTCTCTTAGCAGCCACTCTCCTAAGAGTGGAGTAACAATAAGTAAATAAATCATGGAGTTTAGTACTTTAACAAACCAGGTGCTCTGTGACCTCTCACCTTCAGGAACTTACTTTTCTAAGAAGCTGATGATTACATGAATTCACCAAGGGCCCTCTTGGAGACCCTCTGAAAAGGTTCTTCTGCAGAGTCAGCTGGTAAGGAAACTGACTCTTAGTAGCAATATTTTGGAACAGTGCAGCGTCAGGTTGGGACAGCTTGAAGAGCAGGTCTATCTTTGAAGAAGTAGGAGCAAAGAAAAGAAGCAATGCATTACACAGAAACAAATTGCTTTAAGAATTCAAGCCCAGGGTGGAGCCAATATGGCTGCATGAAGCAATGCCTGGGAAATTTCTTCTGCAAACCTTTTTCAGATATTGGTCTTCTTGACCAAGAATTCAGGTTAAATCTTCACACCACCATAAACCAGAGGCGAACAGTGCTGTGATAGCAGCATCTTTCTCACTCTCCTACTATGACCCCCACCCCTGCCACCCCATGTGTGTGTATCTTTCTCTCACTGAAATAAAAATAAAACAAAGCAAAATACTTGATAGTTTTGCAAGGATGTATACTATACTATTCTTTTTTTAAAAAAAAATATTTATTTCCTTTTGGTTGCCCTTGTTTTATTGTTGTAGTATTATTGTTGTCGTTGTTGGATAGGACAGAGAGAAATGGAGAGAGGAGGGTAAGACAGATAGTGGGAGAGAAAGACAGACACCTGCAGACCTGCTTCACCGCCTGTGAATCGACTCCCCTGGGATCCTCACGGCTGTCCTTGCGCTTTGCACCAAGTGTGTTTAACCCGCTGCGCTACTGCCCGACTCCCAATACTATTCTTTATGGGTGAACTCTCCTGTCTTTATGGTACGATTCCTTTTATTAAGATGTTGATGTTGCTTTCTAGAAACCATAAAAATTCAATAATATCAGTTGTATTGGGGATATGATTAGTATTCCTTTCCCAGCTCAATAGTTATTTCATGATTCTATTTTTCCACATGCAGACACTTTAAAAGATTTTAAATGTGGTTGAATTGTTTCTTTAGGAAGTCCTCCCCTATGCCAAGGAGGTTTAGAAATTTTCCCGTCATTTCCTTCTGCAGCAAGGGTTTCACTAGAGGTTCACACATCTGCATGGTAACACAGTTCCCAAGGGGACAACCGTTTTTTTTTTCTCTCTCCAAATAGAAGGTGAGAGAGACAGAAAGAAAGAGAGAGATATATCACAGTACCACTTCAATGGTTGTGAAGTTTCCCCTTTGTGCAAGGCTCACATCTCACACGTGATGATACAGACTCAAAGCCAAGTTCTTTTTAAAAAATATTTATTTATTTTCTCATTTGTTGCCCTTGTTGCTGTACTGTTGTAGTTATTATTGATGTCGTCATTGTTGGATAGGACAGAGAGAAATGGAGAGAGGAGGGGAAGACAGAGAGGGGGAGAGAAAGACAGACATCTGCAGACCTGCTTTACCACTTGTGAAGTGACTCCCCTACAGGTGGGGAGCCGGGGGCTCGAACCGGGATCCTTACGCCGGTCCCTGCCATGTACGCTTAACACATTGTGCTACCACCTGACCCCCTCAAGTCCAAGTTCTAATGCAAGATAAGGTGTGTTATCCACCTCATGATTCATCTGCTGGATCTTTACTTTTTTTGTCATTGGAGCTCCACCACTTAAAGCAATTTATTTTTCCCCTGCAGTATTCACTGAAAACTACAGGTAACAGGAAAGAGGAAGAGACAGCACAACACTAAAGTGTATTCAAGTGCCGTACTTAGCTTTTATGCATGACTGCCCAGGTGCCTTCCGAGATGAAATACTTCTAACCCTAATTCTTTCATGGTTTACCTTTTTTTTTAAACAAAGTTTAAGTGACAACTTCATATTATCTGTAACACGTGCTCAAGCATATTGGAGTTTATATTACCTTACAGTTGCTCAAAGAGTAGTTTATTTAGGTCAGTCAGTGGTATACCTGGTGGGGCACATTACCATGCGCAAAGACCTGTGTTCAAGCCCCATCCCCACCCCCACTCTCCACAGGCAAGGGGAGACTTTTCACAAGCAGTGAAGCAGGTCTGTAGGCATCTATTTTTCTCTCTTCCTCTCTGTCTCCATTTCCCCTCTGTCCTATCAAAATAAAAAAAAGAACAAGAGGGGGAAAGTAGCTGTAGAGAGCAGTGGATTTGTAGTGCCGGCAAGAAACCCCAGTGATAACCCTGGTGGCAGTAAAAATAAAAAAATACGAGAGTTGGGCGGTAGCACAGTGGGTTAAGCCCACATGGCGCAAAGCACAAGGACTGGCTTAAAGATCCCAGTTGGAGCCCCCAGCTCCCCACCTGCAGGTGGGGGGTCACTTCGCAGGCGGTGAAGCAGGTCTGCAGGTGTCTGTCTTTCTCTTCCCCTCTCTGTCTTCCCCTCCTCTCTCCATTTCTCTCTGTTCTGTCCAACAACAACAGCTATAACTACTACAACAAGGGCAACAAAATAGGAAAAATGGCCTGGCACTGAGCCCCAGTGATAACCCTGGAGGCAAAAATAAATAAATAAATGGTTATTTGTTTAGAGTACAGCATATACAACATGCTAATTGTCTATTTGTTTAACTACATAAATGGATTCCTTTACAAAATGTTCATGCCTTCACACTGCGGTCAAATAGACACCATCATTAGAGGTCATGCTTGCATCCTGCATATTTTTGCTCTGTGTGGTTCCATGACTCGTCTGTCATTGTGGGTGGTGGAAAATATAGTCAGAATGGTCCTGAGTGACAGTCAGCCTGCATCTGTAGACACACGACTTCCATCTCCTCCATACATTCCCACAATGCCATGACTTTCTGAAGCACAGAGATTCTGACTGTGGAACCTCTGACACCTGGAAGATAGTAGCATTCTCTGATTTATTTTACTTGCGGCTGATGATTCTGTTATTAACAAAAAATAGCTTACATGGATAGTGTACCTGCTTTGACTTGCATGTGACCCAGTTTTGAATTGGACAAATGATAATATTTGCCTGCTTCACGGCCCATGAAAGCTACCCTCCTGCAGGTGGGGAGCTGGGGTTTTGAACGGGTTCTTGACAGTGGACCTTATGCTTCATGCCGTGTGCGCTTAACCCACTGAACTACCGCCAGGCCCCTGAAATATTTTTAAAGTAAATTATATATATACTTTTTTAGAGCAGTGTCAGGTTTACAGGAAGGCATGCGATTTTCTGCACCCCTTCTATTTCCCTGGCCTCCACATATCTGAGCCTCCTTTCACCAGCATTACTCAACAATAATTGTCTTAAAAACAAAACAAACAAATAAACAAACAAAAAAACTAAGGATAAACTGATATGTACACATAACAGTCGCCTCAAATCCTTAGGTTATCTTAGTGTTCAATCATGATAATAGTTATTCTATGCTTTGCATATATGTAATGGTACATTTATCATTAGAAAGTCCTATGGGTTTTTTTTTCCTGCACTAACAGTAGTTTTCTGAATAGTCATCTTCACCTTCTCATTTCTTCCGTCTTTAGCAAACTGTCATCTTATCTCCACAGTTTTGTATTTTCTAGAATGTCAGAATCATACACAACGCATAGCTTTTTTTAGGTTGGCGTTTTTTCATTTAGTAATATTTATTTACAACTCTTCCTTTATTTTTTATGGTGTGATATATAATTTTCTTTTAACTCAGAAGAATATTTCATTTTGAAATGAACCACAGTTGATTTGCCCGTGAACCTAGTGAGACATATGTAAGGTTCACCTAAGCTTGGGAAATAAATGAAGTCTAAAAAAAAATCTGTTTTTCTTTCTGTGTTTTTTAGTGCATAGGTGAGACATTCATATGTTCATGCTTGTGTTTTTGGTGAAAAGGGTAATATATAGTGATAGAATTGTTCAAATGCTAGGTATATGATGCTGAAGAGAAAACGGATTGATCTTAAAACTACCTAAAACCATCAATGGTGGCTGACAAACTAACTCACTTGGGTAGTGGACTACAATTCCACATTTTCAACCCAGATTCAAACCCAGTCCTTACAGTATCAGAGGATACTTCACTGCTATGTTTTCTCTCCCAGTCTGCTTCTCTCTCTCATTGTTATTTTAAAAAGTCAGCCAAGAGCAATGACATTTCTCAGGGGAGAAAACACTAGATATTTCTAACTGGCAAAACTATATGGAATGTAACTGGGCCTGGCCTGAAGAAAATGTCACTGATGAAACTTCAGGACTTTTTGTTTGTTTGCTTGCATTTTGTAGAAATGCAGGTTTGTACTTTTAATCAAAAGAATAAATAATAGTGAAAGTGTACTTGATTATACAAGGAGGAATTATTACTTCAGTCCTTATACTATGTTTTCCGATCCTTAGCCCTAAGTTACTGGAATGTCAAAAAGTTATGGATAAAATACTTTATGACTTTCTCATAAACCTAACATTTCATTTCATTCTCTAACCCCAAAATCACTGGTTGTCGTCACACAGATTTGAAAATTTCTCTTTGTTCCACTTAAAAAAAAATTACTCAATATAAAAATTCCCAGTACTGTGGCTGAGGAAAATAGCTTAATCACTAGTGTCCCTGAATTCCTGCTTGGATCCTAAGCCCCACATGTCATGTTGTGACACTCCGTCTCTTCTTGTCTCATATCACCTCTTGATCATACACATCTCTCTCAACTGGGTTTTTTTGTTTGTTTGTTTTAGTTCAAATGTGATTGGTGCAACCAGATGCCTGTAGTGCTCTCAACTACTTCTGTGTCATCTCAGTTAACTTCAAAGTACAGTAAACAGTGTGGCGAAACAGCCTGGATCTTATAGTCAAAACTGTAAATATAAATTAATTCTCAATTAAAAACCATTTCAAATGCAGACATTCCATTTAAAGGTCTCGGTTTAGCTATATGGTTTTTAAATTTTAGTGCAATGCCATCTGTTAGAATTTAGAAAGGAGTAGTCAGTGAAGGGGCTCAGTGCTAGTGTTGGGTTGCTTAAGGTCCTGAACTTGATTCTTAACACTGCATATGCTGGAGTAATGTTCAGAGAGAGAGAGAGAAAAAGGGGGGGGGGAGAGAAAAGGCAAGAAGTGGGAGAGAGGGAGGACAAACTTACAAAGGACAGAGACCCTTAGTTTCAGTGTAAAGCTTTTGAATCAGTAATTTAAGTTACCTTTCACTCTAGTTTTTCCCAGGTCTTTTTTTTTTTTAAAGAATTTATTATTTATTCACAAGAAAGACAGGAGGAGAGAAAGAAACAGACATCACTCTGGCACATGTGCTGCCGGGGATCGAACTTGGGACCTCATGGTTGAGAATCCAATGCTTTATCCACTGCACCACCTCCCAGACCACCCATGTCTTCAACGCCCCATCACATTAGTGGAATTGACTCATTTTGTGTATCATGGTTACATTTTCGTAGTTTGGGTAATAATTCTAATTAAAATTATTCAGTGATAGTTGTGGACTGCATCTAAATTAATGTGGTATGATTCACTAGGGACTAACAGATACCAAAAAATAATGACAACATAATGCACATAAGTCCTCAGTTACTTGAAATACCCAGCTTTCACAAAACCTTTCTTTAAGCTGGGTGCATAGTGGTTGTGCTTTGGATAAAGAAACTGACTTAAGAAGGCAGAAAGTATTGTTCCTTGTGCTGTTACATTTAGAGTCATCTTAAACTTTGGTTCTAAATATCTGCCCGAGTGAATTCCAGTGGAGAGTGTTTTAGGAGCTATACTCTGCACATAAATTAAAAATATTTAGGAGCTCCAGGAAAAGGTTCCTCCTAAATTATCTTTACCTCCCATTGTGATAAGTGCTTAGATTACTTGGTATTGATTAAATGCTTGTTTAAATAGCTGAGGAAAAATAAAAGGAGAGAGATTGATTTTGTGTGGTGGTTTTAAACCCTTTAAATTATTTACCAGGAAGGGAGGAAACATACAGTAATTTTAAGGAAAGCTATCACAAGAGTTTATCTGTGGGATACATAGACAACTACGAATGTTTATTTACCTTTTACTTACAGACTCTGAGGAGTGTACAGAGATTTATTATGTTATAAAGTTATAAAAGCACTCTTCCCTAATGTGTCTGCATTGCTAAGAACAGTACCAATAGCAAAACAAGGTCTGGGCCTCCTGCTGGCATTCCAAAGAGAAGATTACTTGGCATACAACTTTTATAACTATTTTTTAACTTAGATGTTTCCATTTTTCTCATAATATCCTTTGCAATGAAAACAACAGTTTTTAAGGAAAGATGCAAGGCATTTAAACGTGTTGATAATTAGAACACAATTTTAGACAATTAACCTCAAACTTCCCAGATTTGAAATTTATAATTAAATAGCATTTATTTTTTTGTTATTTATCATTTACTTGTGTGTATGTATGTGAGAGAGAGACTTAGAGCACCACTGTGGCATATAGTATGTCTGGGACTGAATTTACAACCTTACACATGTAAGCCGTGCACCATACTACTGAGACACCTACCTAACTACTTAAAAGTCTATTTTTATTTAGTTCTTAAATTGTATTTATTTATTTGGATAGAGACAGAGAGAAATCAAGAGGGAAGGGAGGCATAGATAGATAGACAGATATATATGTATATATATATATAGATAGATAGATAGATAGATAGATAAATAGATAAGGAGGGAGAGAGAGAGACAGAGAGGGGGAGGGAAAGGGGAAGGGGAGGGGGAGAGGGAGAGGGAGAGGGAGAGGGAGAGGGAGAGGGAGAGGGAGAGGGAGAGGGAGAGGGAGAAAGATCTGCCAGTCCCTGTTCAAGGTACCATTTGCTGGGCTGGGCCGGCTTCACGGGCGGTAGAGAGACGACCAGGGACTCATGGCTGAGCTGGGAAGCAGTATCTCGTTTATTAATCAGATACATCGCCTTTTATGCATCTCCACTGGAAATGACAAGGGAAAGGAAATGACTAGGAGAGGGGGCGGAGCAAAAAAAGTGCAAACAGAACCTAGAAAGCTTCCATCTAACCAGTGGGGATTAAACCAATACCCTGCAGGCAGGGCGGGACCCAGGTAAAACAGTGATTATGTAAATAGACCACATCGTAAGTAATACAAGTGAACCTAATGTCATGATCAAAACAGAAGGTCTTAGAAGCAGAATTTAGAAGCATACCAACAGAGAACTACAGTACTGACGCGCAGGTGTTGAAGCTTCCCTCCTGCAGGTGGGGAGCAGAGGCTTGAACCAAGGTCTTTTTCCATAGCTTGTGGACTTAACAGGTGCATCAACACCCAGCCCCTGAAAGTCCGGTTTCAACTAACAATGCTTGCCATTGATGCAGACCTTATTCTGTCTTCATTTGTAATAAAGTATTGCTTTGCTCTGAGCCCACAAAAAAAAAAAAAAAAAAATCAAGAGCGAGTTCTAGTCTTTAGTTATTTTTAAGCGATAGAGCACTGCTTCATTGAAATAAAATGATCTTTGAAACATTAATAGCCTTTCACAGTTTAAGAAAGCAAATCATAGGGCTGAGCGGTAGCTTACCCGGTTAGGCACTTACGTTACCATGCACAAAGACCCGGGTTCAAGCCCTCTGTCCCCACCTGCAGAGGGGAGCTTCACAAGTGGTGGAGCAGGTCTGCAGGTGTGTCTCTGTCTCTCTCCCTCCTTATCTTCCCCTCCCCTCTCAATTTCTCTCTTGTCTCTATCAAGTAAGTAAATAAAATGTTAAAAAAAAGAAGTGTATTAGAAATGCATATCATATAGCAAGTAACTTTGTCTTCTAAATAGCATTTTCAATTCATTTTAAATATCAAAAACTCTTGAGCTTGGATTTATCATCTTTAAATTGTATTTGCCTTTTATTATAATCATAGTAAAATGACTTTTTAAAAAAATATTTATTTTATTTATTAATTCCCTTTTGTTGCCCTTGTTTTATTGTTATAGTTATTATTGTTGTTGTCGTTGTTGGATAGGACAGAGAGAAATGGAGAGAGGAGGGGAGGACAGAGAGGAGGAGAGAAAGATAGACACCTGCAGACCTGCTTCACCACCTGTGAAGCGACTCCCCTGTAGGTGGGGAGCCGGGGTTTGAACCGGGATCTTTATGCTGGTCCTTGTGCTTTGCGCCACCTGCGCTTAACCCGCTGCGCTACAGCCTGACTCCCGTAAAATGACTTTTTAAATACACTCCTTTTTTTAAAAAAAAAAGTGTTTTATTTATTTAGTTTTTACCAGAGCACTGCTCAGCTCTGGCTTATGGTGGTGGCAGGGATTGAACCTGTGACCTTGGAGGCTCAGGCACAAGTTTCTTTGCATAACCATTATGCTATCTACCCCCACCCAGTAAAATGACTGTTAACTAATTCAACCTGGTAGATTTCCTAAATGTGTGTGTTTTGTCATCCTATTATTATTGACATGAACTTGGAGATTTATTCAGATTTACTACTGACCCTTGCTACTGTAGTGAACTATGTTATGCCACCCAGACCTTTATTAAAAAGATCATTAAAAATGAAGGGACCAGGCGGTGGTGCGCATGGTTAAGCGCATACATTGCACTGCCCAAGGACCTGGGTTTAAGCCCTGCAGGAGGTATGGGTGGGTGGAAACTTCAAGAGTGGTGAATCAGGGCTGCAGGTCAGGTTGATGTATTTAAATGATGTGGGTTTTTTTTTTTTTCCCTCCAGGGTTATTGCTGGGCTTGGTGCCTGCACCATGAATCCACTGCTCCTGGAGGCCATTTTTTCCCCCTTTTGTTGCCCTTGTTGTTGTAGTAGCCTCGTTGTGGTTATTATTGTTGCCATTGTTCGTTGTTGGATAGGACAGAGAGAGAAATGGAGAGAGGAGGGGAAGACAGAGGGGGGGAGAGAAAGACAGACACCTGCAGACCTGCTTCACCGCCTGTCAAGCGACTCCCCTGCAGGTGGGGAGCCGGGGTCTCGAACCAGGATCCTTACGCTGGTCCTTGCACTTCGCGCCACATGCGCTTAACCCACTGCGCCACCGCGACCCCCCAAGTGATGTGGTTTTCGTGTCTCTAGGTTGTGGGGAGCTTAAATTTCCTCTTCTAGCTCCCTAACAACTTAACTAAGGCTTCTACTGTGGAAAATTCATCACTGTCCAAACTCCATGGACCAAGACCAACTACTACTACCTTTCCTCTTTTTCCAGTTAATGGTTGTTGATTCCAGAACTTTCTGTAATAATCCTTCTTTACAACCATCTCCATGTCAGAGTTTGCTTTCATGGAATCCAGCCACCTCAAACAATAATAGGGCTCCAGGCCACTCTGAATGTGTCCACATGTTTCATTGAATTCACCCAGTGTGTTACTGCCTAATGTCAGATGTGTTTTTCCTGCTCTATTTATTGTAATGCAATTTGTATTTGCATAAATTAGTTAAAGTTTATGTAAGCAAATTAAATATGAGTGTGAAAAGTTTTTCTTTATGAATATTACTTTTCATTAGAAAAGTTCAGTTTTCTGATCTTTGATGTGGGTGAAATAACTATAAAGACTTTTTTTTTTTTTTTTGCTTCCAGGGTTATTGCTGGCATTCGGTGCCTGTACCAGGAATTCACTGCTCCTGGAGGTTATTTTTCCTCTTTTGTTTATCATTGTTGCCATTGCTGCCGTCATTGCTGGACAGGCTAGAGAGAAGTCAAGAGAGAAGGGGAAGAGGGAGAGAGAGAGGGAAAGATAGACACCTGCTGACCATGAAGTGACGACCCCTCTGCAGGTGGGGATCCAGGGCCTCCAACCAGGATCCTTGCACTTTGTGCCATGTGCGCTTAACCTGCTGGACCACCGCACAGCCCCCTAGAGACTTTTTAAGTTGCAAAACATTCTAAATTATTTTTTTTGCAAAATTTTCAATTCATTTAAATAAATATTAAGTTCTCTATGTATGCTGAAAAGAAATTTAAAAATTGTAGAATATACCTCATGTGTATTTTTAGCAAGATTCATGAAAAACTTTGTTAATGTTAGCGAGCATAAATCAAACCACCATCCACTGTAAGGAAGCAAAGATGTTTATTGACAAATTGCAATCCGGGCCGAGATGGTGACTGGTGTTAGTCTACCAAACTCGACCCCGAACAGGGCTCAAACCATACAATTTATAGGAATTCAGACTACACTCAGGGAGGGGGAGCACATCACCTTATCAACCTACATCCAATAACAGGCTATAGCAAACACAAGATCCAATCATTTCAAACTTAGCAAAAAGTGGGGTCCATACAAAGCAAAGCGCGGGCTATTTTCAAATATAGTAAGATCGCACAACCAATAGAATTCAACCAGGCAGGGTCGCCACATCCTCCTGCCATCGGCTATGACCACCCATCCGGTAGGCAGCACACCACAAAGTCTGTTCAAAGGTCCTGATAAGGCTTGTCCCCATGTAGGGTCCTTCGAACAATGGGTGGCCTTCACTGATGAGGTCCTGATAAGGCTTGTCCCCAGGCAGGGTCCTTCGAACAATGGGTGGCCTTCACTGATTAGGTCCTGCTTATTCAAGGGGGAAGGGGCAAGGAATTTTCCACCTCATACTACAAGCAACTCATACTAAAAGCACTTAACAAACAACTGCATAAAAAGGGAATTTCAAGGCTACTGCCTTTTACAGTTAACAGATACTGAGAGAAAATATTTTGACTCTACATAAAGAGCTTATTGAAATAAATACATGTTTGTAATTTCATAGTATAAAAGCATATTAAAGGGGCCAGACGGTGGCACACTCAGTTAAGTGCACTTAAGACTAGGCACAAGAATCTTCACAAGGATCCAGGTTCAAGCCTCCAGCTCTCCGTCTGCAGCAAAGTCACTTCACAAGTTGTGAAGCATGTCTGCAGGTGTCTGTCTTTCCCTCTCCCTCTCTATCTCCCCATCCCTCTTAATTTCACACTTTCCTGTCCAAAAAATGAAAAACATTGATGCCAGTAGGAACAGTGGATTCATAGTGCTGGCCCTGAGCCCCAGCGACAACCCTGCTGGAGGGGAAAAAAAAAGGAAGTAAAAGAAAAAAGATATTAAATAAAAATTAAAACTTATTAAGGACCAGTAATATACCTCACAAGAGTGCTTGGTGCCTGTTTTGCCATCTGTACAACCGAGGTTCGAGCTTGACTACCGCTTTTCTGGAGGAAGATTTAGTACTCTGGCCACTTTTTCTCTGACCCTCACGCTCTCCAACAATATAATTTTGTTTGTCATTGTTATCACTGAGACTTTGTGGTTATAATCTAACTATTTCAGATGAAAAGAAACTGACAGAGCCAAGGGGCTGCATGGTGGTGCACTTGGTTGAGCACACATGTCACAGTGTGCAAAGACCCCGAGTTTGAGCCCCCAGTCCCCATCTGCAATGGTAAAGCTTTGTGAGTAGTGAAGCAGTGTGGCAGGTGTCTCTCTCCTTCTCTACCACCCCCTTCCCTCGATTTCTGGTTGTCTCTATCCAGTAAGTAAATAAAGATAATGAGAGAGAGAGAGAGAGAGAGAGAGAGAAATAACACCATGGAACCGAAGCTTCCTTCACTGCAGCAAGGAACAGGCTTGAACCCGACAACACAGGCACAGACTCCAAGTAAGCTATCTTGCTGGGCCTTTGTATTGGTGTTTTTATCTAAGACGACCTGGTGATATGAAGCACTGATGAAAATATAGCAACTATAATACCGGTACATTTAGTATATGAACATGAATGGCATTTGCATTTAATCTTGTATTTCACTATTCTATTAGTCTTAGAATCATCAAATAATAATAATATAAAGTTATACTCCATAATAAAAACAAGAAAAGGGTTATGCTGCCACTGGAGGGCCAGGTGGTGGGCCACCTGGTTCAGCATACACACTGAGGTGTGCAAGGACCAGGGTTCAAGTCCCTGGTCCCCACCTGCAGGGGAAAAGCTTTGGGAGTGGTGAAACTGTGCTGCAGGTGTTTCTCTGTCTCTCTCCCTCTCAATCTGCTCCTCCCCTCTCAATTTCTCTCTGTCTCTATCCAATAATAAAAATGAATAAAGAAACACATTTAAAACACATACATAGTGTTTACCTTTAAGGCTTGAAAGGTATTCAAAGTCAGAAAACCCTCAACAAAGAAAAAAAAAATGCATGAAAATTGCTGGCCTAGCTCAGTACCATCCAGATTTATAATATGTATTCAAAGAACGGGGCAATTTACAATACACAGATTTGGTTTCAATTATATTAGTCTGTTGGTATGCTTCTAAAACCCCTTCTGTTTCATTGGTTTAACCCTCCCCTTGCTTAACACTGTATTCTATTTACATAACCACTGTTAACTAAGCACCGCCCTGCCTCCAGGGCATTGGTTTAATCCCCATTGGTTCACAATGTCTTTTTGCTCCACCCCCTCTCCTAGTACACCCTAATTTCCACCAATATTTTTGCTCCACCCTCTCTACGTCACATCCTGTTTCCACCCTACTTGGCAAGTATATATAAGGACAGGATTGTGAATAAAGAGATACTGCTTTCCAGCACAGCCATGAGTCTCTGGTTGTCTGTCTCTCTCACCCGCGAAGCTAGCCCGGCATTAGTCCAGGGACTGGAACTTCTGTATCTTAACCTGTTTCCCGGTGTTGTGAATCCTTCAGTATCTAAAGTCAGCAAGGTGTAAACAACTGGATTATCCAGATATTTCATTTCAACTTTTTCCTTCCTGATTCTGTTCCAAATTGATGCCTACTTCTAACAAGGCTTCTCTTGTTCCCTGCTTGTGCCCCACCTTTTCCCCCCCTCATCACCTTGGTTCTACTCTAGTTTCCCTGTGCTGTTTCTCTATGAAGAAACCTACTGTTTGTACCAGGTTTTTGCTTAAGCCTATGTATGGTATGAGTAAACCAAATCGAATCGAATATACAAGTGACACTGTTGGGTGGAGTAAATCTCTCTCCATCTCTACAATTACAAATAGTCACAAGTGATGAAGTCACATTGCAGGAATGAATAGCTAATCCATCTAGCAGTGACATAATTAATGCAGTTGATGGCATTGAATGGCTAGAGTACTGAACAGCAAAATCTGTCTACGGTGATAAAACACGTTGCAGTTAGTGCAGAAAATTACAGATAAAGTGGATTTTTTTTTTAAAAGGAGACAAGATTGGAAGAATGTATCTGACATAAAATGATTATAGAGCTATATTGCATCATAGTAGAAAAGGAATCTAGTCTTGTTGGTGATAAATTTCACGTTATGAAGTTAGCAATAGCAGGGATGGTGGAATGGAGGACATTTGACATTTTCTTATTTCTGGCTACACATTTATAGTATATGATGAAAGGCTTGTACATGAGCATTCAGAAAACTTCTTTTACAGCCCAAAATTGATTTGAGTATTATAGTTCACAAATAGTACAAGCTGGCTGAGGCATTTTAAATAGGGCATTTCTTTTATTAATGGAATTCAATAAAAATGAGATATTTTTTTGGATTGTAAAGAGAAAAATTAAATTGCTTTTGTATTTTTCTTTATCTCACCCCACAATTTAATTACTGAATAAGCTCAAGAAAACATTAACTAATGTTAAATAGTTAAATAATTAAACATTATTATAAAACAATAAAGAAAACTGTTTTAGACTGTATTGTTCAATGATCAGAAAGATAATTCTTGGAAGTATTCCACAGAAGCAAAATGCTAACTTTATTAATAGAAATATGATTTGGTACAGCATTTTAAAAAGCATCATACATGAGATAGAAAACTTAGCAGGTAAGTTGTTAGCTTTCCGGCTAATTACTGTCTTTATCTTTCTATTTCTTTCTTTCTTTTTTCCTTTTGTTTTCCTTCTTTCTTTTCTTTTCTTTATTATCTTTATTTATTGGATAGAGACAGCCAGAAATTGAGAGCTAAGGGGGAGATTGAGAGGCAGAGAGACAGAGAGACACCTGTAGCCTTGCCTCACCACTTGTGAAGCTTTCCCCCTGCAAATGGGGACTGGTGGCTTGAACCCAGGTACTTGCTCACTGTAACATGTGCGCTCAACCAGGTGTGCCACCACCTGGCCCATTCTTTGTTCCTTTGCTTTTGTTTTTGTTTTTGATATATACTACTTGTTGGTAGGCTTCTAGTCCTGCTTCTGAGATCCCTTCTGTTACACTGCTTGACGTTGTGGTCTATTTACATGATCATTCTGTTACATTGGTTTGGTCTTACTCCCCCTGCCTCCAGGAGATTTTGGTTTAGTTTTTGCCTTTTCGTGCTTCTTCCTTCTCCCCGCCCCCTATCCTACATCCTAGAAGAGATTCAACAAATTCTCGACTGTATCATTTAACAGTATTAGAAGGTGTCAGTGCGACCCCTGCCGCCATGACACGTTACACTGCCACTGCCTTTGGTCTTTGAATTGTATCCAGAGACACCAAGCCTGAAATGCCAACCTTCCTGCAGGAAGCCAACTCCACAGTGCGGGAGTCCAGCCCCTACAAGGGCCTGAAGGCGGGGAGGGGAACCTGGGAATCGTTCAGGAAATGGAATCCTGAACACGTTTATTAGGACATTATTATTTGGTGTATATATTTTTATTTATTATACACCAAAGTTATTTTATTTAATTATTATGATACACGTTTATTAGGACATTATTTATACACCAAATTTTGGCAAACTTTCCCATGAATTTGGATCCTTCACCCAATTATATAATTACTTATCTTATAGACAGAGACATTTTCTATTCTAGACTAGGAGAAGGTCAGAGACAACGATGTTCTTTACTGCATGGAGACCCTCAGAGATCTTGTGAGCTTCAGCACGTGGCACACTGAAAGCTGTTTTAGTATCTCAGTTTCATCACTGCTCCTAGCTCATGGAGCTTTAGTCTCTGATAGTTGCACAGCTGTGCCATAAAGGATGTGTCCTCTGATAGCTGGATGATAGATCTACTATCTCAGCATGCTGTTTTAAGAAGTTTTTCAGTTTATCACCTGACCTGACCCCCTACACTGCCAGCTCCAAAAAATCTCTGACCAAGTTGCAGATGTGACAATGGTTTCAATCTTACTTCCCTGGGCAGACCACCTCACCAATTTATTTTGGAACTTTGCCTCTCCAGAGTCCTACCCCACTAAGGAAAGATAGAAACAGGCTAGGGGTGTGGATTGACTTGCCAATACCCTTGCCCAGTGGAGAAACAATTACAGATATCAGAACTCTTACCTTCTGCACCCCATAAAGAATTTTGGTTCATACTTCCAGGGGGCGGGGTGATATTAGTGAAAGACAACTGGAGGGACTTTCAAACTCAACTCCATCTGAACCTGAAGAGAGAAGAGAAAAAAAAGGACACTTAGAAGGGGATGTAACACAGGACTGTGGTGGTGGGAAAGGTGTGGAATTATGCCCCTGTTATCTTGTAATTTTGTGTATCAATATTAAATCACTAATAAAAGAAGAAAATGTCAAAAAATATCTTGTTTCCCTTTGAGATGTCACATATATTTTGGGTTTGATTATTATTATATCAAACTTAATTATGCCAAATAATTTATGTCAGGTTAAAGTAATGAATAATAAAAATTAAAACTGTTCACTGAGTCTAAATTCATATGGTTTAAATATAATGTTGATTCAAATACATTTTTACAACTGTAATGTTGTCTGACAGACAAAAAAAAAAGTGGAAGTCCAACAAGATTTACTGTGTAGAATTTTAAACTGTCTTCATGGGAAAAATATATCAAAGTGTTTTTAGCTGATGGTTCCTGCTTTTTTGTAACATATGTAACTTAAAAAGAGCTCATATTTTTATGGTATTCTATATGTATTTTTATTAGTAGTAATTTGACAATAGTTCACATTTAGAAGATTTCAGAGGTATGCTTTCAGTCCGGTACATGTGTGCTTAAGTTACCCCAGTCAACACCAATGTGGTGTGCTTCCTGACTGCTGGTAAATACAGTCTCAATCAGTTGTACTGGTTTTTGTTTGTTTCAATCTCTTTCTCTGCATTTCACATATGATTAAAACATTCAATAGTTGTCTTTCAGCCTTTTACTTATTTCACCTAGTGTAATCACATCAGTTCTGTCTTGTCCTAAACAGTACAATATTATATTTTTAGGGTGTAGAATAGTATTTCACTGAATATATATCCAATTAGGCATTTATTTTCCGTCAATATTTTGGCTAGTGTGATTAACACGGCTCTGAACATAATGGTTAATATAACCTTCAGAATACGTGCAAACTCATGTTCTTGTCTTTTCCCATAAGTCCTAATAATCTGCCTCAATTTTTTTTTCATACATCAAAAAAAGTAACTATGGGTGTGATGTCATGGCTGATTTCAGCATTTAATTTACAGTACTAGTAAATCCCATTTCTAATGATTGAGACATGTATCCATAGGTCATGCCTGTAATTTTTAATGCAGGGTCCTGTATGTGAGTCAATGTAGAGCAGTTCTGCAGGACTGACATCTAATTTGTTTCCCTCACTTAGCCAGTATGACTTTCTGATAAGTTTATGCAATTTGTTCGCAGCCATGGAAGTGAACTATTCTTTGACACCATTATAATTTACCACAACATGTTCCCTTGTAAAGAAAAAAAAAAGAATTTCACATTCTCTGTTACACTAAAAATATGTAACATCCTGTCTAGCACTAGCCTTCAGATAAATGCAGACTTAAGCCCTTTTCTGAAAGTTGCTAACATCCTAGCATAAACAACTTTAGCTGGGTTTTGCAACACTGACATCTACAGATATATAGCTATGCTTACAGATAAGATGCAGATAATGATAATGAAGGGGAAAAATGTCTTACTTTCCCCTACTTATGTACTGAGTAGCAATAGCTATAGTTTTATTTTTTAAAGTGTCATTATTTCACAAAGGAGTTAGCTTCTGAAATTTGAAATTTCATTACATTTGAAATAAAAATATATTATTTCTCTGCTTCTATCTATGGAGTTTCCTTCTAAAAATTGAGATTCCATTCACATTGTTGAATAGATTTTGTTTGTGGTGATAAGTGGAGAAATACTGTCTAAGAGGTGTCGCTCATAGGTCATGGATATCCAGGTTGGTGTATTGTAGCTCTAGCCAGAAATCTCACATCTCAAATATAATCTTTTCTCTTGATGACTTTCTATGATCCAAACGCTGTTTCTTTCTCTAGGGTATATCTGAACCTTGGTGAGGTCTGGTCCTCTTTAGTCCATGTTCACCAATGTATAACTTCTGCCAATGGTAAAAACCAGAAGTCTAGCTTTAATTATAATATCTGGGTAATTACTCTTTGACAGATTACAAAAGGAGCCTTGTGGGAGCTGGGCGGTAGCGCAGCGGGTTAGGGTTAAGCACAGGTGGCGCTAAGCGCAAGGACCGGCATGAGGATCCCGGTTCGAGCCCCCAGCTCCCCACCTGCAGGGGAGTCACTTCACAGGTGGTGAAGCGGATCTGCAGGTGTCTGTCTTTCTCTCCTCCTCTCTGTCTTCCCCTCCTCTCTCCATTTCTCTCTGTCCTATCCAACGACGACGACATCAACTACAACAACAATAAAAAGACAACAAGGGCAACAAAAAGGAAGATAAATAAATAAAATTACAAAAAAAAAGGAGCCTTGTAGTATCATTTATGTTATTAGTTTCTCATGATAATTCCATTATCTCTTTTTTGAATACCTATATCAGTAAGCCATGAGATTATAACATATCACAGAACATAAATTTAAGATCATTAGTCTAAGAAAGTTGTGAAGTTGAGAATTTCTTATGTCAATAGCACTAGACTTGTGATTTTTTTGTGTTTTTTAAAACCATAGTGGCAGATAAGTCTGTATGAGCACAAATAAAAAAAACATGTTTTATTTTCTCATGAAATATTTTATTATAATCATACCTTTTTATTTTAGTCTGTGACTTATTGTGTTTTTCTCTTTTTTTGGATAACATATGGCCATAAATATTATATGACTTTTCCAAATGATATCCCTATGTGGCTGTTTAGAAGTCAAAGTTCTTTAATTTCTGGGACACCCTTAGGTGGCTCTAAAACCAGTTGTATGAATGTGATTGAGTATATCTATAATCAAAATATATATAAAACGTTAAATATCATTCTTGTCCAAATATTTTCGTCAAAGTTTAATTTTTTCTCTTTTCTTTTTATCGTATGAATTAGTAAGGTCTACAAAGATCCATACATAAGAGATGAAAAATGAGACTGTAGTATTTGCTAACAGATGTGCTCATAGTAAATGTCTAATAAACATACATCACCTGATAATTAACATTAATTATTAATAAGCATGTGTTCAACAAATTTTAAAGTAAGTTCATATTTTAACCTGTGAGAAAGCAGTGAAGCAGTACCTGCTGAATATATACTATATATAAAGTGCTTCATGAACATCTGACTGGGTATTGTTTTGTTAAACTGAAAGAATTAATAAATTAAATTATAAAAACTTTCAGAACTCCTATTATCCTCGACTTACAGAAATGTAAACTAATAAAGTGAAACAAAGAATTCTCAGTAATCCCAAAAGTTGGGGGGGGGGAGTCCAAATAATATAAAAGCCCTAGTCTTCTAGATGAAAAAATTGAGAATCTCAGGGTACTGAAAAACTTGCAGATAATGACTTGTTGCCAGTATATCATGAGAAACAATGAAAATAAAATAGGTAAATACAATTTATATAGGAAAAAACACAGAAATTTTGTAATGTTGAATAAACTTAATTTAAAAATTTATTTGTAATATTTACCATCAAAATGGGCACTTGAACAGAGTAATCTAATTAATTATTATTTACCCTGTTTTCACCAGTGTTTTCACCACATGCTGCTTTAATTTGTGCTGTTTGAATAAATAGATAAATATTAACTTGAATTTCCAAACATTAGTTTCATTGTTTGCATTAGCATTATAAATAAAAAGTTGTATTCATCCAAATTGATATTTTCATTTAGCATAGAAAATTGTGTAAAAGTAATCATTCCATTTAGAAGATACGAATATAGATATTTAGAAGACAGGAATAACGAACA
The DNA here is from genome assembly GCF_950295315.1 of Erinaceus europaeus. NCBI lineage: Eukaryota > Metazoa > Chordata > Mammalia > Eulipotyphla > Erinaceidae > Erinaceus > Erinaceus europaeus. The sequence continues at coordinate 8,471,973 of NC_080179.1, read as the reverse complement.
AATTCCCTCCTTACAAACAAAAGTATGTCAATAATAGAATATGCTTACTTATAAGGATCAATTTAAGCAAAAATTTGAAGAGCAAATTAACTCACCTAGAACTGTAAAAGTGCACTTGACTTTATTGATATAGAAAAGTGTGTTTGTCTGCACACTTTTCAACGTGACTTCAATTCAAAATGATAGTTCATCCAAAAGAGAAAGATGTCGAGTAAACCAAGTTACATAAACCCTTTTCGTTCCTTATACTATACTATTCTACTAGTATAGTATCTAATATCTAATAGTATTCATATACTATTAGAATCTCTTGTAATAAGACCAAGGAGATGGGGCTGGGCTGGGAGTAAGGGGCTGAGAGGGAATTGAGAACGAGATACACAGTGGTGAAGGAGGACCCTCTTCCGTGATGGGATGAAGAAGCTCAAGTCCACGTTCTTCATAGCTGAGCAGTATTTCAGTGTGTAGATTCACCACAGCTTTCTTAGCCACTCATCTGTTGTTGGACACAGAGGTTGCTGCCAGGTTTTGTCTATTGCAATGTAATTTTTGTGATTAGCATGTACAAAAATTATTCCTGTCTTGAATAGGCTCTTTCTAAAGGACCTTTTACTTGATGGGCCATCCCCTAATGCACAGCCCCGTGGAGGACTCCATATACAAGCGCACTCCGGGATCTCCCACATGTACAGTTTAACCAGTAAAAGACTAAAAGCTGATGTTTACAGATAGCGAGAGAAAGATAGACCAACTGACCAACTAACCATAGAACTGAAAGCTCCCGGTCAGCCAGCCCCCTCCAGTGCTGTAGAACTTATTTTCATGGGGAGTCCAGGGTAGCGCAGAGAGTTAAGTGCACGTGGTGCAAAGCACAAGGACCGGTTTAAGGATCCCGGTTCGAGCCTCCGGCTCCCCACCTGCAGGAGGTCATTTCACAGGCCGTGAAGCAGGTCTTCAGGTGTCTATCTTTCTCTCCCCCTCTCTGTCTTCCCCTCCTCTCTCCATCTCTCTGTCCTATGCAACAATGACGACATCAATAACAACAACAATAATAACAACAGCAATAAAACAACAAGGGCAACAAAAGGGAAAATAAATAAATATATTTTTAAAAAAGCTTACTCTCATGTGGTTTTAATGTTAAGGCCTCAGGCCTTGGAGTGACCATGACAATGTAGGTGTCCTGTCAGGTGATCCACCTGATCTGTCCTTCCCTTTCCTTATTTTTTTTAATTGAGGAAATGTTTGTATATAACTGTATATGTTTTAGACAGATCATTTCACATCTCTTCAAACTGTGTGCTGCAAATCCTCCTACTTGTCTTGGTGACATTAATCCTGCTTCAAAGTCTTGAGTTTTTCTTCACCTGACTGTCTTATTTCTTTGCTTTGTTTCCCTGTCATTTATTTATTTATTTATTTCTTCATGTATGAATGAGAAAACCTCGAGGCAGCACCACTCAAGTTTAGTCCTTACTGTAATTCTGAAATTGAGAAATTGCGTGAAATAATAAACACTGTTTTAAACTGCAGGTGCTTTTTTTTGGGGGGGTATAATCTGCTATACTGCCATACAGTAATTTTCATGTAATATTTTTCATTTTTAAAAATATAAAAATGGTGGGAAGCTTGCTCATGAGACAAGGGTCTCATTTAGGGCACATCGGGCCAGGGGGTGGCACACCTAGCTAAGCACTTACAGTGTGCAGGGAGCCGGGTTCAAGCCCCTGGTCCCCACCTGCAGGGGGAATGCTTCCCAAGTGTTCAGTCAGGGCTCCATGTGTCTCTCTCCCTTTCTACCTCTTCCTCCCCTCTTAATTTCTCTGCCTCTATCCATAATAAATAAAAACTAAAAAAGAAAAAGAGAAATGTCATTTAGGGCATGCTTACCCAGCTATTTATGTTTTTGTAGATCTTCTGTTTATATAATTTAAGTACGAACTGTAAAACTCATGGGCCCTTTGGTGATATAATATCATGGTTTATATTCAGATGTATCGGATAATGGTTAGAGAAACCATGATCACATATTTACTGATTGTCACTTACGTGTATGTTAGTCTGCATGTTGCTCAGGCACTGCACCTTGCACTTCAGGAATAGGGGCCATTTCTTTTTATATATATACACACACATATATATGCTTTTTATTAGTGATTTAGTAATGATTGATAAGATTGTGGTATAAGAGGGGGGTACTGTTCCATACAATTCCCACTACTAGAGTTTCATATCCCGTCCCCTCCATTCGAAGTTTCCCTATTTATCCTTCTGGGAGTATGGAACAAACATCTTTGTGGGGTGTAGAAGGTGAGAGGTCTGACTTCTGTAGTTGCTTCTCCACTGGACATGGGCAGTACCAGGTTGATCCATCCCCTACTTACTTCTGTCTTTCTCTAGTGGGACAAAGCTCTGTGGAGCAGTAGGGTTCCAGGTGAGGTCAGCTGCCCAGGGAAGTCAGGTTGGTGTCATGGTAGTGTATGCAACTTGGTAGATGAAAAGCGTTAAGATATAAAGCATAACATTTTGTTCAATAAACAGGAAGCTAAAGGTAAAAATATAGCGGATGAAATTTGGAGTCTTCATGTTGGAAAAGGCTAGAAAGCCTATGTTACGTATATTCCTAGGGCCCCATGACTTTGCTAATTTTTGACTGAGTCCGACAGCTAACATGCAGGTGAGCTGGGAGTATTTTCTGGGAAGATAGTATCAGTGTTGAGGATTGAACTAGAAAGCTGGATCAGAGCAAATAGTAGCTCCCAAATATGGGAAAAGTATATAAATATTGTTAACTCTGAACCTCATCCGTCTGACCTTGGGCCCATGTTTATTCATATTTAGCACAGGAGCCTGTGTGACCTCTGCGTTTGTGCCAGTCTGAGCTCACAGTCCATGTGCTCAACATTCTAGGCTGCACTCATTTCAGGATCCGTATTCTTCAAGTGGCAGAGCATGCTGACCCAGCCTTCCTTCAGAGAGTGGGGCAGTTTCCACCACTGTTCTTCCACATTGAGGACAGTGTCCTGCAGAGGCCCACAAGAGGGTTTATGGTGGTGTTCCTGATGGAGATGACCAGTGATCGTGGAGAGTGGGATTTGTTAGAGGTCTAGGCCCATCATATCTATATGGGAATCCAAAGATTCACCAGGAACCATTTCTTTTTTTTTTTTTTCTTTAATAACACCAAGTTTATTCATTCTAATATTCTTTTTTATCTTTTGAAATTTTATTTATAAAATAAAAGTAACCACAATACCACAGGATAAGATGGGTACAATTCCACACAATTTCCACTACAAGAGTTCCACATCCCATTCCCTCACTTGAAAGCTTTCCTAGTCTTTATCCTCGTGGGAACATGGACCCAGGATCATTATGGGGTGCAGAAGGTGGAATGGCATTTGTTGTCAATTGTGTTTCATTACTAATTTCCTCTTTGCCACCACATGAAAATGGTAGCAATCCTGCTGTTACTTACAAGGCCATGGATCCTGAGAACTGTTTATATTGAAATGATACAGATCTTGCTTGTGGAGTTCTCCAATATCATTTATTTAAACCTTCTTACGTCATTATTCTTAACACTGTCCTATTCATCATCTACTGTGCCTCTTGAAAAAACTGGCTTCCAATAACTCTTTCTATAATTTCCATTGTGATTCATGAATAATGACCACAAATGCAAGACTGGCCCAGAATAAACGCAACGTTGCGGATTCATTTTGTTTTCTGGTTGTGTTAAACGCATCATTCCAGATTTTACAGGGCAACTACATGAGTCCGGGTGGTCCAATCACCTCTGAATTCTTTGAACTGTGATCACTGTATGAGCAGAGTGTGGTATGTATCAGTGCTGAATTCATCCTCCACCTCTCACTCCTTCCTTTGCTTACTGCAGCCCGTGAGAGCAGTTGGCCAGAAAGTACTGATATCTAACAATAGTACTATCCATACAAGATATGATGAGCTCTTCTCAGCTTTGGCTTAACTCCAGTGGGTAAAGCACAATATCGCCATTCACAAGATGGCAGAGATGGACATTGATTTCTGTGGTGCTGTGGAAGGACAATTTCAAAAAAAAAAAAAAATTCTCCAGTTCCTCAAGGAAATAAGTGCTGTTTTTACTAGACACTGATTGACATGATTGGAAGTGTGTTGAACAAATGAAATGAGTAGTCTGAGCCCACATGAAATGGCAGGAGTGAGCACACAAGATCAAGGACACTCTCACTCATTCTTACTTCTGTTGTCTTTGGGTGCTATAGAAAGAAGATGTTGTTATTGTGGTGACACTGACGAGTTAACGAGTTGACGGGTTATTATTTTTTCACAACTCTGAACTTGTCCCCTGTGTATGTGCGTGAGCATCATATCAAATACAATTTTCATCCATGTCATTATCAATACTCCATTTTTACTTTATGAAATAGGGCACTTACGTGTTACTATGTACAAAGATTCAGAGACAGATACACCACTTCTACTAGTCATTTTTTCCTTTTTTTATAGGACAGAGATAAATTGAGTGGAGAGGAGGAGGAGGGGAGAGAGAGAGACAGCTACAGCAGTGAATCACAGCTCACTAAGCTTTCTCCCCTTCCCTGCAGGTGGGGCTGAGGGGTTTGAACTGGGTCCTTGCACACTATAGAATGTACACAGGCCCTGAAATTTAAATAAGTGCCAAATAGGCGACCTTGACTTTCTCAAACAACAGCAGATCCTATCCAACACCATTAAAATGATAAAGCTTTTTTTTTTTTTCCCCCTCCAGGGTTATTGCTGGGCTCGGTGCCTGCACCATGAATCCACCGCTCCTGGAGGCCATTTTTTTCCCCTTTCGTTGCCCTTGTTGTAGCTTCGTTGTGGTTATTATTATTGCCCTTGTTGACGCAATTCGTTGTTGGATAGGACAGAGAGAAATGGAGAGAGGAGGGGAAGACAGAGAAAGGGAGAGAAAGATAGACACCTGCAGACCTGCTTCACCGCCTGTGAAGCGACTCCCCTGCAGGTGGGGAGCGGGGGGCGGGGGGGGGGGGGCTCGAACCGGGATCCTTACGCCGGTCCCTGCGCTTTGCGGCACATGCGCTTAACCCCCAAAAGCTTTGTTTTTTTATAAATAGAACATAGTGTGTATTTACATCTTTCCTTGTCATTTATTACCTGAGGAATGCCAGGAAAGTTACTTAACTTTTCAGAAACTTTTCTCTTCATCTGTAACACTGGATTGCATGAGTACAACTATTATAAATGCACTATGAGGAATTGAATGAATTGACAACATGTGAAAGATTTAGTGCGATGTCTAACATATGATATTTATTTCTAAGTATTTAATGTTACCACATGTTGAAACAAAGTGATTACATAGTTTCTGTATTATAATAATAATGCTGGAAATTATTGTATTACATATAGAAAACATAACCTTGAGAGGAACGTAGCCTTCCATACATTTAAGCTTCAGAAATCTAAAGACAATTTTGGCACATTCAAGGATATAATTTTTATCTGTGTCACTACATTCATAGAAAACTTGCTGGGTAGTTAGTTTCAAAGAATATTGCTGAGTTTGCACAGCACTATCCTTTATAGTGCTTTCGAGAATAATTAAATACAGCTCTGAGACGGTTTATATTATCACAGATTTATATTACTACATAAATTAACATAAAATGTCATAAATTTCGTGGTTGCCAAATGATACTAAGAACCCTTAATTTTACATAGTACTCAATTGCTGATCTTTTTGAGATTATCCCTTACCTTTTAAATGATGGCTATGTAGTGGATGTTTTCTGTCCCTTTGGAATCACTTTTCTGTTTTTCTTCCTTCCTTCCTCCCTCCTTTCCTTCCTTGCTTTCATTTTCTTTAAAGATGCATTTTCATATTTTTTAAGTTTATCTTTATTTATTTGATAGAGACAGCCAGAAATCAAGAGGAAGGGAGATATATATAGAGAGAGAGATAAGACACCTGCAGCCCTGCCTCACCGCTTGTGAAGCTTTCTTCCTCCAAGCGGGGATTGGGGACTTGAACCTGGGTGTTTTGTAATGTGCGTTCAACCAGGTGCACCACCACCTGGACCCTCTGGAATCACTTTTTCTAATTCAGAATAGACCCATCTGCAACTTGAAAACTCAAGAAGCCATTGCATTCATCTTACCAATTTTAGGAGAAGAGGTAGTTTATTGAGTAGGATTTCTGCACTGTATATTCGCCACCCAGATTGGAGCTGGAGTACTATTAAAAAAGTCCCAATACCAGGGGAAACTCCAGTGTTGGGATGTACCCCTCCCCATCTATCTGCCTCTCTCTGTCTCTGTCTCTGTCTTTCTCTCTCTCCCCGCCCCCTTCTTTCTCTCTAAATAACAACAGTAACCTAGTCCTATGAAATTGAGCAAATTTGAGACACTGGCTCCACCAAAATATATTCATTTCACCCAAAAATGTGTGCTTATGTTTACAATGATTGGTAATACTTATGTCATTTCTTTGTATCCTGGGTTTTATCCATTTCCTATCATATCACCTGAAAAGCCTTTTTTTTTTAAATCTAATCAGGTTTTAGTCTCCCTTTCCTCCAATTGATCATGCTTGTGAGTCTTCTCTTGACAACAATAATAATCTTTCTGTTTTGTTTTAAACTGCCTTATTAGCAGTTTAAAATGTTAAGTAGGCTGTGGAAAGACTGGAACACTTCTATCCTGCTTCTAAGTTATACAACGTTAGAGAGAAATCAGTCATACTGGGCAAAATTAAAAGCATGCCTATCCCTTCTATTTGTTATAATTTAAACAAAGTCTCATTTTTGTTACTTATAATCTTATTGGCACCAAACTGTGATGAAGAGATATTTGGGGTCTGGCCATCAATATTCTGATCCCTAGGTCAATAGATAACCTATGACAAATATAAATGGAAGTAGTGGCTAAATGTTCGAGGGTTCTGTGTATGGTATATAGAACCAGCTCTGACTATAGAAGCAGGAAATTCTGCTACATAGGATGATATCAAACTAATAGTGCTGTGCATATTAGGACATCATCAATAGGGTCTCTGATACACCTGCTACACAGCACACAAGAACTTGGGTTATAAACACAAGGACTGTGGTTCAAACTTCTGTCCCACATGCAAGAAAGAAGCTTCATAAGCAATAAAGCAGGGCTGCAGGTCTTTCTACTTCTCTTTCTATCTCTCCTTTCTCTCTCTCTCTCCCCCCCATCTTCTCTTCTATAAAAAATATAGCTACAGGGAACAGTGGAGTCATCTTATAGACTGGTACAATACACTAGACTATAAAAGATCATCATCAGTAAAATAAAAAAAAAAAACTTAGTGGGAAATAATGCTTACACATCATGCGTATCTGATACGGGGATAATATTCAAGGTGTATGAAAAATAATTCAATAACAAAGCATAGCAAAAATAGGCATAGGGGCCAGGTGGTGGTTAAGTGTACACATTATAGTACTTAAGGTCCTAGGTTCATGCTCCTGGTCTCCATGAGTGGTGAAGCAGTGCTGAGGATGTCTCTTTTTTTTTCTCCCTCCCTAATTTCCCCTCCCTCTCAGCTTCTCTCTACCTCTATCCAATAATAAAATAAAAAATAAAAATATTAAAAAGAGAAAAAATTAGGCAGAAATGATAAATACACATTCACCAAAGAAGACATAAAGATGACCTACAGGAACACACACACAAAATGCTCTCCATCACTTGCGGAGAACATATAAGTTAGCACTACAATATAATAAGGCCTCATAACTGTAAAAGGGACTACTGTTTAAAAGACAAGAAACTCTCGTGTGCAGGGGGGGGTGGCTTCGCAAGCGGTGAAGCAGTTCTGCAGGTGTCTGTCTTTTTCTCTCCCTCTCTGTCTTCCCCTCCTCTATTTCTGTCTATCCAACAACAAGGACAGCAATAACAACAGTAATAATAACTACAACAACGATAAACAACAAGAGCAACAAAAAGGAAAAAATAGCCTCCAGGAGCAGTGGATTTGTAGTGTGGGTACTGAGTCCCAGCCATAGAGGCAAAAATAAATAAATAAATAAATAAATATAAAAAATAAAAAAGAAAGAAAAAAAAAGACAAGAAACAATATTTTAGTGAGAATGTGGAGAGAAGGAAACAAATATATACTCTTGCTGAATATGCAAATTGGTACAAGCTTTATGGAAAGAAATATGGAAATTCTTCAATAGATTAACAATAGGTCCTATGTAACTCCACTTCTGTGTATTTGCTCCCAAAATATAACACTAATTTGAAAAGATATGTGTGCACCCATATTCATCACAGCATCATGTATAATTCCTAGAAACACTAAACAATCTAGCTGCCCACCAATACTCTAGTTTCTCTTTAGATGACACAAATCTTTCACCTTTTACTAACTGCTCAACAAATAATAGATAAAGAAGGTGATATAAGTTTATGTATATGTCACATGTGTGTAGTTATGTATTTATATATGACACATGTGACATATACATGATGGAGTACTGTCCAGCTGTAAAGAATGTGGAAATCCTGCCTTTGACATGGTGAATTAACGAGAGGGTATAGATTACGCAAAATAATAAAAACAAAAAATATGTTACTTCAAGCACATGCCTTTATATATAAAAGGCAATCAAGAAATTAATATAGGCATAATAAGCTTTTTGAATATAATACAACTTAGTGGTTATCAAAAGAGTAGGGGTTAGATGTGATGGCCAGAGGGTACAAATCAGGACACGGGAACCCTCATATTGATTTCTAGTTTTGCTTTCCTGAAAGCTATGTGCTATTCAATGACAATAAAAGCAAAGAAACAAAAGAGATGACAGTCTAATTTGCGATCCATCCTTCGCTTTTATTAGCCTTGTAAAATCAATCAGTCTCACTGAGGAGGGTTGGTTTTGTCACAGACTAAATGCCATAAGGATATCTGCTTGGATCAGGACGGTATTTCATTCAGTCTGTTAAGAGCTCTGGCTTCCATGTCCCTGGCACCACCTTGTACCAGAACTGAGCAATTCCTTGGTCCTCTCACACTCTTTCTCTCCCTCATTTCACGACAGATAAATAAATCTTAATAGAGAAAGACTTTAAAAATTATGTTGCATTGTTTTCAAAATGACATTATCTGTGATGTGACAAGACATAGCAAATTTACTGTGCTAGACTACTTGTCCTTACAGACTGTTGAATAGCTCACCAAGGTAGCGCATCTCTGTACGTTTCCACGAGCGCAGTGAAGCCTGAAGCCTGGTCCCCACTGTGTTGGAGGACACTTTGGTGCTACAGTATCTTTCCTCCCCACCTCCTACCTCATATCTGAAAAAGTGTTCCTGGAGTATTGAAGGCAAATGAATTAAAAAAACAAACAAACAATAAATAAATAAATAAAAGCGTACACGCACACACACACACACACACACACACACACGAGAACTAACATGTAATTTCTTTGTTGAGTAAAAAATTGACCTGTATAGATAACATGATGACATTTTACTGAAGTGTAAAGTAAAAATATCATATACTGACAAATTTGCTATTTCCTGAAAACAATCAGGCCTAATAAGATAGAAATTTCCTTTAGGATAGAATCATCCTTTTAAATTGTCTCAAAGGGATACTGAGCTTGCTTAGCAAGGGAAAAGTACTAGAAGTGGTATAAATTATCAATGTTCGATTTACGTGATTATTTAGCATTTAATGCATTTATTTCTTCTCTCAGTCACGATATATGCATGCACAACTCCTGTTTCTCAGACACAACAATACTTTCAAGTATCTGAAGATACACAAGTCCTAATCCCCACCCTTGTCAATGTTATTATTAAACTATAAAGAAAACTAACAATACAAAATAAGTATATACTAGGGTAATATTTAATGTTTTTTAACTTGCAGCTAATCTAGAAAGTTGAAAGGCATTTTCCTTCTCTTTTCCTTTCATTTTTTTTTCTTGTCTTTAACAATTACACTTCTGGTTACCATGGATATCATGAAGGAACTATTATAAAGTAGGGGGGATGGGATTAGATGAGAGAGAGCAAGATAATACAGGCCAGCAAAGGATGAGACTTTGAAAAATATGAACACGTGAACTGAAATTATGACTGCAAAGATGTTGCATGTTTGTAATAATTATCCAGTGCTTGGCAAAATGAGCTACAGAACAGAAATAGAAAGTTCGCAGAGGATTCTAATTTAAATAGCACAGCTACTCTTTGTAGGGAAAAATATAGAGAAGAGTGTAAATAACAGCTGGCACCAGTTATGTGTAGCAAAGATCCAAATAGTGTCTGTTTTTGAATGTAGGTTAGAGTAGAGCTGATATGCTTCACAGCTTCTTAAGGAACTAGAATCCTAGAATTCTATAGAAGCAGTCATGTGTGACTCGAGTGTTTGGTTTATTGACCTGGTAAAACTACCATATGCAATTGAGAAAGTGTTGTTATTTCAGAGACATTTTAACAACTCAGCCTATTACTGTGTATGTTTTAAAAGTTTATCCCTATTTTTGTTAGTAGGAAGTCTATGTCTGTCACCATGTCTACACTTTAGTTATCAATGTTATCACACCCTGCTCTGTTCAGTATTCTTGCGGAATGATAGTGCCTCTTGAAAAAAATTGTGAATATTCTCCTTCCATTTACTAGTTGAATAAGAATTTCTCATTTATAAAAGAATAGGAAGAAGCATGTAGATTATTTATTCTTTAATCTACATGGGGGCCGGGCGGTAGCGCAGTCGGTTAAGCGCACATGGCGCAAAGTACACGGACAGGCGTGAGAATACTGGTTCAAGACCCCAGCTCCCCACCTGCAGGGGGTATTGCTTCACAAACGGTGACACAGGTCTACAAGTGTCTGTCTTTCTCTCCTCCTCCCTGTCTTCCCCTCCTCTCTAGATTTCTTTCTGTTCTATCCAACAATAATGATGGCAATAACAATAATAATAATAACAAGGATAAACAACAAGGGCAACAAAAGGGAAAATAAATGACCTCCAGGAGCAGTGGATTCGTAGTGCTGCACGGAGCCCCAGTAATAAAAAATAATAATAAATAAAAATAAATTAATAAAAGGGTTATACTATGTCAGATTTTTTTCTCACTGTATTTTAGACTTATTTGTACTTTGTAGTCTCTGTTAAATGTATAAAATATGTTTTTCTTAGTAATCGACATCAATGTGTATAGTTTGCCTATCGGTGTTTACTAAGCAAAGTTTTAAGAGTCTCAAATTACTGTTAGAAATATCTTTAAATTTAATGATTTCCCAACTTAAGAAAGAGCATTGGCATAATATATATTTACCTACTCAATCTGGAAATTGTGGTTTTTTTGTAGATAACATTCCTAATTATTATAGAAAACCAAGTCAAGAATCACAATAGTCAACAATTCTTGAGTGGAAAATCATTCCAGATTCCTAGAGCTAAAGAATTTACTTTTTTCTTGATTATCTTTTACTACTGATGAATTGTGTTTGTCATGACTTCATTCTCCTGTCCACTCCTTGATTCTATCTTAAGATCTCTATTGTCAACATTTATAACTACCTTTATTATAATGATTAACTCACTTTAATTATCATGAGGTGTGTTGTGTCTTGTCATTATGTACTTTTTGTGCTGCTGTTTAATTCACAAGGAGGGACTCCAGTGCATTAGTCTCTCTGACATTCACACAGTAAAGGAAAAAAAAATCAGTTGTTTTCCTTTAATAATTTGTGGTGTTGTATCGGCAAATAAAATTTCTTAGAAGGTGACATTGTAAATTTTTCATGCAAAATTTTTAATGGTCTTTGATCATATGCATATATTGATTGATTTATTTATTTTCAGGAGACACACACACACATATCCCATGGACCTCAGCAATATACATTTACCTCTTTAGTTATTTTGCAATAAAGAGTGATTTTTGGATTAAAGCTTATAGTTTTATTTATATGTGAAAGAGGCACATAAATTTCTTATGTGCCTCTTTATCCCTTTCTCTCCTTTTCTGCTCACATAGCTTTTCTTCCTGTCCTCTCTTGTAAATGACTTGTTTCTGCATTCTAAGGGTTCATTTGTTTAAAGATTAATTCCAAATGAAAAAAATCCCCCACTTGTAAGCAAAAAAATACAATATTTCATAATTATCACCCAATTTACCTAATTCTCTAACACACTGGCTTAATTGTTTTCCTGCTGCTTAAAAGCCACACGAACTATTTCTGAAACTTGGTTTCTTAAGAATGCTGTATTGAAACATACAATATAAGCTTTGTTGACCAACTTTAGGCACGTTTAGTTTCTACCTGGGATCACAGGAAAATATGAAGAAAGTAAGTATTTTTATAGAAAATATGCATTCTGCTCTTTCATGGCATCATAAATATTTATTAATCTAACTATTTCAGGTGCTAAAAGTCAGTCAGTAGAAACTGATGTTTTCCTTGATCAGTTCAATACCCATTTTTACTTTATCGACTTTTTCCTGATTATGTGATATGGCAAATGAAAACCTTGGAAAATTACCATTATAATAAGGTTTCCTCTAAGATGGGAAGTGTGCCGTATCAATTGTGTATTAATTTTTTCACATTGGTAGTTTTCATGCTTAAATGTTTTTATTTTACTAACAAAGTAATTTGAACTAAGAAAAAGGATGCAAAAATTACAATCTCTTTTTATAATGCAGTGTGAATTGATTAACAAGTTCATGCCTAGGTGGTGGCACACCTGGTTGAGCACACATACTACAAGTTCATAAGTCTTATTTTAACATTTTTGTTATACTTTTAACATCTGAGTTAGTGAGTTCTAATTATTCTATTTAGAAAGTATGTTAAAAATCTTGTAACGATACATCAATCACTATCATTTTGTGTGATTCCTGATAGCTAAATGTTTCTTATGATTCTTCATTGTGGTAGATTATTAGCAGAATAGCTTTTGGAAGTATGTGAATGCTCCATTTTCCCCATGGCTACATAAAACAATAACAACAGCTACCCTTTCTTTTCTTCTTATTGCCAGGGTTCGGTGCCTGCACTATGAAAAAAAGATGGCCGCTCCTGGCCACCATCTGTTTTCCATTGTTGTTAAATATGACAGGGAGAAATTGAGAGAGGAGGGGAAGACAGAGAGTGGGACAGAAAGACACCTGCAGACCTGCTTCCCTGTTTTGACGCGACTCCCCTGCAGGTGGGGAGCCGGGGACTGGAACCGGGATTCTTGCGCCAGTCCTTGTGCACTTAACTATGTGCACTTAACCCGGTGTGCGACTGCCCAGCCCCCCCAACAGCTACCCTTTCAAGAGAAAAAAAGAAATGCACTATTTTTGTTATCATGATAAGAAAACCATAAAATTACTTTTTTCCTTGGCCATTTGTACAATTTCTACTTGATGCAGTATTTTACTTTATTTTATTTTATTTATTTATTTTATTCCACCCATAAAGGACCCTTAAAGAAAGAATAAGTCTCACCTGAATATATATAGAACAAATACTCACAGTTGCCTTTATTCCTCTAACGTTCAAAGAAAGAGGAATGTTACGAATGAACTGCTACTCATCAATGTCCATTCATACTGCCTAACCCAGACATGTTTCAACCCAACCAGTTGTGGGGGTTTAGTTTCCCTACCCCCTTTTTTTAATTTTGCGAAAGAGTTTCTATGAATAGGGTAGGGATAGATAGGGGAGAAAAGAGACATAAAGGGTCTGAGATAAGGAAAGGGAGTAAAAGCCAGTGGCTCTCCCCACTCCCCCTTTCAGTATGTGATCACCTTTGTAGGTGATGTTCCAGGCATGTCCATAGACTAAAGTCAAATACTCAAGAGTTATTTTGCATAACTTTTACTCTGTCTTCCCAGTCCAGCCTTTAATTTTTCTAACAGTAGTCACTCATTCATGGTTAGAGCTTACAGCTCCTTTAAATGTGGTTCTTTAAACTTGAATAATTTTGTTATTTCCTTTTTCTTATACTTCAAGTAGAGAAGAAAAGTGGCACGGGAAAGAAAAAAGGGGATAAATTGAAAGGAGTGGACTGGAGTGATTAGAGTTCGGTACTTATTGTATTTAATAGTGTTGTTTTTGTGAAGAAATTAAGGAAATCAAGAAATAAGAGCAGTGCTTTATTATCATTTTTATATCACCACCATGTATTATAGTGCCTATCATAGTAAATACAAATTATATTCTAGAAATGGATACGTAACCTCTTAGAACTTTAAGTAAAAAAATATACAGTACTTAGAACATACTTGAATATTTGTACAGTTCACAATCTCAGTAATGAAAAAATATTGCTCTTAAATTGTTCTGAAAACGGAGCCTACTCTATTTTTTCATTTTTTTTATTAGGGATTCAATATTGATTTAAAAAATTACATGTCATCAGGGGTATAATTCCACATCGTTCCCATTACTGAGTTCTGAATTTCAAGTCCCTCCATTGCAAACCACCGTGGTTCTCCCAAGGCTGCAGACATGGGTTAACTGTCATCTCTACAACTATCTGTCTACATTTGTACATAATTGCCCCCTTTTTCTTCCAGGTCCCTTCCCCTCCAAGCCACACCTCACTCTATAACTACATTCAAGTATTTCTTCCCTTTGTGTCCTCTGTCTCTCTGGGACCTGATGGAGCTGAAGTTCAGAGCCCTCTTATCCTCTTACTTCTATCACTTCTCTGAACCTACGTTCTTTCTAGGTTTGTCTTCCACTTTCTGGCAGAAACTCTTTCATCTCTTTTCAGAAAATCCACTTCCAAGAAAATTCATTGAGAATACAACTATCTGTCTATAATTGCCCCCTCCCTTAAAATTGTTTTTTGTGTTATCTTTATTTATTGTATAGAGACAGCCAGAAATTGAGAGGAAAGAGGGAAGAAATAGAGAGGGAGAGAGACTGAAAGACACCTGCAGCACTGCTTCACCAACTTGCAAAACTTTTCTCTTGCAAGTTAGGGACCAGGGACTTGTAACCTGTGTGCTTAAGCAGGTGTACCACCAATCCCCTTCCTTTTTTTTTTTTAAATCCCATCTTCTCTTCCTTCCCAAGTTACACAAAACTCTACTACTACATCCAAATGTCCCTGTCTTCTTACTCTTCTCTATCCGGGTCCTGATGGAGTTGGAATTCAGAGTCCTCTTATCCTCTTTCCCCTATCACTTCTCCCCTACTGTGAGTATGGATCAAAATTATTTTGGGGTGCAAAAGTTTGGAGTTCTGGCCTCTGTAACTGCTTCTCCATTCGACATGGGCATTGGCAGGTTGATCTACGGCCCCAACCTGTTTCCATCTTTCTCTAATGGGATGGGCTCTGGAGAGGTGAGGTTCCAGGAAACATGGGTAAGGTAACCTGCCCAGAGAAGTAAGGTTTGCAACTTGGCGGCAGATTTGAATGGTTGCAAATTTGAACAGTTGTCATCTCAGGCTTGCTATCTCTGGCTACAGTCTGCAGTAAGAATTCAGTAGCAGTGAGAGTCGGGTGGTAGCACAGCAGGTTAAGCGCACGTGGCACAAAGTGCAAGGACCGGCGTAAGGATCCTGGTTCCAGCGTCCGGCTCCCCACCTGAAGGGGAGTCGCTTCACAGGTGGTGAAGCAGGTCTGCAGGTGTCTGTCTTTCTCTCTCCCTCTCTCTGTCTTCCCCTCCTCTATCCATTTCTTTCTGTCCTATACAACCACAACCACAGCAACATCATAACTACAACAACAATATAAAACAACAAGGGCAACAAAAGGGAAAATAAATAAATAAATTACTTTTTTTAAAAAAAAGTTAAAAAAAAAGAATTCAGTGGCAGCATAATGTGTGGTTGCAGCACTAGTAGTGTTGATTTGGTTGAGGTCAACAGAAATAGTATGATGGTAAGGAGTCAGAGAGAAGCAATATCAGAAACATGGACATTGTCCTGGGGTTCTGGGAACTAGGAGAAATGAGGTTCTTGAAGGGAATGGTAAGGGTTTCTGGTAGTCTTAGGAAGAGTTTACAATAGCAATATTTAATTGTTATTACAGCCAAGTTAGTTAGGGGTTTGACGTCTATTAGAAATGAATGGAAATGTACCCCTCTTATCCTATAGTCTTGTCAGTATTTCCATTTTATAAATACATTTAAAAAAAAAGTTAACATCTAAAAAATGTGGAACAAATTTAACAGAAATTACTTAATATATAAACATGCATATAGACATGATTATGACATATAGTAAATAATGCATATTTACTCCTATATACGTAATATTAAGAACTATTAAGTTTAATACTAAAGGGAGAAAGAAGGGTAAAGAAAGAATGAGCTCCATTTGAAGTAAGGGAGAACTCAGTTTAAATCTTTTTTGGGGGAAATGAGTCATCCTGATAAATAAGTCTCTGACAGTTGTTTACCTTCACTGTGGTAATATGTCGTAAGTTGGGGAACTGCACTGCACATCTGACTTGACTGAGTTTCAGACACAGTCTCAAACCAAAGTGACTTCAGAGGCACTCAGCACTATACAACTTGGCTTTGTTTAAAATGCCTTTGTGCCTCGAACTCTGAATTACCCAGTTATGATTTTAATGTTTCTTTATAAATGGAATTATGTGCTGAATAAAATGCTCCCAAAGAACTTTTACCAATGTAGAACTTCCCTGAGATGCTAGAGTTGGTTTTTATCTTTAACTGTGAATAAATGAGCCAGAGAAGTGACTCTATATTATTGAAAGATTAAAAATGCATTTCTAATTAAATTTAAACAGAGCTTTAAAAAAAGAAAGAAATGAAAGGTTAGCATCTATAGTGATATACTTAACCTCCTTTGTGTCCTTTAGGGGTATTTGAAAATTTCCATATCTTAGATACTGGCAGGGTCAAATGGTTTTGATCTATCTGGCCTAAAGTTGTGGTTAACTTAGGCAAAATATATACATACATACATACATATATGTATACATGAACAATACTTGAACAATTTGAGCCCAGTGTTAGATTTTCTACACTTACTTTGTAGTGCTATCTTTTGGGAAATAAAATTGCCTCACAGTAGACTTCACTCCTTGGCATCTCATCACACTGACACCTGTCAGTAGATGTGTCATGTTCTTGAATTTTGGGTGGTGCTCAATTGCATTTCCTTAATCTGATTACCAAACCATTTGAGACTTTACTTGCAATCAATATCTCCTATGTTCTTCTAATGGTCAAACCAGCCTTTTAGAGCCTCAGTACAAGGTGTTAAATAAGGAGGCACACAAGGTCTTTGTTTCTCTGAAATATTATACAGAGATCTTATTTCAGAAAAAAAGAACTCACATTGGATATGTAAAATTGTCTCCAGTTCTTCTTTGAGATCCAAATGATAATTTTAAGGAAAAAAAGATACTTAGTACAGCATTAAATATTTAGGAAACTTGAAAGCCAAAAAAAAAAAAAATCTGACAGAGGAGGCACATTGAATGTTATTTAATGAGCATATTAAAACACAATCAAGTAGAAACTTGTGACACATTAATTTTGCCTTTACTGGAAGCATTCATTTGAAATGTGATTCATGTTTCTTAAAAATTAGAACAGATTGGCAAGATAACTCACCTAGGAGGGTGCTGCTTTGCCATGAGCAAAACTCAGATTTGACCCATGTCACCACCTCATGGAAGCTTGCTCCAGTCTCTTCCTCTCTCCTCTCTTTGTCTCTGTCTGTTTCTTCCTATCTGAGCAAGTCGTACAGAGCAGGAAGACCCAGCTATGACAGGAAGTAAACAAACAAACAAACTGACAATAAGTATTATAAAGGGATTTGTCTTCTCTTTTCCTGATACCCATCCCCACACAAACATGTTCCTAAAAGAATTTCTGCTGTATCCAGATTTCCATAAGTAATCCCTGATTATAAAGAAAGCATACTGTGTTTCCATAATGGTTATTTTTTTATTTGGTTTTTCCATTTCACTCAGGGATTAGTGGTTTACAGTATGCTTGTTGGTACATAGGCATCCCTTCCTTTCTCTCCATGATAGGTGTTTATAAGACACTCTCACCCAGAATGTCCATCAATCATATTCCTAGTCCTCCTTCCCCAAAATTCTTTGCTTTGGTGCAACAAGCCACATCTTAGCCAAGTTTCAGCAGGTCTTCCCTTACAGTGCTTGGTCCTTAAATTCCACCTATGAGTGAGAGCATTCATCTCTCATTCTTCTCTGTCTGACTTAAATTACTCAACGTAACTTCAAGTTCTATCCAAGATGTGGCAAAGTAGATAACTTCATTTTAATAGTTGCAAAGTATCCCCTTGTGTATATGTCCTACAGCTTTCTTTTTTTTAAATTTTTTTAAATTTATTTTCCCTTTTGTTGCCCTTGATGTTTTTTGTTTTTAATTGTTGTAGTTATTGTTGTTGTCGTCATTATTGGATAGGACAGAGAGACATGGAGAGAGGAGGGGTAGACAGAGAGGGGGAGAGAAAAAGAGACACATGCAGACCTGCTTCACCGCTTTTGAAGAGACCTCCCCTGCAGGTGGGGAGCCAGAGGCTCAAACCAGGATCCTTACGCCAGTCCTTGCGCTTCGCTCCACCTGCACTTAACCTGCTGCACCACTGCCTGACTCCTGTCCTACAACTTCTTAACCACCGATTTGTCACTGGGCTTCTGGGTTGCTTCCGTATTTGGGACATGTAATGGTTATTTCTATATGGATATTTAGGAGAGATTCAGGTGGTTTTTTTTTTTTGTAATTAGATTAAAGAAGTACATAATTCTATAATATTCCTTAATAAGTAAAGTATGATAATTATGTATTTCATTCTAACTTATTTCTGGAGTAGAAAATTTAGGACCTCAGAAATGGTTGAACTTTGAACCTGTTAGTTGAATGATAAATCATTCTTGCACTAAAACTGTATGTAATACTCTGAATAGACTACAAGTCTTCTAGTCAATTTTTTTTATTTGTTTATTTATAGGCCTGAACCTCTTAGAATTCCTTTTTTTAGCCCATGGAATATGATTGTTAACTGCAGATATCCAACACAAAATATTGGTATCTATGTGTACTTTTCTCAGAAAGATTTATTTCCTATTATTTCAACAAATGAAACTTTATAAATATTATACATACTTAGGAACATATTCAAAAATTATACTGGTAGGTATAATTTTACGATTGTTACTATTAATTAGCATTGAGATCAGCTTGAAACAGATCATGGAACTGGGATGAGACTTCATCAATGCCAATATTTTCTGCCTGAGGGACGACAACTTTAAAGAGCAAAACAATTCATTTCTCTTTGAAGGTGACATTTGATTGATACAAAATGTCAATTTACCTGGTAATCTATAGTTGACACTAATGTAGTAGTGCCAGGCGGGGCTTTGCAAAATAACATTTGCCTATAACAATTCTCGCTTAGCCTGACTTCAGAAATCTCTACCTCAGTTTTTAAACTAGTTGTGTGTTTTTATTAGTGATTTAATGATGATTAACAAGATTGTGAAATAACAGGGGTACAATTCCCCACAGTTTCCGACATCAGAGTTCCATGTCCCATAAGCATCTTATATAGTAAGTTCTGAATAAAAATACTCATCTACATTTTCTTGTTGGTAATCAAGATACTGGATACTTATCATCTGATATCTGCTTGTGGCACACACAGTGGTTTTCTCATAGTCTTATCTCGGAACCAGGACAGTCCTTTACTTTCTTCTTTTAGTATTTATTTTATTTTCATGAGAGAAGAGAGAGAGAGAGAGAGAGAGAGATCATGACAATGCCCAGTTCTGGTTTATGGTGGTGCAAGGGATGGAACCTGGGACCTCAGAGCCTCAGGGCAGGAAAGTCCTTTTGCATAACCATTATGCTGTCTCCCCTGCCACACAATCCTTTTCTTTATGTCTATTTCTGGAAGATATATATATCCTGTATACTCTCCAAGAATGCCTCTTTTTCAGACTGTCCTCCTTTAATCTAATTTAGTTAGTCTTTGTCTGGAATATTTTTGGCATCTCAACATGTTCAGTAGTCATTGTGTTGAAACACGAGAAAAATACTCTTAAATGCAGAGGCATATGTAGACAGAAACTCATATTTTAAATTGACCACTCATTCTGTAGTCATCTCACCATCTATATTCCTGATCTCATCTTCATCAAAATCTTTAAAAATATGGGGATAATCAGTCTTTTCTATTTGATTTTTCCTTTTTGTCCATGCTTGACTGTCTCCACAGCTGTAATTAATTGCCACAATGTTGCTGAGTAACAAGCCACAACAGAAATTCATTTGCACTCAATAATAAACATCCACTGCTTGCACATTTGAAGTCAGGGATAGTGAGATGTTTATACTGATCGGAGTCGGACTTGATCAGAATTCTAGAGGTCACCTTATTATTGGCCAAGCTGGGTTGTCTTTGCATACTACAGTGATTAGAATGGTCAGTCTTACAACCTAATTCATTTTCCTTTGAGATGAGGCACTGTTTGTTTTGGCTATTGCTGGCATACTCTCAAATGCGCAATTTACATACAAGAGCAGCAGAAGGCAACAGAATAAAAGGTGAATCTACCACTCCCAAGGAGAGAGAGAGAGGGAGAGAGAGAGAGAGAGAGAGAGACCTGCAGTACTGCTTCACCTCTAGCAAAGCTTCCCCTTGCAGATGGGGAATGAGGGTTTGAACCTATTTTCTGTTGTGTTCTATAGGGTATACCATGGCCTGGACCCAGCTGGCAGTTTTCCTACATGCTACACATACACTTAATAAGATCCCACTATGGAAAAAGAGTTCAGAACTTGTGTCTTACCTGGAGGAGGGTGACTTCGCCGCCATGTATGGAACAGTCCCAAGTCCTTGGTACTCGTTTTATGTCCATGAAGGAAGTTTCAATGTATTATGTTTCTCCCTGTCTTTCTCACTGCCTTTATCTCTCTTTCTCTCTCTCTTAATATTTATTTATTTATTGCCACAAGGGTTATCACTGGGTGCTGTGTGCAGGCACTATGAATTCATTACTCCTGGTGGCTGTTTTATTTTCATATTTTCTAACTTTTTATTTTAAGATAGGACATAGAGAGTTGAGAAAGGAGGATGGGGAAACAGAGAGAGAGAGATAGACACTTGCAGATCTGCTTCACCACTTGCAAAGCATCTTCCCTGCAGGTGGGGAGCAGGGACTTGAACCTCGGTCCTTGAGCTTGGTAATATGTGTAGTTAACTGGGCGTGCTACCACCCGGCCCCTCTCACTGACTATCTCTACCTAAAAAATTTGGGCTTGGGTGGGCTGACTGGTGGAGCATTTGGTACAGTGCTCAGATACCTGTGCAAGAGGTTTGAGTCCCCATCCCATCCTCAGGGGGCAGCCTCATGAGTTGTGAAGCAGGTCTGCAGGTGTCCCCTGACCTCCATCTCCTCTACTCCCCTCTCAATTTCTCTCTATCCTGTCAAATGAAATTAGAAAGGAAAAACAAATGGTTAAAATAACCATTGGGAGCAGTGGAGTCAGAGAACTGGTTATTAAGCCTTAGTGGCAACCCTGGTAGGAAACAAACATACAACAAAACTTGACTTATTGAAAGGAAGCCCCAGTGATAGCAGAACAGCATCATTCTCTCTCAATGGTGGTTCAGGAAGGAAGATGAAGTTACCATTCTGAAAAGACAACAGTCAAGTTGGCTTCTAATTCTGAAAGACAGATTTACCCCCATGTTTCAGGAATCTCAGTGACACTTGTGCTCTGTCTTGTCTAGAAATTGAGGTAGACATCTGTTGGATTTCCTAATATAAAACCAAAATTAGGGGGTCAGGCGGTAGCGCGGCAGGTTAAGCGCACACGGCCCCAGGAGCATGGACCTGCGTAAGGATCCGGTTGAGCCACCAGGAGCAGGGACCGGCTAAGGATCCGGGTTGAGCCCCGGCTCCCCACCTGCAGGGCAGTCTTCACAGGCGGTGAAGCAGGGCTGCAGGTGTCTATCTTTCTCTCCCCCTCTCTGTCTTCCCTTCCTCTACATTTTTCCCTGTCCTATCTAACAACAATGACATCAATAACAACAACAATAAAAAGAGCAACAAAAGGGAAAATAAATATTAAAAAAATTAAATTATCTCATCTTTTCATCTGACTTTGATTTAGCAATTTACTGTTAACCAAATGCTTTATCTCAAAGGAAAAAGGACATATGTATATATACTTCCATATAAACTATTCTATTTTTCCACTTTATAGGGGGGTTGGTAGTTTATAGTACAGTTATTGACACAGATGCAGCCTCTCACCTTTCCATTGTAAGTGTCTGCAAGACACTCTCTCCTCCAACCCAGGCCCTCTTCCATCATCAAATATCCTGTTAGTTGTTTCACCAGAAAATACATATTAACAAAGGAGTAGGAGAAACATATACATCCTTAAATGTACTGAAGGGAGAGTTCATAGTATAGGAAACATAAAGTTCTTTCTGAGCACAGCCTCTGAAGGAGAGTGAATTTAAGAAACATAATTATTTTTGGTCAGGTTGTTTCCATTAAAAAGTACTGATTTTAAAAACGAATAACTTAAAACTGCCACACACACACACAAAAAAAAAAAACCAAAATGGTCCACATAACAAAAATCTGTCACAGAATTTTGAGACCCATTAAAGCAAAGTTTAATGAGAAAAAAAACATAATTATAAATGTCAAGCATGATAATATGGATTATAACTAAAAAAAAACTTGGAAATACTGACGTTGGTGATTTCATGTCACTTTTATTTTATTTGAATTATCTATCTCATAGATGACTTTAAAATCTGGAAAATGGTGGAGGATTTTTTTTTTTCCAGTACTTAACTCAGTATTGATCGCAACATGTGGGGGAAGAAAATTACCTGACCTTGAAAAAAGGAACTATATGAAATGTATTTCCAGTTATAAGGCTTAGGTCTCTCACTAGATTGGGAATAGTGTCTCTTCCCATCAACCAGTCTGAAAAGCAGACTGAAAGTGTTTCTTGATACTGAGGTAGAAAAGACAAGGGTCTTGCTTCAGTTATGGTCAACAACTAACAGTAGACTTAACATTGATGAACTCCCACCAGACAAAGCTGACACATTCCAAATATTAAAGACTTTGCATTAAGATAAATAAGAGAAGTGACTGAACTATAAGTAAGTTAATATATGTTAACTAGAGGATCAAAAACAGGAATGAGGATGGGATATAAAAAAATACTTTAATAAGTGAAGTCTAAAAATTCTCAAATTTGACAAAACATAGAAACAATACATCTGGGTATATTCATATCCAAAAGTTATTTTCTAATACCAGTGATAAAAAGATAAAAGTCAAACACATAGAAAAATACACTATGAAGGGCCAAGTGGTGGTGCCACGTACCTGGTTAAGCATTCACATTACAATATGCAAGGACCTGGCTGTAAGGACAAGCTATGAAGCAGGCCTGCAGGTGTCTCTCTGTTGATTCCCCTCTCTCTATCCCCGACTCCCCTCTCAATTTCTTTCTGTGTCTATCCAATAATAAAGAATAAATAAATATATTTTTATACATTTTGAATGAAGGAGAAAAAGTAAGGATGGCTACTTATTTGATACACAAATAATCAGTGAAAGATTAAGGTTCAATGGGTTTAAAGTACTAAGTGTTCTGTCTGCATAGAGTTTGATGCTGACTTCAACGACTTTGTATAGAACAAGATAAGTTTATTCTTTCTGATAAGAGAAAAACCTAAAGGATTCATCACCAACATAATACGTATTTATTATTATTTTTTTAATTTCTATTTCTTTATTAGATGATGACAGGCAGAAGTTAAGATGGAGGAGGAAGATAGTGAAGGAGAGAGAAAGCTCCCTATAATACTGCTGCACTGCCCATGATACTTCATCCCAGCGGCTGGAGACCAAGGGCTTAACCTGGGTCCTTGTGCAAGGGAGCTTCTCTGCTCAGCTGGGTGCACCAACACCCAACACCCGAAATAAATATTTACATAGTTAATGAAGTTCTTCAGGAAAAAATTGGCTAGGGAGGTGGTCCAGAATTAGAGCACATGACATTCACACTGAATGGCCAGGGTACCACATTAAAAAAAAAAAAAACAAAAACATGTGGAACCCCATACATAAAGAACTAAGCTTTGGTTTCTCCCTCCTGTAACTGTATCTGCCACACACATGTTAAAAAAAAACAACACAAAAGACAACATTTGTCATATTTGATAAAATATCTGGGACCTTGAATATAAGCTGACTAATAATATTCACACCTCAAATTCAGCAAACAAATGGTTTAAGAATTAAAAAAAAAAAAAGGATAGAAACACTATAGCATGTGGAACTAAAATAAGTAGCTCTATTACTACTTACTCATTTACCTCTAAGGATATACATCCTTTGAGGAATAAAATGTTTGGAAAAGTTGATAGGCTAAGGAGTATATTCAATGTGAAAGAAATAGCAGTACATAGAGGGATAGATAGACTTGGAATCACAGTAGATTATAGGAAGCGTTTTCTTTCTTTCTTTTTTTTCCAAGACATTGATATATGACTACATGGTATTAAATTTTATCTAAATCTAAGCAATGTAAAACAGTCCATTTGAAATTTAAATATCTGCCTTTGAAGAAAACAGAGTTTTCTTATCTGTCTTCTTTAGATCCCTCAAAGAAAAGAAAGGTTAAAAGTGTACATGTTTTACTCCCTTTGCTCATTAATTTTTAAAGTCCTGTTCTTTGAAACATCTGCCTTATAATGATGTTGCAGAAGACACATTAGTGTCATGTCACTGAGCATGATGTGTCAAGGACCTGATTAATTTTGAATACTTGGCTAGAGATGAGAAAACATTAATAGGTTGATTTTAGGATGAAGAATCTATGTGGAATTAATAATGTAATATACAATTTCAGGCAAAAATTGCTTATATTCAGCATTTATGTTAATCAGACCACTGCTGGGGTAATTTGCCCAAAAGGCATATTAATAAAGTAGCTAAATTGTTTCAGGCATCAGGGACATAATAATTAATGTTTCATGTATTTTCACCAAGTTCAAAATCCGTACTTGTAAGCCAATATCTAGGTACCGTGGAAATATTACTTTTACACACCAGTGATTAGTATTTCTTCATTTTAGTTCTAACAATAATTACTGATACAATGAAAAGTAGAACGCCACAATAACATTTGATAGCTTTTAATATCCCTTCCAAGGTTACCTCATAATCTTTGTTCTATTTATTTATTTTATTTTTAATATAGTGCTTCTTTCTAGAGGCCTGTTATGTATAGGTCAAGAGAGAAAACACTTAGTAGTGTCAACTAGGAAGTTGCATCAGAACATAAAAAAAAAAAAAAAAGAAGAAAGCCAGATGGGAGGAAAGGACCAAAGAAAAGGATTATGGAGGTCAGAGAAGAAAATGGTAGAGTTAAATTTAAAGTGAATAAGAAATACCTAAAAAAGGGGGGTGTAACTTGGTTTATGAATTGCTTTATATTCTGTGGTTTTCTTTCTCTTTGCATTACTCACACTTGTCCTTTTATTTTCTCCTTCATTCTGTCAAGGCAGAGGACTAGTAGCTGTATATCTTTAATCAATCTAGTGGTTTCAGAAGTCTTATGGCCACACCTTTTAGATTTATACCCATTCCTATTGAGTCTAATTTCCCTCAGACAGAAAAACCTAGCTGCCTTCCCTGAGACACTTGTCATGGTTGAAAGTATATAAAACATTCACTTTTTCGCTGCAACAAGTTGCTTGGTGTTGATTCATTTGAGAATAAAATGTTAACAGAATCGATCAAGTCTTCAAATATTAATGACTAGTATTACTGCCAAGTGTCAACAGAAAGACTTCAGGTAATACTGTAAATATTCCATAAAATGTGTCATTTTTCTAAAATAATGGCTTAATATAAGTCAACTAGCTTAGATAGGTTGATGCAAAAGTGTTATCAAGTTTAAGCATATTTCCCACTCTGCCTGCAATTTCTTTTTCTGTTCATAGTTAGTGTTCCCCCATCAAAGAACCCCAAGAATACATCTGTAGTTAAGTAAGCTGGGCTGTTTCTTATTTTGGTCTGTTACAAGATTGTAAGATCACAATGTCTAGTTTCTCAACACACCCACCAACAAAGGTCTATATCCCCACCCTCCCACCTCCTTATTATTACTTTTAACAATGCGATTTCTTATTGTTGTTTATTTGTTTGTTTTTAAATCTTATTTATTTTTTTATTGGATAGAGAGAAAGAGAAATTGAGAGGAGAGGGGAAGAGAAAGACACCTGCAGCCCAGCTTCACAACTTCTGAAACTTTCCCCCTGCAGGTGGGGACCAGGGGCTTGAACCTAGTTATTTGCACACTGTAATGTGTGTGCTTAACCAAGCACACCACAGTATGGCCCCTGACTGTTTGTTTGTTTTATTGTCACCAGAGTGATTGCTCAGGTGAATGCCCTTCCCCCTTTATTTTTCCTTTTGATAAGACAGAGAGAAATTGAGAGGAAAGGACTAGATAAAGAGAGAGACTACTTCCCCACTAGTGAGGTATTTTTCCTGAAAATGAGGGTTGTGGGCTTGAGTTTAGGTACTTGCACATGGTAACGTGTGTGGTCAACCAGGTGCTCCACCACCCAGTCCCGACACTGCAAGTCTTACAAGTTCTACTGCTTCTTTATGTTTTCTTCACTTGACTCTTTCCCTGTATGAGTTTGCTCTCACAATTTCAGTTGATGCCTATCTACCCAATTCTATTCTTTTATATTTTATACTTGATCTGAATTTATTTTTTTCTCATCTACTGAGCTCTGATTTGCTGTTTTTAATTTTTTTCTCTCATTTTCCTTGTAGATAATATATATTTACCTAGTGAACACACACTTAGAGGTTAGAAAAATCCCTATCCTTACTCCTCACATTCAGTTGGTCAGAACAACTTGTCACTTTTGCACATACTTGATTTCATTATTCAAAACTAACACATTTTTACCTCTTCAGTAAAAGCAATCTCTTTATGTGTATTCAAAGTATATAATACACACACACACACAGAGACACACACACATCAGCTTTTTACTTACCAAGCTCTCACGTTTCCCTAGTGTTATAAGATTCTTTATTTTAAATATTTATTTAATTTCAATGGATAGGAAAGAGAGAAATTGAGTAGAAAGGGGAGGTGGAGAGACATAAAGAAAAAGAGACACCTACAGCATTGCTTCTGCTCAAATTTTGCTACCTATCAAACTTTATGACTCAATGAAGCAAGGCCTTTCATTGTCTTTTTTCAATTTCTGCCATGTAAACTGTACTTAATTGATGTTTCTAATTCCCGGGTATCGTACTAAGTCCATAACATGGATGACTTATTAACTCTCCAAACAGTCCTGTGAGTAAAGAACTTCCATGTCCATACTATGTCAGAGAGTGGAAGTAGAGCCTAATTTGAATAAGCCTCATTCATGCCCGTGGATAGATAAGTGATGCGGGCTGTATTGAATTCATGCTTTCACTACAAGCTGGGATATTTGCTTGATGTGCAGCTCAGATAGGCTGCATCCTTTCCCGTTCCCTGATCTGTCTTTACAGTGACATTAGTCGCTCCATTTGGCAATAGTCCACGTAGACAGACTTCTACTGGAGAATCTGAATATTGGGATTCCAGTCACAACATACATACATATTACCTGTCTAATAATATAATGACTCATAGGAGATAATAAAGTTTGAGAAATTAATACTGAAGAAAGAGGATACCTGCAGTGAAAGAAAAGGCAGCAGTTTGGCTGCTAAGATATCTGCTCAACATGTGTTGTTATTGTTATAAAGCAAAACCGTGAAATAATGCAAAAAATAATTTTGGGGGGGGGGAACCGGGCACAGTGGGTTAAGCACACGTGGTGTGAAGCTCAAGGACCAGCTTAAGGATCCTGGTCCGAGCCCCCACTTCCCAAACTTCAGGGGAGTCGCTTCACAGGCGGTGAAGCAGGTCTGCAGGTGTCTGTCTTTCTCTCCCCCTCTGTCTTTCCCTCCTCTCTCCATTTCTCTCTGTCCTATCCAACAATGATGACATCAGTAATAACAACAATAATAACTACAACAATAATAAAACAACAAGGGCAACAAAAGGGAAAATAAATATTTAAAATATATTTAAAAAATAAATAATTTTCGGGAGTCGGGTGGTAGCGCAGTGGGTTAAGCACACATGGCGCAAAGTGCAAGGACCAGTGTGAGAATCCCGGTTCGAGCCCTCGGCTCCCCACCTGCAGAGGCGTCGCTTCACAGTTGGTGAAGTAGGTCTGCAGGTGTCTGTCTTTCTCTCCCTCTCTCTGTCTTCCCCACCTCTCTCCATTTCTCTCTGTCCTATCCAACAACGACAACATCAATAGCTATAACAATAAAACAAGGGCAACAAAAGGGAATAAATAAAAAAAGAAAAAAGATTTTAAAAATATATATTAAATAAATAAATAATTTTCTACTATTGTTCCTATATGTAGTACATATTTATGTATATTCTCTCATTTATTTATATAACATTCCACTCCACCCATATTATTGAAATAAAATTCACAGAAAGTGAATAGTAGATCATAAAGCCATAAGCATGCCTATAGTCTTATTATTATTTTCATCAATTTAAAGAGGCTTAGCTTTGATACATGAATCTCAATTACAAAGTTATAAAATTTGTGAAAAAATGTACACGAAACATAGACTTGCTGCATCCAAAGCTGCTTTAAAATGTCTATGAGTACATAAACAACCAAATATATGCTAGTAGTTTTAATCACCGACCAGTGTACTTGATTATGTGGGAAGAGGATTATCCCTGACATAGACATATCACTCTTTTTAGTAACTCATTTCAAAGCATCAGACATTTTTAGACTTACATGAAAAGAGGAAAACCAATTTTTCTTTAAGCTGACAGAAAAGTGACTTCTCTAAGATATTCAGGAGTCAATAAAGAGGTTACTATGAAGCAAACTAAATTTATGACTTTTTATTTACCTCAAAGACATCATCTTTGCTCAGATAGTTATTGGGTAGTAAAACCATGCCAAAATTGAGGAATTCTATAACACAGTTGTATATAACTTTGTTTGTTTATTTATAACTTTAAAGATTCTAAAACAAGTGGCCGGGTGTTGATGCACAAGAAAGGGTCCATATGTTATAAAAAATGCTCAAGGTCCAGGGTTCAGGCTTCTGATACTCACCTACAGAGTGTAAACTTCATGAGTTGTAAAGCAGTGCTAAAGGTCTCTCTCTCTCTCTCTCTCTCCCTCTCTCTCTCTCCCTCTCTCTCTCTCTCTCTCTCTCTCTCCCTCTCCCTCTCTCTCTCCCTCTCTCTCTCCCTCTCCCTCCCTCCCTCTCTCTCTCTCTCCTCCCCTTGCAACTTCTATCTCTATCCAAAAATAAATAAAATATTTTTAATGATTCTAAAACAAAAATTTTAAAATCTGGCTTCTACTAAATCATTTAGGATGATTTAAATATAAGTTGTCTGGAGTTTCTTCCAGGACATAGAGAAAGAATTGGAATTTCCAAGGCAGACATTAGGAATGGTGCTTTCTTTCCCTCACTATTTCAAGCACTTGTGCACATTCCCTTTAATTACCACTGACCTATTGCCATTCATGTAGGACAGAAACAAATGACAAATCAAAGAGCCATGGCACTAAAAATCAACTACACTGTGCTTCTTATTATGGAGAATAGCTTATATGAAGAAGAGGAGAAAGAAAGGAAGAAAGAAAGAAAGAAATGAAGGGAGGACGGAAGGAAGGGAGGATGCTTTCTAAAGCAATCCTCTTTGTATGAGCTAATTTAGATATTCTCTTATCTCATATGAGCACTATGTTGACAGAAAAGATCGGCTCAACTATTTAAAAGTAACTCTCATTTCATAAGGGAGGGAGTAGAAACTACAGGAAAAGAAAGAAGGGCTAGAAAGAGGACAAACTTCAGCAGAGGGAGGATGACATTTGGATGGTGGGTGATGTGTGTACTGACATATTTTGTAGAGATGTAAAACTGTGTTCCTGAAAAAAATACAGTTTTATAAAACAGCATCCTGTTAACTGTAAACAATTAATCTGTTAAGTTCTAGAGGTGTAGTTCACTGGGTAGGGTTGTGCCTTGTCATATCTGTGATGCAGCCTTAAACCCTGGCACCATGTAGGAGGTGCTGCTGGCACTCCAGTGTCCTAGTGTCACTTCCTCTCTCTCTCTCTTAATATGTCTGTATCTATCTGGATGAAAAACCTATTTGAGTGGGCTGGGAAGTGGCGCAGTGGATAAAGCATAGGATTCTCAACCGTGAGGTCCTGAGTTCGATCCCTGGCAGCACATGTACCAGAGTGATGTCTGCTTCTTTCTCTCCTATCTTTCTCATGAATAAATAAATAAATTCTTTGAAAAAAAAAGGAAAAAAGAAAAACCTGTTTGAGAAGTTGAAATCATATAGGCATGAAGGAAAGACGCCACCAAAACTTTAATTATGAAAGTACTACACTTTGGTATGAATATGTATTTCATAAATAAAAATAGGACAATGAAAATAGATTGATATTGAAAAATTCACCTTAAATTTAAATGCTAAACTGGAATGCTTTTACTTGCGTTATTAAAACAAGCACCAACTAAGCAATTAACTGATTTTTATTTTGATACAAAATGGCATAAATGAAACTATAGTATATTTTGTTAGCATAAGAGAGATTTTAAAGCACTGTGAATCTTGGACTTAAAAATATACATATGGGTGGTAAGGTTAAGATTAATTTCATTTTCTTTACTGAATTCAAAAATAATGCATTTCTTTATAATGAGATAAGAAAGGCATTTAAGATAATGTCTATGAAGAACATATTGAATCTCTACTGTGGCAGTCTGTAGACACAGAACATGACAGATTCGCACATCGGAATTGTGAAGCTAAACATTGTTGTGAAGTACTGCAACCCAGCATATTTTCATGACCTAGTCTCCCACCTCCAATAATAATCTTGCTATAATTGCACCATTGAGGTGTTAGTTTTAAATCGTAAGATTGCTATGTGGTATTTCCAAGTTTTAAACATTACTTATAAACATATTAAAACTATAAAGTAGCCTTTAGGCCAATTTAACTAGATTTCTTTTTTATTTTCTTTTTAACAAACAGCTCCTGTTGCCTCAAAATGATACTTCATATATGGAAGCAGCATCATTTAGAAAATTATTTTGGGGTCATTGTGTTTAAAAATAAATTGTAATACTATTTAGTGCACATGCCTACATTTCTTTTCAAGAACTCAGTGTATGTACTTTAAATACAATTAACACAAAGTATTTAAGGTCACAGGAGTCGGGCGGTAGCACAGCGGGTTAAGTGCAGGTGGCACAAAGTGCAAGGATTGGCATAAGGATCCTGGTTCGAGCCCCTGGCTCCCCACCTGCAGGGGAGTTGCTTCACAGGTGGTGAAGCAGGTCTGCAGGTGTCTATCTTTCTCTCCCCCTCTGTCTTCCCCTCCTCTCTCCATTTATCTCTGTCCTATCCAACAACACTAGCAGCAACAATAATAACTACAACAATAAAACAATAAGAGAAGCAAAAGGGAATAAATATATATAATATATGTATATTATATATATATATATATATAACAAAGTATTTAAGGCCAGTCCCATAATAATGAATAAGCTCAAGTGTCAAGCTCCTCCCTATGTGTTCCATCCTCTTTTTTTGTTAGAATATAGGAACCAGGGCCATGGTCTAGTTTTTATGGAATGTTAACTGTTCCAAACACACAATAAATATTTCCATATATAACCTTACACCAAGATGTATTGGGAATGCAAAATCCACATTCAGACAGGATAAAACTGCTACAGTCAATGTTAAGAATTATCACAAAGAGTGCAGATAAAAGAAAATTTAGCAAAATCAGCAGGTGCATGGGGTAAATGCTCCATCCGAAGAAGTAAATAAACATTAGTACATTTTCAGGTATCTTCTCCCAGTTGAGTTGCACATGGATTTGCTTGGTTCTAGAAGCAGTATTTAGCAATATGCATGTGGTATTGCTAACCTGTGAAGCTCATATGAAACTTTATGTTCAGGACCTTCATTGCGGTTGGGGAATGGGGATCAGGCATATAGCCAGACTCTAGCACCTTCACCACCAACCACCTGTGTTTTCCTCAGGAGTACTGCACTGGGTTCTCCAAGTTCACTCAGCAGGGCTATTTGTCATAGCCCAACATTTAGAAACACTCCATGAACCCAGCAACAGATGAATAGTTTAAGAGTTTGCAGTGTATATATACACAATGGACTACTACACAAATGTACGAAATGGTGGCATATTCTCCTTTTCTAGACCGTGGATGAGTTTAGAAGAAATCATGTTGAGAGAGTTAATTCAGAGGAGAAAAGCAAATACTGAATGATCTTATTCACAGATGAATAAAGCAAAGAAGCAAAACAACGGACAATATACAGTAAATTCTCCATGGGCTATAGCCTATCCCAGAAGGTTTAGTGACTCACAAGGAGAAAGAGAAGAGTATTTTAGAGAAGATTGAGGACCTAAATTCCTGTGATGTAACAAGCTAATGGTTTGGTAGAAGGTAGAATGAATTCATACCTTTCATGGAGAGATGTGGAAATGTAGCCTTATGGCATAAAAATTCCTGTAAGTCAACATTCCCTCAAAACAGTGATATTGGAGCTGGAAAAAAAATAATAAAGCACTAATATCATACTCAGTGGCCAAAAAAAAAAAAAAGTTCTAGGTCGGGGAACATAGCATAATGGTTATGTAAACAGACTTTCATGCCTAAGGCTCTAAAGTCCCAGGTTCAATCCCCTGCACCACCATAAGCCAGAACTGAGTAGTGCTCTGGTGTTTCTCTCTGTGTGTGTCACTCTCTGAATCTATCTCAAAAGTAAAATAAAATAAATAAATTTAATAAAATTTTTAAAAAGTTCTTTTAATTTCAGGCAGAACCAAAGAATGTCTACTCTCACCACCATGACTGAACAACACTGGACATCCTAGCCACAGCAATTAGGCAAGAGAAATACATTAAAAATGATAAATTATAGCCAAAAAAATAGCTCACTGGGGTAGTGTGTTATGTGGTATCTTTTTCTATCTCGTTCTCTATCTGTAAAAGTCAAGCCATGCTGTGAAGCCCCAACAATTAATAAAATGGCAACAAGTTGAAAACAAAAATGACTACCAATTTTAGTAATATGGTAGCATACACATAAAACACTAAAGTACCCACTAAAAGCATAATTAGAGATAATAAGGCAACATTTTAAAGTGACTCAAAAAACCAGTATTTAAAAATCTCTTGCATTATGATGTGTCAACAAAAACACTTAAACAGAAGAAAACAATTCACTATATAAACACACCAAAATAACTATATAAAATATCACAGTAGATTTAACAAAATAAGTGATAATTTATTTTATCTTAGTTAAAAATTTTGCACACTGAAAAGTTCAAAAGAAATATAAGAGACTGGGGCCAAGCAGTGGTGCACCTGGTTAAGCATACACATTACAGTATGCAAGGATCCAGGTTCAAGCCCCTGGTCCCCATCTGCAAGGGGAAAATCTTCACAGTGGTAAAGTGGGTCTACAGGTGTCTCAGTCTCTCTCCCTGTCTGCATCCCCTCCTTCTCTCTCAATTTCTCTCTCTTACTATCAATAATAAATAAATAAAAATAAAAAATAAATATAAGACATAAAGAAATAGAGAAATATCCCATGCTCGGTTATGAAGAATTAATATTTTCAAAATTATCATCATACCCGAAACACTATAGAGATTCAGTTAAATCTCTCTCAAAATTATAATGATACTCTTAAGGAAATAGAATAAATAATTTGAAATGTGTTGGAGCCACGAGAGACCCAGAATCGTTGATATAATTCTGAGTAAAAGCAAACAAGCAAATGGTTGCAGTACATACCCCAAATTCAAATTCTTCTGGAGAATGACAGTAGTCAGAACAGAGTGGGGAGGCTGGGTGGTAGTGCACCAAGCTAAGCACATGCAAGAACAGGAGCCCCAAGCCCCCCGGGGACCTGCAGGAGGATTGCTTCACAAGTATGAAGCAGGTCTGCATGTGTCTATCTTTGCCTCTCCCTGTCGCCCTCTCAATTTTTCTTTGTCCTATCCAAAAAAAGTTCAGTATGGTAGAAGAATAAGAGTAGAAAGACTATACTTACAGGCATCAGTTCTAGGGTTTGTGGAATAAGAATACCTGCACCATCAGTGGATTAAAATTTAGACGGCTGGGGAGTCGGGTGGTAGCTCAGCAGCGGGTTAAGCGCATGTAGCGCAAGGCGCAAGAACCTGCGTCAGGATCCTGGTTTGAGCCCCCAGCTCCCTACCTGCTGGGGAGTCGCTTCACAGGCGGTAAAGCAGGTCTGCAGGTGTCTGTCTTTCTCTCTGTGTCTTCCCCTCCTCTCTCCATTTCTCCCTGTCCTATGTAACAGCAATGCCATCAATAACAGCAACAATAATACTGCAACAATAATTTATAAAAAAAAGACAACAAAAGGGAAATAAATAAATAATATATTAAAAAATTTAGACAGCTGAAAAGAGACTGAAAAATCTTCCCAGATATTGTCAGCTGATTTATGATAAGATAATCAGAGACATAACACAGCCAATAAAGTGTGTTAGTAAATGGTAGGAGAATTAATTGCACGGTTCTGTTTCAGGGAGGTTTCATTGAACAAAACTTGAGGGCTTAGTTCTGGTGAATATGGAATGAACAAAATACAGTGTTACTTGAATACTTGAATAGAGCTAACAAAGATCAGACAAAAAAAAAACGGTACTAGTTGTCAGAGGGGTGATAACTAATTGATAGAATTATTGCTTTTTCTATAACAAAATTAGGAAAGAAAACGATGGTCCTTTATAGAGAGAAGTGCCATGAATGGATTCCTTTTAATTAGTGATTGTCTTTGCCTGGCTTCAGAAAGATTATCGAGTTATTGACGATGCCATTGGCAAAGTCTGCTGCATTGCCATGTGCGTGAACCTTGTTGAAGTCCCACCACACAGAAGGAAGTCTGCGCTCTGATCTCTTTAACTCTATCAGAAAACATAGAGCAATCAACTAAACAAACAAACAAAAAAACCCCACAAACATGAAAGAGACCACACTAGAGTTTTTTGTAGCTATCCAAACAAATGTGTGAGTTGGTTTCAGTAAAGATAATAGTTTCACCAGATCTATATATAAATGGGAAAAATAAAATTAATAGATTTGCTCTCTGAGAGAATAACAAAGACTGATTAAACCTTTGACCTTCTTTTGGGGTGTGTGAAATTGTCATAACTTGACAAGATAAAAACGATTGGAGGGATAATTCTGTGATGGAAAATCAATGGATTTTTGGATACTTGATGTTGAGAGTTTTTAATTATAAAACCAATGATGTTCTTAGCAGTTTGATAAGAATCTTGAATTCTGGACCAATATTTAGAAGTTAAAATATGTAGATTTATTTTTAAAGTACAGCTAGTTAATTTTTGGAAGCCAGCTCAAGGAAATATATAGTGTTGGTTTAAAAAGCAGAGGGACAGTTTTTTTTCTACAGATCTCTTATAGTATTTGCTTTGAGTTTTCTTCTTGAGCATAGGATTTCTAAGAAAAAACTGTTTCACTGATGACTTAAACAAATACATATTATCAACTTTGATCTGTGATTTTAAAACAAATATATCAATTCCTTGTTGTTTCTTTTTAAAAAATTATTAGTACAATATTAACAGCCATTCTAATTTTGCTTACCACCTACATAACAGTTAATTAGTGTGTAAATCCTAGGTTGAAGTAAAGCTAACACATAGCAAGCACATTAATACAATTATAATTATACTAACATTGCACTAAGAGGTTTCATTTCTAATCTTGCTTCATCGCTATTGACTTTAAATGAAAGATAGACCCTTTGGGGAAAAATTGTGTAAAGAGATGGAAAATTAAAAACACACAGTAACAAAAGATAGAGGTGAGAATAAATTAAGTTCAAATTGAAGGGAAGTGGTGTCACAGTGTTAATAATAAGTTTAAAGAATCATACTAAAAAGGAAGTAGATTGCTTGCCAAAACGCTTTCAAAAATAAGTGCTTTAAACTGTTTTCTAAGACTGTGTTATACTTAATTTTTCTGAGACAAAAGTGTAATTTTGTGTTCCAAATACCACCCTGATCTTCTACTTGAATTAACTTTAAACTGACATGAAATATATGCAAAGTAAATTGTACTATAGGTTATGTTAGGTTTTATGAAATGTTATGATTTATATTCAGGTATGAAATGGTTCATACACAAAGTAATGACTTGATAGAGGTTTTCATTTTGTAGTAAATATTGAAAGTG
The DNA here is from genome assembly GCF_950295315.1 of Erinaceus europaeus. Taxonomy (NCBI): domain Eukaryota; kingdom Metazoa; phylum Chordata; class Mammalia; order Eulipotyphla; family Erinaceidae; genus Erinaceus; species Erinaceus europaeus. The sequence continues at coordinate 8,435,571 of NC_080179.1, read as the reverse complement.
CATCATCAATAACTCAGAATTATAATTCTAGTGTGAGGTTAATATATGATAAAATCTAGGTTTCATTTATAGTAATCATTCATAAGCTTAGTCCACTACTTAATTTGTGTATTTTAAACCCTGATTAAAACACAGCCCTTTAAATATGAACAGCAAAATTAATAAAAAATGTTTTTTTTTTATTCCTCCCCCTTTTCCATATCTCTCACCACTTTCCTCATTCTTCTTCCCATTGCCATATTTGATTTTGGAACATCAGAACATCACATTATTTGAGAGATCTCTTCTTTGAAAGGTATTTCCCAGTATTTCTGGCCCTTTTTCAATCATATACAATATAACAACAAATATTTTTTGTTCCACCACTCAGAGGTATGTTTTTATTTTTTCTTTAGTTACAACTTAAATAAGTCTATAAGAGGAAAAGTTTTATTATTGCCCATTTTATTTTAATCTCCAAAATTCTAGAGAATGAAGTCTGACCTCTCTTCAAGTATTGTTTTGGCATAAAAGAAAAGAGAAATGTTTTCTGGAGACCAAATGATAACTCCCCCAACCAAGTGCATCCTGAGTGATGACCCAGGTTTGAACCTGGCCCCAGGCAGGAGCAGCATGGAGAATAGTAGTTATGTTCCTGCATGGTGGAGTGATGGTTCCGCTGTGGCTCCTGTGCTCTCTCTCTGTCCTGAATGAAAATGCTGATGAAGGCAGCATGGGGGAATATTGAATTGTGCCTAGGAGTGACCCTGGTTCCACAACAAACAAATAAATGCATGTTTTAAAATATTCTGTATAATAGAAATAGTGATATCCAATTTATCATTTTAGAAAACTGAATTCAAATTTATAAGATAATTTCACATACTGGAAAATTGTTTGGTGAGTCTATGTAAGTGCCAAATTGTGTTTTGTATATCACTTTCCTCACACTGGTAGGGCTCTCCAGATATATTCTACTTAATCTGTGAAGAAAGGTGCTTAGGAGTTCTATTTTAAATGAAAATTCATAGTAACATATATGGAAACATTAAGACAAGTGTTCTTATAAATATTTTTCATCCATAAAGGAAAAGTGTACAGACTGAATATAGCCACTCAATGAATCGTCCTTAACTATCTTTAACTTCTCTACGTTCAGTCAGAATTTAGTATTTCTCTAACATAGTCGGCTTGACATTTCTATATGTAACAGAAAAAAGATTCCAGAATCTTAAGACTTATAATTTAGGCTCATTTCCTCCATTTTCTTTGAAATTGAAGGCATTCAACCCAGTATAGAAAAATCTCTTTCTTCTTTAAAAATAAAATCAAAATCACGCCTGCCTCAAAGCAGCAAATTTAGTTGTATTGTGAGTGTGACCCATTTAAGGCAGCTCTATTTCATGCCTTGCAGTTTTACATAGTCCAAATTATTTAAGTAACTGAACACTGGGATTCTTCAAAGGAAAACTTAACTACTGGAACAATGTGATGATGTTTTGTAAATTTTTTTTCTCTGTCATCCATTGACTTGCCTGAACTTTATTTTTATTTTTTCTTCCTCTGTGGAAGTAATTTTATTTTTTTATAGAGGTAGGAGGAAAAATGAGGCTTATTTTTATGTTTAGTACTTAAAAGCCTCTATTCATTTTAAATATGTGTGTGTATTTTTTCCTGTTCTAGCTTAGGCAACATGCATATCTACTTTGTAGGTATTGCCTAAGGGGTAAGATGATTTAAAACAGAATTCATGAAATGGATAATAATACATCTTTATTTTTTAAAAGAAAGTGAGCATTATTTACTTATTTATTTTGCCTCCAGGGTTCTTACTGGGGCTTGGTACAGGCATTACAAATCCACTGTCCTGGGTAGCCTGCTTTGCCACTTGGAAAGCATCTCTCCTGCAGGTAGGGAGCCTGGGGCTCAAACCCAGATCCTTGCACTAATCCCTGCTGTGCTTCATACTATATGGGCTTAACTGGGTGTGCCTCCACCTGGCCTCCGAAAATGTGCATATTTATGAGACTAACATTTGACTATAATAGTCTAGCTAGTCCATTTCAAATAGCTTTGCTCCGAGAGAATTGTTGCTACAGTAAAATTCTGTTTAGAAGCATCCTCACAGGGTGAGGTGGGTGTTCTAAGGACAAGCTGCAAGAGATTCCAATTTAAAAGTGTAGGCTAATGTTCTGGGACCTTCTGTACACTACAGTCATCAAAAGTGGCCTCATCCTATTCTTGTCATTGTTAGATGGGCTATGTAAGCTTTGTCTGGCTAGCTTATCATATTGTCTGTCCAAGAGAGACAAGAAGGGTGAAGATGTCACACCAACAAGCGTCAGTAGTACCCTCTGCTTTGGTAGCACAAAACCCCTAATGCTCTAAAAGAAAAACAGGACGTACATATTAGCAAACAGCATTAGGTGACTCAACAGCTCTCAATAAACAACTGGCACATTTATTCTGAGGCGAGTAGTGAACCTCGCCCAGAATAATGGAAAGCACATAACAGCTACATTTGTCTTCTCATCATGGAGCATAGCCTTGGCCTAGAGACTTCCATTCCTTTTTTGCTGAAGTACCAACGATGAGAGAAGCCAATGTCTTGCGGCTTTTGCTTGTATCAAAGTCTTGGTCATGGCCCTGTTATAGGAAAAAAGAAATATGTCAAAGTATTTGGCAGTGTAATGGCCTAGAACTGTTATGCCTATTGGCAAAATGCAGGCTGGCATAAGGCTGCTCCATATGTCCTTCCAAGTCAATGCTGCTTTTCTAGATTTATCGAGCAACCATGCAGATTTGAAAGCCTACTTATGTGTCTCATTGGAATTGGAAAAAATATAATGATGATAAAACAACTTTTTATCCCCACATTTGAACTCAGAAGAAAGTTCTATGTCACTCAAATGCCCTTCTTTAAAGTCTGGTCAAAAATCGCTTGTGATGTGTAATTGAGTTTATGTTTAGGATAAAGCATTTGGCATACATTCATTATAAGTTCCACATTTTAGGATATGAAGTAAATAAAAGTACAAAAATAAAACAGCTATATCTGATGGAAAATATACTGTGAGAAATAAAATATAATGCAAATATAAAACAACTTAAAATATTTAGGTTTCCAAAACTACAAGTTAGAAATTCCTCTCTGTGCACAAAGTTTACTGAAATTTCTGGAGGTTTAAATAATAATTTATTAATTAAAAAAACAGGTATTTATGGGGACTAATTGTGTACCAGGTACTGTACTGAAGACTAACTTCTTCTAGCGTTTGCCCTTCTTCCGTAACCAGTCAACAGCGTCAGGTTGAGCCTGATGTCAAGTTTCGAGACCTCCTTTGAATCTGGAGAGGTGGCCGTCGCTGACTATGTGGGTCATAGTCTGTCTGGAGCCGCAGGGGCAGTTCGGGTCGTCTCTGGCTCCCCAGCGGTGGAACATAGCGGCGCACCGGCCATGGCCTGTTCGATAGCGATTGAGGAGGGCCCGATCATAACGTGCCAGGTCAAAGCCGGGTTGACGCTCGCAGGGGTCTGTGATGAGGTGTTTGTTCTTGACCTCAGCTGACTGCCAACTCTGTTTCCAAGAGTCTGGAACAGAGAAGTTCAGTGTAGGCGTAGGGGACCAGATTGGGTGACGAGACGTCAAGCGTTGGACAGGGTGGGCGAAGATATCCGCGCATATTGGCAGGTCCGGTCGAGCGTAGACGTGGGAAATGAACTTAGATGATGCCGCATCCCGACGAATATCTGGTGGGGCGATGTTGCTAAGAACTGGCAGCCATGGAACCGGGGTGGAACGGATGGTTCCAGAAATGATCCTCATGGAGGAATATAATTTGGAATCGACCAAGTGCACATGGGGGCTGCGGAACCATCCTGGGGCACAGTATTCTGCAGTGGAATAGCATAATGCCAGAGAGGATGATCGCAGTGTGGCAGCGCTCGCGCCCCATGAGGAGCTGGCCAGTCTTGCAATGATGTGATTCCTCGCGCCCACCTTTGCTGCAGTTTTTATGAGATGTTCGTGAAATGACAGGGTGCGATCGAGAGTAACGCCAAGATAGACTGGCTGGGCTTCATGCCGGATTCTCGTATCGCCAAGCTGCACACTGAGCTCACGCGAGGCCGAGGCATGGTGTAGATGGAAAACAGATGATACCGTTTTTGCGGTGCTAGGGTGTACAAGATGGGAACTAAAACAGGGGTGACAAGAATAGAGTTGAACTCTGCTTGGACTAGAATTTTAATACTGGAAATTTTTTTAAAAGGTATGTATGGAAATTAGGTTCACTCTGGAGATGAGATTTCACTATCACTTTGGAGTGATTCTTTATGGGCAAGGGAAATAAAATCATGAAAATTGACTTTTGGGATGATTTGTCTAGGGTTATTGGAAAGTAGTTATAGTGCTATTGTAATTCAGAAAGCATAGAAGAAGCAGGCTTTTTAAAAAACAAACCCAAATATTTATTATTTTTAATTTATTTTTTAATTATGAACAAGTCCGTTGGATAAGAGAGGTACAAGTCTACACAGTTCTCACCACCAGAGTTCCATATCCCATCCCCTCCATTGAAAGGTTTCCTATTCTTTATCCCTCTGGGAATATGAACCCAAGATCATTACAGGGTGAAGAAGGTGGAAGGTCTGGCTCCTGTAATTGCTTCTCCTCTGGAAATGGATGTTGGTAGGTCAGTCCATACTCCCAGCCAGAAGAAGACATTTTTTGAGTGCAGGAAAACATTAAGAGAGCTAATTTAGTCATAAAATTATTGAAATAGCCATTCAGTATCCATGTAGTAACATCACAGGGGAACTGGTATGTTGAACAGTGCATGTCAGAATAATTGGTGCTGTACATGCAGCCGGGTAAATTGTTGGCGTGTGTTGCTCAGAATCTTGCTGAGTACCCCCAGATGTGGAGTACATCTAGGTGGAGGAGTTTGTTTTAATTGTTGCTTTCAGTATTCTCTCCATAAAATTCCCTAACTTTGGGGCTGGCTAGTGGCACAACTGGTTGAGTGCACATACTTATAATGAGCAGGGGCCCAGGTTCAGGCCCCTGCAGGGGGAAAGCTTTGCAAGTGGTGAAGCACAACTGCAGGTGTCTCTCTGTCTCTTTTCCTCTCTATCTCCCCCTACTTTCTCAACTTCTGGCTGTCTCTATCGATTTAATAAAGATAATTTTTTAATCCATAACGTTGAACACAAATTATTAGACTATACCAGTTGCCACAATTCCTATTGTAAAAACCCTCATCACCTTCTCAAAAATGTTTTCTTCAATATGATAATTTTAGGTCACAATGTACTTTCTTCCTTCAGTATATCTGTCTCCTTACTCCACCATCACTGTCCGAAACTCTACATAAATTCCAATTCAAATATACTGTTTCTCCATCATCATGTATTATGTTGATAGTTGTCTCTCTGATAGTCGGACTACAGTAATGTTTTCATTGATATTTGAATGACTTTCCATCTTTTCCTGCCAATCCTCTAACTAGGTTCCATCATTAGGATATATTTTTTTCCTTTTTCTCATTACATTCCACTTTCATACTCCATAGAGAGCAGAATCATTCTTCACAAGGACTGGGGGGTGTGGGTAATATGGTCAAAGAGTGCAAATGTCCAGTTACAAAATGAATAAATCATATATACATATACATATATATATAGTTTAGTGACTTTAAGAATTCTGAATTAAAAATGATTATTTTATGCTGCTGTAATAATTAACTTTAAATATCTGTGTGTGTGTGTGTGTGTGTGTGTGTGTGTGTGTGTGTGTGTAAAATCATCACATTTTTGTTGTTGGCGAAGTCTAGCACTATGGTTGAAGGGGACTGAAACCAAGTCCCAGGGCAAACTTGACTTTGGAAGCAGACGAGTATATCTCCTGTTCCAGGCCAGGCCTCTGGGCAGACTACTATTTAGCTCCCTGAAATTGAAGGAGTTGGAGTCAAGCATTAGAGTCTCTGGAAGTGCAGAGCATTCTCTGTCAAAACCCCATGATGGCAGATCTGCTCACAGCTGCAGCTGGGGCTTCACCGGAGCTTAGTTACTTGGCCCTGCTACCTGCTACGTGGGGGCAGGTGTCCCAGATTTTGACCAGAAAAGCTGAAATTAGTTAGTCGGTTCATAATTCACTTCAGGGTCCACATTTGGAACCGATCTGTATATACCCATGACCTGGCATACAAGATAATAGGCCTTCTTGTTGATCTCTTGATGTATTGTGTCAGTACAGAACTAAAGTCAAGTAAAACTAAAGCTATGTTCTTTGTGGTAATGAGCTACGTCCAGATCTGTAGCCAGGACACAGTCAGTGAGTCATCTGCCCAGATTTTATTGCTGCACACCTGGACCTGTCAGTTCCCACAAAGTTACTTTCATGTGTGACTGTATTCTAAATGATTGTTGCTGTAAGAATACAATATAAATCATGCCAGTCATCTTACTGACTTCAGTCTCAATTCTCTGCTCAGTGAGCTCCAGTGAGATTTCTGCTACCAATCCTCAAAAACATTATTCATACCCGGGTCTTTAGTGACCTCTATGTAACAAAAAAATCAGTAAGTGAAATGTCACTGTCTTTGGTCTCTGAAATTAACAGCACCTTTTGCATGATGTACTCATTCTTCCTGATTTCTACTTCCAGTGTTGGAGAGTTATGTATTTGGGCTCACTGTTTATGAAAGACAGCTTCTTTTATTGATCCACACTAATCTTTTGTCTTCGAGACCTTATATATACTACAAACCACATATTGAAATCCAGTGCCTGCATTTGCTTTCTTGAATTATAGAGATATATGCATAAAGCTACCTATTCAACACTTTTACTTATTTTTGTTGTCACCTGGGCTTTGCTGCTCCATGTCAGTTTTCTTCCTTCCTCCCTCCCTCCCTCCCTCCCTCCTTCCTACCTTCTTTTCTTCCTTCCATCCTTCCTTCCTTTCTTTCCTTTTTTATTTTTCAAATATAAAGACAGTTAATAGAGAGGGAAGAGAAAGAAGCCCTGGAACCCAATCTTCCTCTAGTGTAGAAGGCACTGGACTCCAATCTGGTTCAAGTGTATGATAAAGCTGGTAGATTATCCAGATAAGATGCACAGGTCTCCAACATCTTGATTTTGATGCGAAAAAAAAATCTTTAAAAATATTGTGATTTAAAAAATGTGTGTGGGGGGGGCAAGCAATAGCACAGTGGGTTAAGCGCTCAAGGTGCAAAGCACAAGGACCGCCATAAGGACTCTGGTTCGCGCCCCCAGCTCCCCACCTGCAGGGGGGTCACTTCACAGGTGGTGAAGCAGGTTTGCAGGTGTCTGTCTTTCTCTCCCCATCTCCCCCTCTTCTCTCCATTGCTCTCTGTTCTATCCAACAACAACAACAGCAATGATAGTAATAGTAGCAACAACAAGGGCTACAAAAATGGATAAAAATGGCCTCCAAAAGCAGTGGATTTGTAATGCTGGCACTGAGCCCCAATGATATCCCTGGGGGCCAAAACAAATGTGTGTGAAAATCAAATGTCTACTTGTGTTGCATATTTGCTTCACCCACACATTTATCCATCTTAGAAAATAAGTATGTTCCTTGAATTTTTCTGGTGAAATACTGTAGTCTTATTGAATGTTCTCCTGTTGTCATATCCCCAGTCCAAACCACCTACTATTCTTTCTTCTGATTAGGCTACAAATCTTACCATTTCTTATTCTGTTACCACACTCACCCAGACATTTCATTTTACCTGAAGTATTATATATAGTATTCTGAATGGTCATCCTAATATATAGCCTTGCCTTTGTCAAGTTTTAAGTTAATACCTGGTTTATCTGTCTTTTGAAACTTAAACTGAGGTCTTGGTGCTTCTCTTTATATAACTCAGTAATAAAATGAATGCTCTTAGAATTATAATCTCTTCTGCTCTTGTTCAGGGTAACTGTCCTTCCTAGAGCCCCTTATTCACTTTGTTCAGACAATCTCCTTGTTAATCCTTAGATAAGCAAATGACATTCGTTTCAGAAAAATTTTTACAATTTACTGGTCCCTTTTCAAATTCTTACATGGTTTGTCTTTTCACTTCTATATTGTATTTTTTTTTATTACTAGTCACCTTATTGGGGTAAATTCTGATTTATAAGGTTGTTGTCATATGTATAATTTCTTTACTCTTCAAGATAGCACAGCAGACTTCCACCTATTTGTACTCTTTCTCTCCCATAGGAGTAGTCCTACAATCCCCTTCCAATCTCTTTACAGCCTTCCTTTGAGTTCCTTGGATCCTTGGAATAGATGGTAAAGCTAATCAATGTTTCACCCTGTGTTTTCCCTGTTTTTCTTAAATTCAACCTGTGAATGAGATTATCTGGTACACCTTCTCATTTTGGTTACCATGACTTTTTTTTTTTTTAATTTATTTTCCATTTTGTTGCACTTGTTATTTAACAGTTGTACTTATTGATATCTGTTGGTCTGCTTCTAAATTCTGCTTCTAGGACCCCTTCTGTTTCATTGGTTTAATCCCTCGCTGCTTAACACTGTATTCTATTTACATAACCACTGTTAACTAAGCACCGCCCTGCCTCCAGGGCACTGGTTTAATCCTCACTGTTTTGCAAGCTTTTTCCTTCTCCCCGCCCCCTATCCTACGTACATACTCTTCAGACCTGACTCTTCCACCTCAGGATATATAAGGACAGGATTGTGATTAGAGATAGCTTAGATTGCGCTGCTTTCTACATGAATAAAGACTGAACTGCGTACCACTCTGCCATGAGTCCCTGGTCGTCTCTCTCTACTGCCCGTGAAGCTAGCCCAGCCCGGCAGATGTCGTTGTTGTTGGATTGGACAGAGAGAAATGGAGAGAGGAAGGGAAGACAGAGAGGGGGAGTGAAAGACAGACACCTGCAGACCTGCTTCACCGCTTGTAAAGCGACTTCCCTGCAGGTGGGGAGCCGGGGGCTCAAACTAGGATCCTTATGCTGGTCCTTGTGCTTTGTGCCACCTGCGCTTAACCCTCTGTGCCACCACCCAACTCCCAGCTATCATGATTCTTTATGATGCTGTCAACACTAAGGCTGTGATTTCATCTGTAGGAAATCATAAAAAAAAAAAATCTCATCATTTTTTACAGCACTGTGATACTTCACTACGTACATACTTCACTATGTACCACAACATCCTTAACCACTCATCTGTCATTTGATATTTTTGTTGTTGTTGTTGTTTTCAAAGTTTAGCTAGTACAAATAATTCTGTGATAGACACAGATGGTCAATTCATTTCCATTAGAAAGAACTGCAGGTAGAGTAAGTCACAATGCTGATGTCTTACCATTTACCTTCTCAGTTTCTTCATGACTTTTTGAGGCAGTTAATGTTTTCATTTTTAGTATTATATATATTTCCCCTTTTCCTTTTCTCTTTGCTTTGATCTGATCCCCAGTGGTTTCCTTGGATATTTTAATTTAATTTCATTTTTAATATCTTAATCATGAAACCTTTTTATAACAGCAATTTAATTTTAATTCTGTAGAAGCACTTTGTTTCCATGCATCTCTATCCTTATCTTTGTATCATCATTAACCATATTTATGTGCATAAGGAACTTGTTGACATTGACTTACAATTTTAATCTTGTATATGCTTGACTCATAAATCTTATTAGTAAAACTGAGTTAACAAACAGTACAATGATACTTATTAGTCATACTCATACCATAGTTGTTACAGATAAATATTTAAAGATAGGAAAACAGTGATTAAAATGAGTAGCCAAACTATCTCACCAACTTTTCAAGAACATGGTGATTATTAGTGGCAGTGGAGGTGTGGTGGATTGCAGAACCTAGGTCCTGGGTGTGGTGTGGAATTATACCTTGGTAATCTTAGGAGTTTGTAAACCATTGCTAAATCACTAATAAAAACGCAATTTAAAAATAATAATAACCAAGGCCTAGCAGTGGTTTACCTAGTTAAACTCACATTATCACCAAGAGCAAGGACTTGAGTTCGAACCCCTACTCTCCATCTGCAAGAGGGAAGGGCTTCACAAGAGGTGAAGCAGGTCTGCAGGTGTCTGTCTATCTGTCTCTCCTTCTCTCTCTCTCCCTGCCCTCTCTCAATTTCTGTAAACCTCAATAAAATGATAAAGGGAAAAAATAGAATAGTGACATGGCCTAGGGTTGTGAGGATATCACTGTGACTTGGGCCCTAGGCTACTTACTAAATTAAAGTCCCCACAGAGATGGAATATGTACTCTAATATCAAACCCTCCGTTTCCTTGGCTATCGAGTACACAAACTACCTATTTCAGGCCAGTACTGGTGTTGCAGCCTTTTCAAATGTTTGTTGATCAAGACCAATAACGAAACATATTGCTTAGCTGAGAAACAGTTTACAAAAGTTTCTGATCTCCTTTTCTCTCTCTCTCTTTTTTTTAATGTATAAAATGTATTTGCCATCAGGGTTATCCATGGAACTTAGTACCAGCACTGCGAATGCACAGCTCCCGGCAGCCATTTTTATTTCTTTTCCTGTCGGTCCTGAACCACATATAGCCATTGGTCTTCCACTTCAGTTTTCTTTAAGGATGCCAGTCCTCTCTTTAGCCAATATTTACTATGTTTGCTACTGGAACTTTGTTTCAGTGTCTCCTCTTGGATCTGTGAGGCTTGCACTAAGGTGAAGTGCTGTTAGCAGAGGCGGAGTGGTGTCCCACTGGGACATGGCCTTGCAGGAATGTGATGTTTTGCTAATGTCTCCTTTTTAAAATAAATAAATTAAACAAAGTGTTTGCCCTGGGGGTCCGGCAGCGGGTTAAGCACACATGGCGTGAAGCACAAGGACATGCGTAAGGACCCTGGTTCCAGCCCCCAGCTCCCCACCTGCAGGGAGATCGCTTTACAAATGGTGAAGCAAGTCTGTAGGTGTCTATCTTTCTCTCCCCCTCTCTGTCTTCCCCTCCTCTCTCTGTCCTGTCCAACAACAACGTCAGTGGCAACAATAACAACAACAAAGGCAACATAATGGAAAAAATGGCCTCTGGGAGCAGTGGATTCATAGTGCAGGAACCAAGCTCCAGCAACAACCCTGGAGGCAAGAAGATAAATTCTTTTAAAAAAGTGTTTCCGCATAAATTCCTCACTGAAATCACCTGCATGTCCCAGGTGATCAAGATTGACCATGACTGGACAGACATCATGTTTTCATCATCCTCACCTGCTGACTCTTTCCTTGGGCCAATATAGGGACATTTCACTGAGTCAGAATCTCTGGTCTCATTAGTATCTGGGAGATACTAAATTCAAATAAGTAACTTAAATATTTAGAGCATGTAAAAAGTGGAAGGATAGTGTTTTAATTTTTTACTGTTAAAATTTAAAATAATACTGATGAGTTGACAATTGCTCTAAGTGGTTTTTTTCAAGCTATCTGTTCAGCTTCACCACTAGGTTTATGTGCTTAGACTAGACCCTAAGTAATGTGTGTAACTGTAATCATGCAAATGGACAAATGGGCGGAAAGGTTCAGCAACATTATCACCTTCTAAACACTTTAGAGGATTTCAAAAGTACACATTCTCCTGGTTAACAGTAAATTATTTTCTTTTAGAAAATCAGCATTGTTTTAGGATATGTCCTTACCAGTAAATGACAGAACTGGGTTTCACTTATTATATTAAATGAGTTATACTAAGCTAATGTCCAGCATGACCCCCTTTAAATCCCTATTTTATTACATTTCACGACATTCTAAGAACTAACACTACTCTGAAAAGTTCTTGAAACTGTTCTAGATTGACATGTACCCTTTAGTTCAGCTGTTAGGATGAGAGAGCATTTGAATTTGTGGCTGGGTGAAGTCTGTTAATTAGTGTATTGGACTGCGTCAAGGCTGACTTCCTATGCAAAGGCTCTTGGCCCTGCTCTGATTCCCATTCATAGGTCGCAATCTGTCCCACTCTTCTGACAAATGGTATATTACTGGCAAGGTAGTATGTGTGCATTAGTCCAAATCTGTCAGTATGACTACAAAGAGAAAAAAAAATTATCACCTCTTGACTTCTGGTGCAATAGGACCTTATTTGGTAGCACTTTGGACCCAAATCTAGTAACTAGGTTCTTTGTGTCATTTCATCTTCTTCAGCTATCAGACATCTGGTTGATTTTGAAATCACTGACTCAAGAGAATAAAAACCAGAAGTTATCATGATTCTAAAGCAACAATAATAATAACAATAATCAAGCAAGCACAACAAATACTAAACAGTCTTCTGTTCAATTCTCAATCTCAAGGGAGCAGTAGATACTCTTTCTGCAGTGGAGGAAGGCATTTTCCTCAGTACTTTTATCATTTAGTATGCGTCAGGAATAGAAAACTGTTCATCTACTGTGGGAGTCCTTTGAACTACTTTGACCTTGGAACCCTCTGATATTCCTCAGGTGGACAATCTCTACCCCACCCCCCATTAGGATATTTAGAAATCTCTACTTTCTTTCCAGATCCCTACCTATTCCCTAAGCCCTCTGTCATAAATATAATTGTTATAGAATACGTACAATCAAAACTATCTTCAGTTTTTTAAATTTTTTAAAATTTTTTGTTTATTTATTGGATAGAGACAGTCAGAAATCAAGAGGATAGGGGTGATAGAGAGGGAGAGAGAGAGACATCTGCAACCCTGCTTCACCACTTGCAAAGCTTTCCTTCTGCAGGTGGGGACTGGGGGCTCGAACCACGGTCCTTGTTCACTGTAATATGTGCGCTCAACCAGGTACACCACCACCCGGTCCCTATCTTCAGTTTTATAAGCTTATGCATGGAGAATTAGAAAACTCCCTTGTATTTATAAAACAATTTTCTGTTCTTTTAAAATTTTTATTTATAAAATGGAAATTTTGACAAGACCATAGGATAAGAGGGGTATAATTCCACACAATTCCCACCACGAGAATTCCGTATCCCATCCCATCCCCTGATAGCTTTCCAATTCCCCCTGATAGCTTTCCTATTCTTTATCCCTCTGGAGTACGGACGCAGAGTCATTATAGGATGCAGAAGGTGGAAGATGGGCTTCTATAATTGCTTCCCCACTGAACATGGACATTGGTAGGTTGATCCATACTCCCAGCCTGTTTCTCTCTTTCCCTAGTGGGGCAGGACTCTGGGGAGGTGGGGCTCCAGGACACCTTGGTGGGGTCATCTGCCGAAAGAGTCAGGTTGGCATCATGGTAGCATCCAGAAACCTGGTGGCTGAAAAAGAGTTAAGATATAAAGCAGAACAAATTGTTGACTAACCATGAACCTAAAGTCAAGAATATCGTAGAGGAAGATTTGGGGTCTCTGTTTTGTAAAAAGCTAGTAGGTCTATTTTAAGTATATTCCAAGGGATCCATGACTTTACTAGTTTTTGCCTGAGCCTGACATCTAACATGCAGGTGGACCCAAGGTATTGTCTGAGGAGATGGTTTCAGAGTTGGAAAACTAGAAAGCTGGATCAGGGAAGAGTAGCTCCCAAATATGGGAAAAATACATAAATATTGCTAACTGTAAACCCCATCGATTTGATCTGGGGCCCATATTCTGCACAGGAGCCTGTATGACCTCTGCATCCCTGTAGAAAAGCATTTTCAATCTCATAGCTATAACATGTGAAATAGATGGTAGCTTAGGTGTTAACCAACACAACCTTTTAAGAAGTATATTGAATTATAAGTGTTCACTAAAATCTTTCTCATGCATGATTATTAACAGCATATTAAGTGTGATAGTTCTTAATACTACTACCCTACCTGTGGGACAGTAGTTTGAATAAACATTTCCTACAAAGAAAATTTTTGTAAGTCTATATTTACATAAATTAGTTGAAAAGCATGAATTTCCTCACTGTATTTGCCATTTTAAATTAGCATCTATTAAGTAGCTGTAAATCATCTTTAAAATAATTTCTTTTGAGAGTCAGGCGGTAGCATAGCAGGTTAAGTGCACGTGGCACAAAGCGCAATGATGTCGAAACAATCCCAGTTCGAGCCCCCGGCTCCCCACCTGCAGGGGAGTCGCTTCACAGGAGGTGAAGCAGGACTGCAGGTGTCTCTCTTTCTCCCCCCCCCCGCCGTCTTCCCCTCCTGTCTCCATTTCTCTCTGTCCTATCTCCAACAGTGACATCAATAACAACAACAATAATAACTACAACAACAATAAAAGCAATGGCAACAAAAGGGAAATAAATAAAAGAACTAATAAAAAAAGCATAAAATAATTTCTTTTAAAATTTTTATTAGTGATATAATAATGATTAACAGGGTTATAATATAACAGAGGTACAATTCTATACAGTTCCCACCGCCAGAATTCTGTGTCCCATCGCCTCCATTGGAAGCTTCCCTGTTCTGCATCCAAAGTTCACTGTTTAAATTTAAAAGAATACTGATGGCCAAAGTTCTACATGGGGTGCAGAAGGTGGAAGTTCTGGCTTCTGTAGTTGCTTCTCCGCTGAACATGAACATTCGTAGGGTGATCCATATCCCCAGCTTGTTTCTATCTTTCTTTTCCATAGTCAGGTAGGGCTCTGGAGAGGTGAAGTTCGAGGGCACATTGGTGAGGTCATCTGACCAGGGACGTCAGGATGGCATCATGGTAAAATCTGTAACTCAGTGGCTGAAAGGTGGTAAGATATAAATCAGGAAAGAAATGTTTAGTAAAGTTATTTGATTTCTTATATAGTTCTGGGAATCACACCTGGTGTGTCTTACATGTGAGACACAGCTGATCAGTGTTTAATATGAATTTTAGAAAGAGAAAACTTAGGGGTGAAAATAATTGGAGACAACTAAGTACAGCTTTCTCATACAAGCAATGCATTAGGTATTGTCCATGATGGCATCATGGTGCAAAGGATTGAACTTAGAATATCACATTTGGGGAGGCATACTCTTTATCTAGTGATTCATGCCTAAGGCCCTCTGATATTTTGACCCTTAAAGATTAAATCCAAGCCCTCAATATTTACTCAATGTAATCCCTTGCTTTCAACTGTGACCAGGGCAATAAATACAGTGTTCTGCTAATTGGATCATCACTGCAACCACAGCAGATCTGGTATTGAATAATTGGCTTCAACTGTTAGGGCCACTGGATTGCCAAATGTGACTTAGCCAGTTAGACATTCATCTGTGATGCTTTTAAACTAGCTGGATCATCTTTGGCAATTCAGCTAACCCTTTGAGACTTGATTACTAAATCTGTAAAGTGTCCTGTGTATGTAAGAATGATTTGGCGAGACTTTGTAAAGTGGCTAAGGGCAAGACCTGTCAAGTTAAATTTCTGATTTCAAAGTTCAAATTTGCCATGTGAGCACTGTGTAAGTAATGACCTTTCTGTGTGTGTTCACTTGTCAATTAGGAGTACTAAATGTACTTATTATTATTATTATTATGTATACAAGACTGTTGTATACATGCACATGCACATTTGTATGCATGTAGTGATTTAGAATATATCTATCACATACTAAAGTATAAATTATTAACTGTTTTTTGTAATTAATGATTTGGTGCTTCCAAATGAGAACTCAACGTTAAATATAAAGCACAAACTCTTGAGAACTTATATCTTGTCTTGGTTACTTCTGTTGTTACTGAATTGGATACAATGCTTATCACATAATCACTGATGAATACTGTCTGTGAATCATTTGAATATTGTACTTTTGCCTCCACACAAGCTGTGAGTATTCAGTTTGAATGCCTCCATATTACTGTGTTTGTTAGTACTAGAAAGGTAAGTACAGTTAGTAAATCAAATCTGAGCTAGGTATTGCTTTCTATAAATTACTTGCCTCTTTTATATTTCTTTAAAACAGACCATAACCCTTACAATAACATTTCCAATATAGAATATCTCCCTATGCCATTGACCTTGATAGAGTCTTAATATTACAACTAATATTTTCAAAAATCTAGGGAACTTTTAATAGGGTAGGTCTGTCTATGTTCTCTTGGTAATGTGATAGTTCTTACTCCTCCTTCTGATCTCCCATATTACAAACTAACATTTTTTTATCCTCTTTCAATCAACCTACTTACTTTTTATTTGATGAAATGCTGTTAACATCTGTCAGTAACTTTTCAAAAGTTTGCTTAGTTTACCATTCCAATTTCTTTTCACTTTATATATTTTCTCTTCTTAAAATTTTTTAAAATTTCATCTTTATTTTTATATTTTTATTTAGTTATTATTGTATATAGAAGGAAAGAAATTGAGAAAGCGGGGGTGCCATGCTAGCTTCATGGGCGGGAGAGAGACGACCAGGTACTCATGGCAGAATGGAAACGCAATCCAGTGTGGGCTTTATTCATCTGCATTTATATCTTCCGAGGCGGAAGTGGTGGGTCGGAGAAGGATATACATAGGAGAGTGGGTGAAGAGAAGGAAAGCTTCCGTCTAACCAGTGGGGATTAAACCAGTGCCCTGCAGGCAAGGTGGGTCTCAGACAAAACAATGATTATGTAAATAGACCACAGTGTTAAGCAAAGCAGGGGGCCTGGCGTAATAACCAACAAGGGGGTTTAGAAAAGGAAGGTGAAAGAGACACCTGCAGCCCTGCATTGCCACTCATGAAACATTCCACCCACAGGTGGGAAGTAAGGGCTTGAGCCTGCGTCTTTGTGCACTGTAGTGTGTGTACTTAACACCAGGTGCTCCACTGCCTGGCCCCCATATCTTTTTTTTTTTTTTTAAGTATTTTACTTTTGTATATATTTATTTTAATAAAGTAAGATACAGAGAGAAAGATACTGAGAGATCAAAATACTCCTCAGCTCTGCTGTATGATGTTGTTGCTATGGACTGAACCTGGGACATCAGAGCAATGAAAGTCTTTTTGCAAAATCATTATGCTGTCTCCACAGCTCTACTTTCTAGATTTTCTACTACTAGATTAAAACTCCTTTTTTTTTTTTCCTATTGCACCAAAGCAAAAGACAGTGAGGCAGGAGGATACAGGAGGAGGTTTCATTAAGTACTTCCTTATGATTGTAATCTGGATATATAAATCAAATACAAATTATGGGTTATTTTATGATAACCAGATTCATGATGGGCTATCTTGAATTATCAAACATCATATTCAACATCTGTATCACTAAGAGAATAAATACATAATATATTAAACTGAATTTTCACTTGTATGGCTTAGCATATTTTGTTTGAATGTAGCTATAACACAATCTGAATTTAGATCATCTTAAGAACACCCAAAGGGTAAAATGTCACCTAATGAATCATTAGAATTGCTGTACAAGTTTCCATTATACTTTCTTCCTTGACCTTAATGAGTTCTGGGAACTCACAGAACCATAACCCATCTGCTTCTGCATTTGATAGTAAGGTTTAATGTCCATGTCAAACATAGATCAGACATAGAATGTAATACCTATGTAAAAATATATGTATTGATACATAATATATATAATCCCTTCCATTCCATCAGTAATAGAAGGATCTATTGGATCATAGCCATTGAGGTGTGAAAAAAAAACATAAAATATCTGACATAAATGCTATACAACTTTCTCAATTGCTTCCTTCATAACACAAAAGTCAAAGTAAATTTCCATGTAGCTGAGATACTTTTAAAATGATACTTTGAGGAGGAAAGGTAAAGTACCTCCTAGAAATATATGTTTAGAAATACAAGCTATTTTAGGTAGAGGTCCCCAAGGAATAGACTCAAAAGAAATGCTTGTGGGAATGTGGGGTGTGGAGTAAACTCTGATGAAATCTGATAGCTAACAGAAGCAGGCACATTGGCTGCATAAAAGAAGCTAGTGGTGCTGCACTTGTTCAAAAGCTTTGGAGATTACTACAGTAGTACTGAGTACTTTTAAACTGTGGTGACCTTTCAGGGATATTTATTTTTTAGTTTTTATTTATAAAATGGAAATATTGACAAGACCTTAGGATAAGAGGGGTACAATTCCACACAATTCCCACCACTGGACCTCTGTATTTCTGTATTTCCCTTGAAAACTTTCCTATTCATTATCCCTCTGGGAGTATGGACCCAGGATCATTGTGGGATACAGAAGGTGGAAGGTCTTGGCTTCTGTAATTGCTTCCCTGCTGAACATGGGCATTGGCGGGTCCCCAGCCTGTCTCTCTCTATCTCTAGTGGGGTGGGGCTCTGGGGAGGTGGGGCTCCAGGACCATTGGTGGGGTCCTTTGCCCAGGGGAGTTAGATAGGCATCATGGAAGCATCTGGAATCTGTGGGCTGAAAAAGAGTTAAGATATAAAACAGAACAAATTGTTGACTAATCATGAACCTGAGGGGAGGAAAGCAGGCTTGATATCTTTGTATCATCAACTGTTGAGGACAAAGTGCTCATAGAGGAAAGATAAACTTTGAACCATATGCCATAAATATTTTTGCACAGAAAGTAAGTGCTAATGAATCGCATAGTATAGCATACTGTCTATGAATGCAGTGGTCTCCAAATATCAGTCATAAAATATATAACATACTACCTTTTCTCAGATGGAACTATCATGTTCCAAATAACTAAAGTTAATCAAGTTCAAATAACTAAAGTATATCTTTGGACTGGCAAAAAATAGCCCTTCCCTTCCCTTCCCTTCCCTTCCCTTCCCTTCCCTTCCCTTCCCTTCCCTTCCCTTCCCTTCCCTTCCCTTCCCTTCCCTTCCCTTCCCTTCCCTTCCCTTCCCTTTCATCTTTTTCTTTTCTTTTCTCTTCTTTTTTAGTTTGAGCTCAACCCCCACCTCATCTAAGGCAGAAATGATGTGGTTTCTTTCTTTTCTTTTTTCTTTATTTCCTTTTCTTGTCTTTTTTTTTTATCATTTTTATTATTTGCTTCCAGGGTCATTGCTACAACTCACTGTGGCACTATGAATCAAGTGCTCCTGTTGGCTTTTTTTTTTTTTTTCTTTTTTCCTCATATTATTTGATAGGATAGAGAAAAATTGAGAGGGGAGGGGGAGACAAAGAGAAGAGAGAAAGAGACAACTGCAGGCCTGCCTCACACCCAATGAAGCATACTCCCTGCTGTTGGGGGAGGGGTGGAATTCCGGTCCTTGTGCTGGTTCTACTGGGTATGCTTAGTCTGGGGTGCCTCCACCTGGCCCCTGGTTTCTTTTCTCTCTCTGTCTCTCTCTCCCTCTCCCTCTCCTTCTCCTCTCTGACTCTCTGTCTTTCTTTGAAAAAAAAGACTTGAAAAATGTGTGTTTGTTAGTGTTAGAGAGAGAGGTATCTTAAGTATCGACATTGGAATTTAAAGTTTCTATTTAATTAAAAGAGAAGGTGACAGTAAGAAAGACTAATCTTTATTTAAATGATTAAGTGAATGTTGACTTTAGCTGTGGAGAATGTCTACCAGGAAATTATAAAACAATACCATATTCCCCTAAGTGATAAAAAAATTATAAGGCGTTGAAAATTATTTACAGCCCTATGGGAAAATTTTTTTACCCAAGCAGAATGTATTCAACTTAAAACAGATATAAAACTAGGTTGGAAGTGAGAGTATTTTTGGAGACACCTATCACAGGGAGATGAGAAATTGTACCCATGTGTTAGTAATTTTACTATAAGCCATTAACTCCCCAATAAAAAACAATTAAATGTAAATTTAAAAATTCCCATAAGAAGATTGATTGTAATAATTTGCAAATGTAATTTTTATAAAATGTTGATATTGTCAGTATAATTCATTTTCTCAGTTTAATAGATACTCATTTCACTTGTTAATATTAGAATTTATTAGCAAAGCTAAATTTGTTATTCTGTTTATTCTATCTTTCAGTGAGCGGAAAATCTAACATCTTGAAGGCAATTCATATCTATTGCCACAATTACATGTTATTAAGTAGATCGAGTAAAATGTACCAAATAAGGAAAAGTAGCAACATGAAATCTTTTATTTCAGTGTTGGTTGACAGAGATACACTCACCTGATAGAATAAAATAAAATTTTGTGAAATGAATATGTGATGAAAATAATGTCTATTTTTGTTTAAAACAGAAAGTCAGCTTTTGTTGCCATGTCCACAAAGTTTGTAACTATATTCCTAATGGAAGTAAGTTTTTTTTTTATATGTAACTGAAATGAAGTATAAAACAATTCTATAATTAATCTGATTCTGAGTTAACATTAGTGTTTTAATTTACAAATAACTGCATTTTCTATGCATATACGATCATACACAGATCTTTGTGTGTGTTTATGTATGCATATGCATGTTTAGCTAGATGGCAGATTTATATAATAATGGAGTCACACTGATGCTACTGTTCTATGTCACTTTTCAATTTAAGGCAGCAGACATTTTTATTTCAATTCAATTAATACCCAGGACTAGCAAAATAGCTCACCTGCATAGTGTGCCTGCATTGTTATGCATGTGACATAAGCTGGGACTTGGCCCCTGTTACACTAGAGGTAGTTTCAATGCTGTGCTGTGGTATCTTTCTTTCTCTCTATCACTTTGTCTCTATATACCTCTGTCTCTCTTTCCATCTCAGTCCCTAAAAATGTTGACAGGAGGGGTATAGACGCTTTGATGACAAAAAAAGCTTGAAGATCTTTTCATTTGATCGTATATTGTGTACCCTAATATGTGAATCTATTCTCAATCATTTGTAGTATTTTCCTTATTGAAAATATTTTTCTGTATTACTCCTGATGTTACTGTTATCACAGCTACAGTAAACATCCTACATAGGTACAATAAACACACACACACACACATATATCTTTATTTTGAGTTTTTCTAAATCTGAGTGACTTATTTTTAACTATTAATTTTTAACAAGTATTCAGTTTCACAATAGTGAAGCATGTTTAAAATATTTATTATTAGACATAAGAGATATGCAGAGAATATAAAGTCCAAAAGAATTCAGGAATTTCAAGAATTAAGAGAAGACAAGACCACAGGGAAAAGGGGGAAATGTGTGTGTGTGTGTGTGTGTGTGTGTGTGTGTGTGTGTGTGTGTGTGTGTGTAGAGAGAGAGAGAGAGATGATAGTTATAGAAATAATACTCAACCCTTATCTGTGATCTTGAGGGAACTACTGCAGTTTCCATTAGAACACAGAATTCTGGTGGTGGGGAAGGTGTGGAATTACACTCCTGTTATTTTATAACTTTGTAAATCAATATTAAATCACTTAAAAACAACAACAACAACAAACTACAGTTTGAGGGGGAAAAAGAAAGGAAGGAAAGAAGGAAGGAAGGAAGGAAGGAAGGAAGGAAGGAAGGAAGGAAGGAAGGAAGGAAGGAAGGCAGGCAGGCTCCACTCTAGGAATAACTGGGGCCAGGCAGTGATGTACCCAGTTCAGGGCATGTAGTGCTAAAACAACCACTTGCCACCTGCTGCAAGGATGCTTCACAAGTGGACAGACAGGTCTACAGATGTCTTATCTTTCTTTTTCCCTCTCTATTTCCCCCTCCTCTCTCAATTTCTCTCCATCCTGTCCAATAAAAAGGGGGAAAAAAAGTCTGCCAGGAGCGATGGATTTGTAGTGCTGGAACCAAGCCCCAGAGATAACCCTGGAGGCAATTACAAAGAAAGGAATAGCATATATGAGGAAGGTTGCATCATTTTCATTCTCAATTCTAGTGTCCAGAATATCAATTTCCTTCCACATTTTTATTTGGTTCATTTTTTTCCTTTAGAATCTACTTTCTCCATCTTCACAAAACAATAAAAGAGTTGTGATATTCTTAACTTGGAGTTCTATCCACTTTCAGTGACTGTTTTGTCTTCTTTAAATGATGTTTAAATTTGATTTTGAGTAGAGATTATTATGTCATTGATCTTTGCATCTCTATAATTTTATTTTCTAGTCTTGTTGTTTATCTTAACTTGTTTAGTGTGCACATGTTTCATAATTTATTTTCATTATAGAGCATTTTTTAATGTTTTTATGTGATCGAGTATCAGTAAGGTTTTAAAATAATCTGGTTTTGCTCTTATACTTAGAAAGATGTCTACTTCCTGATTTTCCATTTAAGATTAATTTTGGAACATGCATGTGTTATCTGATCTTTCTTCTAAATTTTCTTTGGAATGCCAGAAGTATATTAAAATAAAACAAATGGGAGTCGGGCTGTAGTGCAGCCAGTTAAGCGCAGGTGGCGCAAAGCGCAAGGACCAGAATAAGGATCCCGGTTCGAACCCCTGGCTCCCCACCTGCAGGGGAGTCGCTTCACAGGCGGTGAAGCAGGTCTGCAGGTATCTATTCTTCTCTCCCTCTCTCTGTCTTCCCTTCCTCTCTCTATTTCTCTCTGTCCTATCCAACAATGACGACATCAATGATAACTACCACAATAAAAACAAGGGCAACAAAAGGGAATAAATAATAAATAAATATTTTTTAAAAAATAAATAAGAACAAATATATAACATCAAGAAAAATTAATCTATTTACTAGAATATTGAAGATTTTAAAACATTGAAAGCTAATTTAAGCAGACTAATATGAAATTAGACAGAGGTGATGGTCCTCCAACAACAACAGAAAAGCCAAAGCAAGACCCCCTTCCATTCCCACCAGCGTACCTTCACCTTGCACCAAAGAGTTCTTCAGTGAAAGCCTTGGTATTATGCTAAGAATGAGAATAAGAGAATAGAAGCAAATGTGATTTTGGAAAGAACATAAAATAATTAGTCCAGTTTTCGTTTTTCTTAAGTGTGAATTTTACTATTTAAAGCATAGTTCTCAGTAAACTAGAACATCTACCGTGAGAGCATTCAGGTGAATACTGCCACCACAGAAACAAAGAGTGATTTGTACACCAAAAGTTCAAAACTTATAGTTAGAGAAGCAGGTTCTGAACCCAGAATGCAAATCCCTTTGCAACAGGGAAGAATTGACAAGTGGGGAGTCCAGCAGTAGTGCCGCGGGTTAAGCGCACGTGGCCCAAAGCACAAGGACTGGCATCAGGATCCGGGTTCCAGCCCCCAGCTCCCCACCTGCAGGGGAGTCGCTTCATGGGCGGTGAGGCAGGTCTGCAGGTGTCTGTCTTTCTCTCCCACTATCTGTCTTCCCCTCCCCTCTCCATTTCTCTCTGTCCTATCCCACAACGACATCAATAACAACAATAACCACAACAATAAAACAACAAGGGCAACAAAAGGGAATAATAAATAATAATTAAAAGAATTGATGAGTGAATCCATTTGGATTTTACAACAGACAAGACCCTTATAACCAGTGTCTGGATTGAAGTCTTCTAGCTTAGTAAAATCCACACATGCTCTGAAAGGGTATCTAAGTGACCGGCACTCTTAGATCTTTGCCATCACAGGAATCTATATGAATCAGTCCCTCCTTGTTGCTTTTTTAAAGAAAAAAAATAACAAGTTGAAATAGTAAACTGCAGCTGCAGATGTAGTGAAACTGAAGAACACAGTATTTCAGAAATAGTCATTATTTGACATCAGACAAATGTTGAGCATATCAAATCCAAAGGTAGGCAATACAGAAGGAGTCAGGAATTTCAAGAATTAGGACTGTATCACTACTTTAAGAA
Source organism: Erinaceus europaeus (assembly GCF_950295315.1). Classification (NCBI taxonomy): domain Eukaryota; kingdom Metazoa; phylum Chordata; class Mammalia; order Eulipotyphla; family Erinaceidae; genus Erinaceus; species Erinaceus europaeus. Next base: position 8,412,027 of record NC_080179.1, on the reverse strand, counting down.
TACTGTTTTGGTTTTCTTTGTTTCTTTTTTTATATTTATTTATTCCTTTTTGTTGCCCTTGTTGCTTTATTGTTGTAGTTATTATTGTTGTCGTTGTTATTGGATAGGACAGAGAGAAATGGAGAGAAGAGGGGAAGACAGAGATGGGTAGAGAAAGATAGACACCTGCAGACTTGCTTCACCGCCTGTGAAGCGACTGCTCTGCAGGTGGGGAGCCAGGGGGTTGGGCCTTATCCTTAAAGCTGGTCCTTGTGCTTGGTGCCACCTGCACTTAACCCACTGTGCTACCGCCAGACTCCCTGTTGTTTTTATTTTTTGACATGTTAATCTTTATTTATTCTAAAATCTGAGATATGAGATTGAAATCTAAGTGTTGGCTACTTCATTCAATGGTACTTCCATCCTTTTTCTGAGATACATACACACACACACCACATACATAGACAGTTATGGGGGAGTCGGGCTGTAGCGCAGCGGGTTAAGCGCAGGTGGCGCAAAGCACAAGGAGCAGCATAAGGATCCCGGTTCGAGCCCCGGCTCCCCACCTGCAGGGGAGTCACTTCACAGGCAGTGAAGCAGGTCTGCAGGTGTCTATCTTTCTCTCCCCCTCTCTGTCTTCCCCTCCTCTTTCCATTTCTCTCTGTCCTATCCAACAATGACAACAACAATAATAACTACAACAATAAAACCACAAGGGCAACAAAAGAGAATAAATAAATAAAATAAATTTAAAAAAAAGAAAGGGTTATGTCTACCAGCTTTTTAGTTATGCTAGCTTATGGCATCTTGCTATCTTACTTTCACTTTATGAAAATATTCTTCATGAAACCTAATTTAATATTTTTCTTCTAATTTCATTATGAATAAGAATTTTATATCATTTGAGGTTCCTATGGAAAATGAAAATCAATTCTATAAAGAGCTATTGAAAAATGTGACCTAATTTACGTAACTATCAGTTGAGCAGACAGATTTTATTGTCTGATATCCTGTCAATAATGTGACTTCTCTGTATTCAAAGGTTCAAGTTATTATCCTTCAATAATGCAGTTTGACTTTTTAGGAATGTTATATTTTAAGATTATTTTGGTAGTTTGGTATTTTTTTCTATTTTGAACTGTGTCTTTTCCGAGAAATCCAAATATTTGTATATAGCGTTCTATATTAAAACAAACAAGAGTATATTGGGAGGAATTTCATATTATTATTTTGCTTCTAAATATTTTACATGCATTTTCTGTGGATGTTTCTTTTTTTAAGATTTTTTTTATTACCTTTATTTATTTATTGGATAGAGACAGCCAGAAATCAAGAGGGAAGGAGGGCGATAGAGAGGAAGAGAGACAGAGTCACCTGCAACACTGCTTCACCACTCGTGAAGCTTTCCCCATGCAGGTGGGGACCAGGGCCTCAAACCTGGGTCCTTGCGCATTATAACATGTGTGCTCAACCAGGTGCGCCACCACCCAGCCCCTAGGTGTTTCTTATTATCATTTTATTTATTTGTATTTATTTATTTATTTATTTTTTATACTCTTGCTGGGGCTTCACTCCTGCAAGTCAACTTTTTCAGACTGAAGGAGCAGGACAGAAAAGAGAAAGAGATAATAAAAACACCACACCATCAGTGCTTCCCCCAGTGTTGTGATAATCCGACTTGACCCTTGGTTATAAGAATGACAAAGCAGACACCATTCCAGTGTTAGCCTACCAACAAAAATATTTTTTGCTTTCACTCTCTAATATATATCACATATTAATATCTCTAATACATAATACACATGTTATCTTACTAAAAATTATAGTTGCTATCATTACCCAGTATTGTGCATATGGTAGAGTGGTTTTTAAATTCTCTTTGGTCCAGTGAAATAAGCCAAACTTAATGTCCTTGCTAAAAATACAATTAAATACTAAAAGTTCATGTTTTTCAATAAGCTAACATGAACCTTCTTTGATATTCCTCAGCTAAAGTATATGTTTTTTTTTTTAATTAAATTTGGGTAAATTCCTCTTGTTTTATGAGATATTTATCTTTGGAATCCTTATTTACCAAGTGAACAGACTTTATAAGAGAAATACAGACATTTGCTCCTTGATGCTTTTAGTAAATATTGAGACTGAGATCGTTTCTTTTAACCTATAACTTAATTACTGCTCTAAATTGCATTAACATCCAACCCAGTATTGAATTACCATTACATTCTCCGAATAACACATGTAAATTATGACATATTACTCTTACTATACTGCCAAACCCAATATACTTCTATGAGTTTTTAGATTTTGGATTTGTCAGGACTGGATATCAGAATTACTATAGAACATAGAGATAATGTTTTTCTTTCTTTTTTTAAAATATATTGCATATCATAGGATCTCTTTTTTAATGATTTTTATTTTTTTAACCAAACTTTCAATCTCCAGCTCATTTCTGTAAGTTAGATCTTGTAGTTCTCCCTCTCTCTTTCTTTAATATGATTTCTTATTTGGTTAAAAATTGAGGCTGTTTGTATCTTCTTGATACAGAGTTCTTGTCAATCTCAAGTGGTCTGTAGTCCTGGATGGTGGATTACTACCAGCACTATCAGAACGCTCTTTACTTTGCTTAAATTTGCTTAGGAGTCTTCATTTTGCACAATCTTGGAGATGCCAGTAACACTGTAGGAAGGAAACTCTCTACTTAGCATTCAAATACCTCTTCATAGTCACTTGCTCTCATTTATAGTAGTTTCTGGCTGAATGTTTCACTGTAAGCAAGAATGATAGTAATCACTGTTTGGTGAAGTGTTTTGGAGATGGGGCAGGTGTTTTTTGTTTGTTTGTTTTTTATGAATGAGGCCATAACTCATTCCCCGGAGTGACTAAAATAAACAAACAAATAAATAAATATAAAAAAACATTATATTTAATGTGGCTCATTGAGGTAGATTTTAGAAATCCCTGTGCATGAGTCCCCCAAATCTGTTGATTGCTCCCTGTTTCTCAATTTCTCACGTGTGATCAAATATTTAAAAAAGTGAAGGCCATCATCTTGTTTCCTGTGCACTAAGACAATGTTTTGTATTACACGAAGATGCATCATCTGGACAATGTATCTACATTGTAGTGCTTGTAACCCAGGTCAGAGCCCAGCTGCTACCACACTGACCAAAGTATCGGGGCTGTATTATCTTCCTACCTCTTTCTTTCTCTGCCTCTGTCTTTCTTTTCTACCTGAGAAAGTCTGTGTAGTGAAAGCAGTGTAGCCCTGACAACACCCCTGCCTACCCACCCCGCAAAGGGGCAAAGAAAAAATGAATCAAGAGAGAATGCTTAATACCATAGTGATAGCATGAACTATTTAATACTGCAGTGGTTGATCAATTTTGAAAATCTGGTTGATTCATTATGTTTATTCAGACAAAAAAAAAATCAGATCACAGCTTCATATAGGTTTTTTATTATTTTTTTATTTATTAAAAGGAAACACTAACAAAAACCATAGGATAAGAGGTGTACATTTCCACACAGTTCCCACCACCAGAACTCCATATCCCATCCTCTCCCCTGATAACTTCCCTATTCTTTAATCCTCTGGGAGTATGGACCCAAGGTCATTATGAGATGCAGAGGTGGAAGGTCTGGCTTCTGTAATTGCTTCCCCGCTGAACATGGGCGTTGGCAGATTGATCCATACTCCCAGCCTGTCTCTCTCTTTCCCTAGTGGGGCAGAGCTCTGGGGAAGCAGGGCTCCAGGTTACATTGGTGGGGTCATCTGCCCATGGAAGTCTGCTTGGCCCATGGAACTTCTTGTATTTCTCATAGAAAATAATTCATTGATTATTTGCTTTCAAAAATAAATCAAATAAAACATTGGGAATTATTTTTACATTAAAAGCATATTGTAAGGAATGAAACTGTGTTGAGGATCTTAAGAGGATGGAAGAGACTGGAAATCAACATATTAACGAGATGTTTTCTTTCCTAAAGAGTCATTTCTCCTGATGAAGTGAGGGAGATAGTTTTGTCTCTGGCATCAGATGCTTCTAAAAATTGTCTCCATTCTAAGCAGTTTCTAGCAGAACTTTCATGTTCTTTGAGGTTAAATCATTACCTTAATGAAAAAATAAAGTATTATCTTTATGATCAGACATTTCGATTTTTTTAGATGATAGGACAAATAATTTAATTTTGCAAAGTCAGCTCTTCTTTCTGGACAGATTAAATTGGCCCTTTCTATAAAAATCACCCAATCCACATAGTACTGTGTATTTATCTCCAGATATGTCTTTTTCTTGAATAAAAGATCATCATCTCTTTTATTTTCAATTTACATCTATAGATCTTTGGAGACTTTTTCCACTTCTTACTCATTTCTGGTCTTTGACTGATACAACCTTGCTATGTTCATGGTGAAATTACTTTACATCTTTATGTACATGATTGTATATATGAGAAGATAAAAATACCAGGACTTCTTTTAAGTTTCTAAAAATGTGAATATCAGTGGAGTTTATAGTTTATACCTTACTCCTTCAACTAATCTAAAACATATTTTATAGGTTTCTCTAGCTGAAATTGTAATGCCTATTGGGTTTTTCAGTAAGATGAGTTTTCAGATTTTTTAGTCCAGATGTGAGAGGTTAGCAGTAATATCAAGAAGAAGCCATCGGCATAAGCCTTATGCTAATTCTCATCCTGACATGTCACAAAAATAAGCCCATGATGATTTTATGGCTTCTTTTTTTTTTTCCTGCCTAAGATGTAACTACATTAATCTGAAAGGCAGCTGATTTTTCAAGGTCAAAAGTGCTTCATTGCAAATTGATGAGCTATTATGCCTGTCTGTGGTTTTCTAGATGACACTGTATTATTAATACTCATGAAGAGCAAGCCATAAAAATTCCATTTGAAGGTATAAAGCCATACTGGGACATTTAATCAGGTTAAGATTCCTGTCAGTTGGCTCCAAGCACGCTGTTGTTCAGTCAATGATTAACAAAGTGTATGCAATATAAAGATGTATGCCTATTACATGAGTTCAGATTTCACTGAAATGACCTATTTTGTTTACTGCATTGAGCAAATGATTCAGCGAAAAGGAATTACAGTGATTCTCATTGTTTTAAGTAGCTTCTGCTCTGTCTCAGTCTGGATTGTTTGGATTGGAAAATCGACGGTTAATATACTTACCGAGGTGATGACATTCTTTCCAGGAGGGAGAATGAAGCACTCAGTGAAGAAACACCTTTATGTATGAGTCACGTTGTAAGCTTTCTTTAGTGATTTATAAAAACTCTCCTCATGTGTATGACACAGTTATAAAACCAAGGGAGATTAAATAAGAGAGAGATATGAACAGGATTTCTCTGATGGTTACTGAACACTTTACATCTTTAATGGAATTGTTATTTAAAAGAGAATATATTGTTATCAAAATTGCAGTGTATCTGTAGGAATATGTACGTACAATAAAACAAAATGGTGTCTTCCTGAAAAATGAAAGGATATACATTCACAGATTTTTAAACTCTTATTTTTTTTCTTTTTTATGCTTCATTTGTTTTATTTTAATGAGACAGATAAATACAGAGGAGAAAGATATAGAGTGATAGACTAGAGCACTGTTTAGCTCTGGCTGATGGTGGTGCTGGGGATTGAACCTGAGTCCTGGGCTGTTGGGCTAGCATGTGAGAGAGAGAGAGAGATGACCCAGGAACCGAGCTCATGGTGGTGAGGCCGTTCAAATCTTTATTCATCAGAGCACCCCAGAGTTGGGCAGTAGCACACCTGGTTAAGCCATGTGGCGCAAACTGCAATGGCTGGTGTCAGCCTCACGGTCCGTAAGCCACCTCTCCAGGCCTGGAAACCAGAAGAGACAAGTTAGAAATGGAAATGGCTTGACAATACCATACATGTTTAGGAAAAGGGGAGGAGAAAGCGAAAAGGGGGCTGGGAAAGGTAGGGACTTCCTTAGCAACTGTTGCTAAGGGTTTAACTGGTAGGATTAATAGTACTCTGTGGGGAATCAGTGGGGAGACCTTTCAGGCAAAACAATGATTACGCAGATAATAAGGGATCAGGCCATAGTATCAGGAATGCAGGGTGCTTTGTGAGGCAGGGAGTCTGATAAGATGAGGCAAACCTTGGAGGGGTCTCATGTCCCTCCTTGCTTGACCTCTCAGTAGAGAGAAAGAAAAACTGACAGGATAGATGTGTACCTCTCAGGTCAAGCCCTGCCAAGCTCAACCACATCCTCACAGTTTCCCTACACTGGGCACGTTAGGTATGGATGTCTTTTGCAGAACCATTATGCTATATCCCCAGCCCTGACTTTACCATTTTCCTAGTATTATTTAAATAGGAAAATTATAAAATTATTCATTTTAAAAACATCTCTCTGCAACCAGAAAATGACTGGCCACCCAAGTAACAATTACAAACTTAGATGAAATTTACTGTTCCATCCCAAGTGTGCTGGGTATTGATCTATGTAAATGAAAATATTTTGATATACTAAATTTAATTTTTTTAAGACAACGTGTCTTAATAGTCTAAATACTTTTAAATTATACACGAGGAGAATACAGGTTTATTTCAGAGAAATATATAGAACATCATTCCCCAACCCTTAAAAACTTGTTATTTTTATATAACCTTACACATTGACTTTTTCAAAAACTAAGAGACTCCTTCGTGTAACAGATGCTGCATTTAAAATATGAGCAGAAAGCACAAAAAGTATCATGCTCTCTCCCTTTCTCAACTTTTTCTAGTTGTGTACTGATATGTTGGTATCTGACAGCCACTGTTCTTTTATTCTTTATGTTTTGCCATTTTTCAGCAGGAAATAGCATTGGAATCATATAACATGTTGTGATTAATTTTTACAATCCAACTTCTCTCTCCCTAAGCTCTATGCATGAAAGTTTCCTCCACATCTTTTTAAATAATATTTATTTACTTATTCCTTTTTGTTGCCCTTATTGTTTTATTGTTGTATTTATTATTGTTGTTGTTGATGTCATTGTTGGATAGGACAGAGAAAAATGGAGAGAGGAGTGGAAGAGAAAGACAGACACCTGCAGACCTGCTCCACCGCTTGCAAAGTGTCTTCCCTGCAGGTTGGGAGCCAGGGGCTCGAACCAGGATCTTTATGCAGGTCCTTATTCTTTGTACCACCTGCGCTTAACCCGCTACGCTACTGCCCGACTCCCCCTCCACGTCTTTTGATTTTACTTTATGCCTAAGTGATATTCTCTTGTATGGATTGAAGAACATTTGAAATGTTTTGAATTCTGGTAATTATTAATTATAATGTTATACATAGGCATGAGTAGGTTTTTATGTGGACATGAATTTTCAACTTATTCAGGTAAATGCCAGTACTATCAATTCTGGATTATTACTTTTTTATATAAAAAACTTCATTTTTTGAAGAGCTTTTATTACTAACTAGAAACAGATTCTAAAGAAAATAGAATTTTCATATCACATTATTTTGTGTTGATCTAAATATCAGAAGCAATTCAACTTTTTGAAATCAGTACATTTATTAAAATATATCAATAATAATTAAGCATATGCTCTGGCATCATATTTCTTCCTGTAACAATGAATACTTTACTATTTGGCTTTTTGAAATAAGGAAACAAAGTTATATATATATATATATATGTATATATATATATATATATATACACTTTTATTTTATTTATAAAAAGGAAACACTGACAAAAACCATAGCATAAGAGGGGTACGGCTCCACACAGTTCCCGCCACCAGAACTCTGTGTCCCCTCCCCTCCCCCAATAGCTTTCCTATTCTTGATCCCTCTGGGAGTATGGACCCAGGGTCATTATGGGGTGCAGAAGGTGGAAGGTCTGGCTTCTGTAATAGCTTCCCCACTGAGCATGAGTGTTGGCAGGTCAATCCATATTCTTAGCCTGTCTCTCTCTTTCCCTAGTGGGGCAGGGGTCTGGGGAATCAGAGCTTCAGGACACATTGGTGGGGTGCTCTGTCCAGGGAAGTCTGGTCGGCATCATGCTAGCATCTGGAACCTAGTGGCTGAAAAGAGTTAACATACAAAGCCAAACAAATTGTTAACTAATCACGAACCTAAAGGCTGGAATAGTGCAGATGAAGAGTTGAGTGCTTTCCATTTTGTAGATAGCTAGTAAGCATATTTTAGTTATATTACAAAGGGCCTGTGGCTATACTAGGTTTTGTTTTGTTTTTTTCCCCTGAGCCTGAAATCTGATATGCAGGTGGATCCAATTTACTGTCTGGGGAGATGATATCATGGCTGGAAAAAGGAGGGAAAAAAAGCTGGATCAGGGAAGAGAGTGTCTCCCAGTATGGGAAAGGTGTATAAATATTGTTGACCATAAACCCCATTGATTTGATGTGATCCTGGGCCCATATTCAGCTTAGGAGCTTATGTGACCTCTGCATCCCTGATGCTATTATATTTTATGAACATTTATGAAAGTATCATATTTTCATGGGTTTTTTTCCCATCACTTGCTGAAGTTTTTCACATAGAGAGACAGAGACAGAGAGGTAGAAAGACACCATAGCATCAGAATTTCCTGCATTGTGTTGGGAGCTGCAGTGAGACCTGAGTCACACAGGCCAAAGCAGACAGATTTCCCAAGTGAATCACTTTGCCAGTCTTCATCTGCTGTCACTAGGGAGCTAGTTTGAGTCTCAACATTAAAATGTCCATAAATTAGACTTTTGCATTCATTATTTAGTTCTCTAAGAAAGTAGTTAATGTAATTTATTCTTGTCATATGTGACGTGGTATCTGTCTTTAGACTTATAAGTATAACAGTAAAGAATATGTTACATTCAAAGTGACAATTTAAGTAGGCCTCCTTGAAATTGAAACTAAATTAGGTACAGTTTAACAGTGTAGGTAAATAGGATTGTAAAAATGTAAGAGGAAACTAATAATAAGACCTCTACATGTGCCAGCATGGGTTAAGTTTATAGCATAATTAATTCCATTAAGAAAAAAATTGGGAGTCGGCCAGTAGTGCAGGAGGTTAAGCACAGGTGCCACAAAGCACAAGGACCGGCTTAAGGATCCAGGTTCGAGCCCCCGGCTCCTCACCTACAGGAGAGTTGCTACACAAGCGGTGAAGCAGGGCTGTAGGTGTCTATCTTTCTCCTCTCCTCTCTGTCTGCCCCTCCTCTCTCCATTTCTCTCTGTCCTATCCAACAGCAACAACAGCTATGACAACAATAACAACTACAACAAGCACAACAACAAGGGCAACAAAATGAGAAAGATAGCCTCCAGGAGCAGTGGCTTCATAGTGCAGGCACCGAACCCCAGCAATAACCCTGGAGGAAAAAAAAAGAAAGAAAAACATTATATGAAATTTTCCATGTTTTTACTCAGTTGGAAGTGATAAATTCACCACTTGTGAAGCTTTCCCCCTGCACCTGGGAATTATGGGCTTGAACCTGGTCTTTGGGCTCTGTAACTTATGTGCTCAACTAGGTCCACCACCACCTGACCCCATTATTTTTTAATTATATATGCATCCTTTACATGAATAACTTACATGTAATCAAAAACTGACTTTCATCTCATTTAGTGTTGTGATTTTGCAAAATTCTTTTACTTCCCCAAACTATATTGTATGCTTTTTATCAATTGACAAAATTTATTTTGCTAAAGTTCAACCATTTATTTGGTGATATTTTCACTTTGCAGTATGTCTAGTTTAGCATCTCAGGGAACATTTCAAGAAAATTGTGTGTCTAATAGGTCAACAGTTTACGAATGGTACAAAATGTACTTTTGTGTAATTGATTTTAAAATTTGTGCAGGAAATGTCATGCTAACGTTTAGACAGTTGTTTTGTTCAGTGGAATGCAATTTTCACTTATAAGATAGACTGTTTCACCAAAGGAACATTCCTGATAAATGTCATTAGTTCTTCCAGAATCATTTAAAGATAACATGGTATCTCTTATTGATGGAGTCAATTGGGATAAATAATTTCAATGTTTATGTGTGATAAGCACATTAATTAAAAACCTGGAGGAGCAAAGTGATAGGGAGCGTGCCGTGGACTATTATAGACTGACATTTTATGCTTCGTACATATGTTTCAAACAATTTAGTGATAAGCAATAGGTTTCTGATTACTTTTTATTTTTCTTCCAACATTAGCATTTAACATTTTTCTCATTATATGATAACTTAAAGTAGCATTTCTAAGAAAGAATGCTGACGACTCCATAAGATGAACTAATTTTTATTTTCAGTACATATCTTAGAATTTAGCAAACAGTTCATGTGGACATATTACTAAATTTGTTCACTCAGTAAACTATTCCTTCTGACTTAAAGAAGTATTTTCAATTCGCTGGGATCTTACAAAAGATAGCTTCTATTTTCTGATGGCATATAATTATCTTAAAATAACTTTAGAGTTTGGCCCTTGTCACCAATGAAACCACTACTGTACACCAGTACCTAGTAAGAACTGCATGGGGTGATACGGAAGACGAAGCATCAGTGAAAGACAACGTCTGAGATAGCGTTATAAAAAGAAAACTAAAAGCCTGTGAAGTTCCAATGTACAGATGCTAAAGCGAGTGATTCCCTAGCATTGGCAAAAATGCACCAATTAATAGTCTTATTAGCATTAACCTTTTCGAGTACAGAAGCTGCATGACTTGTGCAGGGCTCTGGAAAGAATGACCAAGCAGTTTTTATGCTAAAGACATTTCACACTCAGAGCTCTGCAAACAGTATTATTTCACATTAAAAATTAACACATACAGAGGTTGCTTGAGATCTTTCTCCTTTTCAGTGACCAACATCTGTATCACTTTACTGAGGGGGTGATAACTTATAGAATTGTTGTCACAAGGGCATAGTTCAACAGTTCCTCAAGATACGTGATAGAACATTGCACCCTCAGCCAAACCATCATTTTTGTCCTATTGTAGGGTTTAGGTTTTCAATTACCTCTAGTCTTTTTCTTTTCCCACATTTCATATTATATATTTGAAATTCAGTGTGTTTTCAGTTCCCTGCAAAGTACAAATGTAAAAAGACATTTTGAGATTTCTGCTTCCTAGGATATTTTAAGGTTAAGGAGAATGGAAGTTGATAATATATATTCTATACTTGAGCAGTAGTAGAATACTATTAAATGCTATTATATGTGCTATTAATTAAGTGCTGTTAAATGGTTTTGCTACTATAACAGACTATAGACGTTAAAGGAAAACCCTTTTAGAAATTAGACAACAGATAAGCAGCTTTTAGCTAGATTCTGTGTCCTGGCCTTCGTCATTTGTTAATCTCTCATGTGAAGAGGCAGCTAATACATAGAGGAATATATGCAAATGGAGTTGAATGGACTCCATAGCTTAAATTGATCACCAGACTAGAGAGTGAGATTTATGGAGAGTTGAGGTAATGTGTTAGCACAGTGAGAGACTTCTTGTGAATCTGCAATAATATCTAGAAATTTATACTTGGAGAATATGTTCTGTGTTAAATTCATACGTTCTCTAAATTTCGGGTATATTTAGGTTGCTATTAATGTCGATAGTAATTTATATAATAAAATTTCAATCAAAATGTACTTTAGTTTTAAAATTATATTTATTTACTTACTTATTGGATAGAGACAGTCAAGAAGGAAGGAGAAGATAGGGAGAGAGACACAGAGGTACTTGTAGCATTGTTTCTTCACCCCTTGTAAAGATTTCTCCCTGCAGTTGGGGACTGAGGGCTCGAACCCAGGTCCTTGCGCATTGTAACATGTGCGCTCAACCAGGTGCATCACCACTGAGCCCCAATCACCATATACGTCATAGTCAGATTTTCTGAGTTTTGTTCCTGGGTTATTTTTCATGAATCATACTGTTAAATTTATATGTATTGAGTTAGACAGAGAGTTCTTAACCCATCTCACGCTATTCTCTTATTCCAAAACTGTACACAGTGACCAGAGATTTATTCTCTTTGTATTTTTATTTTATTCTATTTTATTTTATATATATATTTTTTGTTACCACCAGGGTTATCACTGCACCATGGTGGCTGCACAATGATTCCACTACTCCTGGTGGTATATTTTTCCCTTTTTGTCTTTATATTTTATTATATAGGACAGAGAAAAATTGAGAGAGAGAGGAAGATAGAAAGAGAAAGAGAGAGAAACACATGAAACACTGCTTCATTGCTCATGACAGTTACCCTTTCCAGGTGAGGACCAAGAGCTCAGAACAGGTATGAGCTCAGCCAGATCAAGAAGTCATAAAACGGGAGTCGGGCGGTAGTGCAGCCAGTTAAGTGCACGCGGCGCAAAGCACAAGGACCAGCTTAAGGATCCCTGTTCGAGCCTCTGGCTCCCCACCTGCAGGGGAGTCACTTCAAAGGCAGTGAAGCAGGTCTGCAGGTGTCTATCTTTCTCTCCCCCTCTGTCTTCCCCTCCTCTCTCCACTTCTGTCCTATCCAACAACAACGGCATCAATAACAACAATAACTACAACAGTAGAACAACAAGGGCAACAAAAGTGAATAAATAAATAAATATTTTTTAAAAAGAAGACATAAAACTTGTGTCTTACATAATGTCTGGGTTTTCTTCACTGATTTCTAGAAGGAGTCAAAAATGTAACATGTACATGTAAATGCTACCTATATATAAACATACATATATATAAATTCTTTTTAATGAGTATGAAAATGAAATATCAATAGTCCTATTTAATTATAAAATGTAAAAATGTACTTACTAACAATTGCTTATTAAGTACCTATGAATTATACTAGCATATGTCTAAAAATCACAAAAGCAGCAGTTATAAGAGATTTTGTTGCAAGGTTCTCTGAGTTCAGTGGATAACACCCAGGAGCATAGTACTCTTGAAGTCACTACACATGCATGTATATGCACGTAGTAGAAATCTATTATCTTAATCATGAATATGTAGTTGAAAAATATCATTCTTTTAGATTATTTTTTTAATTATCAAAATGACTGAAGACATAAAAAGACAAGTTTAAAAAAGAAAAGTGATGTTACTAAGGACCAAAAATTAATTAGCAAATCCCATGTCAATCAATTAATTTCATGTAAGCAAAGGAAGTAGAATAATGTTTTGATCTAAGTAAACATTCCTATTTAAAAATAAAAGGTCTAACTTATTCCAGTATACTCTTGTATACACTTTTAAGTTTCATCTCACTGTTCTGCCAAAATTTATTATTTATATTTTAATTGTGCATTTTAAATATTTATAGCTATGGCATACAATATTTTCAGCTCTCTGCTTCATAAACATATGGAAGAATTGTACATTATATCCCCATTTTAATCTCTTCAGTCTGCCACAACAGATTATTATACACTGGTATCTTAAACAACAGAATTGTACTTTCTCAGTGGAGAAGGTAGAAGTCTTAGATCATGGTACCAAGCACTGACAGATTCTGGTGAAGTTTCCCACCATTTTGAAGACAGCTGCCTTCTCTTTATGTCCTCACATGATCTCTTCTCCTAGGGTATAAAGAGAAAGAAATCTTTCACTTTTCTTCTGACAAAGCTTATAGGCATAAATTCCTTTAAGACTATCTCTTATGGGACCCGGGTGGTAGCGCAGCAGGTCAAGCGCAGGTGGCGCAAAGCACAAGGACCAGCATAAGGATCCCAGATCGAGGCCCCGGCTCCCCACCTGCAGGGGAGTCGCTTCAAAGGCAGTGAAGCAGGTCTGCAGGTGTCTATCTTTCTCTCCCCCTCGCTGTCTTCCCCTCCTCTCTCCATTTCTCTCTGTCCAGTCCAACAATGACAACATCAGTAACAACAAGGGCAACAAAAGGGAATAATAATTTTAAAAAAAGACTATCTCTGACAGGTGGCCGTTTATTCCCTTCATCTAGATATAGGATGAGAGACAGGGATAGAAACAAGAGACACAAAGAGAAAAACAGGCACTGTGTAGTCCTGTTTCACCACTTGTGAAGTCACACCCGGCAGGTTTCCCCATGTACGGACTTGCCCAGTGTCAGAACCCGGGTCCTGATATATGGTAACAGTCGTGTGCCACTGGTGAGCCACTTGCCATCACACTGCACTTCATGCTTTATATGTATTTGGGTATTGGTATTTTGAGCTCAGAAATGGTGATAAAGGACTTGTAAAGATTGCTAATGTTTTCTCTCTAATGTAGTTTTGAATATAGGTTTATATGTAATATGGATTCCACATAGATCTGCTTGTCATGAAAGACATTTTTATTTTGATGCATCCATAAAGGTTCAACTCTACTAGAAAATATGAACCTTATCTAAAAAGAGTTATTCAATAGATCATGAATCTTTCCCACAGACATGCTAGATACTCAGAGCCTTGATATTGTTCTGTTCTTTCTGACCTTTACAAGTGCTCAGATTTAAAGCATCAAGTAGTGAATGTCAGAGTACTTTCCTGCAGGTACACAGAGCTCACTCTTAGTATAGCTACTACACAGTAGTGAATGTCAGAGTACTTTCCTGCAGGTATACAGAGCTCACTCTTAGTATAGTTACTACACAACTCACATGCCATAATGTAGTTTCCGCTTTAAGAAATAAAAGGTTAAACATGCTTTTCATAATGCAAACGTCAAATGGTGACAAATGGAAGGGCATGTTTTTAACCTCTATTATTATTGCAGTGCTTAAGGAATATTACAGTGAATAAAACATTTTACACAGCAAATCATATTCAAGAGGTATGACAGATAGTCATGACATCTTATGCCCCAGTAGCATAGAATTTGAAAATCACTCTGGTGGTTCAGACCAGCACTATGCATATTAACTATAGGACTATATTTTATATGGAAAATAAAGTAGGAAGTTTCAGCCAGTTAAATTTAAAATTGGCAATTAAACTTCTATCACTAGCTGTGTACATATTCTGCACATAGATGTATTTCAAGTTTCCACTTCTGTCTACCATTTGCCCTATACAGTAGTTGAATTCTTTCTTCCAGCACTGATGAGTTTCAATTCCAGATAATTAATTTAGAATAAAATACTGATAATTATTTTTTCCATTTCAGTGTGACTTCATCGTCCTTTAACATTATTTATTCAGTGTTTGCTTTCATCTTAAGGAAACTCTCACTTTGCAAGCGGCATCTTGTAAAATGAAAAGGATGCTGACTATGACTCAATATTTCTGATACGTGGGGATATCAGAATGATTTAAGTTGTTTCTTAGGAACGGGGAAGTCAGTTTAAGAAACAGGGTGCTAGAATAATGGTAGAGAGGGTTACTGACAGTTTCTCTTATTTATCTGAACCTGTGACTGATAAAAAATATACTTTCCCCATATTTGGGAGCTACTCTCTTCCCTGATCCAGCTTTCTGGTCCTTTTTCCAACTATGACACCATCCCCCCAGACAATAGCTTAGGTCACTTGCATATTAGATGTCAGGCTCAGGCAAAAATTAGTTGGGTCATGGGCCCCTTGGAATATACCTAAAATAGACCTACTAGCTTTGTCCAAAACAGAGACCCCAATCTCTATCTGCACTATTCCAGCCTTTTGGTTCATGATTAGTCAACAATTTGCTCTGCTTTCTAGCTTAACTCTTTTTCAGCCATCAGGTTCCAGATGATATCGTGGTCCCAACAGGACTTCCTAGGGCAGACGACCCCACCATGTGTTCTGGAGCCCCGCTTCCCCAGAGCCCTGCCCCACTAGGGAAAGAGAGAGACAGGCTGGGAGTATGGATCAACCTACCAATGCCCATGTTCAGCAGGGAAGCAATTCCAGAAGCCAGACCTTCCACCTTCTGCACCCCATAATGACCCTGAGTCCATACTCCCAGAGGGATAAAGAATAGGAAAGCTATCGGGAAGGAATGGGATACGGAGTTCCAGTGATAAGAATTGTGTGGAATTGTATCTATGGTCTTGTCAGTGTTCCCATTTTATAAATAAAAACGTAAAAAGAAAGAGAAAAGAAAAGAAAATGACTCGCTTGCTGATAACATGGGCATGCAAGAAGGAAGCCCGCTCCTAAATTGTTAAATAATAAAACAAACAGAAGTCACAGATCAGCAGATGCGATGCTAGCTTCCATTGTCCCTGATAAGATCATTTCAGATGCATTTTTTTTTGGTTTTTGTTTTTTAAATTTTTTTATTTACTTATTTTTCCTTTTGTTGCCCTTGTTGTTTTGCATTGTTGTAGTTGTTGTCCTTGTTACTGATGTCATTGTTGTTGGATAGGACAGAGAGAAATGGAGAGAGGAGGGGAAGATAGAGAGGGGGAGAGAAAGACACCTGCAGACCTGCTCACCGCCTGTGAATCGACTCCCCCGAAAGTGGGGAGCCAGGGGCTTGAACATGGGATCCTTACGCTGGTTCCTGCGCTTTGTGTCACGTGAGCTTAACAGATGCATGTTAATTAATGCTCAGGTACTGAAGCATTAATTAACTGTACTGTGCAATATGAATTTAGATGAATACATGCAGCATACACGCTAGTTTTCAGAATGAATACCATGTGAAGTATCTCACAAATAATCATAAATTGTTATGCATTATTGTCCTGTTTTGATCATCAAAACTAATTATACATATTTGGTTTTTAAATTTGTATTAGTGATTTAATACTGATTTACATAATTACAAGATAATAAATTTAGAAGATAATTCTACACTGTTCCCACCACCAAAGCTCTGTCTGTATCTGCATTCCCTCCATTGGAAAGTGTAGTGGTTCACCCAAGGTCACAGATAGGGGCTGTTATTTCTATACTATCTACCTATATTTATATATATTTGCCCATTTTTTCTTCAGTTCTTGCCTTCTTTTTCTTTCTGAGTCACACCTGTTACTTCCAGATGTCCTGCCTTTTCATTTTCCTTCTTCTTTCTCCTGGTCCTGATGGAATTTGGGCTTCAGAGCCCTCTGGTCATCTTCCCCTAACATTTATCCCTGTGGGAGTATGGACCAAAATTCTTTTTTGGGGGTGGGGGTGCAAAGATGGGAGTTCTGGCTTCCATAATTGCTTCTCTGCTGGACATGGGTGTAGGCAGGTGGATCCATATCCCCCAGCCTGTTTCTGTCTTTCACTAGTGGGGTGGGGCTCGGGGGAGGCGAGCGTCTGGGGACACGTTGTATCCCCAGGTTGTGTGCCAGGGGAATTCAGGATGAAATCATGTCGCATCTCCAACTTGATGGCTGTGGCTTCGTGAATTTCTGAAGAAATCTTTGTTCAATCTGGTTAAGTTCACAGGTAATTTATCATTTTTCCCCTAGCTTATCAGGAGTGTGATCTGAAAAGGCCCTTGACTTAGACCTCAGGTGATGGAGTGGCTTAGTAAAAGAAGCCACTAAAGAAGCCACCACGAAGTGAGTCAGTCTCTCCCCTGTCTAGTTAGGGTAGCCCTTTCTTTATCTGAGGGACTTAGTATTTTTTCTCCCAGCTGTTAAAATATTGAGAGTCATTTCTTGTATACAAATTGGTCTGGGGTGGGGGGTCTAGCTTCAAGTTGGGCAGGAAATACATACCCTGGGGTTTTCAGTGGGGTCTAACTTAACTGAAAGTGTTACTGTATTAATTTGTTGGATGACTCTGATAATGGTTGTCATGGAGACAATAACTGTCTTTTAGTTGATATATATATATATATATATATATATATATTTGCCACTATATCTCTTAGCCAACTATATACTTATTTTCCTCCTAAGAATTACTGGGGGAGGGGGCGGGCAGGTGGTGGTGCACCTGGTTAAACGCTCACATTAAAGTGGTCAAGGACTCAGGTTCAAGTCCCTGGTTCCCACCTGCAGGGGGAAAGCTTCACAAGTGATGAAGCAGGGCTGCAGGTCTCTCTCTCTCTCTTTCTCTCTCTCTCTCTTTCCCCCTCCTCTCTCTCTCCCTCCCTTCTCTTACTCTTTCTTGCTATCACTCCCCTCCCCTCTCAGTTTCTGTCTGTATCTATCCAATAATAAATAAATAAAAATATAAAAGAAGGTTATCAAGGGGGTGATAATAATGCTAATGTTGACAGAAAAGATGAGGAGATATATTTGACTTTCTTTTGTGTAGATAGTTGAGTAACTGAAGGGTGTGAGGTAGGAGCTAGGAGAGGAGGGTGTCTAGGCCTAAGTAGTAATTATTTGATTAGAAAATTTACAGTGTCTCCTTTAGGCCATTCTACTAGATTGCTGTGTCTGAGTCTAATCAATGAGGAGTATCATACACTTTTATTTTGATGTATATAATTGCCCCTAACTTATGGATGCATGTATACATAGACCCAGTACCCTAGGCCCTAACCAGTATCTAAGGTCTGTAACTTTGCTGGAGAATGTGCCATCTGAAAGAACTGGGTAGTCCCTTGTGTTAGGAGAGGTCTCGCCAGATTATTGGAGTTGGAAGGCTGACATTTCAGGCTTGCCATTTCTGGATACACTCTGAAGCAAATGGCAGTGGCAGCATAATGTGGCTCGGTGTCACTGGTTGCCTTAGTCTAGCTGAGGCTGGTAAAGGCAGTGTAACAGGTAAAGGATCGAGAGGAGAAGCATCAAGAAATACAATCAAAGTCCCAGAAGTTCTGGAACTAGGCTAAATAGTATTTAAGACAATAGGTATAGATGCTTATGCTCTTCCAATTTAAAAAGGCAATAGGTAATTATTATGGATAAATATTACCATCACCTAGCTAGTTGGGAGATTGTCTTTCTTTGAAAATCCCATGGTTAGGATTTGCCATAGTAAACTTGACTTTATCATGCTTTATATCATTTAATGATGTCAACTAATAACAGTATCTTAGATATTGACAGGAGCAAAGGATTCTGGTCTCTCTGGTCTAAGGTTGTAGGTCACTAAGGACTTAACAAAAGTCATGTTTAGAAATGCTTGGGCAATTAAGTACAGTGTCTCAGTTCAATGGGTTTATAAATTAAAAACATTACATGCTTAGACTAAAGGGATATATACTCAGAGTTAAAGTCTAAGCAGTTAGAGATTAGATTTTATTTATTCAATCTATTTCCCCCTAACATATTGAATTAATAGTGGATCATACAACTATGAGAGCAGAAGATTATAATTATACACCACGCCCAAAACCAAAAGTCTGTGTCCCCACTCCCAGACCTCTAAGTTGGATCTGAAAGCTCACCCTCTTCCCAGAGTCTTATCTTTTCACGCAATACAGCAAACTCAGTCCACGTTCTGCTTTATGTTTCCCTTTCTGTTCTTGGTTTTCAGCTTCTGCCTATGAGTGGGACCATCACATAGTCATCCTTCATCCTTCTCTTTGTAGCTTAGCTCTCTTAACACTACATATCTCTTTTTCTTTTCATAAATATGCCAATTTTTAAAAAAATTATTTGTGGCTTAAGTTATGATTAGTCAACTATGGTACTAAGTACTTCCTACTAAGTACTTCCTACTAAGAAGTACTTCTAACAATTTGTGTTCCCCGAAATGATCCAAAGTTTGACCACCACTCTCCAAAAGTGAGTCTTAACTTCAGAGGATTCAGAAAATTCATGTTCTCTTCTTCTTTGGGGAGGAATCCTTTTATTTATTTTTAAAGGAATGTTTATGTTGTTTATATTTTAACTTTCTGATGCAGTCATTCATTGCATTTGATGTTCTTTGGTTATCTAGATAAACTAATTTATAAAGAATCTCTAAAATTAGCTAGTGTTAAACATCTAAAAGGTCAATGTAATTTGAGAGAAGCTTCTCTCTAAATAAATAAATTTTCCACAGTCCTATCTCAAAAATACAAATGCTACTTTTTCACATAAAATTATTAAAATGATCCTATTTCCCAGATGATTGGTATTTGTGACTACATATCTCCATAAAGAAGTAAACTATATCTCTCAAGTGTCATCTCAACAAGTTTGTGAATGAAATTTTATAAACTAAACAATTTAGTGCCTGTTCCTGGTTTTCTGAAAATGTGTTAAAATCACAGTGTGTGTCCCATCTTAATATTCTCTAAATAGTACCATGTAACGTAAATACATTTCTTGTGTTGTACATTTGAAAGAGATGACTGTACCTTATATATATGTATATGTGGTGTGTTTGTGTGTGTGTAGCACTGGGTAATGAATTAAAATAACCTCCTGGGCCCGTTAAAATGAGTTTTCTTTAAGCAGAGAGAGAGAAAACAGCTTAGCTGCAGCCTCCAGGGAGCTCCGCTCCTCCAGTATGATCCATTATGCTTCCTTGTGATACCAAGATTCAAGCCCAGCGTCTGGCACTTTGGGAAGCACAGGATTTATAGGAAAGTTACTTCCTAGGCCTGAATACGTGTATTTAAATCTTTTCTTTCTTTCTTTTTCTTTTTAACTTTATCACTGAGGGAATCAATGCTTTACAGTGCAGTCATTGCCACACACATATAATTTCATTATGCACCTAACCCCCAAAGTTCTTCCTTTCATTCCCTTTTTAGCCCCGTTCCCAGAGTTCCTTGCTTTGATGCAATACACCAGGCCTAGGTCATGTTTCACTTTTTTCCCCCGACCCCCCCAACCCCTAATTATTTGATCCAGCTTATGAGTGAGATAATTTGGTGTTTGTCTTTCTCTTTTTTGCTTATCTCATTTAACACGGGCATGTTTATATATTTATAGTTTACTAAAGGAAGACATATGAGAAATACTATTTAAAAGGATCCAACAAATTAGACATTGAAAGATTTTCACTAAGGAACTAAGATAAGTACTATTTGTAAATGACTGCAGTCTTTAAAATGATGATCACATTTTACAGTACTTTGCAGCAAGTGGTTAAATAACTGACATTAATTTAAGAAAATATTATGTCTTCTGGAATCTCTGTGATGTAAATGTGTTGCACCTCTTATGTCTTAATAATCTCCATAACGTTCACTTTTAGCCCCTTCTTTTCAGTGCTAGAGGCCTCAGGCATGTAAACTTTCATCACTTCTGGGACTAATATGCATAAACTTGTATCTGTCTATCTGTATGTCTATCTATCTATCTATCTATCTATCTATCTATCTATCTATCTATCATCTATACAGAGCACCATAATAATACTGGAGATATCCTCAGTGCCCTGCCACTCCTGTATGGTACCAAAGCTCAACTCTTGCCCTCTACTGAACCCTTACCCTTGAATGAGAAAAAAAGAAAAAGAAAAAAAGCCCTACCTGTGTGTGTGTGTGTGTGTGTGTTTAATGTTTCCTTTAAGCTGTACGCAAGCTCACCTTGACCTTGAACTCTGTCTTTCAGCTCCTATACTGTACTCCTGTACTCTTCAGTTAACTGTTATATTCTTTTTTTTTATCACTGGGACTCGGTGCCAGCACTATGAATCCACTACTCCTGGTTGCCATCTTTTCTATTTTGTGGAGAGGACAGAGAGAAATTGAGAGGGGAGGGGAAGACAAAGAGGGAGAGAGAAAGACAACTGAAAACCTGCTTTACTGCTTGTGAAACAACCCTCTTGCAGGTGATGAGCTGGGGGCTCAAACCAGATCCGTGTGCAGGTCCTTGTGCTTTGTACTATGTGCAATTAACCTGGCCCCCTTAATTGTATTCTCTTTTTTTTTCTGTCATTTTTATTAGGAGAGAGGCTTAACGGTTTATAGTGCAATCATTAACACATGGATAGAATTTGTCATTTCACTGTGAACATTTTCTGCAGAACATTCTCACTCGCAGACTAGGTCCTTTTACATCCTTCTATGCCAGGACCCCAGGGTTCTCTTCAGCCCCACCCGCCTCCGCCTTCCCCTGAGTCTTAGGCTTCGGTGCAGTACACCACATGCCAGCCTGTGTTTTCCCTCTCTGTCCCTATTTATTAGGTACTGCCTATAAGTGAGATAATTCGGTATTTGTCTTTCTCTTTGTGATTTATCTCACTTAGTGTGATGTCTTCAAATTCAATCCAAGATGATGCAAAAATGGTAAGCTCATCATGTTTACCTTTGAGTAGTACCCATCCTATGTATCACCGTTGTTTTACCCACTCATCTGCCATGGTGTATGTGGGTTGCTTCCACATTTGGGCTATTAGAAATCATACTGCTATAAACATAGATATGCAGAGATCTCTTCTGATAGGTACTTTTGTTTTGGAGGGGTAATTCCCCAGCAGGAAAATTGCTTGCGACATGACATCATCCAGTATGTCTATTCTCACGTCCTGAAAGATCCCCAGACTGTTTTCCACAATAGTTGAACCAATTTACACTCCCATCAGCAATGCATACATGACTCCTTTACCCCCAAATCCTCTCCAACAAGGGGTTTTCCATGAGTATAAAGTGGTGTCTCATTGTTATCTTGATTTGACTTTGTCTGATACTTACTTTGAGAACTTTGTCATGTGTCTCTTGGCCCTCTGGATCTCGTCTGGTAAAGTTTCTGTCTATGTCCTCACCCTATTTTCTAATGGGGTTGTTTGGTTTGGGGTTTTTAGTTGACTAAATTGTTTATGTATTTTGGCTATCAGTCCCTTATCTGAAGAATGTTGTATAAAAATCTTGTACCATTCTGTTGGATGTTTTTATGTTTGGCTGATAGTCCTTTGCTGTGCAGAAGCTTTCAATTTAATGTAGTCCCATTGATTTGCTTATGGTTTTGTTTTCCTAGTTGTTGGATTTGAGCAGCTACTGTATGCTCTAACTCTGATTTCTATTAGAACATCCTCATATTGTATCTTTCTTTTTTTTTTTTTGCCTTCAGGGTAATTGTTGGGGCTCAGTGCCTGCACCACGAATCCACTGCTCCTGGAGGCTATTTATTCCCCCATTTTGTTGCCCTTGTTTTTTTGTTTTTGTCATTGTTGTGGTTATTATTATTATTGTTAGCAATTATCAATGTCATTGTTGCTGGATAGGACAGAGAGAAATAGAGGAGGGGAAGACAGAGGGGAGAGAAAGACAGACACCTGCAGTCCTGCTTCACCACTTGTGAAGTGACACCCCTGCAGGTGGGGAGTGGGGTCTCAAACCAGGATCCTTATACCACTTCTTGTGTTTCGTGTTACTGCATTACCGCCTTCCCCCTTACTGTATCTTTTTTCTTAATGTTTTAAAATTTATTTTCCCTTTTGTTCCCCTTGTTTTTTTATTATTGTTGTAGTTATTATTCTTGTTGTTATTGATGTCATCATTGTTAGATAGGACAGAGAGAAATGGAGAGAGGAGGGGAAGACAGAGAAGGGTAGAGAAAAATAGACACCTGCAGACCTGCTTCACCACCTGTGAAGCGACTCCCCTGCAGGTGGGGAGCCGGGGGCTCGAACTGGGATCCTTATGATGGCCCTTGCCCTTACTGTATCTTTTTAATAGTTTTTTTTTTCTTTGCCACCAGGGTTATCCCTGGGGTTTAGTGCTGGCACTCT
The DNA here is from genome assembly GCF_950295315.1 of Erinaceus europaeus. Classification (NCBI taxonomy): domain Eukaryota; kingdom Metazoa; phylum Chordata; class Mammalia; order Eulipotyphla; family Erinaceidae; genus Erinaceus; species Erinaceus europaeus. The sequence goes on along the minus strand of NC_080179.1, from coordinate 8,388,647 downwards.
CAAATCCACCATTCCTGGTGGCCATTTGTTGTTTGTTTGTTTGTTTGTTTGTTTTGTTTAATTGGGAAAAACAGAGACATTGAGAGAGGAAGGGGAAATTGGGTGGGAGAGAGATAGACACCTGCAGACCTGCTTTACCACTTGTGAAGTGTCCTCCCTACAGGTGGAGAGTGGGGTGTGGTGGTTTCAAACCGGGATTTGTGTGTGGGTCTTTTTGTATCGTACCGTGTGTACATAACTGGGTGCAGTGTGCCACTGCCTGCTTCCTGCCCCGTTTGATGGTTTTCTTCTGTTGATATTTTTATTTCTCTTAGCATCCTTAAGATTGCTGGTGTGAAGTCTTTATGGAATTATATATCTGTGATGCTTTAGGAATTTCCTGTGTTCTTGTCTTGGCTCTTCAGTTTAGGTAGTTTCTTTTATCTTCTCCTTAGGTTTGATCCTCTGTGAGGACCTATTTTGGGTTTCATGAATGAGTAGACTTTGGCAAAAGCTCAGATCTTGAAGTTGGAAATGCTCAGCAGATAATAGTATGTTTCAAGTAACTGCTTTTGCCCGAAACAGAAAACAGGAGTCTTAATTTCTGAGGTGATAGAAAACACATTCTAGAACCAGCAGGTAACAAAATGAGGTATGCTGAAGGCAGATATGATATCCAAATAGGCATTGGATCTCCCTTGCTAACTAGCCATGCTTTGGGACGGACACAGCATGCATGCTGACTTTAACACAGCAAAGGGTTTGCTAGAATCGTGGTGTGGACTGGCTAGTTCTTAGTCTGCTCGTCTGCTAGGAGTTGACGTGACTGATCATTATCTTTCTGCCTTGAGTTTCCCTTAGCTCTTTGTAAGGCCTGGGTGAATGTCTCCTTCTGAAATTTGCCTCCAGAGTATGTTACTATGGACACTGAAAGCAAACACAACTTCCACCAGCATTGCTCTGAGAATGCTGCCAAGTATTCACCCAGTTTAGAGCATATATTGATAGTCTCTCACTTCACACTCCAAATGTTGTAAATATAGACTCAAAATAACATCGGGGTGCTGGGATTTGGGCACAACTCCCCTGTCCCTTATTCACCATATTAAGCTGTGTACCTGAGGTGTATGTTATCATAAACTCTTTTTCCTCTCTTAGAGAAGACATCTCTCTATATCTTCATTGTCTATCTGTTGACCTTTCTTTGTGTCCTTTGCTGTGGAAATTTGTTGACCTTGGGTATAGATGTTATTTCTTCAGAGACTGTTGCACATTTTACTGTAGCTTTTCTGATGTTACAGAGAAAATAAATGCAGTTTTCTCCTATCTGGACAACTGCCCTATAATATGAACAAAAGCTGAGAAGCAGGTTTTCCAGTGGTAAACATGAGCTCAGCAGAGCACCAGTAGTGTTTATCTAAACTTGTCTGGCTGACTTTCCTACCTATTCTTGGCACTAATTCTCCAAAACCCTCAGCAAATACGATAGTGCTAAAAATTGATTAGTGACTGATATAATGGGAAGTAGTAAAAATTAAAAACTTTAATCCTATGCTAAAATTAAAATAGTTTCAGTTGGAAGTTGGAGGGTAGCGCAGCGGGTTAAGCGCATGCAAGACTCAAGGACCAGCTTAAGGACCCCAGTTTGAGCCCCCTGCAGGGGAGTCGCTTCACAGGCAGTGAAGCAGGTCTGCAGGTGTCTGTCTTTCTCTCCCCCTCTCTGTCTTCCCCTCCTCTCTCCATCTCTGTCCTGTCCAACAATGATGACATCAAGAGCAACAATAATAACCACAACAATAAAACTACAACAAGGGCAACAAAAGGGAAAATAAATAAATATTTCTTAAAAATTACAAAAAATAGTTTTAGTTAAATGCTTAGCATAGTCAAATTGCATAGATGATCGAAAAAATGAGGCTACATATCTATTGTACAATATATAAATGTAACTATGACATATTTCAAAAGGTACCTATACAAAGATTAACTCCTAAATAATGAAATATCCATCACTTCTAACTTGTGATTAAAATATCACCACATATGATACGTATACCTATGTATAACACATTTTAAACTACAGTAATTTTAAATTATCTTCCTGATGTTTGTGACATACCTGGAAATTACAGTTGAACGTTACTTTTTCCACCCACATCATCAACTTACTAGGTTGTAGGATGATTACTCAGATGAATGATGAATGCTTCTGAAGTAGCTTTATTGAAATATATTAAACTAACTTTTAATATGTGTCTAGTGAAATTATTAATCCCCTTAAACTGATCATTTGTGCCAGAATGATGCTCTGGCTCTTTCTCTTTTACCTCTTCTCTGTGATGAGCCAATTTTTTAAAAAATATTTATTTATTTATTCCCGTTTGCTACCCTTCTTGTTGTTACTGTTGTCGTCGTCATTGGATAGGACAGAGAGAAATGGAGAGAGGAGGGGAAGACAGAGAGGGGGAGAGAAGACAGACACCTGCAGACCTGCTTCACCGCCTGTGAAGCGACTCCCTTGCAGGTGGGGAGCCAGGGGCTCGAACCAGGATCCTTACGCCGGTCCTTGCACTTTGCGCCACCTGCGCTTAACCCGCTGCGCCACTGCCTGACTCCCGGGCTGTTTTTTTGTTTGTTTGTTTGTTTGTTTTTGGTTTGAATATCAGCAGTTCAAGTGATTTTCTTTTCCAATTTTTTTTTTTTCCAATCGAGAGAGGCTGGAGAATTACACTGACCTTTAATGTAGAGCCTGGATCAAACCTCTGGTCTCACCTGTGTGAGTACATTCTCTACTCCTGAGTCTTCTTCCTGACCCTGAGTATCCGCATTTTTTTCTACCTGGACTTGGGTAATTCTGCTGGTGTTAGCCATGAAGGTTGCTGTGTTTTTGTTTTCTTGCATAGAAGTACAGTTGATTTATCTGTACACCTAGATTTCTCATGATCTCTCCTATCTTCCTGAGAATTAAAAAGAAAAAAAAAACAGTCGAAGTAACAAGTTATGGACTTTTTCTTTAAGAAGCTAGTTTAATACTCAATATTGAGGAACATTGGTGTTTAAAAACTTATTGCTATTTAAGCTTTTTTTCCTATAGTTTCTCAATTTGTTCAGATAAAGTGAGTAGTGTTCCATGAGCTACTGACACTGGGCTCTCCCATATATTAATATCTAATCAACTTGGCCAAGTCATACAGGTAGTCTGAGCCTAGTGTCAGTAGCTCATGGAACACTACCCACTTTATAGACTACCTGTATGACTTGGCCAAGTTGATTAGATATTAATATATGGGAAGTGGAAAAGCTTAGTACTTCTTTAGAAACATGGACTTGCCCTCTTATAGTTTTCTCATCATCATTTTTATGATGATGAGAAAAGTATGTTAACAAAGAACTGAATACAGAAGATACAATTTATAAAGCTTAAACAGACTACATACAATTTGCAAATAAACATATAAGAAAGCAAAGAAAATTAAAATTCAGAATTTTTTGGGGGGGAGAAGAACACTCAATACATTTAAGGAGATGACAGTGTAGGTAACAAAACCATCGGTAATATTTTATGGAATATTACTAATGTTAAAGCCAAACACATCTTTTTTTAAAAATATTTATTTATTTATTTATTCCCTTTTGTTGCCCTTGTTATTTTATTGTTGTAGTCATTATTGTTGTTGTCGTTGTTGGATAGGACAGAGAGAAATGGAGAGAGGAGGGGAAGACAGAGGGGGAGAGAAAGACAGACACCTGCAGACCTGCTTCACGGCCTGTGAAGCGACTCCCCTGCAAGTGGGAAGTCGGGTGCTTGAACCAGGATCCTTATGCCAGTCCTTGTGCTTTGCACCACCTGCGCTTAACCCGCTGTGCTACCGCCAGACTCCCTAAACACATCTTAAAAAATGAAATTTTCTTTCTTTTTTACTGCCTTTTCAATATTTATTTTCCCTTTTGTTGTGCCATTGTTGTTTTTTATTGTTTTTGTAGTTATTATTGCTGTTGTTATTGTTAGATAGGACAGAGAGAAGTGAAGAGAAGAGGGGAAGACAGAGAGGGGGAGAGAAAGAGAGACACCTGCAGACCTGCTTCACCACTTGTGAAGGGACTCCCCTGCAGGTGGGGAGCCAGGGGCTCAAACCTGGATCCTTATGCTGGCCCTTGGGCTTCGCGCCATGTGTGCCTAACCCGCTGCGCTACCGCCTGACTCGCCAAAGTGAAATTTTCTAATGCTCATACAGAGATTCACTGGAGAAACAAGAATCAAACTTACATATTTCCATTCCTCAGAATTGTCTGTGATCGTTTTATATTTGCATTGTACATTTAAAAATAAATTCTACTGTATTATTCATCTTTTAGTTTCTATGCATTGACCATAACAGATGGAAAGCTGTATGCTTAATAAATCAATATTGCTCTGAATTATAAAGGTGAGCAGCTTGAGCAGGTAATCCAAAACAGTGGGTAAAACTTAATCTCAGATATATAAGTGACTTCTTGTCTATATGCCCACTCGAGCATCGTGAAATTGATAGCTTGCAGAATAATGTTGTTGTTATAGTACGATTTACTTCTTTCATTTTTTACTTTACTTCTTATTTATTTATTGCAGAGAGAAAGAGAGAGAAATAGAGAAGGTAATGGGAGATGGAGAGGGAGAGACCTGGAAGCATTGCTTTATCAGCCTAAGAGCTTCCCCACTGTAAGTGGGGACACGGGGCTTGAACCAATGCCCTTGCTCATTGGAACATATGCAGTTGATGCAGCATGTCACCTCCTGGCCCCTCTAGGATTTACTTCTGCAGTCAGTGTTTAAAGCCTAATTAAAAGTCACTTCAGAGCAATGCTTTCTCATACTGCCTTGACAGGAAAGATAACATGGTCAGGCAAAAATCACACGGTGATGTTTTTCCAAGACAAGATTTTTTCTTTGCATTCTGGATGTACTGACTCCTGTGACTTTCTCAAATGTGAGAAATCCAACTGCATGGTTTGTGGTCATGGAGAACTCTGTGTGTGTGTGTCAGAGTGAGAGAGAGACAGAGAGAGAGAGAGAGAGAGAGAGAATCAGAGAGGGGGAGAGAGTCAGAAAGAGAGAGAAAGTCAGAAAGAAAGGGGAGAGAGAGAGCCAGAAAGAGAGAGAGGAAGTGACTTAGAAAGAGAGAGGGAAAGTCAGAAAGAGAAAGAGAGGGAGTTGAGCAGTAGCACAACGGGTTAAGCACACATGGCACAAAGTGCAAGGACCAGTGTAAGGATCCTAGTTCGAGCCCCCGGCTCCCCAACCTGCAAGGGTGTCGCTTCACAGGCGGTGAAGCAGGTCTGCAGGTGTCTATCTTTCTCTCCCCTTCTCTGTCTTCCCCTCCTCTCTCCATTTCTCTCTGTCCTATCCAATAACGACGACAACAATAACAACAGTAACTATAACAATAAAACAAGGGCAACAAAAGGAAATAAATATTTTTTAAAAAGCGAATGAGCAGAAGAGAGGGAGTCAGAAAGAGACAGAGAGAGGTAATAATCTGTTTGCATGAGAGGAAGATTTAGAGCCAAGAAGAAGGCAGGATGGAGGCTGCATGCCCTGTGGGTGCTCATTAAAATCATTGCTTGCTCAATTGACCTGAAAAATGTCTTTGAGAATTGTGATCAAAGTGCAGGGATTCTAATAGCAGTTGCTAATACTAGACAGTTAGTTCCTATGTTGATAGAGAAACTGAATTTTGTCATTAATAAAATCCTTTTTTTTTTTTTGGTTATTGTGCATATACATTTGAAATGGTCTCCCTTCTGTGATAAATCCTTTGAAAAAGCAATGTCAGTCCAGTGATAGAATGACGGTCTTCATGTAATCACTTTATTTGGAAATTAATGGTTTACAGTATAGTTGTTAGCATGGAAAAGGATAAGAATTTTAAGTTTTATTATTTTTTATTTATTTATTGGATAGATACGGCCAGAAATTGTGAGAGGAGAGGAAGATAGAGTGGGAGAAAGACTCCTGCAGCTCTGCTTCACTACTTGCAAAGCTTTCCTCTTGTAGGTGGAGACCAAGGCTCAAACCCAGGTCCTTGCACAATGTTAACATGTGCACTCAACCAGCCCCAAAAAGGACAAGACTTTTAAAACCATGACAACCACCCCTCTGAATCCCTTAGCTCCCCAAATAAATGGTGACTAAAACACCATTCCTTTAAAATGCTCAGATGATACTGGATGTAGCGTGCACACAGCTATCAATGATGGAGGGATAAGAAATTAAACATATACGTGGTCCAGGAAGTGGTGCAGTGACTAAGGCAGTAGACTCTTGGGCATGAGGTCATGAGTTCGATCCCCAGCAGCACATGTGCCAGACTGATGTCTGGATCTTTCTCTCTCCCCTCCTATCTTTCTAGTAAATAAATAAAATCTTTTTTTAAAAAGTCTTAAAAAAAGAAATTAAACATATGTAACAGGATCTATTTTGTAATTAATTTAAATCAGTGATGGCTCTGCTTTTCTCCAGTATTGACTCAATTCTAAGATTTATGATACCTACTCCTTTTTAAATTTTTTATTATCTTTATTTATTTATTGGATGGAGGCAGCCAGAAATCAAGAGGGAAGGGAATAGAGAAGGAGAGAGACCTACAGCCCTGCTTCAGCACTTACAAAGCTTTCCTCATGAAGGTGGGGGCCGGGCTCAAACCCTGGTCCTTGCACATTGTAACATGTGCGCTCAACCAGGTGCACCATCACCTGGCCCCGCTTTATATTTATATTCTTCTAAAAAGTATATATTAACTTAATATCTAAAACATAACTATCCATGTGACATATTTGTTATGTTCCATATCACTATTTTTTTTATACCTTTCTCAGTGTGATATGTTTTCCATTTATTGTCTCCTAAACCATGATTGTTTAGGGTTTATGGATGTTATTCAATTATGGGCTCAACCTTAATATATTAAGTCACTTACTGTATGTTCTTCTATTTAACTTATTTAAATTTTAATGATTGTTGCTTTTCATAAATTATTTTTCCTTTTTCAAGTTAAATAATAACCAGGTTAATGATTTTCTCTCTCTCAGTCGTTATAGATACTCAAAGTAATTCTATAAATTATTATGAAGACATAATTTTACTGTTATCATACTTGGGTTTGACATTTAATAGTCTCTTTTATGTGTATTAATTCCTTTGTGTTTTAAAATTTAGTTTTTATCTCTAGACAGATAGATGATAGATAGATAGACAGACAGATAGATGGGGGGCAGTGGACAGAGAGAGAGAGAGAGAGAGAGGCGAGACAAAACCAGAGCACTGAGGCTTCCTTCAGTATGTCAGTATGACAGGTTCAGGGCATAAGCCTGGGTCTCACACCTGACTGCAGATGGGCTACTTCACAAGCCCTGCTGTTCTATGTCAGAATACATATCCTTTTCAAATGTTCTGTTAGCTTCCAGGTTTTATTTAATTATATAATGTATTTTGTTTATTATTACTTTTATAAATATAGTTAAATAATAATTACAGTAAGTCATAGTTATAATACATATATTATACATTATACGACTTAAAATAGTGATTAATTGATTGGGCAGAGAAAAACTGAGAGAGGAAGATGAGGTTGCGAAGGATAGAAAAAGAGAGATATCTGCAGCATTGCTTCACTGCTCCTGAGTGAACACCAAGAACCTAAACCCAGGTTCTTGAGCTTTGTAATATATGTATTTACCCAGGTTCACTACTGCTCAGCCCCTTATATTTTTATACTCTATTTATGTGTTGTAAAATTTGGATTTATTATATAGAGAGTGAGAGCATTATTTAATCTTCAGTTAGGTAAATCCTGTACAGGAAGTTTTTAAAGATAGTAAATTTTTATTAGAAATAAAGTAACACAGTCACTGCTTATATAACTTAGTCAATTTTGATTAAGAACATTGAACTTGTGCTGTAAGATAAATAAACATCACTAATTGCTCTTATAACTGAGTCTTACTTTCTTCTCCCTTATGACCAACTACAGAAATTGGCATAATCTTAGAAATTGTAAAGTAACGATGAAAACAAGATACATGGAAGAACAGAATTGCGTGTGGGGGCATGGAGCAGGCGGAGAGTGGTAGCACAGCAGGTTAAGCGCACATAGTCGGAAGCACAAAGATTCTGATTTGAGGCCCTGCCTCCTCACGTGCAGGGAAGTTGCCTCAAAAGGTGTAGCAGGTCGGCAGGTGTCTTATCTTTCTATCCCCCTCTCTATCTTCCTCTTTTCTCTCACTTTCTCTCTGTCCAATCCAATTAAAAAATTAAAAATGATGGGATGATCTCACTCACAGGCAGAAGTTGAAAAACAAGATCAGAAGGGAAAACACTAAGTAGAAGTTGGACTGGTGTTGGTGTCTTGCACCAAAGTCAAAGACTCTGGGGTGGGGTGGGTGGAGAGTCCAGGTCCTGGAACAAGATGGCAGAGGAGGACCCTAGTGTGGGTTGTATTGTTGTGTGGGGAACTGAGCAATGTTATGCATGTACTAACTATTGTATTTACTATAGACGGTAAAACATTTATCCCCCAGTAAAGAAATTAAAAAACATTTCAGCAGAAAAGAAAAAGAAAGAAAGAAAAAATTTTTAATGGAAAAAATAGCTGCCAGGAGCAGTGGATTCATAGTCAGGCACCGAGTCCTGACAAAAACTCTGGAGGCAAAATAGAGGGAAGGAGGGAGGGAGAGAAAGAGAGAGAGAGAGAGAGACTTGCACTGGAATCATTTCCCATAAATGGCAGATGAAGAGAATAAAAATGTCAAGAAATCTAAATCCAGTGGAACCACTGAAGGTAGTTCTTCTTCTTCTAGCATTTGCCCTTCTTCCGTAGCCAGTCAACAGCATCAGGTTGAGCCTGATGTAAAGTTTCGAGACCTCCTTTGAATCTGGAGAGGTGGCAGTCATTGACTATGTGGGTCATAGTCTGTCTGGAGCCGCAGGGGCAGTTCGGGTCGTCTCTGGCTCCCCGGCGATGGAACATAGCGATGCACCGGCCATGGCCTGTTCGATAGCGATTGAGGAGGGCCCGATCATAACGTGCCAGGTCAAAGCCGGGTGGACGCTCGCAGGGGTCTGTGATGAGGTGTTTGTTCTTGACCTCAGCTGACTGCCAGCTCTGTTTCCAAGAGTCTGGGACAGAGAAGTTCAGTGTAGGCGTAGGGGACCAGATTGGGTGACGAGACGTCAAGCGTTGGACAGGATGGGCGAAGATATCCGCGTCTATTGGCAGGTGATTAGAAGTGATTAGAATAGTGATTAGAAGAGACAAGAAAGGAAACGAGAACATTGTCCTTAAAAAGTTCCATTGTATGGATCCATCCCAGTGGATTTCATCTCTATGGGTCTTTTTCTCTGCCCTTTTTCTCCCCCTTCTTTTCAAGTCACTTATTTGAGGGAAACTCATCTGCAGTGATACAACTTTCTCCCTTTTCTTTACTTCAGACTTAACTATAATATTACCAGGACTTAAACTTCTTTCATCTAACGCTCACTAGTAAATTGCTTTCTCCGCAGCTTAAATGAATGCAGAGTTGCCAATTACTTCAATTAACACCATCCACATCAGGATTTAACAAATGTCTTCATGTATAAAACCATTTAGTATGGGAAATATTTTGATGTATGTTTTCTAATCTTCACAAAAAGTATAAAAACTGTATTTTTAGCATAAGGTAAGAAATTGATTATGAATACATTAAAATAATTCTCTGATAGTAAAGGTTGCTTGAGCTCTAAGGGAGGAAAGTGAATTGCTTTTCCAGAAGCTTTTGTTAAAAAGAAAAACACATACATTTAGGTTTTCCTGAGATTTTTAATATAGATTTTATGTAGATTGAAGCCTGTGGGCATTTTTAAATCTTTTCTAAATCTATAATTTAGATTTTTGTTGCCTTTGTTGTTTTTATTGTTCCTGTTATTGATGTTATTGTTAGATAGAACAGAAAGAAATGGAGAGAGGAGGAGAAGACAGAGAGGGGGAGAGAAAGATAGACACCTGCAGACCTACTTCACCGATTGTGAAGTGACTCCCCTGCAGGTGGGGCAGAAGTAAACTTCTTTTGCTTTTGAAAGGATGTTTCTGAAAATTTGAATACATGATACAGATTATTTAGTATTCTTACTGTGGTAGATACTGACTCTCAGAAGATAGTACTGGTAGTCATCTATCATTAAGTTGCACTTATAAAATAACCAATGTGACTTTAATATATGTTTAGCTAGCTCAAGAGAATAATAGACATATAAAACAAATAACTTTTATGTCTAACAGTCTTACACACAAGTTTTAAATATAAATTATATGTACCTACCTCATTGTGAATATATTACATGGATGCTTAAAACAATTAAGGTGTTTTACTATGAACTTTTAAGAAGCTAATTATTGCTTTGAATGCTAAATTGTGTTGAAAGTTATACTACTGAAAATCATGTGTGAATGCTTAACCAGGTGCACCAGCACCTGGCCTTAGTTAGCTGAACATTTCTAGAGCAACCCTTGGAAGAAGAAGAAGAAGGAGGAGGAGGGGGAGGGGGAGGGGGAGGGGGAGGGGAGGGGGAGGGGGAGGGGGAGGGGGAGGAGGAGGAGGAGGAGGAGGAGAAGGGGAAGAAGAGAAGGAAGAAGTAGTAGTAGTAGTAAAAGGGAAAAGGTACAGATAATTTGGTTCTGACTTAAATACTCAAAACACAAAGAGTAATATCATCTCATTATAAAATCAAAACACTCTACCTAAAGTGATGAAAAGAATAGGGAGTCGGCAGTAGCACAGCGGGTTGAGAGCACTTGGCGCAAAGCCCAAGGACCAGCGTAAGGATTCTGGTTTGAGCCACTGGCTCCCCACCTGCAGGAAAGTCACTTCACAAGCGGTGAAGCAGGTCTGCAGGTGTCTTTCTCTTGCCCCTCTGTCTTCCCCTCCTCTCTCCATTTCTCTCTGTCCTTTCCAACTACGACGACATCAATAACAACAACAATAAAACAAGGGCAACAAAAAGGGACTAAATAAATATTTTTTAAAAGTATAGACTCCTTTCAAATTGTACATTAGGTATAAAATAGAAGTTCTTGTTGTACTCGTACATCAAGAGGTGCTATAGCTCAAAATGGAATGCTTCAAGTATTAGTGATCCCAACATTTGAAAAAAAGTTATACAAACTTTAGTAAGACCCAGTACACACCACATTTCCCAACATGGCTGTTTCCACACCTCACAGGCTACCCACACATCATTCTCCGTCAGAGAGCAGGGAAACTCTAGCCAGAATGACCTTTGCCCAGCTTCCTGCCTCCCCCCCATTTTCATTATTCAGAGTTGCTGTGAAAGACCACAGTCCACTCAGGTTTCACCATGCGTTCTCCCTTGCTGTGTTTCTTGGTGAGTGAGGTTCTCCAGTAAGGACTTGTATTTCTCCATCTGACTTATTTTGCTGAACATGATTCTTTCCAAGCCCGTCTAACTTTAAACATTCTTCATAATAAAGTATGCTTATGAGTTACAACACATCGACTAGCACAGTAGATTTATAAAAATCAGTGATTTTTAGGTTGTTTGCCATCAGACTTGCTTTCTCAGTGAAGTTCAACAAAAACATTTATGATATAGAAAATGTTAAATGGTTGTGATTCAGAAGAACATATGGAAACTACTTTTGAAATAAGGTAAACGAAAAACAGTATGATTTCATTTACCAGATTATATAATAGTTCATACACATTTATTTGTATTTTCAAATAATAAATTATTCTATAAATGAAAAATATACAGTTGAATAACTCAAAATACATTTAGTTGAGGTAGTTATTTAGCAGAAATACTAAAAAATTTTAGTATATATTATTAAGTATTTTATTTTATTGAACATAAAACAGTCACTTCGCTATTTACTTTTATATTAAGTTTATCTTGACAAATGCAAATGTATTTCATTCCAGGGACTTATACAGAAATTGTTTCCTCTTAATAGTAGCCTGCCTTGACTGTTAGAGATAGATAGAAATAAACAATTTTTATTTATGTTTCATTAAGTTATTTTGTTCCCATATGCAGGGTACTGATGCTGTATAATTTGAAAGGTGAACAGATGGGATTTTATTTTTAGTTCACATTAGTACACCCCATCAAACATTCATTCGCCTGATACATGAGCATAATATTGCTTACAACAAAGTATAGCTTTTCCAGTCATGTAAAATTCAAAGAATAATAGACAACTATGAAATAAGCATTAAATTATGGCTCAACAACCACTGAGTTGCTAAAATAATTTCTTGCAAACAAGTGATAGAAGAAAAAGATCATTCATATTTCTGGACTATACTCAACTTTAAGCAATCTAACATAGCAAGAGGATTTTCAGTTGTGATATTGAATTTCAGATAAGATTCATGTTGGAGGAAGGGAGAAAGAAGTTAAGGACACATAAGTCATTGCTGAAACAAGTTAATTTAGAAAATCTGCATGTTTAATCTGAAATGCTTATTAAATGATAAATTTCTATTCCCCTTTGAGCAGCCATTTCTGAAGCAGAGTAACCTATCAGTTAAAAGGAAATAATGTCTGTATTAAATAATTTATAAGTGAAGAAGTGCTGGTTTTCAAGACTACGATGTGTCGGGGATGCAAAACTTATCTCCCACCACAGGCCTTGGTTCTGTCAGAGGGCATTAATCCCCCTCCGTTTCTATTCCTCTTCCATTAGTAACCTTAGATCTACAGACCTAGAATATGGATTTATGTGACACCCTGTCTTTATCTTTGCTTTATTTCTGAATTACTACAAATGAGTATAGTCATCTGTCTTTTGTCTTTCTGCTTCTAGTTTATTCCAATTACTTTATCCTGACAGTTTCATTCATATTTGAGCAAAAAGGCATGAGAACACTTTTTCTTAAAGTTGAGTAGAACTTCGTGGTGTATTAGAACACATCTTTATTCATTCCTCTTTGGACACTTGGGTTGTTTGAACCTGGCTACTTTTAATAGAGTTGCAGTGAAAAATGCTGTGATTTTTTTTTTTTTTTTGGTTAGTATTTTTGTTTTCTTTGGATCTACATATAGGAGAGGTAATGCGAGATCATATGGCGGTCTCTAATTGTTTGAGAAGTCTCTATATTGTTTTCTGTAGAAGTCCTACCATTTCCTATCCCCAGACAAGGCTCCATGTATGGGCCTTCCGCCAGTGTCTGTGTAGTGCTCTACTATGCAACCAGAGCCCCAGCCCAGGGGTACACAGTGGGTCAGGTGTAGGCCTACTTGATGTGATATCCCTCCAACCTTCCATCGTTTTTAATAAAGCAACTCATTGTCGTATTATTGAATTTTATGAGTCATTTGTATTTTTTCACATACCAGCCCTTGTCAGATACTTGCTATGTGAGTGATTTCTCCCACTTGGTAGGATGCAATAATATTATATTTTTATTTATTATTATTATTATTATTTTCCTCCAAGGTTATTGCTCGGGCCCAGTGCCTGCACTATGAATCCTTCTGGAGGCCATTTTCTCCCCCCTTTTTGTTGCCCTTGTTTATTGTTGCTGTTGTTGTTGAATAGGACAAAGAGAAATCAAGAGAGGAGGGGAAAACACAGAGTGGTAGAGAAAGACAGACACCTGCAGACCTGCTTCACCGCTTGTGAAGCAACCCCCCTGCAGGCGGGGAGCCGGGGGCTTGAACAGGGATCCTTGTGCTTTGCGCCATATGCGCTTAACCCACTGTGCTACCGCCCGCCCCCCTTACATGTAAATTTATATATTTACTTTGTTATTGAAGGGGTTAATGGTTCACAGTAAATACAGTTGTTGGCACAGGTGTAAAATTTCTCAGTTTTCTGCAAAGCACTCACCTCCAGCCAAGGTCCTTTTCTATCACAGTACACCAGGACCTGAAAGCCACATACCTCCCCACTCCCTGAACCCTTTACTTACACCAAAGTGCAATACAACAAACCCAGTCCTCCAAGTTCTATTTTTTTTTAAAGATTTTATTTATTTATTTATGAGAAAGATAGGGGAGAGAGAGAAAGAACCAGACATCACTCTGGTACATGTGCTGCCAAGGATTGAACTCAGGACCTCATGCTTGAGAGTCTAGTGCCTTAGCCACTGCGCCACCTCCTGGACCACCCTCCAAGTTCTATTTTGTGTTTCCCCTTTCTGTTCTTATTTCTCACCCTCTACCCATGAGTGAGACCATTCCATATTTTGAGGATGGTTTCCTTTGCTGTGCAGAAATTTCTAGTATAGCATAATTTATTCTATTTATTTTTGCTTTTGTTTCTCTTGCTGTTGTAGTTCAGTCTTCAAGTACATATGTGATGACAATATAACGGAAGGTTTTATCTCTCAATGTACTTACACATTATAGATTCAGGTTTGGCGTCATTTTGAAATAAACTTAATAAAGCAAGTGAACATTGATTCACCAGAGACTATAAAATCATTTTTATAAGAAACAAAAAGAAGACACAATGAAGTGAAAATAAGCCTGTCTCATACTCAGGACAGGAAGACTTAACATTTCTAGGATGACCATCCTACAAAAAACACCGTGTTGATTTGATTCAGTCTTCCTAAAATTCCAATAACGTATTTCAGGAGCTTGAGCAGACATTACTGTGATTTTGTTTTGTTCCTAGAAATTTTTAAAAGTATATTGACTGAATAGAGACAGAAATTGAGGGGAAAAGAGAGAGACAGAAAGACACCTTTAGAACTGCTTCACCACTTGTGAAGCTTTCCCCTTGCTTGTGGGGACCTGGGGGCTTGAACCTAGGTCCTTGCGCACTGCAGCATGTGTGCTCAACCAGGTGTGCCACCACCTGGCCCGCAAGACAGACATGATTTGTAAAACCCTATCACAGTAACCTGACGATGACTACTGCCTTCTTGTGTAGTACTAAGTTGGTTAGGATAAAATGGCGCCACCTGTAGGTTTATGGGAAATGATGTAACACTTGTGGTTTGTTCATCCAACATGCGTAGTCTACTTTTTTCTTCTCCTATCACTACAATCCTGGGATCTAATATATAAATCTAGCATATGAATGGCTTGTGTTTGACTTTTATAAAGTGTCTTATTTTGTTACTGTATATGCCAGTCTAGTGTATGTTACCATAAAATGTAAAGCAAAACAATCTACATATAAACAGTGTAACCAGTTAAAATGCCAGAGAAATCCAGTGCAAAGGAAGTTTCTAAAATGAGTGCTAACTTTAATGTTCCCACCAGTGAGTGAAGAAACTTCCAGGTAGTCCGTATCCTTGATAACACTTGGTATCGCCAGTTTCTGTTTCTGTTAATTCATAAATCCGGAATGTGTTTTAGTTCATTCAACATTATTAATTTCTTTCATGGTGCCTAACCCTCATGCAAGCACGACTCTGCTACATGCTTAGCCTATCTTAATTCAGGTAGAGGAAGCAAAGAACTAACTAGTGAGACAGCGAGACAAGGAGAAAGACCACAGTGCTAGAGCTTTCCCTGGTGATTCCTTATAATGGTGGAATTCAGACTGAAGTGCCCAAAAAGGCAAATCACAGACCCTACCTAGTGAGTTAATTCTAACCTTCAGATCCTAAAACTTTTTAAACATTTGCTATATATTTTTATGATGACTTTTGTATTGATTTTTTTTTTCCTCCAGGGTTATTGCTGGGCTCGGTGCCTGCACCATGAATCCACTGCTCCTGGAGGCCATTCTCTCCCCCCACCCCCCTTTTTGTTGCCCTTGTTGTTGTAGCTGATACCTCTCTCACAGTGAAATAAAGTAATATATTAATGTATCAATTCTGGCATCTCCCCTTTCCCTCTTCCATTCCTCCCCAAGAAAGAGGAAACACTTATTGTTAGGATGAGTTTAAAAATAAAACAAAGGGAGTCAGTGGTAGCGCAGCAAGTTAAGAGCAGGTGGCAAGAGCAGGTGGCAAGAGCAGGAGGTGGCAAGAGCAGGTGGCACCAAGCACAAAGAATGGCCTAAGGATCCGGGTTCGAGCCTGCGGCTCCCCACCTGCAGCGGAGTGGCTTCACAGGCGGTGAAGCAGGTCTGCAGGTGTCTGTCTTTCTCTTCCCCTCTCTGTCTTCCCCTCCTCTCTCCATTTCTCTTTGTCCTATCCAACAACAATGACATCAATAACTAACAATAAAACAAGGGCAACAAAAGGGAATAAATAAATAAATAAATAAAAACTAAAAAAAAATTTAAAAAAATAAATAAAGATAAAACAAAAACTTCAAACTCCTCTTAGTGTTGATAGACCCTTTCTTGTTGGATGAAACCAATTTCTTGCTATAAGCTTCATAGCAAATATGCTGTGGGAGAGATTTAACTTGGAGATATGGGTGACCATGTTGCCAAGAACACTTAATTCATGGGTTTAGTTTAAATAAGTTTAGATATGTACATATACAAGTAACACTGTAAACTAGAGGAGGGGGGATATTTTGGATCTCATGAGCTGACTCAGTTGTTTTACCTTCCATGCCATAGTGAAGTCGAGTGCATAAGAAGAGGTGTGTATGCAGATGAGCAGATGTGCTATGTTATGGGAGAACAGCAGTAATGTAACAGAGAAAGAAAGCGAGTGGCAGAATAAAATGTTTAATTTCAGAGGGGAAAAAAAAGGAATACTGTAAAAAATAAGAAAATAATCCCTAAGCTTTACCA
This sequence comes from Erinaceus europaeus, assembly GCF_950295315.1. Lineage (NCBI taxonomy): Eukaryota > Metazoa > Chordata > Mammalia > Eulipotyphla > Erinaceidae > Erinaceus > Erinaceus europaeus. The sequence goes on along the minus strand of NC_080179.1, from coordinate 8,371,980 downwards.
TAATTATATAGTGGTTCAAATATATATAATTAGTTTTGAATCAGAGGGAGTTTTCAATAGAAACTATTAAACATATAAAAGATGGAATACAGTTATTTCTGATGGAAAAAGTACCAGAGGAATCAGTAAAAGGCAACCTATTATAGGTTTTCTCTTTCCTCTTTAGGTGTATGCTTCCAATTTGTCCAGGTCTGTAACAGACAGGCAAATCTGTACTCTTGTTCTTTTATCCTTCCTTGTTGCACATGTTTGATTAGGAAATAAATCATACAAGTTTCTGAATCAAGAAAATTGTTATTCAGTTGTTTCATCTTCCCTATGTTAAGTTGGGAAATAAAAGTACCAAAGGAAGCCTTCTTTTTCTCACTAGCCTTCTGTTATTGCATGATTAAGTGTTGATGCAAAAGCAATAATTAGTTGTGTGCGATGGTGGTACAAAGATGCTGATTACATTTGTAATTTGAGTTAATTTGGCAAAGTTATATTTAAACATAGATTCATTTATTGTATAAAACAATAAAATAATCCTACTGACAAAGCAATTACAGAAGTACTGGTATTGTTTCCTAACTATTGTCTAGCCTATTCAGCAAATCATCTCCAAATTACTACTGTTAAATCTATTTGGGAGTGTGTCATAGTTAGGGATATAGAAAAATTATTAAAGAGAGCTATTGCTTATGGGACTTTATCTTAGTCTAATCAATCTTAATTTTTTTTTTTTTCTAATTTGCCTCTTGTAGTTTTAGATGCAATACTTCCTGTTAAAACTGAAAAAGAATTGTCACGTGGTTAGACATTTCTTTAGAAAAAATAAATAAATAAATAAATAGTCTTTATTGTTGACTACTTTTCCTTAAAGAATTTTGCCATACAGCACCAGTGTGTAAGGGTCAAATGTACTTTTCACAACTCCCTAGTCATCAATCACTTGAAAATATCATACACCCATCACCCTTCTATCACTGTCAGCTAAATATTATAGTTGATTATATTTGAGATAATATTACTTAGGGAGAAAGAAATTTTTATCAACATTTCATTATTTTACACTGAATCATATGTGAACTTTTTTTTTTATGAATTCACTGCTCCTGGGGGTCACTTTTTTCCCATTTTATTGGATAGGACAGAAAAAAATTGAGAGGGGTGAGGAGACAGAGAGGAAGAGAGACAGAGACACCTGCAGATATGCTTTTCTGTTTGTTAAGCTTTCCCCCTTCCAGTGGGGACCAGGGGCTTGAACCTGGATCCTTGCACACTGTAATGGTGCTTAACCAGGTGTACCACTGCCTGTCCCCTCCCAAAATATTTATTTATTTATTTACTTGTTGGATGGAGTCAGCCAGTAGTCAAGAGAGAAGGGGGTGATAGAGAGGAAGAGAGACAGAGAGACACCTGCAACACTGCTTCACCACTCGCAAAGCTTTCCCCTGCAGATGGAGACTGGGGGTTTGAACCTGGGTCCTTGTGCATTGTGACATGTGTGCTCGACCAGGTGCGCCACCACCTGGCCCCTCCTCTCAGTATTTCTAATATGCATTTCAACATATGAATTTCGGGGATGCAGGTCACATATAAACTAAAGTAAAGGTAAACCCGTTTATATTCCAATCTGCAGTGAAACATCAGGTTTAGATCTTTGTCAGTTTTATTTTCTTATCTCCCTCTATCTGAAAGTTGCAGAAGTGTTATCTGAGTGTTGAAAGGATTTTATTTTATTTTATTTTTTTATTTTTATTTTTAATATTTATTTTATTTATTTATTCCCTTTTTGTTGCCCTTGTTTTACTGTTGTAGTTATTATTGTTGTTGTCATTGTTGGATAGGACAGAGAGAAATGGAGAGAGGAGGGGAAGACAGAGAGGAGTAAAGAAAGATAGACACCTGCAGACCTGCTTCACCGCCTGTGAAGCAACTCCCCTGCAGGTGGGGAGCCGGGGTTCGAACCAGGATCCTTATGCCGGTCCTTGTGCTTTGCACCACCTGCGCTTAACCCGCTGTGCTACAGCCCGACTCCCAGGATTTTATTTTTTATTGAGAATCTCTTTGTGTATTCTGAACCTTTTATTCTTTACTGAATGTGAACCTGTCTACCTGAGTTCAGAGAATGCTTATTATGTTAATGGCATTACTCACCTATCAATAAAGAAAGCTGAAAAAACTGGCTGAATGTCTCAATAGTGTGTGCTGCTTATCAACAGTACAGTAGAGAGGTTAAATGTTAAAAAAAAAGTTTTTGTTAGGATGTAAACAATTGATGCTATGTTTGAACGGGAATGAAAATTATCACAATTACTATGATAAAAAAATTCCGATAGGCTTTATAATGATGCCATTAATAAAATATCAGATGGCAAATATGGGCTAGATGCCCAGTACTTAGAGCATAAAAATGATATTTTTAATCTTATATTTTGAAAATCGGCTTGCCTTCAATGCTCTGCCAAATGCACTGAATAGATTGACAAGAGAAATCCAAATGTCAGTCAGCTGAGGTTCACCTTCCACAGTGTGTGCTGGTGAACTTATTTATCATCATCTTTTATTACTTTATTAGGGAAGCAGTGCCTGCGAATATAGGGCTAATCCTTTGTCCCACTTTCCCTCCCTGGAGGTAAACACATGTAGTCACAGGCTGAGGACACTGTTTAGTGGTTTTCTAAAGTCTTGGGTCTGAGGCTCTGAGGTTCCATGTTCAGTTTTCAGTACCACCATAAGCTTAAATTGAGCAGGACTCTGGTGTTTATCTGAACCTTTCTGCGTCTTTCTCATTAAGAAATAAATATTTATTTATTTTAAAAATGGGTGTTTTTTCAGGAGAGCTACAGAGTGTTCCCCCTTTGGGATGCACCCAATTTTGCGCTCACTTTGCTTACTTGGTACTTGTCTGTCTGTCTGTTCATTTGTTTTGTCTCTAGAGTTATCACTGGGGCTCAGTGCAGGCACTACAAATCCACTGACTCTGGCAGATATATATATTAGATCGGACAGAGAGAAATTGAGAAAGGAGGGAAAATAGAGAAAGAGATAGAATGGATACCCCCAGACCTGCTTCACCAACTGTGAAGCTTCCCTTCCTGCAGATTGGGAGTGGGGGCTGGAATCTGGATCCTTGCAAAGGTGCTTGCACTTAGTACTATGTGCACTTAGCCGGGTGTGCCACCACCCGGCTCTGGGACTGGAACATTTGGAGGCTGCTGCTCTGCCTGCGCTACATGGACTCTGTCCAGGACAGAAAAGTGGAGTTCCTCTCCTTTCGGACAGTGAAATCCCTGTCCTTTGTGTTCCTTGGTAATTTAGTTGTTTTCCTAAGGAATTGCTTCTGTTCTAGCGCTACCTCTGCTCCCTGTTGATTCATACCTGATCAATTTCCACTGAAACTTGTCTCTACAGACACTGATGTTCCAATATGATTATAGAGCAATCTAATAATACGTTTACTGTCATTGATTTTTTTTCTCTCTTTTATTCTTTTTCTTTTCTCCATATATCTCTCTCTCTCTCTCTCTCTCTCTCTCTCTCTCTCTCCAGGGTTACCATAGAGCTTGGTTCCTGCAGAACTCAGTTTCCAGTGGTGAATAATAATAATAATAATTATTATTATTACTATTAGTGATTTAATATTGATTTACAAAATTAAAAGCTAACAGGGGTACAATCCCAAACCATTCCCACCAGCATTTTATTTTCCCATTTTCTCCACTAGAAACTGTAGTGGTTCTCCCAAGGTCACTGATATGGGTTGACTATTATTTATATAGCTGTCTATATTTATATTCTCATTTTTTTCTGTTTTTTCCCCTCTCTTCCTTTCTAAGTCACACCTAACTCTATTTCAAATGTCTTTCCTTTTTTCCTCTTCTCTCTATGGGTCCTGAGGGAACTGGGTTTCAGAGCCCTCTAATCATCGTCCCCTAAGATTTCTTCCCCTCTGGAAGTACGGACTAAGACTCTTCTTGGGGTGCAGTAGGTCAGAGGTCTGGCTTCTGTAATTGCTTCTCCACTGGACATGGATATTGACAGGTTGATCCATTCCCCCAGCCTGTTTCTATCTTCCCCCAGTGGGGCAGGGCTCTGGAGAGATGAGGTTCTAGGACACATTGGTGAAGTCTTCTGTCCAGGTAGATGAGGATGGAGTCATAATATCTGCAACTTGGTGTCTGAAAAAACAGTAGTATAGGAAGCAAAAAAAAAAGTTTAATAAACAGGAACCAAAAAGTAGGAGTAGAGCAGGGGAGAGCAGGGATGTAGGCTAGCAAGAAGCCAGGAACTCTGTTTTAGGTATGTACTTAAGGGCCCATGACTTTAGTAATTTTTTCTTGAGCTTGATAGTTAGCTCGGAGAAGGACTGAACAGATTGCCCCTGTCAATCTGAGCTCACAGTCTATGTTCACAACTGGCAAAATTCTGGTTGCACTCATTTTAGAACCACTTTTTCTTGAGTGACAAAGGAGGCTGACTCAGCCTCCCTTTGGAAAGTGAGGTAGTTCCTACCATTGCTACTTTATAGTGAGGGCAAAGTCCTGGAGAGGCCCTCAACAGTGCTTATGAAGACGTTCCTGATGAAAAGTAACCAGTGATGGTGGAGAGAGGGGTCTACTAGCGGTCTAGGCCTATTGTATCTATGTCGTTTCTTTAATTACTTATTTTCCTGGAGCACTGATCAGTTCTGGTTCATGGTGGTCTTTGGAATTGAACCTGAGGCCACAGAGCCTCAGGCGTGGAAGTCTTTTGAATAACTACAATGTGAGCTACTGGACCCCAGTTTGATTTAAATATCCTGATGTTCCAAATTCTTCAACACACAAGGCACCTTTCTGAAGTAGCTAGGAAGCAGAAATACAGAAGCAACTCTTACAGAGCTTAAAAATGATGTGCTCACATCTGGGCACAAAGTGCATTTTGTACCGATCTGGGATAATTTCTATAGATATTTACAAGAACTGAAAGAGAGAGAGAGAACACTGCTGACTTTCAGTTGATTATGGCTCAGGTATCTATGCCTTCACCTTGGGTACATAGTCTTCACTGATTGAGAATCATTTTCACATTCACTCTGTCATCTCTCTAGAATTGGTAATAGAGTATGAACTCATCAATCTAGACTTCCAGTTTCTGAAAACATCTTCAGTGATTCCCAAGTCTTTGCTTTTATGTAGTGACTCTTGGGAGAATCTCTCAGCTAGATCCCTGTTCTCACTGATGTTAAGACCCTTGTTTTCCATTATCATTTGTCCATCTTCTCCTTCATTTCACTCACTGATTTTCCTCGTCGAGTTATATGAATCTATCATTGTATACTTTGAATGTAAACATCTATATTTACTTGCCTTGTAAGTAAATCACAAAGTCGAGTTCAATGTAAGCACCATAGATACGGCTTATATCCTGATATAAATGCTCTTCAGTGTCTTCTATCAGTTCTTCACTGTATGTATTCAGGTGGGTTTTATGGGCCCAAACAAGTGTCTCTGTTCTCTTGTAGTGAACATCGGTCTTTGTCTAGGGGTGTTCTGTACATGAGAATTTAGGGACTGGGTGGTGGTGCAGTCAGTGAAGTGTACACATTACCATATACAATATATATATATATATATATATATATATATATATATATATATATATATAATCTTTGGTGTTTTACTACTCCAACTGAACTTTTTCAGTTTAAAAGACTGATAGATATATATATATATATAGGTCTGAGCCCAGCTTCCTCTGTACTCAGGGAAGTTTCAGTGCTGTTCTCTCTGTCTCTCTCTCTCCCCATATATATGAAGCTGGGCTCAGACCTGGGTCAGTTCCATGGCAAAGCAGCTGCACTATCCAAGTAAGCTACCTTGCTAGACTATGAGGATTCTTTGCAGTGACTGGTTCTTGTTGAGAACCATGCTATCTGGATGCACAGTGTCCACGCCAGCCAGTTTATTTTCTGAGTATAATGACAGGGTCCACATCTTTCATGTGAGCTTTGAAATGTAAGTTTGAAGTTATCTTTAACGTTTTTTTTTTTTTATCCCATGTGTATTTGAGCGTTTGCTTTTATGCTCATGCTACAATTTGCATATATTTAGTGCATGATTTGGGGTTCAAATATCAAAATCCATTGCTTTCAGTGTGGATAAATATATAGTTTATTTTTCATCAGTTAGATGCAAATGGAAAAATTATTTGTCTTTTGCAATCTCTAATTTTGAGATTATTCTTGGACTCACTTGAAAAACTCCCTCTAGAGTTCCTATTATCCAACTCAAATAAGTTATGTAACAGTGAAATGCAATAATACATAGAGTGTTTAGCCTGTAATACTGAATATGTTGTTGGCCTAAATGTAGTTTTTGTAGTTGCTATGTGACATGCTACCTATAGTTCACAAAAATAAAAGTACTCATTTCATATATTAAGGCAAGTCATCTTCCTTTTAGCAAACAGAAAAACAAGGACTTAGAAAACACTTGCAAATGTCAGAGTAGCATTGAGATGTTAAAACAGATGATTTAAATTTGGCTTAAGAACATTTACATTTGTAGAGAAAACTGAACAACAAGTTATATGATCAAACTGCATGTGCATAGAATTTAAACTTTTTGTTTTGGACATGAGCATGAAGAAGTGATTTCTGATAGTGGAGTTTTTGCTTAGTCATCATTCTTTTTCTTATTAAAAATATAACTTCCATTTGGGGAAGTAAAAGCTTGACTTAATTCTATACCCACAGGCGGCAGTTTAAAGTCTTCATTAAAAAAAAAAAATAGATTCCAGGAGAATGGCTTTATTTTTCTTTTCTTTCAGACACTCCAAAAATGCTTGGTTTTGGTATATGATTCATATTAATTTTAAATGGAGGCAGATGCAATAACCAAAGAAGACGTTAGAGAAAAATATTCCTATCAATCTCTATTTTTAGTTTGAACTACAGCTGTAATAGGAAAAAGAACATAGAGAGAAATTTAACTTGGAAGCATTAGTGACTAAGCTTCTGAATCACTTTATCCGTGAAATACTTTGTTAATTGAGCTGATCTTCTCTGTCAACATAAGTGCACATATGAGGTAAGAGAATATCTAAATTAGCTCATACAAAGAGGATTGTTTTTAATACTAGACCAATGCTTCCTACTTATGTGAAATATTTACATAGTAATAAATTATGTCAAAATTAAAATCATGACTTTCTAATACTGTAATTCATTTATGTGACACCTCATTTAGTGGATTTTCCAATAATCTATAGGTCTTTGACAATAACAGCTATATATCCTTTTTAACCCATAGCTCCTGCCCCCTGGTCCATAGAGTTATAATTGAAAGATTAAAAAAAAAAAAAAAAGACATCATCTTGGAGGAAGTAGATTTGGTACAGAAAAAGAAAGGGAAGATGAGCTCCAGAAAGATGAGTTTTGCATGCCGGAGTAAAGAAGAAGCTACTGATGTGGGCTCCTGCCTTTATCTAGGGAAGCTCAGAATTACTGGAGAGGACAAGATCTGGAGAAGAAACTGAGTCATAGGCTGCGGAGACAGCATAATGGTTCTGTAAAAGACTTCCATGCCTGAGGCTCTGGGATCCCAGTTTCAATCCCCAGCACCACCATAAACCAGAGCTGAGCAGTTCTCTCTCTCCTCTCTCTCTCTCTCTCTCTCTCTCTCTCTCTCTCTCTCTTTTCCCCTCTCTGTCTCTCTGTCTTTCTTTTTGATAAAAATAAAAAAAGAAATGGAGTCATGAAAACATTCATTATTGTCCTGACCGGGGATACCAGTGAAAAGGACCTAAAGGATTATTTTACCAGACTTGAATGCAATAAAAAAATTAAAAATTAAAAAAAAAATCCCAACATTCGCTAGTCAAAAGGGTTTGCTCTTTTACTCTCTTCCAAATCTTGGCTATTGCGGTGAAAATTTTTGGTTAGAGCTAAAACATGTTGGATGAAAATGCCAATGACCCCACATGGTCATATTTATCCAGAAGGACTGAGTGAAGGCCATTTTGTCCAGGGAATGAATATTAAATCCACTGTGAGAAAGTCAGAGTGTACTTTAGCTAGTTTGAGCAGGTTGAGACCATTGACTTCTAATCAATCCCCCCACCCCACTGGAGAAAAAAAAAAAGACAGGCTTTGACCTGCAGAGTCTTCAAAGAAGTGGAAATCATGAAAACGTTATGGAGCGGAGCAGGTAGCACACACATTACAGTGCACAAGGATCTGGGTTCAAGCCCCTGGTCCCCACCCACCTACAGGGGGAAAGCTTCAGGAGTGATGAAGCAGAGTTGCAGGTGACTCTCAGTCTCTCTCCCTGTTTATCTCCCCCTCCCCTCTCCATTTCTCTTTGTCTCTATCCAGTGATAAATAAAGATTAAAAAATGTTATGGAGCTAAAGTTCCATGCCAACAGGGGAAGTGTGGAATCACAGTGACCCAGCCTTGAGAGTCTGTCAACAGAACAATATTTTGGAAGCCAAGGTAACTAAGGCAGTGGTGATGTGCGACAATGAAAGTCAAAGACCTACAAATTATTGGAAAACCCACAAAATGAGGTATAAGCTATACTGGGACTTCTGCAGTGGTGCCCAGCTGCTGGCTACACAATTTGTTTGAATTTACTTTCTTAATATTTTATTTATTTTTAACAAGATATATATATATATATATATATATATATATATAGAGAGAGAGAGAGAGAGAGAGAGAGAGAGAGAGAGAGATCGAGATCTACCAGATCACTGCTCAGTTCTGACTTATGGTGGTGTTGGATATTGAACCTGGGATCTCAAAATTTTAGGCACGAAAGTCTTTTTCATAACCACTCTATGTCTCCCAAGCTGTATTTGGATTTAGAATGAACAGATTTATGCACTGAATTTAACTTGGCAATTTTTTTCAAAGTATTTTATTGAGGACATACTGGTTTATAGTACAGTTGTTAACAGGAGTACAATTTCTCCTCAGTCCATGATAACTGTGTGGACAACAGTTTTTGTTTTTTTTTTACATTTATTTTTCCCTTTTGTTACCCTTGTTTTTTTGTAGTTATTGTTGTTGTTGTTGTTGTTGATGTTGTCATTGTTAGATAGGACAGAGAGAAATGGAGAGAAGAGGGGAAGACAGAGAGGGGGAGAGAAAGACAGACACCTGCAGACATGCTTCACCGTCTGTGAAGTGACGCCCCTGCAGGTGGGGAGCTGGGGGCTCAAACCAGGATCCTTATGCCGGTTATTGATCTTCATGCCAAGTGCACTTAACCCACTGCACTACTGCCCAACTCCTGTGTATAACAGTTTTATACCCAACTTAGGTTCTTTTGAATTACTGTGTACAAGGACCCCCCAAACCCATCGCCACTACCCCCTTCTTTCATAGTCCTTTGCTGTGGTGCAATAACCCTTCCTCCCTCTCCCAGTCTAAGTTCCACCTTGTGTTTTCTCTGTCTTTTCTTGTTCCTATGTTAAACCTTTAAGTGAGTCCATCCAGTATTTCCATAGGGTCTGTCTCATGAACATTTTATTTAAAATCTCCCTCTTGGAATCACACTCCTACTTACTATTTTTAGAAGTCTAGTTGTTTTAAATTTCATGCCAGTCTCAGAGGTCAGAGCGCCAACTGGGCCTGATTTTAGTGCTGTGTACTGTAGACCCTCACTGGAAGGGTTTACTTGCTTCTGTTGTTATGTAGACTGGACCTGTAGACCCTGGTAAACAGAAACTATCTTAAGGAACCATGTCACTGGGGGTCGGGTGGTAGCACAGCAGGTTAAGCTCATGTGATACGAAGCTCAAGGACTGGCATCAGTATTCCAGTTCGAGCCCCGGCTCCCCACTTGCAGGGGAGTCGCTTCACAGGCGGTGAAGCAGGTCTGCAGGTGTCTATCTTTCTCTCTCCCTCTCTGTCTTCCCCTCCTCTCTCCATTTCTCTCTGTCCTATCCAACAATGATGACATCAATAAATAATAATAACTAGAACAACAATAGAAAAACATGTCACTGGGGCCAGGAAGTGGTACAGTCTGTTGAATACATGTTCCCACGAGCAGGGTCCAGGCCCCATCTGCAGGGAAAAAGCTTTTCAGGCTTTGTAGTGATTCTGCAGGTGCCTCTCTTTGTTATTCTTTCTTCATCCTCTTTCCCGTTTCGTTTTCAATTTCCCCCTCTGAGTCTCCCCTTTCACTCTCAGTCTATCGCTATATAAAAGAAAAATAAATAAAATATAAACAAATTTATATCAAAAAGATCAGTGTCATCTTTTGTTAGCATTCAATTTTATATTAGTTCTGTTGTACTTTTCCTGTAATGGAAGCACTGATTTTACTTACTTACTTTTCAGTAACTTTAGGGATTTTTTTTGTGTTGTGAGGTGTTTTACCTGTGTACAGATTTTACTGTGACCTAGATATTTAAGCTAGCCAAGGTTTCAAAGTGAAGATTAAATACCCCACATCTCTAACCTTAAGATTAAAATCCAGTGAGTTTTAGTTAATTACTAAGTTTGTGAAAATTGAGTCACTTCCAAAAGTCCTTCCTCAATCCTTTAATTTATCTCTATTTCAATCACCAACTCCAGAAAAAACACAATTGCCTTCCCCCTTTGGCTCTGCAATTAGAATCCAGTTATTCGTCTTTACTTAACTTTGACTTTTTCTTCATATGCCACATATGAACAAGAGGAACTCGAAATTCAGATACAGAAAGAGACAGAAGGCTAGATACCATAGCCCTAAAGCTTTCCCTAGTTCCATTCAGCTTTTGTGTGATGAGTTCAGAGCTTAAATCTGAGCTGTGTACATGGCAAAGCAGGTGAACTACCAGGTGAGCTATCACACTGTCCTCAAACTTACAAGACTTTGGAACTCAACACTGACTGGGACTCCAGAAACATCCTCCCAAGAAACACTTCATCTGTGTACCCAACCTTGCAGACTAAGGCAATAGTTGGGCGGCTAGGTTTATTTAGACAAAAGTGGGTTTTTAATCAGTGTACATCTTACTGTTGAAAACGGATGGGTCTGTTTTAATACTGGGAGGTCTTTACTTTGCTGGTGTGGCTTCATTAAGGGAAAGAGATACAATGGGGCTTGATAAAAAATCTTGGATGTACCTGGATTTTCCTGAGGCCAGACCTCAACAGTCTCCCATGTCCGTTTATTGGTTGGTTGGTTAGCTCATTGGTCAGCAGTTGAAAGAATGAGATCAGAGCACAGTTCTGCTTGAGTACGAACAGTGTCAGGACACATGCAGCTCTGTATTGTTTGCCAAACCATCTTCTGGGCTCTTCTGTTGGGTTTTCACTTCAAATGGCTCTATCTTATAAAGTTTTTTTCTTTTATATTATTTATTCCTTCTTTCTTTCTTTTCTCCTCCCTACCTCTCTTTTCATTATCTGTTATATTTCCTTCAAGTCCATTGCTTGTCTTTCTGTTACCTGAACAAAGTTTTGTGAAGAGTACCATTTGATAAGATGAACTTCCATTTTCAGATATTTCTTTCGTTGTTTGTGCTTGTTTTGTCAGTTCTTGATGATTCTGGCTCCTCTTTCTTAACTATAAACGTCCTATGCTTTCATGTCTGATTTTTGATAAAATTTTCCACATACCTATTTATCATAAGCATTTTGTCTAATTTTAAACTAGTTAAAGTGAGTGTTTTCCTAAAAGCTTCTGCAAAAGTAAAATAAAATAAATACCACAAGTGCTACTAGTCTCTATATTATCTTTATGAATCCAGTAATTATTGTAAAGCATTATGGAAGTTATCTCTGTGCCCAAGTTCAACAGAGCTATGATGTACCATTTATTTCATAGAAGAGTCCCTTTTGGATATTGAAGAGATAAATTTGATACTGTTTAACATTAGTTAAATTCTAACATTAAAATTTAAAATTAAAATTTAACATTAAAATTTAACATGAGTTAAATTTAACATTAAGGTATATGAATTTTAGTGTTTTTCATGGATTTGATTGTCATAAAATCTCCTTTGCCCACCCTTTTCCCATTCAATAAAACATTCAGATATTAATATTCTTTTTTTTTTTTTTTTTTTTTTGCCTCAAGGGTTATCGCTGTGGCTGGGCTCCTGCAGTACAAATCCATTGCTCCTGGGACCATTTTTTTTCTCCATTGTTGTTGTTGTCACCGTTATTGTTATTGCTGTTGCTGTTGGATAGGACAGAGAAATTGAGAGAGAGGGAGAGAGAGGAACACCTACAGTCCTGCATCACTGCTTACACAGGGAATACCCCAGCCCCACCCTGCAGGCGGAGAGCCGGAGCTCTAACTGGCATCCTTGTGCCAGTCCTTGCACTTCGTTCCTTATGCTTCTCTTCACACTAGGTTCACACTTAACCCAGTGTGCTACCGCCCAGCCTCCTAGATTCTGGTTTCTTTTATTTCCTCAAAAGTTCAATAGCTTTACTACTGGATGCTGCCAAGAAAATGTTTGACATTGCAGTGTTTTCAGACAAAATGCAAATTAAAATAAAATGGCGATCAATTTTCCCTAAAAATGATTAGTAGATCTACAGAAGTATTGTTGATACTTAAATATGGAGCAAAAGTGCAAAGTGTAGTGTTTTCATTTACACAAGACAATGAAGTTCCCTTTTCTATAAATTGGCCTAACGATTGAGACTAAAAATAACCAACTACTTACCCATTGTTTTGCCTAACTAATATTCACAGAATATAAAAGTTTATGTAACTTCATCTGGACATCCATGTGCAGTACCATCTGGGAACTACTTTGTTATTTGTGTAAATCATTGTATTTTCTGCAAGTGTAAGTAAATATTTAGTAACATCATTATATCACTTGTAATGGAATTACTAATGATAGAGAAAAAAATAAATAAACAATCTTTGTGTCTTGTTAAACAGATGCATTCTAAAAATTTGAAATAATTCTAAGTCAATGTGCTTGGAATGTGGATAAAAAATAGTCAAATGCAGCCTGGGAGGTGTGGTCGTAGATAGTGTTGGATTTTCAAACACAAGTTGCTTGAGTGCAGTTCCCAGCAATGACTGTCCCAGAGTGATGCTCTAGTTCTCGCTGCCATAAATAAACAGCTCATAAGAAAGAAAGAAAAAAAAAGTCAAACAATGAATGCCGAGAATCTTAAGACTGCAGAAAGAACTGCCCAAGTAATAAGACATTAGATTTTAGGAATTCAACAGTTATCTTTTTCATAGCTTTGTTTTTCAGTTGAGAAGACAGATCTAGAAATTCAGAGAGGTTCTATGTGGCTGTGATCACAGCGTGACTTGTGTCCCTTTATTAATGACTAGGGCTGATTAGTAGGATCTGATCTGCCTGGCTCAGCCTGTGCCCCTCCTTCCTTGATCTCTCTCTCTCAATCTCTCTCCATGTGTACTTTTCTGGAGATGCAAAATTGACTACTAAGCTGAAGAAAACCTTAGCAGTATAGAGTCGGTCTGTTATTAATTTAAAGGTACACTGTAGCATACTCCCCCTGACAGAACCTTGAAACAAGTGTTCAAAGAAACTTCATGCAATGGAGAAAGCATATACACATCCAGTATTTGAATTAAGCTTACCATGTAGGTAGACAAATGATATTTTAAAATGTATGGATATTTACATTCAGCTGCTGCCTCACATTTAATTTTGCTTGAGGATCAGTGAAATAACTCACTTGAATAGTAGGCTGCTTGGCCATGTCTGTGGCAACCAGGTACAAGCCTGGTCTCCTGCACATAAAGGAAGTTTTGGTGTTGTGGTCTCTCTCTCTCTCTCTCTCTCTTTCTCTCTCTTCCTTTTTCTCTCTAAAAAGTGATTGGTATGAGTTTAGACTTGTGTTGTATTTAGGTGGTATTTATTTTGAATTTTAATCTTTATTTCTTGGATAGAGACAGCCAGAAATTGTAACTGTAACATGTGCGCTCAACCCAGCCCCATTATTTTTTTACCACTAAAGTTATTGCTGAGTCTCAGTTCCTGCAAGATGAATCCACCACTCCTGGTGCACACTTTTTTTTTCTTTAATTTTTAGAGAGAGAGAAATTGAGAAGGAAGAGATAGAAAGGAGGAAGTAAAGAGAGAAACCTGCAGCACTACTTCACTGCTTTCAAAGCTGCTCCTCTTCCCCGAAGTTGGGGACCAGAGATGTGAACCTGGGTACTTGTCCATAGTAACACGTATGCTCTACTCAGTATGCCACTGTCCAACCCCCCAATTAACATATATCATGATAAAAATTCATTTTATAAGACCATAAGGGCTATAGGGTTACAGTGTTACATCTCTTCGAGACAGATGTGTGTGTTCCTAATTGTCCACCAAATTGTCTCTCTTCCCTCCACTGTACCCTTTCCTGCTATCAACTCCCACTTTAGCACTTCATATCTGCAAGCAGATCCCACAGATTTCCAAGTCTGTGCCCTTTTCTCTTGCTTCACACCTTAAATCCCACATGTGAATGATATCATCTAGTATTTAATATTTATCTTTACGTTTTGGCCAGCTGGGCGGTCAGTGGGGATCACAATGGCTTCTACCATTCTTAGTGGTCATTTTTATTGATGGAGAATGAGAGATAGTGGGACTGGGTGGTGAAGCACCAGGTTGAGTGTACATGTTACAGTACACAAGGACCTGGGCTCAAGCCCCCAGACCCCAGCAGCAGGGGGAAAGCAGGGCTGCAGGTGTTTCTCTGTCTCTCTCCCTCATTCTCTCCCCCTTTCTCTAAAGTTATGGCTGTCTCTACCCAATAAATAAATAAAGATAATAAAATGTTAAAAAGAGAGTGCGAGAGGGATAGAGAGAGTAAAGAGGAGACACCTACAGCAGTGTTCTGCCACCTTAAACCTAGGTCTTTGTACACAGTAAAGTGTGTGTTCTTCCCTGAGCTAAAGATTAGGTCTCATTTTTTTCTTCAATTTATGGGTATTCCATGCCACTTCCTTATTCACTCATAAGTTTTATTTGATAACAAATAAAGCTCATTGGAGTATAACTAATTTTGTTTTAAGTGCCACACACATATGCATTAATTCATATGGCTGAAATTTCAATATTGATGAAACATCTATTAGAAAAAATATATGAATAGAAAAATATAAGCTATCGGAGATATTTGTTAAGTTCCTCTCTAAAGCCTTGAGAAAACTATGATGGTTATCTATGGAGAGGAGACACAGAACTTCAGTGGTCTGAGTGGACTGTAACTATACCGTCACTATCTGATAATATTGAAAATCACTATTAAGTCAGTATTAATAATAATATAAAAAACTTTGGTTTTTTATTGTTGTTGTGTTGACACCAGGGTTATCATAGGGCTCAGTGCCTCAGGACAACTCTGCTGTTCCCAACAGCCATTGCTTGTCTTCTTTCTTTTTTCTTATAGAAAAATAAGGAGAGGGCCACACAGGAGAGAGAGAAATAGAGACACTTATAACACTTCTCTACCATTCATAAAGCCTCCCCCCCCCCCGCATTACAGGGAGGAACTCAAGCTTGAACTCATGGCTTCGAGCAGGGGAATATGTGTGTTTACCGGGTGTGCCACTGCCCAGCCCCACTTAATATCATTTTTATTTGCTATTTTAAATGATGAGAAATAGAATATTAGATTTAAACACAAGAAATCATTCAAAAGTAGTCATGGTTTGAATAGTAGCTATGCTTTGAATAGGTCAAATGCATAGGGTATATATTTTTACTAGCCTGACAACTTTCAGAGGAATAATAGACTGGAATTTATAGATTCTAATGATAAATAACTGCATGAAGAAAAGTTAAGATATTACTAGGAAGCTTAGTAATGGGGTCAGAATACAATTAACAGTAATCCAGAAATTCTTTATCTTAGTTAAAGCATATGCCGTTGATTAGGAATCTGAATGTCTCTTTTCTTTATTTATTTATTTTATTTATTTATATGTTTTAATATAGTTCTGGGCATCAAACCAGGGCTCTGTAAATGCCTCTTCCCTAGCCGGAAAGTCTTAATTATTTCATAGACTACTCGTAAAAATCATTTGATTTGAAACCATATTTCTTGAATTGTGCAATTTATTTAACTTGCTGTGAGGTAGCTTTAATATTATTGTTGACTGTGCTTATGCATAGATAAAGCGACAGAGAGTAAATTATAATTTTTGACTCTCAGTAACTGGTAAGTTGTAATTGTAATTTGACAAGTATATTAAATATAGGTCACTTAAAAGTTTATATTTTGATGCAAAAGGGTAAATAAATAGACATAGGGCCTTTTCTTTAACTTCAGCAATACCTATTTTTCTATATGTAATTATGTTTTGTTTATGTTCAATGCTTCTAATTATATATGAATGTTGTATTATTTAACTGAATAACTTCTACAGCAACCAATATCTAAAATATTTCCTGATAAATTTCAATTAACATTTGCTCACCTGACCACTGGCAACCATTGCACGGATTCCTGTTACTAGAATTTTGCCTTATCTAAAATTTCTTGTAGATGGAATCATTTATTGTGTTAGCTTTTGTGACTTGCTTTTGAGCTTCCTTCAGTTTTGTACACAATATGTTCATTTTTTTTTTTACTGGTTGACTCTTTTCTATTTTTCTCCTAACATAGCATTATACAGTTGATCAAAAATCTTTTTATTCAACAGTTAATAGACATTTTGTTGTATTTTATGTAAATAAAACTACTACATTCAGTAAAGGTATTTTCTTCCTCTATTGTTAGCGCAGGGGCCTCCAATCTGCATGATTCCAGTAGCCCTGATAGAATTTCTTTGTCCATTCAATTTCCTTGCTACTACTGTCATATTGGTGCAAGTGATTCTACTGGATATGTAGTGTTATCTTTTTATGGTTTTCATTTGAATCTCCGCTTGACGTCTCGTCACCCAATCTGGTCCCCTACGCCTACACTGAACTTCTCTGTCCCAGTCTCTTGGAAACGGAGTTGGCAGTCAGCTGAGGTAAAGAACAAACACCTCATCACAGACCCCTGCGAGCGTCAACCCGGCTTTGACCTAGCACGTTATGATCGGGCCCTCCTCAATCGCTATCGAACAGGCCATGGCCGGTGCGCCGCTATGTTCCATCACTGGGGAGCCAGAGACGACCCGAACTGCCCCTGCGGCTCCAGACAGACTATGACCCACATAGTCAACGACTGCCACCTCTCCAGATTCAAAGGAGGTCTCGAAACTTTACATCAGGCTCAACCTGATGCTGTTGACTGGCTACGGAAGAAGGGCAAATTCTAGAAGAAGATTTGAATCTCCCAGTTACACTTTTTATAGAGTTAAACTTTTTATATTTTCTTCTACAGTTCTTAGATTTTTCTTTGTAATTTAACATTTATTTGCTAGCATGCTATTCTTTTTTTCTTCTTCCACATTATAAGTATACTCAAAGCCCCATAGGCTATGCATTATGTCTATTTTGCTCACATTTTTATTAGTGATTTAATATTTTTAAAAAATATAAGAAAAGGGGGGGTATAATGTCCACCATTCCCACCACCTGAGTTTCATGTCCTCATTCCTTCCGCTGGAAACTACAGCTCTTCCATGTCCACAGATATGGGTTAACTAAAACTTCTGTAACTATATTTTACTTACTTACATTATTTATTTATTTTGCCCATTTTTTTCTGTCATCTGACCATGACCATCTCTTCCTCTCTAAGTCATACCTATACCCCTCACTACTTCAGTTGTCCTTCCTTTCATTTCCTCTTCTCTTTCAGAGTCCTGATGGAACTGGGTTTCAGAGCCCTCTATTCATGTTCCCCTAACATTTCTCCCCCTCTGGAAGTAAGGACAAAATTCTTTTTGGGGTGCAGAAGGTGAAATTTCTGGTGGTCTGTAATTGCTTCTCTACTGGACTTGGGCATTGGCAAGTTAATCCATACTCCCCACACTAACCTGTTTCTGTCTTTCCCTAGTGAGGTAGGGCTCTGGAGAGGTGAGGTTCTAGGACACACTGTTGAGGTCATCTGCCCAGGGAAGTCAGGATGGAATTATATTAGCCTCTGCAACTTGGTGGCTAAAAGACAGTAAGATATAAAGCAGGACAAAATAGTTAATGGACTGGAACAAAAATAGGAATAAAGCAAATGAAAATAGGGATCTTAGTGTGGAAAGGAGCTAGGAAGTCTACTTTAGGTATGTGCCTAGAAGCCCATGACTACAGTAATTTGATCTAATAAAATCTTTGACCAAAGAAATAAAAAACATGTGCTTTTTGTAGATTATCTCTTATACTTAGGAATATAATTCATTTTTAGTTATTTTATATACAGTGATGTAGGATGTAAGTCATTATCTTTTATCTCTTTACTGGAGTATTAATGGTTTATAATAAAGTTATTGACACATAGGTACAACCTCTTCTCTCCCCATGATAGGTGCCTACAAAACACTCTCACTCCAATCTAGTTGATTTTATTCGCATGGATATCTATATGAAATAAAACATCTTTTTATTTTTTAAAAATATTTTATTCATTTATTTGCCCTTTTGTTGTCTTTATTGTTGTTGTAGTTATTATTGTTGTATTGATGTCATTGTTGTTGGATAGGCCAGAGAGAAATGGAGAGAGGAGGGGAAGACAGAGAGGGGGAGAGAAAGACAGACACCTACAGACCTGCTTCACTGCCTGTGAAGTGACTCTCCTGCAGGTGGGGAGCCGGGGACTCGAACCTGGATTCTTATGCCGGTCCTTGTGCTTTACGCCATGTGCGCTTAACCTGCTGTGCTATCTATCGCCTGACTCCCAGAGCATTTTTTTAAAGATTATGTGTTCCCCAATTTAATTAATTCCACATGCCTACATATACCTACAAGCATATAGAAAAAGAGGCTCACACATCTAGCTTATCGGTTCCATCCATATATTTATATAGAATTTGATATGTTGAAACAGTCTAAGAATACTGTAGCCCACTATAAGTTTGAATATTTTAAATCATAGGCAATATGTTGAATGCACTGTCTGCTCTAAGCTGGAAACCCTAATTATTAATAACACTCAGCATTTCTTCCAAGGGGTATGGATGTTTCTTCATCTACCTCTTCGATAATGCAAATTAATGTTAATAAACCTTTTAAAACAATATGTAAATTATTTATAAACAACTTTAAAGTAATCAACAAAGTTTGTATTGAAGTTATTTTATGGGAATTGTAGAACATTCAGTTAATTTCATGCAGAATATTTACAATTCTTTCATTTTATAATTCAATGAAATTCCACATAAAATAGTGAGTATAAAAATAGAATACCTAATCTCATTTTACATTTGTATATGGATGTAGTACCTACATGACATATATCATATATATACATATGTGAAATGGTATTATTAAAATATTATTAATATAAGAATAGATTATATTTAATTAACAAAATATGAATAGAAGCATAATATATACTATATGGAAATTAATTAAATTTTCATAAAAGAAAACAAGCTATCTGTGAGTAAGTAAAAATACAGAGCATGTTGAAGGGTTGTATCAAGGATTTCTGAAGTTCTTTTGTTTTTTAATTTGATGATTTTATGACTCTTTAATGATTGATTTTCCTCAGAACCAGGTCATTGTGTATGCACTATTACACTGCTCCTGCACTAAGCCTTCAGTCTTCTAGGGAGACAAAGACTGGAGCATCAGAGATTTTACCAGCACTGTGACACTCTCGTGGTGTTGAGGCATGAACCTTGCTTGTATTGATGGCAAGGTGATTGCTTTACCGTATAAACTTTCTCTCTACTATTACTCTAATAATTCTTTTCTTTCTCCCCCCCCCCCATTTTTAATTTTTTTAATTGAGGGCTCTGTCTTGTATTCATTATTGGCAAAAAAAATTAGAAGCTGTTTGAACTGCTGCGTATTCAAATTGGTAATGACACATACATTATAATAAGAATATCAGTTATCTAATAGTGCTTACTACTTAAATGAAGATTCTTCCTGGATATCTTATTTTATAATCCACACTGCAAATCTATGAGTTGGGCAATTACCATCCTCGTCTTCAAGAGGAGGAAATAACAGCTTTAAAGGTTAGCAGTTTTGCCAAGATGTAATGAACGAAAGTAGAAACCAGCCCTTTTTATCTATCTTATATTAACATCAGAAAACTTCTACACTACAACTTTTGTCAACTCTCTGAATTGTTTATGAAAATTGTTCCATGGAAAGGCTGTTAGGTAGGTAATATAATTGGATGAGAAATTTAAAAGAAAGACAACTAATAAGCACAACACATAATGAATAACTATTACCCTAAAGGCCAAGCGAACGGCAATTAGTGAAAAATCAGCACTTTTATACCAAGAAATTGAATCAAACATTGATGATTATCCGTTAATACTTTTTATTGAGAAATGTTTATTT
Organism: Erinaceus europaeus; assembly: GCF_950295315.1. Lineage (NCBI taxonomy): Eukaryota > Metazoa > Chordata > Mammalia > Eulipotyphla > Erinaceidae > Erinaceus > Erinaceus europaeus. The sequence continues at coordinate 8,351,626 of NC_080179.1, read as the reverse complement.
ACAAAGCGGCAAGATTCTGTTTTAATTAATACTTTTACAGTTCAGATCACTATATGTAGTTCATTACTTAAGTTGTACAAAATAAAATGATGGGTAAGAGGGTGGTTTTTCAAATATATATGGTTATGCATTTTTCGTACTGTGCATGGTGCCTTCTATGTTAAGTCTTCTGCGCTCTAGATCTCATCTCACTCTCTTTGTCTATTGGGCCTCAAGGAGCTATTCTCTTTCTCTCACCTAACAGGGTTAGGATTAGCCCAGAAGGTGTGTCTTCCTGAGAACTGTTGCCTTTTAACAATTGAGGACTAGAGTCTATAGCTTACTTGGTTCATGTAATTCAGTTACTGAGTTAAGCATTAAATAGACATTAAATCTGAAATCATCCAATATCTGGTTGGCATATGCTGCTACACTGCAGCCATGACATGTTGTTTGTAGGAATATTGCTCAAGCCTGAAAATTACATCTGGAGATCATTATACTTTGTCTAGTCATATTAGTTGATGAATAATCAGATACAGGTAGAAGAAAATTACATGCAGTGACTATTTCTCATTCAGGTGAAACGGATGTGTGTGGTACTATTGCATATTACCATATAGAAAGTGGTTATTCCCACTCCATCTGTCTCAAACATTTGATATGTCTAAATATATCATTCAGTTTGATTTTTCATTCTTAGTAGATTAACAGTATAATCAACAACGCTCAATTCAGTTGATGGATCATTTTAAGATCGTGTACACCTGTCTAAACACTTTTCCACTAGAAGGGGAAACTTAAAAAATATGTTTTCTGGGAGCACAGCGGTTACGTACACATGGCACAAAGTGCAAGGGCCCACTCGAGGATCTTGGTTCGAGCCCCCGGCTCCCCACCTGCAGGGGAGTTGCTTCACAAGTGCTGAAGCAGGTCTGCAGATGTCTGTCTTTCTCTCCCTCTCTCTGTCTTCCACTCCTCTCTCAGTTTCTCTCTGTCCTCTCCAATAACAATGACAGCAATAACAATAATAATAGCAATGATAAAACAACAAGGGCAACAAAAGGGGGGGGATAGCCCCCAGGAGCAGTGGATTCATGGCAGGCACTGAGTCCAGCAATAACCCTGGAGGTAAAAAAAAAATGTTTTCTATGTTGTGTATTTTTTTTTATTTAAGAAAGGATTAATTAACAAAACCATAAGGTAGGAGGGGTACAATTCCACACAATTCCCACCACCCAATCTCCATAACCCACCCCCTCCCATGATAGCTTTCCCATTCTCTATCCCTCTGGGAGCATGGACCCAGGGTCATTGAGGGTTGCAGAAGGTAGAAGGTCTGGCTTCTGTAATTGCTTCCCCGCTGAACATGGGCGTTGACTGGTCGGTCCATACTCCCAGTCTGCCTCTCTCTTTCCCTACTAGGGTGTGTCTCTGGGGAAGCTGAGCTCCAGGACATATTGGTGGGGTCTTCAATCCAGGGAAGCCTGGCCAGCATCCTGGTGGCATCTGGAACCTGGTGATTGAAAAGAGAGTTAACATACAAGGCCAAACAAATTGTTGAGCAATCATGGACCCAAAGGTTGGAATAGTGGAGAGGAAGTGTTAGGGGGGTACTCACTGCAAACTCTATTGTACTTCTGCTTTCAGGTATATATTTTGCAGTAGTTTATGGATACGTGTGAACATATGCTCTCTCTCACAGAAACTGGTGTATATCTAGGTTATGGGACTTTGTTAGAAAGTGAACCACCTGAGATGAAATTAGAGTATACTATAAAAGGAAAGGTCTCACCCAAGTAATGAAGCTGAAGGGTTGTCATTCCACTCGTGAAGTCTCTGGACACAGTCTGAGGTGAAGCATATTGAGGTGGCAATCGTTGCGTTGGTTAGGTTGTGATCGGCGGATGCAGTATTATTTGGTATGGATTGGGAGAGGCATACGGGAAAGTGGGCCCTATCCGAGGGTTCCAGGACTGGGGGAAGTAGGGGCTCTATAGTGGAGATGTTGTGTATTTTTTTAACTTACTGTGGGATACTAAAAAAAAAAAAAAAAAAAAGCAAAAGTAAAGAAAGCAAAAGATTATGCCACAGTAAATTGGTATGTGGAATTGTCTAGTACCTCTGAGACACTGAGCTGTTTCTTATCACATTTCATATTTTCTGGAAAGAGAAATAGTGGTAGGGTTCTTTTAATGTTCTCTGAGGAGTCCAAAAGATCTAAAAAATATTGAGTTTGAATTTCTTTTGTGCTGTTCTCTTTCCTCACAGGCTACAAAAGCAGCTGTACATATAGCAGAAATATCTTTATAGCCGTGTTCTGACTATTTGAATCTAAAAACAACTAATGCATTTTCTATGTATACCCTAAGTTATCTGGGAGGAGAGGAAGGACAACAGGACTGGATCAATAATTAAAATAAATCTTAAAGCAGAAACTTCATATACTAGCCAATGCCGACAAAGCCAGCAATGTGATTGATATGCCTCTGCCTGTAGAAAGATCCCATTGCTACCTGTGGATGTCCTCACTTTCGCTTCCTTCTCGGTATAAACAGATTCACACAAATTTGTCAGTAGTTATAGTCGTTCTTTTTTTCATACACTATCAGTCATATTGGCTTTGTCTTCATTGACCCCTTCCCGATGTGGAAAATAATGATCTCATTAAAAACTTGAACCAATTTTTATAGTTATGGTTTCATAGTGGTAAAATGACAAGAAAATGGGAATCAGCAAGTATGCAAGACATAATAAAAAGGTTGTGTATCAAATAAATCCAGTTATTCCGTAGTAATTCCAGGAGATAGATGCTTCTGTCTATGTTTTATGAATAGGAAACTATGATGCGGTGAGGTTATTTTACATGAAATATAGTGAAATTGTGCTGCAATAGTGAATCCCATTGAATTGAACACATGAAAGTTAGACGTTTTGTTGATTTTATTATTCTGGTTGTTTACTCAGTACCATCACTTGATGGAAATGAATTTTCCCCTTTAAGTTTATTTTGTTAGTCAAATTTACCTTAAAATTTTACTAACAGCAAACATATATATATATACACACACACATTATTAGAAAAAGAAATCAGCTGTATAATTATCTTGCAGTTTCAAACAGTGTGGCATGGTGCAGACAAACTACTCCAGGGAGCCTACTCCCAAAATAATTCAAAAACAGTTGACTTAGCCTGTTCATTTCAGACAAGTTTTGATCATTGAAGACGTTGAATATTTTCGGGTGACTTCCTTTTGCATTACTTGTCTAAGAACTGATATTCTTCTGATCTACTTCCACTTTCTTTTCAATTTTCAGATTTAGTTCCCTTTCTATTTCTCCCAGTGTTGTACTGACTCAAAGAAAAGATGAAAGTGCTCCGATTTTTTTTTTTTTCAGTGCTTCATGATAATCTTGTCATCCACTTTCCTGGGTTACACCTACTCAAATATTTCCCATTTCCCAAATGTTGTTGTATTATCACTTGAAACTCATAAAAATAACTTATGAATAGCAGTATTAAGAACATGTTCTGGGCTAGAGAGAGAGGTTTTTGGATTGAGTCAATATCTTGTCATGTACATAGCCTTAGTTATAGCATGAAAAGTAAATGGGAAGTGCTATGATCCTGAAGGAATTTGAGGTGTTGTAGTTTCTCTCCCTTTCCCTTCCTCTATCTGAATGAGAAGGTAATCCAGTGTAGTAAAATTATGTATGTGATAAATAAAGAGATACAGAAAGAGTGAACATGACTACAGCCAGTAACGTAGCTTCCTATGCAGGCTGGGCTTACACCTGGGTCTCACAGAAGGCAAAACAGCATACCACCCAACCCTCCCGTCCTCAAATTAATAGCATGAAGGTGAAGAGTTTTCATTTATGAATATGGGGTGATCTCACTCTCAGGCAGAAGTTGAAAACAAGATCAGAAGAGAATACCCAAGTAGAACCTGGAATGGAGCTGGTGTATTGCACCAAAGTTAAAGACTCTGGGTTGGGTTGGGGGGAGAGTACAGGTCCAAAAAGGATGACAGAGGACCTAGTGGGGGTTGTATTGTTATGTGGAAAACTGAGAAATGTTATGCATGTACAAACTATTGTATTTACTGTCAAATGTAAAATATTAATCCCCCAATAAAGAATTTTAAAAAAATATTTATTTTGTTTATTTATTCCCTTTTGTTGCCCTTGTTATTTTATTGTTGTAGTTATTATTGTTGTTGTTGTCATTGTTGTTGGATAGGACAGAGAGAAATGGAGAGAGGTGGGGAGGACAGAGAGGAGGAGAGAAAGCTAGACACCTACAGACCTGCTTCACCGCCTGTGAAGCGACTCCCCTGCAGGTGGGGAGCCGGGGTTCGAACCGGGATCCTTATGCCGGTCCTTGTGCTTTGTGCCACCTGCACTTAACCCGCTGCGCTACAGCCCGACTCCCGAATTTTTTTTTTTTTTACAAAAAGAGTTTTTCTTTATTTCCAAGTTAATTATATAGTGGATGACCTCAATGTTTTCTATTAAAGATTAGAATGAAACTGAGCCAGCACTTTTAAATACTAAGGTCTAAATCTGATTTTTACCATTTTGTAAAATATAGCATTTTTGTCATATAATTCTTATAGTTCTCATTTATTAAACCTACTATTAACTTTTCATGTCACTGTAACTAAAAACTACTCACAAAATTAGCCTTTATCCTCTTTACTATCAATAGTTAACTCAGAATGGAACAAATTTAATTATAACTATTAAAACCTAAAACTTATGGAAGGACATATAGGACAAAATCTTTTGTGAATGTAGTTTAAATAAATTTCTCTTCAAAAAAATTTATGAGATAAAAATATGTAAAAGATAGTTTGCCATCTTAAGAGAAAAAATAGTGCTTCTTTTAAAAACTGATAATTAAACATGAAATATTTTCTGAAATGTTGCACAGGTTGTTGCAAATATTTTTCCTCAAAAAAGTTTGGATTTATAAATAGAAGTATATATATATACACACACATATATGTATACATGTAGAAATTGATATATTTTAACTCAATATTTGTACAAAGTTACTGTGTCCTCTTTGTTCATACTAAAGTTATTAGAATGTTTACTTATTTATCTTAAATACTTTTTATTTTATTTTATTTATTTATTCCCTATTGTTGCCCTTGTTGTTTTATTGTTGTAGTTATTGTTGTTGTTATTGATGTTGTTGTTGTTGCATAGGACAGAGACAAGTGGAGGTGGGGGAGACAGGGAGGGGGAGAGAAAGAGAGACACCTGCAGACCTGCTTCACTGCTAGTGAAGTGACTCCCCTGCAGGTGGGGAGTGGGGGGCTTGAACCGGGATCCTTATGCTGGTCTTTGCGCTTTGCGCCATGTGCGCTTAACCCACTGTGCTCCCACCCAACAGAACATTCTATTTCATGTCATTCCATTTCTGTGGTTTTCATCATTTTATAAATTCCTTTACACTTCAACTTGGATTTTTTTTTCTGACCTCTTTTAGATTTCTTATTCCCTCTTATTCTGTATCAAGATGAGAGATGGATAGATAGATAGATAGATAGATAGATAGATAGATAGATAGATAGATAGATAGGTGATAGAGTTGAATTTCAAATATTCTGTATGAGAAACTGATAGAATCTAAATGATGTTTTCTTCTACCAAAGAGAATTTAATTGTTTTTATTAACCTAGAAGACTGACATGTCACCTTAATCAAATCAAAATTGGGTTTCATATTTAGTGGGGAATGTTCATTTCCTGTTATGTACTTTGTTTTTAATTTCTTTATTGAGGAATTAATGTTTTTGTTTTACATTCGACAGTAAATACAATCATTTGTACATGCATAACATTTTCCAGTTTTCCATATAACAATACAACCCCCTATACTTACTTCTAAAATAGATCCCTGAATGGATCTTGAAAGGTTTCAACTAAAAGACTGGGCTATTTACTTGGATTCTAATTTCCATAATTTCCAGCTCTTCAGTATTTATAAGCTGTACAAATTTCTGCTCAGACCCTTAACCAACTCCTGTTTTATTGTTTTTTAATATCCTTCATTGGGAGGTTAATGTTTTACAAAACAGTTGTTGATACATGGGTACAATTTCTCATCTCCCTATGATAGTTGTGTACAAAACACTCATCCTCAACTTAAGTCCTTCTCTGTCATCACACACCAGGACCAGTATCCCAGCAGACCCCCTCAGGCATCCTGCCCAAACCCTCCCTGCCCTCCTTTATCAGAGTCTTTTGCTTTAGTAAAACATAAAAAAATACATCCTTACACATAAAGTCTACAAAATATATGTTTTTTTTAAAACTTTCAGGTCACAAAAAGCTTGAGAGTCAGTGACACAATGGTGAAACCGTGCCAGGTTTATTTTTTCAGACAAAGGGGGAGGGAAAGGGGAGCTACACTGAGAGGGGGAAGACACCAAAGGACCAAAGCTTACTTTAATCTCTGCAAGTTGGACTCTAGTTTTCATAACATGCAGACTTTTTGATTCTTTTTTTATTTTTATTTATAAAAAGGTAACACTGACAAAAACCATAGGACGAGAGGGATAAAACTCCACACAATTCCCATCACCAGAACTCTATATTCCATCCTCTCCCCTGATAACTTTCCTATTCTTTAATGCTCTGGCAGTGTGGACTCAGGGTCATTATGGGATGCAGAAAGAGGAGGGTCTGGCTTCTGTCATTGCTTCCCCGCTGAACATGCGTGTTGGCAAAGTTGATCCATACTCCCAGCCTGCCTCTCTCTTTTCCTAATGGGGAAGGGCTCAGGGGAAGTGGAGCTCCAGGACACATTGGTGAGATCATCTGCCTAGAAGTACAGTTGCCACCATGTTAGCATCTGGAACCTGGTGGCTGAAAGAAGAGTTAACATATAAAGCCAAACAAATTAGTGACTAATCATGAACCTAAAGGCTGGAGTAGTGCAGATGAAGAGTTGGGGGTCTCCATTTTGTAGATAGTAAGTCTATTTTAGTTATATTCCAAAGGGCCCATGAATATACTAGTGTTTTTATTTTATTTTTTTTCTTTTCCTGAGCCTGACATCTGATTTGCAGGTGGACACAAGTTATTGTCTGGGGAGATGATGTCATGGCTGGAAAAAGGACCAGAAAGCTGGATCAGGGAAGAGAGTAGCCCCCAAATATGGGAAAGGCGTACAGATATTGTTGACTGTAAACCCCATCAATTTGATGTGATCTGGGGCCCATATTCAGCTTAGGAGCCTATGTGACCTCTGCATCCCTGTAGATCTGAGATCACATTCTGTGGTCATGAGTAGGAACATTTCAAGCTGCCCTAATTTTAGGACCCACCTTCCTCAGGTGTAGCATAGAGTATGTTGTTCAGCTCCCTTCGGAGGATGGAACATTCTCTACCATTGTTGATCCACGTTGGAGGCCAGGTACTATAGGGGCCCACAAAGGGGTTTATTGTATTGTTCCTGATAGAGATGACCAGTAACAATGGAGAGAGGGATCTATTCAACATCTAGGTCCGTCATGTCTGTTTGGGGATCTCAGGACTCCCTGACTAGGGCCCTAGCTGATGGGGTGGCCTGATAGTGACCTAAGAATCTATTGTTAAAGTATGCCTGTCTCTTGCCCTTATTCAGCTTTTGTAGTCCTTAGTTTGATAAGGTTAGCTTTGGAGTGACTGAGGGAAGTGTAATAGGAAGTAGGTGAGAAGGGTATCTAAGTAGACACTGTTTCATTAGGAACTTTGTGGTGTATTTTTAGGTCTTTCTACTTGCTTGCTGCATATACTGACTCACTACAGACTATTGTTCACTTTTGCTTTTTATATATTTGCCCTAATTTATGGATATATGTGAACATCTGCCCTATCTTATGAGACCTGGTCTATATCTTGATTTTGGTACTTTGTTAGGAAGTGAACCACCCAAAATGGAATTAGAGAATCCTATGAGAAAGGAAAGGTCTCACCCGAGTAATGAAGCTGAAGGGTTGACATTCCACGCCTGACATCTCTGGACACAGTCTGAAGTGAAGCATGCTGAGGTGGTACTTGTTGCATTGATTAGGTTGGGATCAGGAGATGCAATATTATTTGGTATGAATTGAGAGAGGCATGCAGGAAAGTGTGCCCCACCCTAGAGGTTCCAGGACTGGGGGAAATACAGGCTCTATAGAGGAAGCAGGAGGTTCCTGTTGTCTTAGAGTTTAAGAAGGCAATAGTAGTTATTGCTATAATCAAATTATTTGGCAATTCAGTTAACTTGAAAGTCCCATTGTTAGGATTTGCTGTATCATACACAATATCACCATAATTTATGTCCTTTGAAATTATTTATATATAGCTATGTCTTATAGAGTAATGCCACTGGCTGCTTCTGTTCTCCCTGGTCTCAGCTTTTAGGAGAGTCAACATTTCAAAGCCTCAGACTATAGTGTGTACATTAAAAAGTAAGAGACACTCAATAATTTTTCCCTCTCATATTAATTAGTGATTTATATGACTACAAGTTAATGGGAGTGTACATAAACACCATTCCCACCCCCAAAAGAAATGTGTCCCATCCCATTCCCCCTCCTACCCACCCCCAGCCCCATGAAGCCAAACATCCACACTCACCCTCAACCTAGAGGTTTTAACTTTGGTGCCTTACTCTAAATTTAGTCAAATCCTGCTTTGAATTTCCCTTCTCTCTGTTCTTCTTTCTCAACTTCTGTTTTTGAGTGAGATCATCCCTTTGATCTCCTCTTTGTCCTTCTGACCTTAGCTCACTTAACATAATTCCTTCTAGCTCCATACAAGATGGGTCAGAGAATGTGGGTTCATTGTTGTTAATAGCTGCATAGTATTTCATTGTGTGTATATATACCACAGCTTTCTCGACCATTTATCTGTTGTTGGGCACCTGGGTCGCTTCCAGTATTAGCTATTACGGATTGTGCTGCTATGAAAATAGTTGCACACGTATCTTTTTGGTTGGGTGTTATGGAGTCCTTGGGGTATATCCCTAGGAGAGGAATTACTGGGTCATATGGAAGGTCCATGTCTAGCCTACTGAGAGTTCTCCAGACTGCTCTCCCAAACGTTGGACCAATTTACATTCCCACCAGCAGTGCAGAAGGGTTCCTCTGTCCCCACAGCCTCTCCAGCACAGCATTTGTTGCTGCTGTCCTTTTTGATGTATGCCATTCTCACAGGGGTGAGGTAGTATCTCAATGTTGTCTTTATTTGCATTTCTCTGACAGTCAGTGACCTGGAGCAATTTTTCATGTGTTTGTTAGCCTTTTGGATCTCTTCTGTAATGAATATTTTATTCATATCCTCTGCCCATTTTTGGATGGGGTCATTTGCGTTTTTGTTGCTAAGTTTGTTGAACTCTGTATATTTTGGTGATTAGTCTCTTGTCTGATTATGGCATGTGAAGATCTTCTCCCATTCTGTGTGTGTGGGGGGTCTCTTTGTTTATGTGGTAGTTTCTTTGGCTATGCAGAAGCTTTTCTATTTGATGTAGTCCCATTGATTTGTTTTTTATTTTAGTCTTAACTTGTAATTGGGTTTGTATCACCAAAGATTTCCTTGAGGTTTAGGTGGGAAAGTGTTCCACCAATGTTTTCCTCCAAGTATTTGATAGTTTCTGTTCTAACATCCAGGTCCTCGATCCATTTGGAGTTGATTTTTTTTTCCTGGTGAGATAAAGTGGTTCAGTTTCATTCTTCCACATGTTTTTGGTCAGGTTTATTCCTAGGTATTTTATTGATTTTGCTGCAACAATGAATAGGAGTGAATTCTGGAGGCCCTCTTCTTCAGATTCAGTGTTTGCATAAAGAAATGCCACTGATTTTTATACATTGATTTTTGTAGCCTGACACCTTTGTAGCCTGACACCTATTGCCTAATGATTTCCAGTAGTTTTCTGCTGAATTCTTTAGGTTTTTCTATGTATACTATCATATCATCTGTAAATAGTGAGAACTTAACTTCTTCCCTTCCTATCTGTATTCCTTTGATTCTTTCTCTTGCCTGATTGCTATGGCAAGAACTTCCAATACTGTGTTGAAGAGTAATGATGATAATGGACAGAGAGAGAGAGGAGAGATAACTATATTGAGAGGGAGAAAGACACCACAGCACTAAAGCTTACTCCAAACCGTCAAAGTTGGACTCTGGTTTTCATAACTTATGCAGATCTTTAAATTCTGAGAGTTAATCTTAGTTTGAAGCGCCATCTCTCTCTCTCTCTCTCTCTCTCTCTCTCTCTCTATATATATATATATATATATATATATATATATATTCGTGGAATCTGTATTTTCATTTTCTATTGATTGATAAAAATTCTTCAGATACTTTAGTGAAGGCTTTCCCAAACTCAGACTTATAGTTTCCTCAATTCTACCTTTTATAATGTACGTTTATCACTTATTTTGGAACTAAGGTCAGGGTTGGGAATGTAATACTAATCTTTAGAATGACTTTCTCTCCACATGATTACCAAGCTGCTAGGGAGGGAAAAAGTGAAGCAACAAAGCAGGTCAGTGGCATTAGATATGAAAGGAAAATCCTCTTTGCAGACCCCTAGAAAATCAGACACCATGTCAGGATTAACTTGATACCTGATAAAGGAAAGTTATTGAAGTGAGCATTCCACATAATATGTTTTTCTTATCCTCTGATTTCACTTTCTTTTCCTAAAAATAAAAGAATAGAATTTGAACCAAGAAAGAGAACTTAAATCACTGAAGAAATGTTAGGTAAAGTCAACAAATATTTGTTGGGTATAGTGAGAGATGTACTAACAATGATTAACATCTGGTTTTAGAATAAGCTTAAAATAATATTCTCAACTTGATACCTATTAACTCTTGTAAGTTTCTTCAATAGTGCCTGTAAACCTTAATACAGCTCTCCCTAAAGTAACATCTACAGATTGAATTTTATTTTACTTAAATAAGGAAAGCATTCATCAAAATATTTTGCACATAATAAGCTGTTAATACTTATTATAGATTACCTTTATTATCTACTCAATGTCCATTTCTTTTGTATTTCAAGAGGTATGAGTACTATGATATAAATTCTCTACTCTCAATAAATTAAAGATTCTTCTTGTAACTTCACACACTTTTTACATTCCGTTTCCCAATTAGCAAAGTTAGATTAGGTTTAATTTACATCTTCCCTTAATTTTTTTATTTTTTTGAAAATCAAGTCAATAGAAGTAACATTTGATTTTGATTAAGGAGGCAATCTATTAAAACTTTGTTTTCTCTTTGCAGATGCATTGATCATAATTATCTTGTCAGATGTCACTATATGCAGTGACAAGGTGGTAATAAAGCCTTGCACATTAAAATAAACTCGGTCATTATTTTCAAGCTTGTGAATTCTGACGCTTTTAGTCAAGTATGCTTTTCTTTCCTTCTTTCTTTTTTTTATTTACAAAAAGGAAACACTGACAAAACCATAGGATAAGAGGGGTACAACTCCACACAATTCCCATCACCAGAACTCTGTGTCCCATCCCCTCCCTTGATAGTTTTCCTATTTTTTTAAGCTCCTGGGAGTATGGACCCAGGGTCATTGTGGGATGCAGAAGGTGGAAGGTCTGGCTTCTGTAATTGCTTCCCCGCTGAACATGAGTGTTGACAGGTCAATCTATACTCCCAGCCTGTCTCTCTCTTTCCCTAGTGGGGCAGGGCTCTGGGGAATCAGAGCTCCAGGACACATTGGTGGGGTCATCTGTCCAGGGAAGTCTGGTTGGCATTATGCTTTCATCTGCACTATTCCAGCCTTTAGGTTCATGATTAATCAACAATTTGTCTTTGTATGTTAAGTATGCGTTTCTTAAGGAATACTTGGAATAAAGCCTTTCTTCAACCAACCCCGTGTTAACCAGTTGCCAGGGCCCTGGTATTAGATGCTTCCCAAGGTGGAGAGAAAATAACTACAGGCAGTCACAAAGTCGTCCAGTGGATCAGAAGAGGTCAGGTGGAAACACACATCTAGGACATCCCTAGCGAGGACAGTGTCAAGTGTGTTCCCCCACCCATCCCAAGCTTCAGGAAGTATTTATGTGTAAAACAGACAAAGATTAGAATGCATATCTAAGGGAGAAAACATCAGGGGGAGGGTTCTTAAAACTGTCATTATCCAAATGTCATTATTAGTATGATGTCAGGAACATTTTTTTATGCCGTACTAAATTCTTTCAGTTATCCCATGTACAACCCCCAGTTAGGGCAGCAGCCAGACATTCATAGTTATGGGTGATTTCTATGGGAATCCAACCCCTCTACTGCCTATGGGCAGGAGTTCCTGAAATACCCAGATTTTACATTAGGGCAGCATTTTTTGATAATGGGACAGAGCCTGAAATACAGGCCTCCTGGTATATTAGCCAAAGGAATGTAGCTTGTAGACAAATAACAAGCAAAGCACTTATTTTATGAGCATAAGGCAAGTTTACAATTCAGTAAGAATTCTGGGCCAGGCGGTGACACAACTGGTTAAGTGCAGCATAAGGCAAGTTTACAATTCAGTAAGAATTCTGGGCCAGGCGGTGACACAACTGGTTAAGTGCACACATTACAGTGCACAAAGACCCAGGTTCAATCCCCTGGTCCCCCACCTGCAGGAGAAAGCTTCTCTCTCCCTCTCTATCTCCCCATCCCTTCTCAAATTCTCTCTGTCTCCATCCAATAATAAATAAAAAATAATAAATAAATGTTAAAAAGTAGAATTCTAATAGCAAGTATCATGAAGTCTGAGATCAGAAAACTTACTTCAGCAAAGTCTAGTGTCAAAAGAAATCTGAAAACCAATGCACCTTGATACAGACATCCTGTTGTTTAGACAGAGAATAACAATATCTTCCCATATCTAATATATTGTACTCATTATGTTTAACAGTAAATTTTAAATTAAACCAGGTTTTAGACAGATGAAACTGAAGCAGCAGGACAATGAAAGGGATGTTAATGAAAGGTTCGAAAATTATAAGTGACTTAGGAATTATATTTTGGACTTAAAATATTATTATTTTTTTCTGATGTCAAAGTAAACAAACCCACTCAAAACTGGGGAGTATATATGGATAAAATATTCACCAGAGACAGAAAGGGCCAACAGCAGATGGAAAAGTCTTCCAAATCACTAATTATTAGGGAAACTCAAGTAAAGACAACTATGAATTAACATTTTACTCCTGTGAGAATGCATACATCAAAAAGCACAGTAACAATAAGGGCTGGAGAGGTTGCTGGGTAAAGAAATCCTTTTACACTGCTGGTAGGAATATAAATTGGTCCAAATCCTCTGAACAGTCTGGAGAACTCCTGGAACTCTAAAAGTGGACATATCTTATGATGGGTAAATTCCTCTCCTGGGATTATTATTCCCTAAGGAAATAAGCACAACCATCCAAAGGTATATAAATTGTACCTATATTCATATCAGACAATTTGTAGTATCCCAAACTTGGAAACAGACAGATTAGTGGCTAAATTTTGGCATAGACACAGTGGAATACTCCTCAGCTATTAACTATGATGAATTCACCTGCTGCACCTCATCCGGGATGAACCAGGAAGGAATCGTGTTGAATGAGATAAGCTAGAAAGAGAAGGATGAATATGGAATTATCTCACTTATGGGCAGAACTTAAGAAACAAGAACAGAAAAGGGAAACACAGTAAAATGTGTATTGGTTACTGTATTACCCCAAATCGTAAAACTCTGGGGAAGGAGGACAAGTGGAAAAGTTGAGGGAGGGGGACTTTCGGGTCCTGCTACACTCTATGATGGGCCTAATTTGAGAGTTACAGTGCTTTGCAGACACATATCTTGATAAGATGAAAAATTTTACCCATGTACCAACAGCTGGACTGTAGACCATTAGAAATCAAGAGTAAAAAAATCATAGTCTTCAACTGTGAGTACTAAGTATAAGATAGTCATTTAACATCTAAGAAGTTTAAACTTAAAATTGACAAGTATATATAGAGCATACAGGCTGTCAGATGAGATCATATTTTCTCATGTTTTGTAATTAATTAGTCAATGAAACATGAATTTAATAAAATGCAAGTGTGTAATTTTCTTTAGTAGATTAAAAATAGATTGATACTAAATTACCAATTAAACTTTTGTATCTATTTATTATATTAGGTATTCATTTTGACTCAAAGGTAGTTTAATCATATTTACATAAGTAACTATCTTAATAGGATACCAAATAAAAAGGCAGGTGTAAATATGATAAGCTGTTTTCCCTAGTCTATTAGAACTGAGTTTTGTTAATTAAACATAGCATTTATTGCTTGGCTTCACATATGAAGTGAATATAATGAAAACAATGATTTTTTTTTTCAAATTCAGTATCACTTTGATGACAGAATAGTGATTTAGTTGAGTGTTGTGATGAGGGTAGGTTTCCACCTTTCCCTGAGAGAGTTGTCAATACATTTCATTCTTCATTAAACCATCATCATCCTTATCTATGATTCTCACCAGAACAAATGAGAGTTACCATTACTCCACACTACTGGCAGATTGTGGTATTAGACTTGATTATTATAAAAGTTGAATAGTGATATTTTATCGTTGTGGTTTTCATTTGCCTGATGATATATGACATGTATCATCTTTTCGTATATTTTATTGCTATGTGTAAATCTTCTTTGGAGAGTTGTAAATAAAAGGGTTTTGCCATGCGTGCAGTCCTAGGCACTACAGTGCTAAGGTGTTGGTCTGCTTCTAAATTCTGCTTCTAAGACCCCTTCTGTTGCATTGCTTGCCCTTAGGTCTATTTACATAACCACTGTTACCTAAGAACCGCCCTGCCTGCAGGGCACTGGTTTAATCTCACTGGTTCATAAGCTTTTTCCTTCTCCCCACCCCCTATCCTACTTACATCCTCTTCTGACCTGAAATTATCACCTCAAAAGATATATATATAGGACAGGATTGTGATTAGAGAAAGCTAGATCGAACTGCATTCCTGCTCAATAAAGATTGAACTGCGTCCCACTCAGCCATGAGTCCCTGGTCGTCTCTCTCCCGCCCGTGAAGCTAGCCGGACACTAAGGGAAGATTTGGTTCTGTGGTATCTCTTTTTCTCTTTCTGTAACTTCTTTTAAATCTGAAAAAAAATTAGCTTTGAGTAAGAAAGCCCTAGCAATGACAAAATGAAAGCATTTTCATCTGGAGCTTTGTTTCTTTTTGTTGTTGTTGTTATCATTTGATTAGGGGTTAATGTGTACGATTTTTCATCTCTGTGATCTCTGTGATAGGTGTCTTCAGAATACTCTCACCCCCAACCTATCATCCTGTCTCAGCACCCCAGCACTCATCTACCCCCTTCCTTTCCCAGAGTCCTTTGCTTTGATGATATACACATACCCTGCCCAAATTTCACCTAGTCCAAAGTTTTACTTTGTGTTTATTCTTTCTGCTTTTGTTTTTAAATTTACATTAATATATATATATTTATTATTTATTTATTTATATTTTATTTATTTATTTGATAGAGACAGAAAAATCAAGATGGGAGGGGAGACAGGAGGAGAGTGGCAGAGAGACACTTACAGCACTGCTTCACCATTTATGAAGCTTTCCCCCTGCAGGTGGGGACCCGGCGTGGGAACCCGAATCCTTATACATTATAACATGTGCAGTCAACCAGGTACACCAGGTACACTGTTTCCCTTGTGTCCTTGATTCTTAAGTTTCACCCCTCCAGTATTTGTCCTTTTCTTGCTTGGCTTATTTCCATATGATTCTGTCACGTTCCATCTAAGGTGAGACAAAGGAGCTTATGTAATTTTCTGTTGCTTGTTTTATAAAGTTTTTGGTATATTTCAGATAATAGTCTAAGTCTTTTGCAAATATTTTCTCTGTACATGCTTTTTTTGGGCACCAAGACCTGAACATGGGAAATTTTAACACATCTGGACGGCTTTTATGTTCAGAGAGAGGTGGGGGGAAGGGGGGCAAAGCATCAGAATTTCTCCTGGTGCTAATGACAAGCCTCATATTGTACCAGGACTTAAATGTATGTGCATGCATGGTAAAACAATAAGCTATCTCTATATATATATATATACATATAGTGTGTGTGTGTGTGTGTATGTACACACACAATTCTGAGTTGTAAAACTGGAAGTTGCCTAATAAACAGTTCCAAAAGTACAAGTGCACTTGTAAAAAACACTAAACTATTAACGTCTTTAAATTTTAGTCACAACTCTACAATTGGGTTTTTAATTGACCAATTAAGTTTTTAGTTAAAGATAGCCAAAAAACGAATTCTATTACAAAATCTGTTGAATCACAAAATAAACTTTTGTAGAAGAAGCTGAACTTTTTATGTACAAACACTTCCAGCAGAAAATTCAATGTATAGTTGTGCAAAAAAGAATATTTAGGATGCTTGTGTGCACATGTGTCTGTATTATTTACCTGAATAATAAATAAATGAGATGAATAGAAATGTATAAAGTACTATGAATTAATTAATAAATGATTAAAATAAAAGGGGATAAGTAGATAATAAAGATGAAGGCTTTAATCTTTAAATGTTCTCTGATTATTTGATAATAGGAAAAGAAAACATTTTGAGTGATAATCAACAAATTGTAATTATACTTGTCTTAAGAAGTCAGACTGAAGGCTGGGCTGTTATGTAGTGGCTGTGTAACAGACTTGCATTGCTGGCTTCCCACAGCCCTCATGTTCAATCCCCAGCACCACCATATGCCAGAGATAACAGGTACTCAGCTCTTCTCTCATTAAAAAGTAATAATAATAAAATAAAAATAGATAAAGCAAAAATAAGTAAAACTTATATATGTTTTCTATAAAATTGTGTTCCTTTCTTAGAAATGACTATTTACACTACCAGAGTATTTTAAACACATTTTGTGAACTGAATAATTACTAGTTTTATTGCAGCAGGAAAGGGTTACAGTTGTCATGGTATTTATGGTGACTATCCATAACTTTGGTGTTCTTTATGCAAGATCGCATGTGCTTATTCATCTTACTATTGCTGTTTCAATTCACCTGTTGTGTACACATTATTTTTCAGTCATAGAATGCAAACTGTAATGTTTTTTAAATATTTTCATTTATTCCCTTTTGTTGCCCTTTTTTATTGTTGTAGTTATTGTTGTTGTTGTTGTTCTTGCTGGATAGGACAGAGAGAAATGGAGAGAGGAGGGGAAGACAGGGAGAGAAAGACAACTGCACACCTGCTTCACCCTTGTGAAGTGACTCCCCTGCAGTGGGCAGCCTGGAGTTGGAACCCAGATCCTTGTGCAGGTCATTGCGTTTTGTACCAGGTGCACTTAACCAGCTGCGCTACAGCCTGACTTCCCAAACTGTAATGTTTTTATTTCTCCGAGGACATTTTACCTGCTACGTCAGACAAAATGAGACCACCATATTACACACCTTTATTTTACATTGTCAACTGTTCCGATCAATAAGTTAGTCACCTTGGTTTCATCCTGTGGTTCAACGACTTATCACTCATATATTTAATATATATCAATAATGATATGTCACAAGTAAGTAAATAAAATATTTTTTAAAAATATTAGGCTTGGAACTGGAGAAGAGCGCTTTAGCGTTTTGGAAATAGTGCAGTACAAGTAAATTCAATATTCTGGTGAATGTTCCTATATATTAGTCAATATCAAATCCTTAAATTGAGAAGAAATTCCTAATTATCTGGCAGTGAATTTTCATGGTAAGCGTATCTGACCTCCTATAATACCTGAAAATACTCTTCAGCTGTCTGCATTTGTAGAAAGTTGACTAAAGATGAGGAATGCAAACTTGAAAAAACAAGACTTGATTGCAATTGCCATTCCAAGATCTTCTGCTTACCCCAGTGATGTTTTTGATAAGGTTGGTATAAGTCCCTAAAATCAAGATGGTGCACTTCAACTTTAACATACACATGAGTCACACAGGGACCCTGATAAGGAACAAATTCTAAGGAGTCCTGAACCATCACCTGAGAGCCTGCATCTGTAACAGATTCCCAGAGAATTCATCTGATGCTGGCCTGTGAGCTACACTTGAATCTCCAGTTCACATGGCATTGCATCTCATTCTCAAGCAAGTTGGTTCACGCAAGATGATGTGTATTTCTAACATTTTTCTATAATATATCTGACACAACCCCTGGGCATTGGGATTTTTAAAGAAAAAATTCAGTTGATCCAGTAGACTGTTGAGGTATAGTCCTAAAGAGAGGGACAATGATTTAGAATATTTCACAAAACTTCTGAAATGTTCTGATGATGAAGCTGTAACAGATCATCTTTTTCAGGGCTCCAGAAGCATGGGGGTTATATAATGTTAATAGTTACTATGCAAACAAAAACTCTCTAAAACCCAAATACAGATGTAAAGTAAAAACAAAATTTTAGAGACTCCAGGGGGGTGGCTACGGATTAACAGCAGATTCACTCAACTAGAAAAAGCAATGAAAATCACCTGAAAAATCAACAAACGGTGAGCAGGATTTCTTCAGAAACCCACCAAGCCACAGGTGGCATATATATTTTTTCATTCCATGGAATGTTACTCTGTGATTAAAAATGATATTATATCCTTTGGGACAAAATGAATTGAACTAGCGGTGATTATACTTAGATAAATAAGAGGTGAACGACCAGACAGTTTCACTCAGATGTGGAATCTAGAGATCTGATTCACATCAATTTTCCAATTAAAAATAAAACAAGCGAGCCCACAGCTCCCCACCTGCAGGGGCCATCGGTAGCTTCACAAGCAGTGAAGCAGGTCTGCAGGTGTCTGTCTTTCTCTCTCTCCCTCTCTGTCCTCCCCTCCTTTCTCCATTTCTCTCTGTCCTATCAAGCAATGATGACAGCAGTTAACAAGGATGATAAACAACAAGGGAAACAAAGGGGGAAAATGGCCTCCAGGAGCAGTGGATTCCTGTGCAGGCACCCAGAGCCAGCAACAACCCTGGTGGCAAAAAAAAAAATAGAAAAAGAAAGCAAATCGTCAAATAAAAAACAGAAGCAAACAAACTGTTTCTAAGAATTG
This sequence comes from Erinaceus europaeus, assembly GCF_950295315.1. Lineage (NCBI taxonomy): Eukaryota > Metazoa > Chordata > Mammalia > Eulipotyphla > Erinaceidae > Erinaceus > Erinaceus europaeus. The sequence continues at coordinate 8,332,565 of NC_080179.1, read as the reverse complement.
TGAGAACTATGGTGGTTATTTTGGGCATTGGGTGGGGAGACAGATCTTTGGTGGTGGGTGTTATGGAATTAAACATTATAATCTTATAACCTACTAGTAATAACAAATAAAAAATTAAAACACACACACACACACACACTCGCTTTGAGCAAACAGTGCTTTTAACAAAAATAAATTTATCCTTAGGATCAAATTATTAACGTACTTTACCTAGTTCTCTATATTTAGCAAACGTTGAGTGTTTAGATCAGGGTAAGATAACAAGTGCATACTTTGTGTGGCAATAATTGTACTAAATCTGAATGCTGAAAACATTTGCACAACTTGAATGTACTTGTAATTTAGTCATCTCCTTGGAGTGCAATTTTAAACTATTATTCCCTTGGTTTAGGAACCTGTATGTGCTTTATGACCCAGTTAGTTTAAATTGATTCTTTCCCTATGTACCCAATTAGCAATTATGTTTTTCAGAGCCCAAAGGGGAAAGATGTGTGTTGGTGGTAGAGAATCAAAGTAATTAATTATAAAACACAAAGGCAAACAGAAAAAAAAACGAAAACTAAGCCCACAGGGTGGAGGGTTAGCATAATGGTTATGCAAAGAGACTTTCATGCCTGAGGCTCTCAAGTCCCAGGTTCAATCCCTCATACCACCATAAGCCAGAGCTGAGTAGTGCTCTGGTTAAAAAAAAAAAAAAGAAAACTAAGCCAACTTCTCATTTGTTGCCTCACAAAATCTACTGCAAATATTGTTGGCTAAGTTAACTAAACTTTTGCTTCTTCCTATAAATCCAGTTTATTTACATGACTTTTAAACTACATGGTCAACAGAGAAATGCTTTATTTTGTCATTAGTACAATTTTCCTTTTCTTTCTGTTCTCTTAACTAAGTGTTGTTCTTCTCATTTCCTTCTACCGGGAGCTGGAAACTTATCATCTATCTCATGCTCTAATGTCAGTTTTCAATTTCTTTTTAATGCAGGGTTACTCACAAAGTATGCCATCTAGATATTTTTTAATCTTTATTTATTTACCTTTTTGTTGACTTGCTTTTTATTGTTGTTGTAGTTATTGTTGTTGTTATTGATGTTGTTCTTAGATAGGACAGAGAAAAATGGAGAGAGGAGGGGAAGACAGAGAGGAGGAGAGGAAGACAGACACCTGCAGACCTGCTTCACCACTTGTGATGTGACTCCCCTGCAGGTGGGGATCCTGGGGCTTAAACCAGAATCCTTTGGCCGGTCCTTGTGCTTAACCCACTATACAACCTGACTCCTGCCAACTAGATATGTATATACTTTCCTGTGTTATTGACCTATAATGCCTTTCAAAATTAAGGCAAACAATTAATTTCAATGAGTGTAAAATAATACATCAGTTAGGTCTGTGGAAAGTATCTGGCAGAGAGTGACCTTTAACCATACTGAATCCATGCACTCAATTCAATCTGGCTAAAGTCATTTTGTCTAAAACTAGCATTCTACTATTCTGATCGACCGCTCCTTTTTTCAGTCCTCTCTCATCACAGAAATATACCTTAGTGCCTTTTTCTGAGAGAGGCTGTGGTACAGCCTGGAAAATAAGGATTAAAAAAAATGGGACACTAACAGATATTAACCTGCTAGGGTTATTGTAACAAAATAGCGGAGACTGAAGATTTAAGCAACAGAAATGCATCATTTCACTGTTGTGTAGGCTGTAAGTTGGAAATCAATATGTTGGTGGTATTGATTCCTTCTGAGGACTATAAATTGGCGTGCCATGCCGCTCTCCTAGTTTATGATTATTCTCCAGAGATCATTGATGTTCCTTGGCCACCCAGATTTCTGTTAGGATGGAGAGACTTTCATGTATATATCTGTCTCCAGATACTTTATTTATATAAGCAGATCCATCATTTTTTATAAGGGTCCACCATCACAGCCTCATTTTCATTTTATTTTATTTGCTAGTTGTAATATTGATTTACAAAACTGTAAGGTAACAGGAGTATAATTCCACACCTTTCTCACTACCAGAGTTCTGTGTCCACATTCCCTTCACTGGAAACTGTAGTACTTCTCCTAAGATCACAGATAAGGGTTGACTATTATTTCCATAACTATCTATCTACATTTCTGTATACTTGCCTATTTTATAACCTGTATAACATGCTTCCAAATGATGTCACATTCTGAACTCTGGAGGTTAGGACTTTAGGATATAAATGTTAAGGAGATAGATTTTTTAAATATTTGTTTATTTTCCCTTTTGTTGCCCTTGCTGTTTTTCATTGTTGTTGTAGTTATTATTGTTGTTGCTATTGATGTCATTGTTGTTGGATAGGACAGAGAGAAATGGAGAGAGGAGGGGAAGACAGAGAGGGGGAGAGAAAGATAGACACCTGCAGACCTGCTTCACCGCCTGTGAATCGACTTCCCTGCAGGTGGGGTAGCCAGGGGCTTGAACCAGGATCCTTACTTGGTCCTTGAGCTTTGCACTATGTGTGCTTAAACCACTGTGCTACCACCCGACTCTCAGGAGATAGTTTTTAAAGCTGTTAACACAATGCAAACTATCTGGGGACAACAGAGTCCTAAGTATCAGCTGGGTTATGTGTAGCTGGATGAATAAAGCAAAGTTTAAGAATCATACATTTTATTAGAATTATAGATACCTGACCCTCACTAGCACCTTTGACAAAGTATTTACTATAACAAATATTCATTAAATACTTAGTGTGGAAGATGTTTCCTGAGGTGTTTCTGATCACTGATGCTGTATAATTACACACAAAGAGCATAGTATAAAGAGAGGGAAAATGAAACATCAGGAACTCAATAATTTGCTCAGTTTACAAAGCAGGAGCCAAAATTAAAATCTTGAGAAATGACTGGTAAAATTAACTTTCTCCTCAGAGAGAAGACATGGAAATGATTGAAGACATTTTACTGCTAGAGACTACAGTCTATCACTTTTGCTATGCTTATTTTTTTATTTTTGTAAAATGTGTATATATTTAATTATAATAGAGACAGAGTAAAATAGGGAGTGGTTTGTAAGAAAGAGAGAAGCTCACATTCTGAGATCAGAAAAAAAAAAGTCACATATAGTAGAAATTCCATAAGACGACTTCTCAAATAAAATTCTACAGTCTAATAGGAACTGGTAACAAATATTCAAAGTGTAACATGGAAAAGATCTCTAAACAGAATTACGCTATGAGGCCTCAAAGCTACTATTAACAGAGCTGAAGAGTTATATGAACAGTAGCATAAATACAGTATAGGGCTTTAATACCCCACTTTCAACAATGAATAGATCAACCAGACCAAAAAAGAAAAAATTCAATAAGCAAAAACCAGCCTTAAAGGGGGAATTGGCCTACTTAGAACTAATTGATATTTACAGAATTCTTTTGTAGTTCTTATGGGATATTCTCAAGTATAGATCACATGTTTATACACACACACACACACAAAGAAAAAAGAAAGCGTATGTGGTGCGAAGTGCAAGGACCCACTTAAAGATCTAGGTTTGAGCCCTTGGCTCCTCACCTGCAGAGAAGTCGCTTCACACATGGTGAAGCAGGTCTGCAGGTGTCTATCTCTCCCCCATCTGTTTTCCCCTCCTCTCTCCATTTCTCTATGTCCCATCCAACAATAATGGCATCAATAATAACTACAACACTAAAAAAACAAACAAACAAACAAAAAAAAAACTCCCCCTAAATCATGAAGTTTTAAATAATGTCAATTACCATTTGAAATCAAATGGAATAAAACTAGAATTTAACTATATAGTGAAAGTTGGGGAAACTCAAACATCTGAAATTAAGCAACATGCCACTAAACAACTCTTGGTTCATTGATGAAGGCAAACATTTTAAAAATGAACTAATTATTGAAAACAAGTGAAGATGAAGACACAGCAAAACAGGACTGAGAGGTTTGAATCTTAAGTGGCAGGCTCTGTTAGGGATCTGTCTCTCCCTCTCTCCCTCTCTCTCTCTCTCCATATATATATATATGTATGTGGTATGTAGGACCACAAAGCTTTCCTCCATCCGCACCACCACCACCACTTCCCCAGAGTCCTTGGCTTTGATGAAATACACCAAATTTGACTTTGTGTTTCACCCTTTTGGTCTTGTATCCTAAATTCCAACTATGAATGAGATTCTCCCATATTCATCTTTCTCTTTTTAGTTTATCTCAACACAATTTCTTCAACCTCCATCCAAGATGAGGTGAAGGTGACTTTATCATTTTTAGTAGTTGATGGGTATTCCATTGTGTTTATATACCACAACTTTCTTAGCCACTCACCAGTTGTGGGACACCTAGGTTGTTTCCAAGCTTGGGATGTTACAAATTGTGATGCTATGAACATAGGTATACATAGATCTCTTTGTATGGGTGTGTTTGTTTCCTTGGGATATATCCCCAGGAGAGGAATTTCCACATCACAGTGGAAGTGTATTTCTAGCCTTCTGAGAGTTTTCCAGACTGCATTCCACAGGAAGTGGACCAATTTGCATTCCCACTAGTAGTGTAAAAAAAGAATTCCTTTTCTTCTGAAACTGCTCCAACATTTGTTGTTACTGTCCTTTTTGATGTACATTCTCACAGAAGAAAAATTGTATCTCATTGTTTCTTGTCTCAGATATTCAGTGATTTCGAGAGCATTTTTTTTTTTATGTTTTGTTGCCACATTGGATCTATTTTCTGGTAAATATTCTGTTCATATACTCTCCCCATTTTTGATTGAGATAATTAATTTTTTTTTTGTTGCCAAGTTTGGTGACCTTTTTATATATATTGACTACTAGCCTTTTGTCTGTTGCATGCCATTTAATGGTGTTCTCCCAGTTTGTAAGGTGTCTAATTTGGGTGGATAACTTAATTAACAGCCAAACTGGCTGAACGAGACAATAGCTCAATAAGATAACAGAAAAGTTGAAATTGGAAATAAGAATATATATGTGTGTGTGTGTGTGTGTGTGTGTGTGTGTGTGTGTGTGTGTGTGTAATACGGGTACTTGTGAAAGTAGTTAAAGTAGAATTTAAACTGCTTTCTTCTCCTTTGTAATGAGGGCAGCATACCTAAGGCAGAATTATAATACCCTGAAGAATTTCTGCTGGTTGTTGAGTTCTTGTAACTTTGACACCATTTTCTCCTCTCATGTCTGTAATTCAGTTGAAGTTAGTTAACTCCAGGATGCACTTGGTTGGGAGAGTTGAAGACTTTTTTCTTTCTTTTTTTTTTTTTTTCTCCAGAAGCAGGAAAACTCCAGACAGAATAACTGATGAGTTTCTAATGAAAGGGAGTTGGGAATTATCTAATTAGTGTCTTTCTGCAGTGGTGGCAAATGTAACACTGCAGTCCTCTGGGAGGCTGAGACTGCAAAGAAGGACGAGCATGCAACTTTTTGAATAGGAAGATTAGTTTGGTTTTTATTTTTAAAGCACTAAGAAAAAAAAAGATAAGCACAATAATATGTGTCAATCCATGGAATAATGATAATCACATATTACCTTATAATGAGTGGCTTACCCTTTTTCTCCTCATAAATAGTATTCAATGCAACAATTATATGAATTTTCCAGTGATCAGAATGATTTTCTTTTCTTTTTTTTTTCCACTTACTCTAATCAGAGAACTTTCATTATAACCTGACTTCATACCACTGACAATATTGTTGTAAAGAGGTCAGTGCACAATCTATATAGAAAGAAAATACAGTTTGGAGGTGTCCTAGAGGAAAAGGTCAGTTTTAGGTGAACACATTGATATTGATAAATCACACAGTGGTGTTCACATTTGGCAGACAGCCACATGCCCCATAAGTACTTAAAAACCACAGTTTTCTTTTTTTTCCTTTTTTTTTTTTTGCCTTCATAGTGATTGCTCCAGCTCAGTGCCAGCACGGTGAATCCATTGTTCCTGGAGGATATTTATTTATTTTTTTTCCTTTTGTTGCCCTTGTTGTTTTATCATTGTGGTTATTATTATTGTTGGATAGGCCAGAGGGAAATGGAGAGAGGAGGAGAAGACAGAGTGGGGAGAGAAAGACACCTGCAGACCTGCTTTACCTCTTGTGAAGTGACCCCCACCCCTGCAGGTGGAGAGCCTGAGGCTCCAATGGGGATCACTATGCTGGTCCTTGAGCTTCGCGCCATGCATGCTTAACCTGCTGCACTATAGCTGGACCCCCAAGAACCACAACTTTCTTTAGACAAGCAGAAACTTAAAGAATCAGGCAAACAGAAATCAAAAAAAAAAAAAGGAGCAAAGTAAAGGGTACATTTTAATGTGATCCTATCATGTAACCTCTCAGAATATCACTTATAATCCATATAGTCACATTTTCTACTATGAAATTAGATTTGAAGGTGTATAATTATTATTACAATATTACTGCTGCCATCCAGATACATTTTCTGAAATACTGTCGTGAGTGCTTCTCTATTTTTTCATTCCCCACCCATCTCCCAGAGTACTTATTTTTGGAGGGTGGTCCCAGCGGTAGTTAGTGCATATGCTTGAGTGCACACAGGCATAGCACCATGCACCAAGGCTTGAGATCATGGTGCGGGGGGTGGTGGTGGCTTCATGAGCAGTGAAGCAGGTCTGCAGGTGTCTCTTCTCTCTATTTCCCCATTCCTTCTCAATTTCTTTCTCTGTCCAATAAAATAATAATAATGAAAAAGATTTTACTTATTTATTTTTATTTTTGAGTAGAAACAAAGAAATTAAGGGGGAAGTGGTAGATTGAGAGGGAGACAGAATATAATAACAAGACACACAAAAAATCAATTGAAGACTGATATTCTAGAAGAACTACAGTATTTATTTATAGGAATCTAAAGGAGGAGAAAAACTTGATAAGGAAGCAGAAAGAGAGAGATAACCTGCAACACTGCTTCACTGCTTATGAAGTTTTCTCTCTGCAGGTGAACGCCAGGAACTTGCTCTTGTGCATTATAACCTGTGTTCTCTACTGACTGCACCACCGCATGGACCCTGAATACTGATTTTGTTGATTTAAAATCTGTCATTATAGAGTCAGAGGAAATAGCTCAAGTAGGTAGAGCACAGGACTTCCATGTCTTAGCATCCTGCTGGTATTCCAGGAGGTGTTAGATGTATCAAAATGGTGCTCTGATTTCTTCCTCTCTCTCCTTCATTCTGTTTTCTATGAAATTGTATCTCATATGAAATGTCTTTGAAAAATTAACACATGAATACAAATTGCTCAAAAGTAAAAGTATCTTTTCCCAGATATATACCCAAGTCCTACTGCACAGAAACCACCACTTTCTAAAATGTTTGAACTTTATGTTTTTGAGGGGGATTTTCTACTGCTATACAGTATCATGCCACAATATATTTTTCAAAATCTTTCTGATGTTTAATTTATTATTCATGCTAATAAAAATGAGAACATAGTTCACTAGCTCCTCTGCTCAATTGCCAATTTGTAAGGACAACAATCCTATTTAATTTTCTATACAGGATGTTTGCAATTTTAATTTGTGTTCATAAATGCCTTTCTTGTATTCCACCACTATTTCTAGATTATTAATGTACTGAAAAATTAACATGGCTGAATTTTCCCTACTTTTACCATTACTTTCTACATCACTTTTTAAGAGAAAGATATATCATTATTTTTTACATTGTTAAGGAGGACTGCGTTATAGTCATTAATCATTTTGCAGGACCTTGACTCCACAATGAACCTTAAGCAAGAAATGTGCTATCAGAATTTATTGTGACCATGCTGCTAGTTTTCTACTTGTTTCTACTCATATCCTCTGAGAAAAATCAGTCATGATCATGACAGTGCATTGTGGGACATCAAGTAGTGGACATATCTGCTCTGTTGGAACACCAAGAACCTAACTTACCCTTCTAATTACTTAAGAAATACTAAAACAGAGTGACTGAAGAGAAATGCAGTGTCTTCATTGGACAGAAGACAACAAAGGAAAGGATATAATAACAGCACACAGGAAAAATCAAATGAAGATTGATCTTCAAGAAGAACTGCAATTTTTTGTCTAGACAGGAGTTGATAAACAAGATCAGAAGGGAAAATGCAAAGCAGAACTTGGACTGGTGTTTGTGGATTGCACCCAAGTAAAAGACTCTGGGGTGTGTGTGTGTGTGGGGGGGGGGTGGCGGTGGTGGTGGAGGGGGCCTAGGGGGAGGTTCAGGTCCTAGAATATGATGACAGAGGACCTAGGGGGGGTTGTATTGTTATGTGGACAACTGGGAAATGTCATGCATGTACAAATTATTGTATTTTACTGTGGACTGTAAACCATTAGAGAGGAGAAGAGATACCTGCAGACCTGCTTCACTGCTCATGAAGCCACCCCCCCCGCCCCAGCACCAAGGTCTCAAGCCTTGGTGCATGGTGCTATGCCTGTGTGCACTCAAGCATATGCACTAACTACCGCTGGGACCACCCTCCAAAAATAAGTACTCTGGGAGATGGGTGGGGAATGAAAAAATAGAGAAGCACTCACGACAGTATTTCAGAAAATGTATCTGGATGGCAGCAGTAATATTGTAATAATAATTATACACCTTCAAATCTAATTTCATAGTAGAAAATGTGACTATATGGATTATAAGTGATATTCTGAGAGGTTACATGATAGAATCGCATTAAAATGTTCCTTGTACTATAAAAGTAAATCCACATCCATGTTATTCTGAAATCAAGCTTTTGAAATGGAGTTTCAAATTAGGCATATTCAGTCTACTCTGCCCACCTGTGAGTAAGCATCCATACCTCCATTTGCTGGGGAAGAATCTATATTCAAATAATAATAATAATAATAATAATAAGCACTTGCCAATGTGGAGGGGGAAATGCTGTGTTGCTTCCAAAATCTCCTTTGCCCCAACGTTTTCTTGCCTCTTTAAAAGGTTTTAGGTCTCATTGCTATGCCTTCAGGCAAGTCTTTTGAAGCTACCATGCAAATTGCTTCCAATTGTTTTCTAAATTTGAAGCTGCAGGCTGCAAGTATCCATTCCCAGGCCTTCAGGCTCAGTGTCCTTTTCATTCTTTCTTGCTTGGTTGTCTGATAGCCTGGTTCTTCTTCTTCTAGCTTTTACCCTTCTTCCGTAGACAGTCAACAGCGTCAGGTGGAGCCTGATGTCAAGTTTCGAGACCTCCTTTGAATCTGGAGAGGTGGCAGTCGTTGACTCTGTGGGTCATAGTCTGTCTGGAGCCGCAGGGGCAGTTCGGGTCGTCTCTGGCTCCCCAGCGATGGAACATAGCGGCGCACCGGCCATGGCCTGTTCGATAGCGATGGAGGAGGGCCCGATCATAATGTGCTAGGTCAAAGCCGGGTTGACGCTCGCAGGGGTCTGTGATGAGGTGTTTGTTCTTGACCTCAGCTGACTGCCAACTCTGTTTCCAAGAGTCTGGAACAGAGAAGTTCAGTGTAGGCGTAGGGGACCAGATTGGGTGACAAGACGTCAAGCGTTGGACAGGGTGGGCGAAGATCTCCGCGTATATTGGCAGGTCCGGTCGGGCGTAGACGTGGGAAATGAACTTAGATGATGCTGCATCCCGACGAATATCTGGCGGGGCGATGTTGCTAAGAACTGGCAGCCATGGAACCGGGGTGGAACGGATGGTTCCAGAAATGATCCTCATGGAGGAATATAATTTGGAGTCGACCAAGTGGACATGGGGGCTACGGAACCATCCTGGGGCACAGTATTCTGCAGTGGAATAGCATAATGCCAGAGAGGATGATCGTAGTGTGGCAGCGCTCGCACCCCATGAGGAGCTGGCTAGTCTTGCAATGATGTGATTCCTCGCACCCACCTTTGCTGCAGTTTTTATGAGATGTTCGTGAAATGACAGGGTGTGATTGAGAGTAACGCCAAGATAGACTGGCTGGGCTTCATGCCGGATTCTCATATCGCCAAGCTGCACATTAAGCTCACAGCGAGGCCAAGGCATGGTGTAGATAGCCTGGTGATTCACATGCAGATCTTTAGGGTGTGGAGCCCTTCCTAAATAGAATCTAACCTCTGATGACATTTTAAAAATGTCCCCCAGGTGAGCCAGCAGGATAGCTTCCCTGTGAGGGTACCTGCTTTATTGTTCAGCAGCTTCCCTGTGGTGTTTGCTTTCTTCCCCTCCCCCCCCCCCCCCCCCCCCCCCCGTGTCTCTATCTGAAAAAAGTCACCTGGAGCAGTGAAATTCACTTGATTGGGAATGAATGATCAATACCAAGGTTCCAGTTTAGCTATCCATGGGTCCTTGAGGTTGGATATGCTTTTATTGTAGAGTAGGGGTAAGGCAAGCTGACCTTAGTACTGATTTGCTGACTATGGACATGAAATCAGGCAAGGCTGATAGTTTTAACCTCAACTGTATTGAGAGAGAGAGAGAAAGTAGAGCAAGAAATTTATTCACATGTTAATTTTCCCAGGTAGGCAGAGTGAGAGACCATGTCCATAACATCAACTTTTTTTTCTGTTTGTTTGTTTCTGGGGTTATCAGTGGTGTTCAGTGCCAGCTTTACAAATCCACTGCTCCTAGTGGCCATTTTTTTCCCTTTCTTTCTTTCTTTCTTTTTTTTTTTTTTTTTTCCTCCAGAGTTATTGCTGGGGCTTAGTGCCTGCAGTACTGATCCACTGTTCCTAGAGGCTATATTTTTTTCCCATTTGTTGCCCTTGTTTATATCGTTGTTGTGGTTATTATTATTGATGTTATTGATGTCATCATTATTGGATAGGACAGAGAGAAATCAATAGAGGAGGGGAAGACAGAGAGGGGTAGACCTGTTTCATGGCTTGTGAAGTGACCCCTCTGCAGGTGGGTAGTCTGAGGCTCAAACTGGATTCTTACTCTGGTCCTTTCGCTTTGTGCCATGTGTGCTTAACCCACTGCACTACCATCTGACCCCCCCATTTTTTCCTTTTCTTATTGGATAAGACAGATAGAACTTGTGAGAAGGGGGAGGTAGAGAGGTATAGAGAAAGATAGACACCTGCAGACCTACATCACCACTTGTGAAACATCCCCCTTGGTAGGGACAAGGGAATGGAACTCAGATCCTTCCAGGGTTCCTTGTGCCATAACATCAACTTTTATAAACATCTATGCCCTGACTTCACTTCCTTTCTGAACCACACCCACACTGGTTGCAACTCCTATTTCCCTTGTGACATTTATTTTCTCTCTCACCTTCATGAGGAACATGTTCTCGACTGGTGCAGTGGTGTCCTTGTTCTGGGTGCTCTCCAGGTTTGCCTTTCTCCTGTCTGTCCCTGCACACACTGACCTCAACACAGCCATTCCTGAAGAGGGCTGGCAGTTAAGAAAGCAATCCTCTGGAAAGGTTTGTAATGCCTGAAGCAGCCCCATCACTCCTCTTAAGAGGATCTGTGGCACAGTGCTGGCAATCCACACTTTCTGTGGTTCAGAAGAATTTCTTCATAGAGACTATGTGAGCAGTAACTTCACGTTTGTGGTGAGCATCATCTCCAGGGATAACCTTTAAAAAAGAAAAGTTCTTAGAGCTAGTAATTGCTCCTTCCACTAAAGCTAGCCTCACTGTTGTAAATAAAACTCTTACCTCTCCTTTTATCCTTTCAGTGTTCTTTTTCTCAACTAGTCTTCTGCTCATCTCTGTGGTATTTGAAAGGACAATGTATCCTCTTCCTGATAATTCTGAGATAATACTAGAACCTAATTATATCTGGATTTCATCCACTGTCTACAATAAAAGTCAATGAAACTGAAGCTAGTGTTTTTTCTACAGGTGAGCTAGATGCTAAACATATTCCTTACTTGATAGGAGCAGCTACTCCTGCTGAAATAGTTCTTTATCTTCTTACCTTCTGATCTCTTTGTATGTAGAATCTAAAACATTCATGTGAGACTTCAGTCGGACCCTTGAAAGTTCTCCTATAGGAGTTTCTGCTATAGGAGTTAGGGTTTCTAAATCAGCAGAGCCCAGATTTATAAGAACAGAAATGTAAATTCTCCAGGTAAATCCCTGCTTGTGATAACAAGCAGAATCATGCATGCTTGTACTAATTGATGTTTCTAATCTATTGGGGGATATAACAACACTATATAGAAATCTTTAAATTATATTGTTTATTATATAATTATAATAAATTTATCATAGAATAAATCATATATATATTTATTACCAAAAGCCCAATTTTGTCCTTTGCTATAAAGATTATATTGTTCTTTTGTAATTGAAGCCAATTGATTAAAAAAGAGCATCAGCCTAATGGCATCAGTATCTTAAATATCCAACTATGTTGAACAAGTAGACCAGCTTATATTAAAAGTTTACAAAAACAGAACAAAACAAAAACATATAGCATAGACACAAAAGTCAATCGTTGGGAACACTGTTCACTTATTATGACCAAATGGATAAAGGGCATGAACATAATTAGCATATGGCTGATGTCAGCCTGACATCAAGAATATGCAACAGATGTAAGCAAACTCACAAGGGATTGTGGGTATGGAAAGTTACTTACAAGAGTGTCTTACAGAAAGCCTCTGCTTCTTCTCTTCAGGCTCATGATACCACTTTCCCTGGGACCTGTAGTTGTAAGCTAGTAAACTAAACTTAAAAACTGTGACCCGTTCTACATGGCTAGTCAATCTTTTCTCTTTGCTTATTTTGCTGCCGTGGTGGTTTTTAAGTACCTAAATTAACCCACAATGGAATAAACTTGCCATTTCTTAAGCCCCCCCACCCAGAAGTGGCTTTTGTTGTTAAGTACTATAGCGAATGACATCTGGGTCTTCATCACTACTGAAAAGTTTAAAGGAAGGAAGCAAATACTCAAATAGTTTCTCTCAGGGACTACGTGTTCATTTATGTATATCACTGGAAATGTCATCTGTTCTCTTGCCTTTGCCATTCACTTCAGTCATTTTTGTTTTTAAGTGTCTGCTAAATAACCTTGGGTGGTATCTGAAACCAAGAGTATACTTTGAAAGAAGATCGAGATTCTTTCAAGTGATGGAAAGAGCATAAACAAACCTGTTACTTGACACTTTGCTCTTTTCAGACTACTGGTGACATAAACATAGAACATACATGTACTGTTCTGATCCTAAAGAGAATCAGGAAAGGTGAGAGAATGTTACTGTGGAATAGCCCTGTGCTATTTTAAAATTCTTTGGAGACTGCATTGATCTTTTTTCTTTGCTCACCTAAGAAGAACAGTAAGATGGTGGAGAGTCACATTCCAGATTATAGAAATTTTGTCTCTTATGAGAAATTATATGCACATTACATGGAAACATCAACCCCAAGTCCTTTATTATTTTAGAGGGTCAGGACTAGATGTGAAATTGGGTGCAAGTTAAGGGGAAGATACTGGAATTATATGAAAAAAATCAGTCCAACTATCTCCTGCATTTCTAACTCAGGATGGGGCACATTATACTAAATAGGAAAAACAAAGGAATGAGGTTTTTATTAAAACCCTTTTTTGTGTGTGTGGGTTAAAACAATCACTTAGGAAAATGTTCATATTCATCAAGCCATGCATTATTGTTTACTCAATGGAAGCAACTGTGTATAGTAATGTTAGATATAAATATTCTGCCTTCCGGGGGGGGGGATTCCAGGGGCATTGGGTTATTTTTGAATGAGCATGTACCACAGTCATTTCAGAAGTGCTTACTAGTTAGACAGAATTACAATAATCCGCAGATACAAGGCTACTGGAGAGCTTTGTACTTACCAAGAGACTTGCAAAATATTTTTAGAATTATCTGTGTCTTGCAGATGCTCTTAAGCCACAGAGAAAAAAAAATTAATGGAAAATTCATATTCCATAAAGGATTGTGCAGAGGAGAAATTGAATTGCATGGCCGGCCATTGATGAAGGCAAAATCCAAGTCGTCTGGAGATCATCTGCCAGTCTCCAGGGAAAAAAGTGCATTTTCTTCAGCAGTTCCCCATCCCTGTTGATTAGGGTATCCCATCTGATGGACATATACAGGCTCTAGCGTGTGAGGGGAACTGATTCTAGAGACTTAGATGGAGGGAATAAAGTTAAGGTTTATATTTAAGTTTGGAGAATAGTCTTAAATTAAATCTGGTCTATTGGATTAAATGGTTCAGTTATTACTGCAACAAGGTACCCCCTAGAAGATTAATCTTTACACCTTTTTCAGAGATTACTAAAATTGTGGAAACAAATACAATGTAATCACTCTGATGAGTGAACAAACAGAAATGAAAAAGAAAATATCAACTGTAATCAGGACTTATAATTAGGGAAACAATTTTTTACATAATTTTAAAATACTTCTCATTAAAGTTGGTTCATGTATATTTGATGAATTATAAAATGAGAAGTAAACAACAAAACAAATCTTTGGTGTATTTAGGCTAAGTTAATATTGAGAACACTTAATTTTAAAGATATGAAATTCAAACACTAAGAATCACACTGACTTATTTTGTAGCTCTGGGAAATAAAAAGTGCTATAATAGGGAGAATAAAACAATTCCAGACATGTTTACTATAAAATAAATTTTAAATACTTACAAGTGGTAGCACATAAACCATCACTTATTTAGTGATTTCACAATAGCCACTGTTTTATAATGTTTTTAATTTTTGAAATTAATGTTTTACAGGCCATAAAACTAATTCAAGCATAGGATAAAATTAATTTGTAGAACACATTTGAGGTCAGTAATTTTTAGTTGTTAGAGTCTTCTGGGAGGAAGAGAGTATGGAAATTGGAGAATAACTGCATGAAGCAAACTGAACATAAAATTTTATATAAATAAATTTTATTTGATAGGACCGAAAAATCAAGAGGGAAAGATGAGGGGAGAGAGAGAAACAGAGAGGGAGAGAAGGAGAGAGAGAGAAGGAAAGAGAGGGAGAGAGAGGGAGGGGGGGAGGGAGAGAGAGAGAGAGAGAGAACACACAAAAGAAGGAGAGGAAGAGAAATAGCCTTGCTCCACTGCTTGGGAAATTTTCCTCTAGTAGGTGGGCCTGGGGACTTGAAGCCAGGTCCTTGCACTTGGTATCATCTGCACTTAACCAGGTACAGATGATATTTTATTTCTTTCCCAGTATGACTACTCGACTCATGCACATGCATCAGATTGATCTGAATATATGTGTAGCATTATCTTTCTCATTGATGGCACAATTATGAAAAAAAAAATCACAGACATGAAACAATAAAACCATGTAAACAGATTTAAAAATATCAGAAAGTAATTAGAGTAAAACTCTATAGGTAAGAATAAAGTTGTATCTCTGTTATAGTGATCACATGTTGTCGTATGCTTTACATTGGTTTGTTCTAGCCCTCCCCCACCTAGAGAATTAGATCAGTCCAGTTAGTTTTCGCGGGCCCGCTTGGCCCCGCCCCTAGGATAATAATATAATATTATTAGAATTATTATATTATTAACATGTTGTTAAAATTCGTACTGGCTCTAGCCGGGCTGGCTAGCTTCACGGGCGGGTAACAGAGACACGGAGACGTGGAGACAACGGCTGGGCAGGGAAGCTGTATTTCTTTATTCAAGAACAACAATTCATAAACTAATAATCCATTAGACTCTCATGATCTCTACTGATGTTTGAAATAGACATATAGATGACCAATATTTCAGCCAAAAACAACCTTCATCCTATAATGTTTTATATTTATAGATTATAATAGAGAGTTGTGTAGGAACCATACTGTGGCTCTACGGCTATAGAAGGTCCAGTTCCCTGACTGAAACAAACACTGTTTTAGAAATATAATCTTCAGGAGTCTAATATTTGGTATCAACCCGTCTGATGAACTTATCCCACCTTACTAAATTATATGTCAGGGCCAGGTGGTGGCTCACCTGGTTGAGCTCACACATTACAATGCACAAGGACCCTGGTTTGAATTCGAGCCCCTGGTCCCCATTCACAGGGAGAAGGTTTCACGAGTGGTGAAGCAGTGCTGCAGGTCTCTCTGTCTCTCCTCCTCTCTAGCTCCCTATTCCCTCTCGATTTCTTGGTATCTCTATCCAATAAATAAAAAGATAACTAAATTACAAGTTTCTGTATCAGCTCTCTCTCTCTCTCTCTCCCTGTCCCTCCCTCCCTCCCTCCCTCCCACCCTCACTCTCCCTCTCCCTGTGTGTGTGCAGTCAAGGTGTGGCACATTAGAAATTTCATCACTCTCACACAAACCTTTTCAATATATTTATTTGAGATAGAAGGACAGAGAGAGGGCAAGAGAGCACAGTCCAAGAACTGACCATGGTATCATGATGTGCCCATGTAATGTAGGGGTCTCAAACCCGCTTCATGAACACGTCACACCAGGTGCCCTATCTGGAAAACTACACTTTGACCCCAAGCTATATCCTACTGTAATTACTGAATAAAGGGGTAGTAATAACAGGAAACAGATGTCTAAATCCATTTACATCCCTTTTTCATTCAATAGAAATGTTTTAACTACCTGGATGATTCCCAGTCTGGAAATGAGGCATCAAATGTCCTACTCAATTGGGACATTTGAATAAAAATCACATGTTTAGGGGCCAGGTGGTGGTGCACCTGGCTGAGCACATGTATTACAGTGCACAAGGACCTGGGTTTGAGTCCCTGGTCCCCACCTGCAGGGGGAAAGCTTTGCGAGTGGTGAAGCAGTGCTGCAGGTGTCTCTCTGTCTATCTCCCCACCTCCTTTCAATTTCTGGCTATCTCTAACCAATAAGTAAATAAAGATAATTTAAACAAAAATTTTAAATCACGTTTAGTGGTAAGGAACTTGCATTAGGTATCTCTTCCTGGGACAGTTGTAGACATATCACTGAAAGGATGTCTATGAAAACATAATACTCAACCCTATTTGCAGCTTTTATTGGAATCTGGAGTCCAAATAAGTGGTTTATTATACATAAGTTAATGTATCTGAGTAAGAAACTCTGCAGGATCCTGAACATCATCAGTTTGTAGATATAAGCAGTATAAATGGAAGAGGAGGCTGGACCTGAGTGCCGTCCTAGTTCTTAGTGTCGTAGTTCACATATCCACACATGTCCCCTTTCTGAACAATATGCTCATCCGTCTGCTGAGGTCATTCAGATCACCTGCTAATAAGCCAAAGTAGGCACTCCATGAGCTATTTCTTTATTCCTGAGATGGAATCAGACCAGAGAAATGTTTATCAACATACTTTCACTCTTTGCAAACAAAAGGAGAGGGGAAAGTGTTTCTTTTTTAATTTTCAGATTGTGTGACTAGGGTAGATAGAAGTTGGTAGAAGGCAAAAGTTAGTATTGTAGGGGGTATTTTCTTTCTTACTTTAAATTATTTTTATGTTAGTATCGTGTTAATGTTTCCATGTGTGTGAAGAGAGGTCTTCCTTGAGTAGCTCCACTAGTCACTGTAATTCTTCTACTCCAGAAGCATTGGACATGGATATCATTGTCTGTCTTTACGCAACAGCAACACTGCTTTTCTTACTGCAACTTTGTGGAAAGCTGTGAAATCAAGAAGTTAGTCCTTTCCCTCTATTCTTTCTTTGTAAGCTGGGTTTGACTGTGCTGGGTTTCTTGAAATTTATTTATTTTATTACAGGGTATTCTATTTCTGCAAAAGATCTCTGGGATTTTCATATAGGTCACATTGAACCTTTGATTTACTTTTAATATAGTGTCAATTTTGGTACTTTTCCAGGTCCAAAGGTCCAGAGGTTCGCTGACCTCTAATTAAGATCTATATCTAGTAGGATGTTTCACCTGAATCTTGCTGTGAACATCTATCATTTCTTGGGGTTTTAAGGAGAAAGGGCACTAATTTACTGCAGATATTGGTTTTCACTCTATTAAAAAGATGACTAATTTTTGAATTTATATCATCGACATTTAATTAAATTATTGACTTAAGACTGCTTATTCTCATTTTTCTGTGTATATCGGATGTTAATGCTGTTTGTCTCTGTTTCCTTTTTTTTATTTATTTAAGAAAGGATTAATTAACAAAACCATAGGGTAGGAGGGGTACAACTCCACACAATTCCCACCAACCAATCTCCATATCCCCCCCCCCCCCCATAGCTTTCCCATTCTCTATCCCTCTGGGAGCATGGACCCAGGGTCATTGTGGGTTGTAGAAGGTGGAAGGTCTGGCTTCTGTAATTGCTTCCCTGCTGAACATGGGCGTTGACTGGTCGGTCCATATTCCCAGTCTGCCTCTCTCTTTCCCTAGTAGGGTGTGTCTCTGGGGAAGCTGAGCTCCAGGACACATTGGTGGGGTCTTTAGTCCAGGGAAGCCTGGTCGGCATCCTGATGACATCTGAAACCTGGTGACTGAAAAGAGAGTTAACATACGAAGCCAAACAAATTGTTGAGCAATCATGGACCCAAACATTGGAATAGTGGAGAGGAAGTGTTAGGGAGGTACTCACTGCAAACCCTAGTGTACTTCTGCTTTCAGGTATATATTTTGCAGTAGTTTATGGATACGTGTGAACATATGCTCTCTCTCACAGAAATTGGTGTATATCTAGGTTTTGGGACTTTGTTAGAAAGTGAACTACCTGAGATGAAATTAGAGTGTACTATGAAAGGAAAGGTCTCACCCGAGTAATGAAGCTGAAGGGTTGTCATTCCACACGTGAAGTCTCTGGACACAGTCTGAAGTGAAGCATGTTGAGGTGGCAATCGTTGCGTTCGGCGGATGCAATATTATTTGATATGGATTGGGAGAGGCATATGGGAAAGTGGGCCCTATCCAAGGGTTCAGGACTAGGGGAAGTAGAGGCTCTATAGTGGAGATGTGAGGTTCCTGCTGTCTTAGGGTTCAAAAAGATAATCGATAGTTAATGTTATCATCACATTATTTGGTAATTGGGTTAACTTTGAAAAGTCCTTTTGTTAGGGTTTGCTGTACAGTACCCAGTATCTTGTATATAGCTGTGTTGTTGGATGCTTCTGATCTACTTGGTCTAGGCTTTTGAGAGAGTCCGCATATCAAATACACAGCCTATATATTAAAAAGATTCAGTTTGTGTTTTGAAAAACTTTGAGACATACAATTGATTTTCCCCCTTTCATATTAATCAACTAGTGATTTATATGACTACACTTTACTAGGAGTGTACACCATTCCCACCACCCACAGGCCCGGGAAGACCCAGATGGGTCTGTGACCCATCCCTCCCACCCACTCCCACCCCCCACTGGCCCGGGAAGCTGCATGTCCACCCCTCACCACAGGGCTTTTACTTTGGTGCCCTGCTCTGTTTCCTTTTTTAACTGATATCTAACGCTGCTGCTTGTCTTGTGCTTGGTTTCCTTTAATAATCACAATCCACAGGTCTGTTCTTTTCTGTTTTATTCTTCTAAGTATTTTTATTTTGGTGTTTCCATATACTAAATCCCCAGAATTTGGTTTATTTAGTTTGCACGTTAAATAATAAAGAGTATCAATAGGGATTATAGTGAAAAAGATTTTACCATATTCATGAAGAAATTCATAGATTGGTGGAAATCTTTAGAGATAAAACTTTTATAACCTTTATAGGAAGGACTTCCCAATTCCAAACTTCTCTGTTAGTTTATAAAGCTAGCTTCATTCTTTCTTTTCTTTATTCCTTCTTTCCCATTGTTTCCTCTTTCACTCTTCCTTTCATTTTATGAGGAATGGTAATGCCGCTTATTATTTTTCTCTGAGGACAGTACATCATGTGACTTTTATTTATTTTATAAACATTCAGAATCACAATAAGCAGCAAAAAAAATCATTGAAAATGTGCATTCTGTAGATACGTAGCAACAAAATTTGAGGTGAACATTCATTACTTAATCAATACATCTGCAATAGATGCTTATCAGATCCATTTAAGTTGGGAGGAATAGAAGAACGTGGAGCTTAAAAAAACAGAACAGAGAAATACCAAATCTGTTTCTTTGAGAAGATTCAAGTGGCTTAACTATCTGCAGAAATACAACAAGTATTTGCTGATGTGGTTAGGTTGAAAGTGCTGTGTCATCTTAAACAGAAAGTCTTTATTTCTAAAAAAAAAAGTATTAAAGAAATAGATATTTATCATTATAATTGTATTTTATTTCAAAAATCAATACATATTTAATTTACTTGTGTATTAATTATAAGTAATGTTTTAAACGTTGGATTCTGTCCTTGTAAGTTAGTAGTAGTACAAGCTTAAATATGTTCCTACCTAATCAACAGTAAAATTACTTTCCACCCAGAAGGTATTAGGCAAAGATGTTACAAGCTGTTGGTCTAAGATTAAAACTTGCTGGCTTCATTTATTGACTCACTGCAAGTTATTTAGTATTTTAGAGAGAGACCAGAGCAGTGCTCTGTCATTTAGAATGTTCTATGTTGGGGGCCAGTCGGTAGCACAGCAGGTTAAGTGCACATGGCGCAAAGACAATGGACCTGCTTAAGGATCCCAGCTCGAGCCCCAGGCTTCCCACATGCAGAAGGGTCACTTCACAAGCAGTGAAGCAGGTCTGCAGGTGTCTATCTTTCTGTCTCCCTCTCTGTCTTCCCCTCCTCTCTTGCTTTCTCTCTGTCCTATCCAACAATGACAACAATAATAACAAGGGCAACAAAATGGGAAACTGGCCCTCAGGAGCAGTGGATTTTTAGTACAGGTACTAAGCCCCAACAATAAAATAACCCTGAAGGAAAAAAAATCTTTTTCTATGTTTTCTCAAAATATTTCGAGTGCTGGGATTAAAGTGTCTCATGCATCCAAGCTATGAACATTATAACTAATACACCACCTCAGCCATTTTTTTTAAATTCAATCAAAATATGTTTTGATGTTATGGCTTGAAACAACTATAGAATATATCTTGTGAAACAAACATAAAAGCTACAGCAGTATCAAGATCTCTTTAATGACCCAGTTATTTTTTATTATTTACCCCATTTATTATTACTTAAACTCAGCATTTTTGTTACATATAGTAAACATACTTGGTTTTGCAGCATCCCACCTTGGAGTAAGTCATAATGGAATGTACAACCTCTTCCTGAGTCTGCTAGCTGATTTCTCTTGTTAGGAAATATTTAGCCAAGCACCAGACCATCGAGTAAGCGTAGTAACTATTAGTGTGACTAGGATACTTATTAGAAGAAAGAATTAAGGGTAAATTTGTTTAGGAAATAGTTCATTCCCCTAAAAAGGGGTAGGAAAATATTACCCCGAAAAGAACCAAGAAAAAGGATGACGGTCAAAGAATTTGGGGTTTTATGGTCTTATTTAGTTCTGGCTCCTGGTCCCGTCTAATTGGTCAGATTGTACTAGCACTGTGGATCCATCTTCGTCCTCAGCTCTCCTGGTATTAATAAGGCTAGATTACCTCCAGAGCCTCATGGTTTCTCGGACTTGCTGGTGACTGGGCTGGCTGTTGTTGGTCCTGGTTGCAGGCTTGCACCAGCCTGCATGTCTCACATGCAGATTTATGTACTTACAACATTTGAGGTACATGTCTCCTTTCACTGTCACTCCAACAAAAGGGCAGGATTATAATAAATCACAGAGCTCAGTTCTTAGTGTTATTTCATAAACTGTCAGATCTTAATCCGTCTGGGGATGCTTTTCCTTCTTAAAAGAAGTAAACACCAGATTTCAGGAAGTTTATCAAAGTTAAATTACAATCATTAAAGAAAATTTTGGCGAAATAGCACCAATTGAGGCCTATTTTGTTACAATGTTGTTAGAGATTTAAAGACGTTTTGAATTTTGTAGAAACATTCAACTGGGAAAGAATAGCTTACAAGTTACACTTTTTGTTCTATAGAACCACAGAGATTTTAAATACTCAATTATTTCCGTTATAATCCTAATTCAAACTCTAAAGAACTTCTATTTTCATCTTAAATTGTCTTTCTGATTTGACCATCTATCTTGTTTTCCTTGTGATTTTTTTTCTTTTAGAGTGTCTTCATACCTAAATGCAATATGTAGTTAAGTAATCCATGGTCTAAGTTTCACCTATATAAAATGTTAGTCCATTTATTTTATTTTATATCTGGGTTATGTTTGTTTGGCCTTATACTACATTTTAACCCATAGTAGGAGATACTTCTGAAACCTATCCTTAAAAACAAAAAACAAAAAAAATTAAGAACTGATCTTAGATGTATTCCAGTTACTAATATCTTATCAGAATGATATTCAAAAACCTAAAGTTTATTTTCTAATCAGCAATCAGCAGAACAGCTATGAATAGAAAATAAACAGATTGACTCTGTCTTGCTCTCGCTGGAAGACATACACACTTGCTTATAATTACACTCCCACCTGCACTCTAACCAAAGTTCTAGAGTCATGGTTCAAAGAATACTGATGAGCAAAAAAAAAATAACTTTCTTAAGAAAAAGCATTCCTGCTTCCAATGATTTATCTGTATTTGTAGGGTGAATTTCTCAATATATTTAAAGAATATATGTACATAGGTATAAATAGAATTTTTAAAAATTTTATTAATGATTTAATATTGATTTACAGAATTTTGAGGTAACGGGTATAATTCCACACTGTTCCCACTAGCAGAGTTCAGTGTTGCTTGTACCTTCTATTAGAAACTGCAGTAGTTCTACCAAAGGTCACAGATGTGGAATATATATGTGTGTGTGTGTGTGTGTGTGTGTGTGTGTGTGTGTGTGTGTATCCATTTATCCTGCTAATAGTATTTCTGTAAAACCTTGAAGAGAAGAACTTCCAAGCGTTACTCTTTGATTTGAAATCAGATTTCAGTATTCCTAAACAGTTGTTTCTTTTTCACTAGATACAAACTATACATTGTATTTTTACTATAATCTTTTTATATTTGACCATACTAGATATTAACTTGATTCACATATTTAGACTCATAAGCAGGTCTGCGAGTGTCTTTCTTTATTTTCCCCTCTCTATCTCCCCTTCCCTCCCCCTTTCTCAGAGAGAACTCTGTCCTGTCAAATAAAATTGAAAGAAAAAAAAAAAAGGAAAAAAAAATGCTACATGAGCATTTAACTCGTAGTGCCAGCACCAAGCCCAGTTTCTTCTCCTAGCGTTTGCCCTTCTTCCGTAGACAGTCAACAGCGTCAGGTTGAGCCTGATGTAAAGTTTCGAGACCTCCTTTGAATCTGGAGAGGTGGCAGTCGTTGACTCTGTGGGTCATAGTCTGTCTGGAGCCGCAGGGGCAGTTCGGGTCGTCTCTGGCTCCCCAGCGATGGAACATAGCGGCGCACCGATGGATGACTTTAGTGGCGAGAGAGAGAGAGAAAGAGAGAGCGAGAGAGAGAGATAGAAATACATACATCAGATAGAGTCAATTTACTAGCTTTACAAGTTAGTGATCATATAATTATAACTTTAATAATTTATGATACGAATTGAATGAGTTTGTTTTAGAAATTCTTTCATTTTAGAAATGTGTATATTATTTAAAACTATTAACAGTATCATTTGAAAATTAGGTGTGTATGTACATGAGGTGTTTGATTTTTCACTGTAACATTACATCTGTAAATATTACAAATAATTAAATTTTAGTAACTTAATGAAAAGTTATATAGTGATACTAAATAATTGCAATACAAGTCGATGTATAATTAAGCATTTCCAGGGACAAACATTAATGAGAGTTATCTTTTGTTAGAAAAACTGTTTTTATAAAAATAACTGAATTGGGGAAAGGTGGTGGTGCAGCTGGCTGAGTTCACGTGCTACTATGCAGGAGAATCCCAAGCCCATGGTTCCCGCCTGCAGAGGGAAAACTGCACAAGTAGTGAAACTGAGCTGCAAATCTCTCTCTCTCTCTCTCTCTCTCTCTCTCTCTCCATCCCTCCTTTTTTTTCCTACTATCACTGGGGCTTAATGTTGGTACTACCAATCCACTGCTCCTGGCTGCCATTTTTTTCCCATTATTTTAATAAGGTAGGATAGAGAGAAATTGAGAGGAGGGTAGATAGTGAAAGAGACAGAGAGACATCTGCAGACCAGCTTCACCACTTGTGAAAGGTCTGTCCTCTCTGAAGTTGGGGATCTGGGCCTGGAACCTGGATCCTTGGGCCAGTCCTTATGCTTTGTACTATGTGTGTTTAACCTGGTGCAAGCAGCCCAGCCTCCCGCCCCCCGCCACCCATTGCCCTCTGCCTTCTAATTTCTCTCTGTCTCTATCCAATACATAATGAATATATTAATAAAGTATTTTAAAAAGAAGTTTGGAAAAATAAAAATAATTATATTAGCTTTGATATATCTGTAGATACTATTTAATATGTCTTGAGAGTATATTTTAGGTATTCATGAAATTTTAGAGTAGTTAAGAGTACTGATTACAGTACTGCCTTGAGCAGTTAAAAAAATGTCAGTGATAGCCACCATTCTCTGTATTCCACTAAACTAAGTGTCATTTATATGCAGTGCATTATTTGAGCAATAGCCATAAGACAGAGACTCCATTCTCACTCCTTACCATACGACCCAAAGTCAGAATATTCCAACAGAGGTTACACTATGCTTTGTTAAGTTTCCTACTTCATCTCTAGCTAAACACATGATTATACAGAGATGAGTCTCATGCTGTTTTATGGGGCTCTCAATCATCTCGCTAATAATCAAATGAACTTAAATCATAGTTCTACCCATTATACATGATACTGAAAATGCTCTTTTCACTCATTTCTTTCCTTTGATGATTTGAAAATACTTGAGAAGCTTGGAAGTAGAATAAGTAGTTCATGACACAGTAAGTGCCATTATGCAAAATGTGCTGGAGGAATTTATCCCTTTGCTATAAAGATTTACCCAAAATCCTTTTTTTAAAAAAATATTTTATTTATTTATGAGAAAGACAGAGGGAGAGAGAAAGAACCAGGCATCACTCTGGCACCTGTGCTGCCGAGGATCGAACTCGGGACCTCATGCTTGAGAGTCCAAAGCTTTATCACTGTGCCACCTCCCAAACCACCCAAAATCCTTTTTTGATGGTAACTTATGAGAATTTACAAAATAACTAAGAAGTCTAGTTCAAACTTAGGAGTTGTCATGGTTCTCCAGAGTTCTTGTCAAATGGTTAATCCTGAAATATCTTTTATAAAATGGTTCCTTTTTTTTTTTTCATATTTCACCCACTAGAATTGACAGTAGTATAGTAGTTGAATGATAACCATACAAATATTTCAGAAATGCTTTCAATTAGATTTGTTACTAATAACAGTGAATTTTCCAGTGGTTCAAAAAAAAATTGCCTCAAAGGTGGGGTAATTGGATCATATAGAACTTCTGTTTTTAATTGAATCTATTAGTAATGAATTAATTTTATTTCAAATTTATTTTCATGACTATACCGATTTATATTCTCACCACCAGTTTACAGTTTGTTATCTCTTTTGTATAATATCCATTTTCATAAGTGTGAGGTGAGCAAACAGTTCTAGTTCTTTGAGTTGCATTTCCATCTTCATAAGAGATGATAACAATCTTTTTCATGAGTTTACTAATCATTAGTGTCTTCTTTGGAGAATACCTATTTAAGTCATCAAGCCTTTCTCTCTCTCTTTTCTCCTTTCTTTCTCTTTCTTTTATTTTTTGTGACAGAGAGTGTCGTTAAAGTTCGGGGCTCCAGCAGGCCGGGCTAGCTTAGCGGCGGTAGACAGAGACGACCAGAGACACACGGCTGGGCAGAGAAGCTTTATTCAGGAGCGGGCAAACATGTGCTCTCCTGTCTTTCTGCTCTGGCGGCAGAGAGAGACCCTTAAACTAATCACCACACAGATCTGTCCTGTATCTCCTCACGTGGCCAAGAACTCTGGAACTACGTAGCATAGGGGGCGGGGAGAAAGTGAGGCGCAAAACTAGCAAGGGCCAAACCAATTCTCCCAGAGGTGGAGGGAAGGAGACCAAACCAATATGAAACATACAACAAGAAAGAAATTGAAAGGGGAGAGGGCAAGAAGGAGACAGAAAGATAAACATCTGCAGCACTGCTTCACTTCTCATGAAACATATCCTTAGTAGGTGGAGACTCTGAGCTGGAACCTGGATCCTTGAGCACTGTGATGTGTGAGCTCAACTAAGTGTGCCACCACCTGTCACCCTACCTGCCCTTTTTAATTTTTTTTTTATTAAATAGTTTTTTAATGTTTTATTTATTTGTCAGGTTGTGCGTGGGAGAGAGAAGAGACCAGGAACTCATGGTGGAGTGGGAACGCAAATCTTTATTCACACAGACACCCCAGAGTTGGGTGTAGGCACAGCAGGTTTAGGCCACTTGGAGCTAGCAAAATGGCCAGCTCTCACTATGCCCACTAGCCCTTCTCCAGGTCAGGATGCGGAGGAGAAAAGAGAGGGTGAAACCGGAACAGCAGCAGGCTTTATAGGGCAAAACCCGGAAGTGGCAAGTCTGGACGGGATTGGCTAGGAAAAGGGGTGGAGAGAGGCAAAAGGCATGCTGGGAAGGTGGAAGCGTCCTTAGCAACTGTTGTAATGGTTTTAACTGAATTAGCAATACCTTGCAGGGATAACGTGGTGGGGATTTGTAAATAATTCTTGCATGGAAATACAATGGTTTGTGGGTCCTGCCAATGTTCAACCACATCTGCACAATTTCCCAACATTTATTAATGTATTGGATAGAGACAGAGTGAAACTGAGGGCCAGGCAATGATATACCCAGTTAAGTGCACCTATTACTAAGCTCAAGGGTCAGGAGTCAATCCTTGATCCCCATCTGCAGGAAGTCCCCTAAACTAGTGGTAAAGCAGGTCTGCAGGTATCCTTCTCTCCCTCTATCTCCCCGTCTTCTCTCAATTTCTCTCTGACCTCAATAAAAATTATACAATAAAAAGAGAGAGAGAAAAAATTGAGAGGAAAGTGGGAGATCGAGAGGGAGAAATATTTTCAGCACTACTTCGCCACTAGCAAAGCTTTCCCCCTAAAGGCATGGGCTGGGGACTCAAACCCAGGTCCTTGTCTGTTGTGGGCTTCACTGGATGCACACTGCCCAACCTTTGGGATTTTTTTTGGTTTTATTATTTTTTATTTTTATGAGTTATTTGCATACTTTGTGTGTTAGCCCCAACCAAGTCAGATGCGTGATACCCATGTTTTCCACCATTCAATAGCCTGTCTCATTTTGGTATATGTTTCTTTTGCTGTGCATGTCTTTATTTGATTTCATGTAGTTCTGCTTCTGTATTCTTTCGTTTCTATTGTCACTAGAGTCAAGTTTGAAAATTATCCCCAAGACTACTATTAAGTAGCATATTACCAACCTTTTGTTCTATTTGCTTTATTATTTCATGTCAAGCTCTTATTGTCAAGTATATAAATCATTTTTAACTTTTGCTTATGATATTATAATACAGTTGTTTTTTTTTTTTTTTTTGCATGTAACTGTTCAGTTTTCTCAGCACCATTTAATGAGGAGACTTTTCTCATTTGGCCATAGAATATATATATATTTTAAGATTTTTTAAAAAAGATTGATTTATTTATTCCCTTTTGTTGTCCTTATTGTTTTATTTTTATAGTTATTATTCTTGTTGTTATTGGTGTTGTTCTTGGATAGGACAGAGAGAAATGGAGAGAGGAGGGGAAGACAGAGAGGGGGAGAAAAAGACAACTGCAGACCTGCTTACCGCTTGTGAAGCGACTCCCTTGCAGGTGAGGAGCCGGGGCTTGAACCGGGATCCTTACATTGGTTCCTTGAGCTTTGCACCACCTGCACTTAACCCGCTGCACTACTGCCTGACTCCCCAGCCATAGATTCTTAATCCTTTTCGATAACTCAAGTTTCCATATATGTAGGTAAGGTTTTATTTCTGGGTCACTGATCTGTATGTTTGTTTTCATTTCAATATCATCTACTATTAATTACAATTGCTGTGTAGTATAGTTTGAAGTTGGGGAGTGTGATTCTGCCAGGGATATTATTGCTATGAGAGGTGCTTCAGAGTTTCAGATAAATTTGATGATTTTTCTCATATATCTGTCAGGAACAAGTTTAACAGCACTTGCGTTAAATTGCTTTAGATAACGTAATTTTCACTCTATGAGCCCAGAATCTCTATCTCTTTAAACCGTTATACCTTTAAACAAAATAATAGCAGTTTTCCATGTACAAGTCTTCCATCTATTGGCTCAATGTTTTCAAGTTATTTAATTTGATTTCTTTGGTTTTGAATAGAATTTGGTCTCCCTAGTTTTCTTCTATGAATCTATTAGTTGTGTGCAGAAATGCAATAGATTTTGTTTATCGTGTTGTAGTCTTCATTATATTTGCTCATTATTTCAAACACTTTTCACTGGAGTATTTAAGGGTTTTTGTGTATATTATTTCGTCATTTACATAGAATGGTAGTTTTACTTCTTCCTTTCCAACTTCAATTGCTATCATGCCATTTTTATTATCTAATTACTTTGCTAAGACATCCAACACTATGTTTTAAGAGTAGTGAAAACAGTGGACATAATCATCTTCATCTAATAGAAAAGATTTCTTCTTCTCATACACAGTTGCTAAATGCTAAAAATCTAATACCAAAGTATTAAAATGCATCAATCTAGTCCTTAAGAGAAACATTGATAGTCAGAAGACAGTCAGATACTTTAAGCAAAGACTAATCGGCTTAGATTTTTGATCTGAAACATAAAAAATATGATAGCAGTGACAATAATGATAAAAATAACAAAAATATTCTGACTTTAGCCGATTTTATATTAGACATGGCTAGAATATTATGAGATTATTAGGTGAGAATTTCACTGCATCAGTGAAAAAACTATATAGAGAAATTAATCAAAATATTAGTTAAGAGAATGAAGAAGAGGAAAGATAATTGAGGAATACGAAGGTAATAAAAAGAGAGAACTCTGACAGACGAATTAATAGGTGGGACATAAGGAAATCACACTGAGTGAAAATCCAGTCACAGAAAGGCAAATAGTGTGATTCCAGTTATATTAATTTGTTCAAGTAATTAGATTCATAGATATAGAAAGTAGAATGACAGTTGCCAGATCTTAGCAGAAAGGAGAATCTGACAGGAACTGTTTGAAGGTTTAGTGTCAGATTTTCAATATATTTTTAATATGGAAAGGCGTGATGGTTATACACAAATGGGATTTAATAGCAGTGAGCCATACATTAGTAATAGATATTAAATTGTGCTATGTATATAGTGACAAAGTAAAATTAATAGATTTAAAATGACACTAGTAAATGGAATGGAATGGAAATATTTTACACGAAACAATGTACTATGTAAAATTTATTTATACAACTGATGGATGCTTATTGAAAACCAAGTAGTTGACTTTCAGAGTGCCAAAGTACATTTGTTGCCTGAGGCAACACATAAAACTGAGAAGGTCTATAGAAAGATAAGGAGATGGCTTGATTTCTTTAAGTCACAATTAATTAATAACAGCATAGCATGGTCTGGTGGCTTTGCTAGCACTGATTTAGTTGAGGTCAACAGAGCCAGTATAACAGGGTAAAGGGTCAGAGAAGAAACATGAAGAAATACCAGCAGAGTCCCAGAGGTTCCAGTACTAGGAGAAACATAAATCTTAAAGAGACTGGAAAGACTTCCTTAAAGCCTTAGAGTTTAAAATAGCAATAGTTAATTATTATTATAACCAAGTTAGATGGAAGCTTGTTTTTCTTTAAAAAAATCATTGATTAGGATTTACCATAATATACTTGACTTTATAATGCATTATGACATTTAAGGATATCTACTAATAACAGTATCTTAGATACTGAGAGTGCCAAGTGATAACTTAGGATATATATATTTTAAGACCAGAGTCAAAATTTGATCATCTTACAAATATGAGGCATTAGGCTAAAGAAAATATATATACTCAGAGCTGTGGCCTAGGCAGTGAGAGAACTTGAAGTATTAAATCTAGTTTTCACCCACCCCTGACGTATTGAATGAAGAATGATTTACAAGATGATAAGTTTATAGGAATAGACTTTCAAACTATTCTCGCCACCAAAGGTCTTTCCTCTCCCCAACCTCCTAGTTTTCCTGCAGTTCTGAATATGGGTTGATTTTTGTTTGTTTGTTTTCATGTTCCTGTGTTCAATTTTCTATACTCCACATATGAGGAAAACCACTTTGTAGTTTGTTCTTCGCCTTCTTACTTCACTAAGCATAGTCTTCTCCAATTCCATGATTCCATGAGATCTGGGATCTCCATTCTGGAAAAAGCTAGTAGGTCTAGTTTAGGTATATTTCTTTTTTTTTTTAAAGAAATTATTATTTTTTAAACTTTATTTATTTGTTGTTGGATAGAGGCAGAGAAATTGAGAGAGAAAGGGGATAGAGAGGAAGAGAGACAGAGAGACACCTGCAGACCTGCTTCACCGCCTGTGAAGTGACTCCCCTGCAGGTGGGAAGCCGGGGGCTTGAACCAAGATCCTGACCAGTCCTTGCGCTTTGTGCCACATGCGCTTAACCCGCTGTGCTACTGCCAGACTCCTGTTTAGGTATATTTCAAGGGGCTCATGACTTTACTAATTTTTTTCCCAAGCCCAGCAATTAACATGCAAGTGGACCAAAAATATTGCTGAGGAGATGGTGTCTGAGTTGGGGATACGATTAGAAAGCTGAATCAGGGAAGAGAGTAGCTCCCAAATATGGGAAAAGCATATATAAGAAATATTGTTAACTGTAAACCTTATGGATTTGATCTGGGGCCCATATTCAAAGAAAAAGTCATTATTAGAAATGTGTTAACAGTCTGAGCACATTGTTAAAATTCAGTCTGATGAGCAATTTGAAGTCTTTAGTGCTTAGATTGAAGGAATCAGTACTCAGAACTGTGGTCTATGCATCAAAAAGTTTGAGACATTCAATCCATGTCCATCCCCCCTCTCATGTTGATTCAATAGTGATTTGTAAGGCTATAAGTTAATAGGAGTGTATATTAACTTCCTGCCCCCAAAGGTCTGTGTCCCTCCCCTACCCTCCTAGCTGAAAATCTACCCTCACCCACTACCCAGAGATTTTTTACTTTGGTGCAATACTCCAAACTCAGTCTAATTCTGCTTTGCATTTCCCTTTCTGTTCTTCTTTCTCAACTTCTGTTTGTGAGTGAGTGGGATCATCCCATACTCGCCCTATCAAATAATAACTTCCGCCTCTAGCAGACCTCTGAGATGGGCAGAGAGAGCGCCATTACATTTTCCCAACCCAGTGAACACGTGTAGGAGAACTGAAAACTCATTCCCTACCCACAGTCAGCCTTCTCACAGGGGCTCATCAGAGGATGACTTCAGGGGACTTTCACTGCTCTTGAGCACTTGACTTGGACTATGTGCCTCCAATGCCATTCCCACAGGTTGTCATAAGATTTAGCAACCTGGAGATGTCTTATCCTTTCTTCCATTTAACAATCTTAAGTGTGAAGCAAAAAGTGGTAAGTGAGAATGTGACCCAGGCAATCTCAAAAAAGTCTCAGGACGGGACTTCCAAGTAAATTTTGGGCCTTGTTACTTCTGACTTCTGGCTGGGGTTGGTTGAAGGATGAGCTGAGAATTCAGTTGCCGGAGGAATGCCACGTGTGCATCTTAATTATGATAGGCTATGCACATGGATTTGTAGCCGTTGGACTAGCTCAGAGTAACTTCTAGTAAGTAACTGATTAAACTACCCTGCCAGTGAAAACTCCTGAATGAAGCCTGTCCTGGGTCTTAGTTTTTCTCAGATTAAACAGCTATACTTCACCATGGTAGTGGCAGGACTAGCTAACGTACTTAATGGAGCAAGACACCCCAGAGTTTGAAGACTGGTTGTGTTTTGACCAGGCTGTTTTTCTTTCATTTATCATCTGCTTATAAAACTGGATGGGAGCAAAGAGCAGGAGGGAAGAGACAGATTGTGTGTGTGTGTGTGTCTTTCATCTTGAATACACATTTGAACAATTAAACTGGGGAAAGGGAGGGGATATGTGTTGTCATGACTGTCATGGTTGGTTTCGTCAAGCCTTCACTTCTGAGTTTCCAGATCTACACCTTTTCCTTGTGCATCCCCAATTCTTTTTTCTCTGTGTTTGCACACGCCTGCTAGTTCTTCCTCTTCTAAGGACAACAATCAGATTAGTTTAAAGCACCATGCTCTATCCTCCTTTGACCTGATTTGCCTTCTTATAGGCCCTAACCTCAAATATACTCACATTGGAGATTCAGGATTACAAAATGCAAATTTTCGGGGGTCACAATTCAGCCCACAGCAAAGTGAGTTTCCTTTGGCCTCGTTTGCCTTTTATATTGATTAGATGTGATTTTTTTTTTTCTGACCAGACTGAGGACTGTAAACATATATCTTTTCCTATGTAATTAAATTGACATGGGACATTATGCCATTCTTGAAAAAAATGTCAAATGCCAATTTAGCTCTCAAGAAATACCATATGTCCCAAGGAAATCAAATGATCATATGTGTATGATGATGATATTTTAGCTCAACTTACAAGGTGTTCAAGTAAGTAGTTTCCTAATGCCTGTCACTGTTTAATGCCTTTAATTTCCTGTATCTAGGAAAATGGACTTTTAAAATTGTTTCCTTCACTTTATAAATTAATGTGACATTTTAACTTTATTTGTTCATTCAGATGTATTTATTTAATTACTTTTAAAAGTCTTTCTAAGACTGTATTAATTCCTGAGGAATATAAGTGTCCCTGACTCACCAAGGAATCTGACTTATTGACCATTTCAGGGATGACTTGCATTTATCAAATAAAAAAACAAAACAACTATGATGAATGCTTAAACTCGATGAATGTTAGACAGATTGAAATATGTGAACAATTAGGTTCACTTTCTGATGTCCACAGTCAATAGGGTAGTGGTTTTACAAAGTCGTTGCAGGATTAATATTCTTAACATCATTTGTGAACTTGGTAGAGACACATACTCTGTTTTTTTATTTTTATTTTATTTTTTTAAGAAAGGATTAATTAACAAAACCATAAGGTAGGAGGGGCACAACTCCACACAATTCCCACCACCCAATCTCCATAACCCACCCCCTCCCATGATAGCTTTCCCATTCTCTATCCCTCTGGGAGCATGGACCCAGGGTCATTGAGGGTTGCAGAAGGTAGAAGGTCTGGCTTCTGTAATTGCTTCCCCGCTGAACATGGGCGTTGACTGGTCGGTCCATACTCCCAGTCTGCCTCTCTCTTTCCCTAGTAGGGTGTGTCTCTGGGGAAGCTGAGCTCCAGGACACATTGGTGGGATCTTCAATCCAGGGAAGCCTGGCCAGCATCCTGGTGGCATCTGGAACCTGGTGATTGAAAAGAGAGTTAACATATGAGGCCAAATTATTGAGCAATCATGGGCCCAAAGCTTGGAATAGTGGAGAGGAAGTGTTAGGGGGGTACTCACTGCAAACTCTAGTGTACTTCTGCTTTCAGGTATATATATATATATTTTTTTATATTTTTTATTTTACTTATTTATTCCCTTTTGTTGCCCCTGTTGTTTTATTGTTGTAGTTATTATTGTTGTTGTCATCGTTGTTGGATAGGACAGAGAGAAATGGAGAGAGGAGGGGAAGACAGAGAGGAGGAGAGAAAGATAGACACCTGCAGACCTGCTTCACCGCCTGTGAAGTGACTCCCCTGCAGGTGGGGAGCCGGGGTTCGAACCGGGATCCTTATGCCGGTCCTTGTGCTTTGCGCCACCTGCGCTTAACCCGCTGCGCTACAGCCCGACTTCCCCAGGTATATATTTTGCAGTAGTTTATGGATACGTGTGAATATATTCTCTCTCTCACAGAAACTGGTGTATATCTAGGTTTTGGGACTTTGTTAGAAAGTGAACCACCTGAGATGAAATTAGAGTGTTCTACAAAAGGAAAGGTCTCACCCGAGTAATGAAGCTGAAGGGTTGTCATTCCACTCGTGAAGTCTCTGGACACAGTCTGAGGTGAAGCATGTTGAGGTGGCAATCGTTGCATTGGTTAGGTTGTGATCAGCAGATGCAATATTATTTGGTATGGATTGGGAGAGGCATACGGGAAAGTGGGCCCGATCCAAGGGTTCCAGGACTGGGGGAAGTAGGGGCTCTATAGTGGAGATGTGAGGTTCCTGCTGTCTTAGGGTTCAAAAAAACAATCGATAGTTAATGTTATCATCACATTATTTGGTAATTGGGTTAACTTTGAAAAGTCCTTTTGTTATGGTTTGCTGTACAGTATCCAGTATCTTGTATATAGCTGTGCTATTGGATGCTTCTAATCTACTTGGTCTAGGCTTTTGAGAGAGTCCGCATATCAAATACACAGCCTATATATTAAAAAGATTCAGTTTGTGTTTTGAAAAACTTTGAGACATACAATTGATTTTCCCCCTCTCATATTGATTAACTACTGATTTATATGTATACATTTTGCTAGGAGTGTACATAAACACCATTCCCACCACCAAAAGTCTGTGACCCATCCCTCCCACCCAGTCCCACCCCCCACTGGCCCAGGAAGCTGCATGTCTACCCCTCACCACAGGGCTTTTACTTTGGTGCCCTACTTACAATTTGATCAGGTCCTGATTTTAGTTTCCCTTTCAGATCTTCTTAGTCAACTTCTGTTGATGAGTGGGATCATCCCATACTCATCTTTATCTTTCTGACTTAGTTCACTTAACATAATTCCTTCTAGCTCTGTCCAAGATGGGTCAGAGAAGGTGGGTTCATTGTTCTTGATATCTGCATAGTATTCCATTGTGTATATATACCATAGCTTTCTCAGCCACTCATCTGTTGTTGGGCACCTGGGTAGCTTCCAAGTTTTAGCTATTATGAATTGTGCTGCTATGAACATAGGAGTACACACCTCTTTTTGGTTGGTTGTTATGGAGTCCTTGGGGTATAACCCCAGGAGAGGAATTACTGGATCATATTGAAGGTCCATGTCTAGCCTTCTGAGAGTTTTCCAGACTGCTCTCCACAGAGGCTGTACCAATTTACATTCCCACCAGCAATGTAAAAGGGTTCCTCTGTCCCCACAACCTCTCCAGCATTTGTTGCTGCTGTCCTTTTTGATGTATGCCATTCTTACAGGAGTGAGGTGGTATCTTAGTGTTGTCTTAATTTGCATTTCTCTGACAATCAGTGACCTAGAGCAGTTTTTCATAGGTTTGTTAGTCTTTTGGATCTCCTCTGAGGTGAATGTTTTGTTCATATCCTCTGCCCATTTTTGGATGGGGTCTCTCTGTTTGTTTAATAGTTTCTTTGGATGTGCAGAAGCTTTTCAATTTGATGTAGTCCCATTGGTTTGTTTCTGCTTTAGTCTTCCTTGCAATTGGGTTTGATTCATCAAAGATGTCCTTGAGGTGTAGGTGGGAAAGTGTTTTACCAATGTTTTCCTCTAAGTATTTGATTGTTTCTGGTCTGACATCTATGTCTTTGATCCATTTGGAGTTGATTTTTGTTTCTGGTGAGATAAAGTGGTTCAATTTCACTCTTCTGCATGTTACAACCCAGTTTTCCCAACACCATTTATTGAAGAGAGCCTCCTTTTTCCATTTAATCCTTTGGGCCCCCTTATCAAAGATTAGATGCTTTTTTTTTTAATTTGTCTTGTAGCTGAAAGTTTGTACCCTTTTCACCAACTTTATTTCCCACAATTCTCTCTATGCCCCTAAAAGGTCCCTTTTTATTCCCTAAAGAAGTCTGACTATTTTTCATAGGGTCCACATTCAAGTGAAACCTTATACCACCTATCTTTCTCTACTTGGCTTACTTATTTAGAAACAAATCTTGTGCCTTCACATCTGTCTTCATGAATTTGAATTTCTGTGAGAAGACTACAGTAATTTGTGCTTTATTATTTGTGCTTTTATTTATTATTTGTGCTTTATTTGCCCATGTGATTAATCAGATGTATCTTGAATGATCACAATTCATCTCTTCCTCTTAACTGTATTTCAGGTGAAATTCTTCATGCAGTGGATGTAGAAGTATTCTATAAAAACATTCCTTTCTTTGATTTTCTTATCTTTTATTCATTGAGCCTTTTTCAAAATATTTGCAGTGGAGTATGAACAGCTGACTGATATGAACACATATTAGTAAATGTACATAAATATCTTGGGAGGCTGTTAAAGTAACACATTTGTTCAAACCAGTATGTCTTAAACATACTCCATACAACTGTTTCCTCCCAAGAAGCAATATCTATTAATTTTCTAAGGGTCAAGTGTTCCTTGAGAGGAATAATCTCTTTCTCTTATTGCGTAATACTCTTGAGTCGTCAGTCAAGAATGAATCATGAGACAACCTAAACCAGTCAGACTGACTCTTTGGCAAATTGCAATAGGACAAAAATGCAAATAACACCCTGGATTGTTTCACTATTTGTGTTTTTTAAGATGATCACAATGTATTAGCTTAAAAAATATCTGTTGCTGTTAAATTAGAAGATAACTAACTGAATACATGCTAACTTATTTATGTTTTCTAATGCTGATCCCCAGATATTTGTTACTCTTGTTCTTTGTGGGTATTGATTGTTAAACTTCCAGTGAATTGTAAGCACAAACACATTCTTTATAGTGATTGCTTTAAAAAGCTTTTGCTTACCTAGTGTTTATCTGAATTACTTGAACTCAAAGGGTTTAATTAATAAAACAGTTGAGCGTAATGTGTTTTGGACACAGACCTTGGAACATGATGGGGCAACTATATAACCCTAGAAGGTTACACAAATATTGTTCTTTGCTCTAAGCTAGATCCAGAGTTAAAGTACTTTTTCTCCATCACTGTCACCAAGGACCAGCACTCCTAGGACCAGCACTGTCATTATCAACTACTCCTCCAGTCAATGCTTCTCCTACCTTTTCTTCCATGGTGAAATGTTATTGATTCATCTGGCAGTGCTGTGCTAGTGTCGCCAGACAGAGAGATGAGGAACTCATGGAAGTGTGGTAATACAATTCTTTATTCACACCAGATGGCCCAGAGTTGGGTGTGAGCACAGCGGGTGTGAGCACCAAACCGCAATGGCCGCCTCCCGCTCTGCACTCCAGCCTTCTCCAGGTTGGGACGCGGGAGAGAAAGTGAGCGAAACCAGAAACAGAAGTGGGTTTTATGGGATAAAAAACAGAAGTGGCAAGTCGGAAATGGAAATGGTTAGGAAAGGGGGTGGAGAGAGGCAAAAGACATGCTGGACAGGTGGAAGCATCCTTAGCAACTGTTGAGATGGTTTTAACTGGCGGGAATTAGCAGTACCCTGAGGGGATACTGTGGTGGGGACCTTTCAGGCAAAACAATGATTATGTAAATAGACCATAATGTCAGCAGCAGAGCATGTTGCAGAACAGTGGAGGACTGGCTTTAAGGCCCGATATGGCAGATTGGAGCAATTCTACCAATGAAGATGCTGTCTACTGGGTCCTGGTGGCAGCACACCAGAAGAGCACACTTGCACCAGGCCTTCAGTCCTCACTTTCCTTCTGCAGGGTGAAAGATTGAAGTGAAGTAGTGCTGCAGGTGTCTTTTGTTCTTTCACCCTCTTTTCTCTCTCTCTCTCTCCCTCTTTATGTCTCTAAAAGAAAATAATAAAAGAGAACAAATGCCATCAGGAGTGGTGGGGTTCTTGTGCAGATACCAAGCCACCCACAACAAACCTGGTTGCAAAATGGTAGATAAAGAGGGAGTGAGAGCAAGAAGAAAGAGATGTTGCCTACTGTCATGAAAATTACATTCTATTAATTGATGTCTCATTTCAAATAAAGAAATTCAGTTTTTACTTCTGAAGAGAAATAACGGAAAGCTAAAGTTTCAAAATTACCTTCCATTTACTGAAATAGCTCGTGAAGATGTTTATTTTTACTTCCTTTTTATTGAAGTAATGTTGGTTTCAGACACTTATGTTTCATGCATGCAGTTTCACATCTCAGTAAATGTAGATACCACACCCCTCTCACACAAAAGCTTTAGTCAGTCACCACCCACCATTGACCTTACCTGTCTCACCTACACTGTAGCTCCTCTGGTAGTCATCATATCATTCTCAGAATCTAAGACTTTTGCTTATTTATTTAGTTTATATCTTTATGTGAGTGAAATCATGCTACCTTTATATTTCTGTTCCATGTTTATTTAGCTTAACATAATCATGTCAGAATTCATGTTATTGTCACAAACCGCAAGATTCCATCTTTTTATAGCTGGGTGAAAATACATTCTGCTTATACCATCACCTATTTATTCCATCACTGAACCTTTAGGATGATTTTATATCTTGACTGTCATGGCTATTTCTTTATTGTACATAGGGGTGCATGTCTCTTTATTTGAATTAGCATTTTCAAGTTTTTGTCTAATAACACTAGATTAATCTTAAGTTTTTAAATTTTGCCTTTAAAATCCCTTATTATTTTCACACTATGTGTCTAATTAGAAGCTAGTGTCCAGAATTTTAGGGGGCTGGGTGGCGGTGCACCTGGTTAAGTGTACATAGTACCAAACTGAAGGACCCACACAAGAATCCAGGTTTGAGCCCGGGGCACACCACCTGCAGTGGAGATGCTTCACAAGGCAAGAAGCAGGTCTGTAGATGTCTCTTTCTTTCTCCCTCTTTATCTCCCCCTCCTCTCTCAATTTCTCTCTGTCTATCCAATAAAATGGGAAAAATGGCTGCCAGGAGCAGATTTGTAGTGCTGGCACCCAGCCCCAGCAATAATCCAGGAGGCAGGAGAAGAAAAAAAGAAATCTATGAACTACTACACGTAAATAATAATTAAACAATTAACTTGATTTAAAATGGGTAAAGGTGTGAGGGAGACAGAATAATAGTTATGCAAAAAGACTTTCGGACCTGAGGCTCCAAAGTCCCGGGTTCAACTCCCCATACCACTATTATCCAGAGTTGAGCAGGGTTCTGGTCTTTCTCTCTCTCTCTGCATCTTCTCTCTTTCTCTCTCTCGAAAAAGTAATAAATAAAATATATTAAAATAGAATAAATGATAAAAATAAAATTGAAAACATTAGACAAAGAAATTTAGTAAACTTTTTTCAGATGATATAGAGAAGAATTGCACGTGCTGGCATCTGGGGAACAAAGGAACATGGTGTTTCTGTTAAATGTATATAGTTTTAGTCGTTACACTATTTCTGACATTGGTCACTTATTCCTGACTGATGCTTAAATTAAAATTGCCTGCAAATATGAAGTGAACATAATACAAACTCCATAAATTCATCCTTGCAAATATCTGCAAGGAAATGAGAATGGTTTAGCATTCTGAAATCAAGCGATAAAGCATTTACATTCAGAAATAAATTTAAGGAATGATAGAATTTAATTTCCTGTTGTTCATCTTTCTAACAAAATAAAATACATATGACATTTGTTTGGAGATACCCTAGGGCAAAGGAGTTGCAATTAAATTTGAGCTCAATTGCTGTTGCAAACACCTCTAGGATTTTTATGTTTCTAACTAGAGATGTGTTTAGTAGGAATTTGTGAATAGTCAACTACGTGTCAGGTTTGTCAGCTGATGAACACCATGGCCACGTTAGCAATTTGTAGTTCTCTTTACTAAAAAGTGGCTTTCTCTATGGTAATTAAGATGATTATGGCATCTTCAGCAGCCAAACTAGACTAGGTCATCAGGAGTCACGTTTTAATCATTTCTTTTTATTTGTCTTTGTTCTCACTCTCATATTAAATTAGTATAAAGCCCAGGCCCAAACATGTGCATATTAGTCAGGATGGAAATAGTCTTAAACTGTAGGTTTGGTAAATGACTATTTGAACAAAATATGACTATCATAGGTATTTTTTGCACATTGCTGGCCAATTCTAGTTAATATGTAAATTAATTATGCAAAAAAAAGACACTCGTGGCTTCAGAAAGTTTACGTTCAGTCTAATAAATATGACCCATATTTTAACAGTAACTTGAATGCAATATAGTGAGGGCTTGCAGAACATTCCGAAAGGAACACAGGGGAAAAGTAAGATCTGCAGGCAGGAAGAAAAATTTGAAAGACAACAGTAATTAAACTACATCTTGAAGATCAGATATTTTTGGTAATGGGTTAGTTTTGTTTTCTTTATCACTACAACTATATATGTGATTAACTCCTCTATACTCACAAACACAGAGAAATGAGTACATGTATAATTAGCAAATAAGAAAATAGATCTCTGGGTTATACCAATTTTAATGTCATTTATAATATAGTACTTTGCAAGCTCTATAGTTGTATCAATGAGGAAAACATATCAGTTAACATATATTGACATAAAGAGACTTACAGTAAAATGAGAATGAATGTAACTCCCCAGGAAGGGAAGAAGACAAGTTTTTATATTTCTTAATTACTCATATTCTTCACCCAATACACAGTTAAAATTAACAATTTTTTTTCGATTAGATTTTGGCAGGAATATTAATCAGTAATTTTCATTTCTTTTGGACTGGGCTAGTGATAAAAACTAATACAACTATAAGAGAAAGAAACATTTAAAAAAATACTGCAAAACATCTATAACTCACACTAAGATATCTTCATACAAGTAGTTCCTTATAAATTCATTGTAGCTGTGAATTTTTAATGTTTAAAACTTTAGTCATGTTTTTTACTCCAATTTTCCATTGACTATTGGAAACTCTCCACTGCATTCAGATCATTAATCAGACAATAATAAAATTACAAACTGGGGAAAGGAAATTTTCTTTGTAGCAAGATGGTTTTAAGCTAGTACAAGAACAAGATAATTATTGATTCTTAGTTAGAAAAGCATAGACAGCACATTACATGCAGACAAAGAAGTAAGAATCAATAACGTTGACTCCACAAAAAGCAAAATAATTAGAGATGTGTAGTTACAAAAGGAATAAACAGTAAAGGCATGATCATTTATCTCTGATTGGGGAGGAAGGTCTTGTGGGGACCTTCTCGGCAGTATCCCCACCTCCTTTTCCTAAGAGTTTCATTTAGTGTAACACAAACCTGCAGGGAGTCAAAGCT
This sequence comes from Erinaceus europaeus, assembly GCF_950295315.1. NCBI lineage: Eukaryota > Metazoa > Chordata > Mammalia > Eulipotyphla > Erinaceidae > Erinaceus > Erinaceus europaeus. The sequence goes on along the minus strand of NC_080179.1, from coordinate 8,291,570 downwards.
GCACAATGCTGCTGTTTCAGCTTCTCTGGGCTCAGGTGATGATGACCTAAGTAGAAAATGTGAAATGATTCAAACCAGCATCTGCCAAATGTTCAGAATTTTATTTAGCCTAGATGCCTCTTGACTCTAATTCAGAGACACAAGTTCAGACAAAATGTGCATTTTTGAATGAACTCAACTTCTCCGGAAAAGCTTGAATAAATGATATTAAATTGGAAGTAGCATAGAAAGAAAAGTATAACCATAAAATGAGAATTTCAATGTGATTAAATCTTACCTATATTAAATAATTCAAAACCCAAGACTTGTAGTCATCCAAGAAGCCAAAGATAATGTTTATTGCTTTCCAGAAGTATGATTTAATAAGTGTGTGGACATTAACATAAGAAAGTAAAGTATGAAACATTTGAGCAAATATTATAGCAAGTAAAATAGTTTGGGGACTTAGAGTTAGATTATCAAAGCATAGGAGGTTTTTCTGCTATGGAGTCTTGTACAGTGGAATACCGATAGCATAAATAATATTCCCAGAGGGTTAAAGAGTAAGAAAGCTATTAAGGGAGGGAGATACAGAGTTCTGGTGGGAATTGTGTGGAGTTGTACCCTTCTTATCCTGTGGTTCTCTTTTTTATAAATAAATAAAAAAGTGAAGTATTATCAAAGAAACTTAATTTCTTGTAATATTAAAAAACTAAGTGTCAAGTTGATAAAATGTGTAGATTAAACTCAGAGTCAGCACTTCTGCCCCAGTCTTGATTAATGACAAAACCATTCACCTGATCGTCTTCCCACTGAGAGAGTGAAGCTCAGAGGCAAAATGCTGATTACACACACCTGCAAGGGCTTTTCACTCAACCTATGGGGTCCTGCAAGAACGCTTCATGATCACCACGTCTGTGATCATCGTGGACTAGAAAAGGAAAAACAAAGCAGCTACTGTGGGTGGTCCACTGGTTTCTTCATTCTCATCACCAGGAAGATCCTGTTTATAAAATCTCTTGGATTAAATGTGACAGTTTCCATTTTTATTAATGGCAGCACTATTCCGAGTGATACAATCCTTTAGAGTGTGACAAGTACATAAAAGCAAAGGGAGAACAGCACCTTGTTTCACATTTCTATTAACTTGGAAAAAAAGTCTCAAGAAACCAGTGGTGGGCCTGAATCACAAGACTATATCGGGTTTTTTTTTTGTGTGTGTGTGTGGTTATTGATGTCGTCCTTGTTGGATAGGACAGAGAGAAATGGAAAGAGGAGGGGAAGAGAAAGATAGACACCTGCAGGCCTGCTTCACTGCTTGTGAAAGGACTCCCTTGCAGTTGGGGATCCCGGGGCTCGAACCGGAATCCTTGATGTCCTTGCGCTTTGCGCTATGTGCGCTTAACCCGCTGCGCTACCTCCCGATTCCCTACTATATGGGTTTTAAATACAAGATGACTTACCTGTTCAAATTATACGTTTGAGACAGCCACATGCTGAAATCTGAACTTAGGAGGGAGCAGGGTTGTAGAGAGGATGGATGCTGGTTTTAAGATTTAAGATAGCACACAAGTAGACTGGAAGTAGAAGAGTCAGAGGAGATAAAAAAACAACCCTAAATATTATTCATCACAGTGAGACATTTTAAAAACATTTTTGTCATATTATTAAATAATAGCTTGGATAATTAATTGGGCCAGGATGTTGAAATTAACATCAGCGATATTGACAAGGAGAGATCAGTATCAGGAATGGCAGCTACCTATGCTAAATGGTGGCAATATGCCATGAGGTGTTCAAAGTCTGTTACGTGTATATTTATACATCTGAACAATTCTAAAGTGTAGGATCATTATTATTACTTCTCACATTGTGAAGTAACTAGGACTGTACCTTTAGAATGAACTCATCCAACAGCTATTTTGCCTACATAATTATATTTCTTAGCTATTTCCATTGACCGAGATTTATTCACCCATGAAAGTCAGACCTGCCCTGGTCTGGTGGTGGTGTACCGGGTTTAGTGTACACAGTACAAAGCTCAAGGATCTGCGCCAAGGATCTCAGTTCGAGCACTTGCTTGGAGCCTCTGACTCCCCACCTGCAGTTCGGCCGCCTCGCATGCAGTGAAGCAGGTCTGAAGGTGTCTATCTTTTCGTCTTCCCCTCCTCTCTCAATTTCTCTCTGTCCAACAGGAAAAAAAAAAGTCAGACCTGAGCTCTTGTGACTAGGGCATTGCAATAGAATAGCTTCAGTAACTTGGGGTTCTTTGTTCTACTGCATCGTTTTCACATTAAAAACAATGTGCATTTTATTTTGCTTCTTATTCAACATCCATGACCTAGGAAGTTACTATCCCAAATACCTAATTGCCTTTGAAGTAGAAATAAATCGCACGTCTTGATCGCCGCTCTCCAACGTCCACACTACTGGCTTATAACCCTTACTTCATCAAAGTATTCTTGTTAAATGTGATACTAAAGTGGGATGCTACATTTATTGTTCATCTTGTTTGGGTTTTGCATAGTTTTTCGTGATTGATTAGTCTCACGTCCAGTTAGATGCTGTCCTTATACTCGCTCATTCTCAGCATCTTTCCCGAGGGGGAAAAAAGTTAAAGATTAGTTATTCTTATCCTTTAAGGACATTCAGTACAGAACATATAATTTTTGTTAGTATAATTAGATAAATTTGTACATATCCACATCTAAACAAGATAATTAAGAGGGCTCCATCATCATATGTCTCAATAATTAAGTTATAAATTAAGTAAAAAATCTATTTAATAAGTAAAAATATAATCTAAATCTCTGTTTCGACTTATATGTGACCCTACCCAGTTGTACTTAGGTGTAGTTGACCAATGAAACTGTATAGTCTTAAGCATACAACGTGATAATTTGAAATACATATGCAATGTCAAATGATTATCACCAAGTTACTTGACATATCCATCATGCGATATTGTTATTTCTGTGTGAGTTTAGTTAATTTCAACTAATCAATGCTTTATTAATAAATTCAGTCACTAGGCTACATATTAGGTCCGTAGACTTTTTTCATCTTAGAATTTATGTTTGTATACTTTATATATATATATATATTTTCTACTGATAGTTTCTCGTATTGCTTTAAATTTCTTTCCTAAACTGGTTTTCTATTTCTATAATTGTTTGGACTGATATTCAACATATAATTTACTGGCATTTAAAACATTAAAATATGAATAGATTTTATTAAAAACTAAAAGAAACATTAAATGTAATGAAAATCACTAGACAAATTATATTTATTTTTGTCAAATACTGTATTCTAAAATCCTTGCTAGATAATAATCTCTATTTCCTGTTTTTTTTTTCACCTATGTTTTTTTTTTAAATTTTTTTTTTTACTCTGGGCAAATGTTTAGTGTAGAGACAGAAAAGATGGAGGAAGAGAGGGTAAGGTACCACAGGACCAGTAAAAGACAGCCAGAAATCAAGAGGGAAGAAGGTGATAGAGAGGGAGAGAGACAGAGACCCAACTGCAGCCCTGCTTCACCACTCATGAAGCTTTCCCCCTGCAGGTGGGGACAGGGGCCTTGAACCCAGGTCCTCGCACCATGTAACATGTGCACTCAACCAGGTGCACCACCCCGTGGCCCCTTTGAACCTCGGTTTTGTACTTGGCAAAACAAGTAAGCTCTATTGTTGACCATCCATCCTGAAATTTAAAAACATACATTAATTTGAATTAATAGGCTGAAGTTTAAGTCCCCAAACCATACGGGAATGTCATTGCACTCTGTTGATGTATCTCTTCTTTCAGTTTCTCTTTTCTCTCTTTCTGAAAATAAAAAGAACAAACAGTTTAGATAGGAAAACAAACATTTGAAATCACAAAAATTAATCAATAAAAGTAATAAATGTATGTAACATGTAAAATCAAATCAATGTTATAAATAAAGCTATACGTTTTGAATGAGTATGTTAAGTATGTACCAGGATATGTATAAATATGTCATATAGTATCCCCTGTAGTACATTTAGAGAGCACTGCTATTATTCTTTACACATTCTGTATCTATACCTCCTCTTTTGGAGAGATGAGTAATCAGATTAACTGACATTATAAAGTCTTCCTCAATCAGCATATCTAAGTCCAAATGTCATTTTAATCCATGAAAATATGCAGAACTATAAATTTAATCATACACAGAAATAAACAATATACTTTTACTGCTGTTGAGAAAGAATATTTTCTTAAGCAAAAGGCAGTTATTGAATTTTTAATAAGCCAGGTTAAATTCTCACTTATTAGATACCTCTGCTCAAGTGATATCTTCCTAAACCACTAAGTTTTATTTATTTCAAAATGAGCAAGTAGCATAGGCAACAAAAGCATCCAACAATTGAAATTATTCATGTTTTTATCCACAGATATAGAACCAAAGATAATAACAAAGAATTAGATGTATTTTTTTAAGTCACAGGTAAGGGTGACTTACAGTCAGGGTAAGGTAAGGATTCCTGTGCCTAAGAGCTAACTTTAAACTACTGTCAGTAATCATTGTGTTAGGATGATCACTTATGTCAACAGTGCATCAACTATGATTATAATATGCATCATTAACTTGTCAAATATATCATCTGAAGGTTCCATGGATAAGATTGTTACAGAGAATAAAACAAATTGGGATATGGACATCCACTCCCAATTAATAATGCTGCTTTGCTATTGTTTGATTAAGAATTGTGATGATTTTATTTAGGATTATCTATATTGTTCAAGCTCTCTGGAAAGACAGAATATATTGTAGAATACAATTTGCAAAAGTTAAATTGAAACTTGTAGATTGAAGTGATCATAGAAAATGTCAAATGTGTATGCACAGTGCTCACATATTCTGTTTAAAATGTTGCATTCTTTATTTTAAGGTTTGATAATAGGTAGTTTTTGATGTTGCAGGATTTGGACTTATAAATTTTCATCATAGTTTAATAGAATAAAGTATCATTTTAATTCCTTATCTCTCAAAGCAGCTGCATCTTTCTGAATTCATAGAATTGAATTGACATTTGAATCTGAATACAAACCTTTAACTTCTCAGCTACTACTAGTCTGTTTTGCTTTGCCAGGAACTGGAGTTGAAAAAAATAGCAAGAGTCAACTGAAAAGTCACTTAGAGCAAGGAAAATTATACTAAACTATATTACATATTCATATCAGAATCAAAGTCAATGCTTGGTTATACTGTTTATCTTTAAAGTATAAATAGTCAAAAGACATATTCAGAGTTGACTTACATTTAGTATGTCTAAATAATTCTTAGAAAATAGGGGAAGCATTGTGAAAGGCATGTCTAGGTATTTCACTAGAAAACGCAAAACCCCCCAGACATAGTACTTAGCTAATTGCAGTCTTGTAAATTTGAAAACAGAGAATTCTATTAATTAATCAGAAGTAGTATGTCTCATAAAAATTATTACAGGAGATATTTTTCCAAGTTGAGCCTTGAGAATTTGATGAAGAAGATGAAAAGGAAATAATAAAACTTGTCTCATAAAAAAGGACCGTCAAAAAAGGCGCACGTTTTTCTGAAATTTTAATCATTTTTGTTAAGTTGTAACAGTTCTATTCTTTTTAGATATTAACCACTTATCCCATGTAAGGTTTGTGATATTTTCTCCCATTCCATTGGGTAACCTTTTCCTTGTGCTGTTTATTTTGTTGTGCAGACCTGTTTAGCTTGGATATATAGTTCCCGTGTTGCTTGCACATTTGGTGTCTTATTTTAAAAACCACTGCCAAGATCTATCAGACAGCTTCAATTCTATGTTTCCTTTTAGGAATAAGGAAGTCTAATATTTAAGACTTTAACTGACTTTTGAGACACTTTTTTGTGAGTGATATAAGATTAAGGGTCCACTTTTATCTTTTTCTCATGTGATTATTCAATTTCCCTGACACCATTTGTTGAAGAGACTGTAGTTTTTACATTGACTACTGTTGCTTTCCTCATCAGTGATTGTTTAATCATAAGTACAGGGTTTCTCTTAGGACTTTTCTTCATGTTAGATTGCTCTATGCATCTATACCATATGATTATAATTAATTTAGCTTTAGAATATCATTTCATGTTAAAACATTGATGCCTTTCATTCTGTTCTTTGCTTCTGTTTCCCTAGATGGTTGCTCTGATTATTGGAGCTTTTTTTGTAGTTCCAATTAAAACTTAGTATTATTTTTCTAAAAAAATTACACTGTAGTTTTGATAAGGATGATGTTGCATTTCTAGGGGTCTTTATTTAGTTTTATGAATGTCATCAATATTAGTTCTTCAGATCCATAAACACTGTAATAAACATCTGTCCAAAGAAAATATCCAAATCATCATGGGAAAATTGTTTTACATGAGAGAAATGCAAATAAAAGTCACAGTGCGATAAAAATCTCTCACTTCTTAGAATATCAACCATCTAGATAAGAGATCATATTGGCTTAGGTCACAGAGAAACTTTGTTTATTCAGTTGGGCACGTAAATAAGATCATCCACTGTAGGAAATCTTTTGGACGATTATTCAGTAAATTAAAAATATATCTGAAATATGATCTGGCAGTTCAACTCTTGGGTACTTATCTAAAAGGATGTGAAAATGAAGTATCAGTGAGGCATGTGCACTTTCATATTTACGGCGACATTCTTCATAATAGTCATGAGACGGAAGTGTGAATAAGCAGAAATCTTCCACTGACAAGTGTGACTTTGACAAAAAAGGTTAATCTCATAGGAGGAGCCTTAAAGACAGAATATATATTATATATTCCCTTTGAAAATTAAGATTAGCTCCTTGGGAAGATTCAATCAGTAGTGAAGTTAGAACTTAAGTCTACATAGCTTTTGATTTACTGTACGCCTCTTTGATCGCCTTCCTGACTTTCCCTTTCTAATTCCCAAAGTCTTTAATGTCTTTGCTAACTTAACTCAAAATGGTGTCTAAAACCATATGTGAAATTATTCAGAATTCCTTAATCTTCCCATGTGTATAGGATTTATACATCTTATTAATATATTTCTCCTTGTTTTCTCACTGATTTTCCTCATGACTATTTGATCATTTGTCTGTCTACCTTCTGTCATAAGGGTACAGGATACCGTTCCACACAGACAAAACCAAGTGAAGTGTTTATCAATGTCTTAATGAATTATTTAAATATACTACATATGTATGTGCATTTGGATATAAGTATATATATATTTGTATATATGTATGTGCATAGAATAGAACTCTCTCTCTCTCTACATATATATATGTGTATATATATATATATATATATATATATATATATATATATATATATGAACAACATTGGTGGACTGTGAGGACTTTATGTTAAGAGAAGTAAATTACTTAGAGCACTTATGTGGCATCTATGAAAGTCAAACTTGTAAAGAAAAAAAAAGTTGAACAGAGCATAGTAGTGATCACCAGATGCTAGTAGTAAGGGAACTGGGGGATATTGCTTAAGGACACAGAATTACACTAAGTAGATAAACACATCCTAGAGATTTAATGTACAGCTAAATTACAGCATTGTGTTATAGACTTCAAAGCTGTTAAAAGGCTAGAACATAAAAGAAAATGATAATTATGTGAGGTGACTGAAGCATTAATGCTCTAGTGCGTGACGTGTTGCAATTTCTAACTTTTGAAATGAGTACACTGTGCCTTAAACTTACGCAATATCATTTGTCAACTGTATAATGATAAAAAGATTCCACCATGTTCTCTCCACAGATTTTCCTTGAGTTTTACATAAACACAATCAATATTGCTTTGAACTAGAAAAGTGAGGGCAGCTAGGACTGTATCACAATAATCTTGGGAAGATGTGTCCCTGGCATTTGTTGTTGCTATTACAATTCTATTTTTTTTATGCATTTCTCATTTCAGCTATGTTTTCACAAAACAGAACTACTAGTAATGTTTGTTATTTTTCCTTTTATAGCAGAATATAAACAAAAATCTTAGAACAATATGTTTGTAGAATGGTATGATTAGGATGGACAAGCTGTAATTGTGTCTAATGTCCTCATTTTGTGTAAGAGAAGACTAAAATTCAGAAGCAGCGATTATTCATACGAAACATAATACTTCTCCCTGAATCATTTAAACAGCTCCGATCGTTAGTATCAGAAACTGGTTTTTAATTAGAATGCAAGTGAAAATGACCAAGAAGACATAATGTTCCTCTCAGCTTGACAAAACTTTAAACAATATTATACCTACCTCTAGATTAATCTAGATTAATCCTCCATTTCTTCAAATACTTACTTCAGGAACTTTGTGACCGTAATTTTTCTTTGTCCATAGAGATAAAAATCTCATTTTCCTCTTGTCAGTTAAACAGTCCTGGGATAGCTTCTTCAGAAGACTTTTGCAATGTAGTTATCAAAGAGAAAACCTCTCTTCTACTAGAGGATTCTTGGACCAAATGATATAATTATTCCTATAATACTTTTGTTTTTTTCATTAATGGTCAGTGGTGACAGTAAAGAAATTTCATGGAGTCTGATCCTACCATTCCAACTCTTAAACACTTTCCAGTTCTTTGTTTAGTACAGACACAGACATATATGTGCGCACACACACACACACACACACACACACACACACACACACACACACACACACTGCTTTTCTGATCCTACCATTCCAACTCTTATACAATTTCCAGTTCTTTGTTTAATACACACCACCACTACTACTACTACTGCAGCTGCTCAGTGCTCAGCGCTCAGGGGAAGACAGAGAAGGGGAGAGAAAGACAGACACCTGCAGACCTGCTTCACCCCCTGTGAAGCGACTCCCCTGCAGGTGGGGAGCCGGGGGCTCGAACCGGGATTCTTACGCCTGTTCCTGCGCTTTGCGCCACATGCGCTTAACCCACTGCGCCACTGCCCGACCCCCTAAACTTTTTTTTAAAAGCTTTATTGTAATTATAAAACTTTTTGTTATACTATTGTTCATTAAAAAAACATTAAAAAAAAGAAAGACCATATTTTAGAGGAAATAATAGCTTGTGCAAAATATCTTAGGTTTTACAAAACTTTTAAAATGTGATCAACGTTCTAAGCACTATGTTAAAAACATTTTTTATGAGAAAGCCATGACCTTTTGTTCTCTGATCAATAATATTGCCTTTTCAAATTCATTGCACTCATTTCAGAACCAGTCTTCCTCAAGTGCCAAAGTAGGTTGACCCAGTCTCCCTTTGGAGAGTGGGAGAGTCCGTCCCTACCATTGCTGCTCTACAGTGAGGGCAAGGTTCTGGAGAGGCCCAAAAGAGGGCTTGTGATGACATTCCTGATGGAGGTGGCCAGTGATAGTGAAGAGAGGAATATATTAGAGGTCTAAGACCATTGTATCAATGTGGGAATCCAAGGATTCCCTGACTAGGGCCCCGGATGATGGGTGGCTTGGAATTAACCAAATAGGTCATCATTAAACTGTGCCGATCTCTTGCCCTTACCTAGTTTTTGTAATCCTTACTTTATCTGATGAGGTTAGACTTACAGTGATTGATGGAACTGAAGTGGGGGTAGGAGAGGAGGGCGCCAAGACCCAAGTAGTAAATATTTGATTAGGTATTTATTTTATTTTTAATTTTTATTTATAAAAAGGAAACATTGACAAAACCATAGGATAAGAGGGGTACAACTCCACACAGTTACAACCACCAGAACTCCATATCCCATCCCCTCCCCTGACAGCTTTCCTATTCTTTATCCATCTGGGAGTATGGACCCAGGGTCATTGTGGGATGCAGAAGGTGGAAGGTCTGGCTTCTGTAATTGCTTCCCCACTGAACATGGGTGTTGACAGGTCGATCCATACTCCCAGCCTGTCTCTCTCTTTCCCTAGTGGGGCAGGGTTCTGGGGAAGCGGGGCTCCAGGACACATTGATGGGGTCATCTGCCCAGGGAATTCCGGTTGGCATCATGGTAGCATCTGGAACCTGGTGGCTGAAAAAAGAGTTAACACATAGAGCCAAACAAAGTGTTGATTAATCATGAACCTAAAGGCTGGAATAGTTCAGACATAGAGTTGGGGGGGGGGGTCTCCATTTTGTAGATAGTTAGTAGTCCTATTTTGGTTATATTGCAAAGAGCCCATGACTATACTAGTTTTTTTTTTCCTCCCCCCCCCCCCAGCCTTAAATATGATAGAAGGTGGATCCAAGTTATTGTCTGGGGAGATGATACCATGGCTGGAAAAAGGACCAGAAAGCTGGATCACAGAAGAGAGTAGCTCCCAAATATGGGAAAGGTGTATAAATATTGTTGACTGTAAACCCCATCAATTTGATGTGATCTGGGGCTCATATTCATCTTAGGAGCCTATGTGACCTCTGCATCCCTGTAGATCTGAGCTCACATTCTGTGGTCATGAGTAGGAATGTTCCAAGCTGTCCCAATATCAGGACCCATCTTCCTCAGGTGCTTAGGTGTTTTATGGTGTCTTCTTTAGGTCTTTATACTTGCTTGCAGAACTTACAGAGTCTAAATCTACATCAACCCTCTAACTCCAATAATCTACTGTAACGTTTCCTTATCATGGGACTTTCTAGTTCCATCTCAAATGGCACCTTCCCTAACAAAGGTACCCACTGTACAGATAGAACAGAGCCTAAGGTACCAGGTGCGTGCACACCTGTGTCCATAAGTTAGGGGGAAATATGTACCTCCAAGTAAATGTACTCAGTACGCCACTATTTTGTCTTTCTCTTTAGTTGTTTCCTGATCATAGGAAGCCAATTTGTCTGTGTTAGAAATCTTAGAAATGAATGTGAGAATGCAATTAATTTGAGATATGTGAAAATAGGTGTCTTGAAATTTCTTTCTTTTTCTTTTTTTACTTTTTTTTTGACACCTGCAGACCTGCGTCACCTCCTGTGAAGAGACTCCCCTGCAGGTGGGGAGCGGGGGGGGGGGGGCGCGGGGTATGCCACTGGTCCTGTGCATTGTACCACGTGCGCTTAACCACTGCGCTACAGCCTGACTCCCTGTCTTGAAATTTTTATTGACTTTCGATAGTAAAATTGACCTCTGTCACTCCCTATACATACTTAAGATATTCTTTGAATGTGTACCAAATCTACACTTAAAATAGCTTATGTAGAATTTAATATACTTAAACTTACTCACAAGGATTTGAATATTTTTTTCTCAGATCAATCTGTAGATTCTCAGACACACACGTACAGTCCAATATTCCAAGATGATGGATTAGGATAAGTCTTACCCAGGGCGCCCTCTTCAGTACTTCCTATGATATAAACCTTATGCTCTACGAAGTAAGGTTTCCATTATAATCAGAATCACCCTTCCCTAGTATAACAGCAGATGATCAGTAAAACGTGATTGAGTAATAAGAGAACTATAAAACTTAATCAGTATATTATCTATTGCAATTAAATGTGCTGAAGGAAGAATAATCTTTCATTTGCCAGTTTGACAGAATTTTAAAATGATATAAAAATTCCACGCGACTTTCCTAAAGTCCCCCTCCTCCCCCCTATTTTTTTTTTCGCTGCTTTGCTCTGGTTTATGGCAGTGCAGGGATGTGAACCTGGGAGTATGGAGCCTCAGGCAAGAGAAACTTTTTGTATAACCATTATGCCATCTTTCTCACAGCTTTTCTAGAGTTCCGTGAGTTTTGTTCAGTCAATATATTCAGTGTTTTGAAACCATTTCAAAAGTATATAACAGGGAGCCAGGCGGTAGCACAGTGGGTTAAGCACCCGTGGTGCCACACACAAGGACCAGCGTAACAATCCCGGTTCGAGCCCCTGGCTCCCCACCTGCAAGGGAGTCGCTTTACAGGCGGTGAAGCAGGTCTGCAGTTCCTTGCACTTTGTGCCACCTGTGCTTAACCCACTGCTCTATTGCCTGACTCCCATAAGTGCTTATTTTGCCTTTTACCTGTTTCACCCTAATAAACCTTGCATTGTTTAAACCAGTTCCCAGCTCCTGACTGTAAATCCTTTCACACACCACAGCAGCCCCCACCAAAACCCTTTTTTAAAATTAAATTGCAACAACTGGAAACCCTGTCCATCCCCCCTGGGGCCCACGTCTATTCATATGCAGCAGAGGAGCCTGTGTGACATCTGCATCCCTGCCAATTTGAACTTGCATTTCATGGTCACAGCTGGGCATGTTCTAGGCTGCACTCATTTCAGGACCTGTCTTCCTCCAGTGGTAGAGTAGGCTGCCCCAGTTCCCCTTTGGAGAGTATGGCAGTCCCTACCATTGTTGATCCACATTGAGGGCAAGGTCCTGTAGAGGCCCACAGGAGGGTCCATGATGCTGTTTCTGATAGCGATGACCAGTGACAGTGGAGAGAGGGATCTGTCAGATCTACGTCCATCATGTCAGTGTGGGAATCCCAGGAATCCCTGACTAAGGCCCTGGATGTGGAATTTATTTTTCTTTAAATATTTATTTATTTATTTTTCCTTTTTGTTGCCCTTGCTGTTTAACATTGTTGTGGTTATTGTTGTTGGACAGGACAGAGAGAAATGGTGAGGGGAGGAGAAGACAGAGACAGGGAGAGAAAGACAGACACCTGCAGAACGGCTTCACTGCTTGTGAAGCGACTCCCCTGCAGGTGGGGAGCTGGGGGCTCGAACCAGGATCCTTAAACCGGTCCTTGCACTTTGTGTCACATGCGCTTAACCCGCTGCACCACTCCCCGACTCCAGGAATTTTTATTTTTCTAATTCACTCTCCTCGTTAACTGTTTTAATCTTTTTACACTGTGATATCTTTATTTCCTTCCTTTGATACATTCATGATTTTAAGTATCAAAAGATTTGTTTTTAGAATTCACTCTCTTATGTCAATATTTCTTGATATTTTAAAGTCTATGTTGTAAATCTTCCTGTACTAAAATACATCAATGTTGTGGAATTTTTACTTTCCCTGACTGCTTTATGTTATAAGCAACGCTTCACTTAAATAATCACTTTGCTAACCTTGGTGCCTTATATCATGCATGAGTTTATTTAAATTATAAGTAAAAATAACTGTTAACCCATAATAATCAACTTCCTTCATAAGTACCCAGATCTTTGGGGAAGGGGAGTTAGTATAGTAGTTATAGTGATATAAAATATGCTCATACCTGAGGCTTTGAAGGCCTACTTCCAACCCCATCACCACGATGAGTTGAGCAGTACTCTGTGGTCTCTCTCTCCCTGCTTCTTTTTCTCTCTCTCCCTGTCTCTCTTTCTCTTTGTGTCACTCTCATTAAAATAAATAAAATATTAAAATATGTATGTATGAACCTCTCTGAAGAGAATAAATTATGGATTCCCTTAATAGTGATGAGAATAATATAAAATTAATTATATTTCTGTCTTAGGATACTTTAATGAGTATTTAGAGATAATGTCTTTTTATTTTCTATGAACACACGACTAAAGCTATATCATTACAAGAAATTTACAAGTATATTTTAAGTTATGCTTTATGATAAAAAAACGGCCAACAGGAGCTGTGGATTCATAGTGCTGGCACTGAGCCCCAGCGATGAACTTGGGGAAAAAAAATTAACCAAGATTGCCTCAATCACAAGTGGTAATTATAATTTTGTAAAAATAAGTAGCTAAAATAGTGCTACCATACTGTACATATCAGAATACCTATCTTAATGATATAAAAAAGGATAGACTACATACAGTACACTTTTTGTTGAACAATTGTTGATATCTCTCCTTCATTAAAATAAAAATATGTTATTAAAATAAAATATTTTTTAAAATATTAAAAAAGTGAAGTAGAAATATTAAGGTCTTTCAGATTTAGCCAACAATGAAAAACAAACAAAAAATCAGTTTTTATTTTATTTTATTTTATTTTATTTATAAAAAGGAAACACTGACAAAACCATAGGATAAGAGGGGTACAACTCCACACAATTCCCACCACCAGATTCCTGTATCCCGTCCCCTCTCCTGATGACTTCCCTATTCTTTATCCCTCTGGAAGCATGGACCCAAGGTCATTGTGGGGTGCAGAAGAAGGAAGGTCTGGCTTCTGTAATTGCTTCCCCACTGAATATGGGCATTGACTGATCAATCCATACTCCCAGCCTGTCTCTCTCTTTCCCTAGTGGGGCAGGGCTCTGGGGAAGCAGAGCTCCAGGACACATTGGTGGGGTTGTCTGTCCAGGGAAGTCTGGTTAGCATCATGAAAATGAGTATTTTTTAATGCAAAAAGTATTGGATTACAATCTGTCACAAAAAGACCCATTTCCTTCGAACTGTCTTGTTTCTGAATTATATTAGTGAGAATTTGATCTCAGACAAATCTCTTGATGTGTATTTTTTCTTACTTGCTACTTACTTTCAAAGTGATTTTGAATAATTTAAAATAGCTGCCTTTAAAATATATATTGAGTTAGGGGAGTCTGGCGGTAGCACAGCGGGTTAAGCGCACTTGGCACAAAGCGCAAGGACCAGCATAAGGACCTGGGCTCCAGCCCCGGGTTCCCCACCTGCAAGGGAGTCGCTTCACAGGAGGTGAAGCAGGTCTGAAGGTGTCTATCTTTCTCTCCCCCTCTCTGTCTTCCCTGCCTCTCTCCATTTCCCTCTGTCCTATCCAAGAACAAACGACATCAACAACAACAATAATAACCACAACAAGGCTACAACAACAAGGGCAACAAAAGGGCAAAAAATGGCCTTCAAGAGCAGTGGATTCATGGTGCAGGCACTGAGTCTCAGCAATAACCCTGGAGGTAAATATATATATATATGGCAAAACTAAGCCCAATACTGTAAAGATGACAGTCAAAAAATATTTTAAAATAAAATCAGATAGGGAATGTTCTTCATTTTTAGGGAGAAAGTTCAATAAAATGAATGATACCCTCTTGTCCAGTGCTAGCTTGTGTAACTTCAATTTTACTAGAGCTCTGAGAAACACCTACAACTTGACAGATGGTCCCAAACATTAAGCTTAAGAAGAAAGACATTACCACATATAACAGAGATAAGAATACCTATAGTACTCTCAGAAAAAATGTATAGCATGATTCCTTCAAGATCCATCCAAAATAAGGTGAAGAATATGAATTAATCATTTTTAGTAGTAGTATTCCATTGTGTACATAGCCCACAATTTACTCGGCCACTCCTCAGTTGTGGACACCTGGGTTGCTTCCAGGTTTTGGCTATTACAAATTGTGCTGCTATGAACATAGGCATACACAAATATTTTTGGATGGATGTGTTTGGTTCCCTAGGATATATCCCCAGGAGAGGAATTGCAAAAAAAAAAAAAAAAAAAGAATGTTGATCTGGTAGAGGGAAAGAAAGAGAGAGAAAGGGGAAAGGAAAGGGAAACTATAAACTTAGGTGACAGTATTGAGAATTAGACAAAACCAGGGTGAGAGACACCAGATGATTATAGTCATCTGTTATCAATATACATTTTTACCACTAAGCTATTTTAATTATATTTGCAAACTTAAGAAAATATTTTATGATGTCAGAAACTTGCTTCTATGGAAAACATCTTATGGTCTGTTGGTTGTTGGAGAAGTCATGATGTAATTTTTCTATGTTTTTCTATACATGACTTTTCTGATGACTCAATATTTCTTGACCATTTCAAGTACCTCCCAAATCCCAAACACTAAAAAAAAAATTTAAACATAAAATTACTATCTAGACTCAGTGTTATCACTATGATGTGTAAACTATCAATAATAAAGTAATGGCTAACAGGTCTCCTGCTTGAATTTGATTGTTAGTTATATCTATACTAAGTACAGTATATTATATATTACCATGTATATAGAATTTCTTAATTAAGCCTCAAGAATATAATACAAAATCTCTTTATGCGCTCATAAAAATACTGTAATATATACATATATATTCAGAAAAATAATGGAATTGAGTTAAGTATGGGGAAATATACTTTCTATTGAAATATGTTTTTACTAAGCTATAATAATGGTCAACTAGAGACTGAGGCAAATATAACTATAGTGGAACTACTAGGTCAATCATATTTCAATGCTAGAAGTAATAATTATAAGAAATTTAATGCAAGTCAGTGGTAGAAAGACTGCTTATTTTGGGAACTGTGAGACACACATTTAAAATAAGACTTAAAATCATCAAATGACTGGCAGAGTAATTATGAAAAATGTAGTTATATTTGAATGCATACATTATAGTGCAGGTGTGAAATCCAGACTACCCTGGAATCCTTTAAATGACATTCCAGTTTCAAAAGTTTTACAAAAATGCAGAGAATAGTATAAAAATATAAATTAGAATTACATCCTTCTTTTTTCCTGCAAGTGTGGTTATAATGTGTTCATTATCTCCCAATATAGTATTATAGTATATTTCTCTTATCTACAGTGAAGTCACTCTAGCACTTACTTTCAGACAGTGCTTATATGTTAAGAGGGGGTCAGCTGATATTCTTCAAATTATAACAACATTTTTTTTCTTCATTCTTATAGTTGATTGTGGTTTTAGAAGAGGGAAGAAAAGCCAAAGAATATTTATTTATTTATTTAGTTAGTTTTGTTGCTACTGGAGTTTCACCAATCTGAGCAGACATTTTCAAATAGAAAGACAGAGAGGGAAGGAGAGAGGGGAAGATAGCACCACACCAAATTTGCCCCAGTGATGTGGGGGCTGGCCTAGGACCTGGGAAATTTGTGTAAGAAAGCAGGGCCATTGGGTGTCTGGCAGTGGCTCCCCAGTTGAGTGCACCACAGTGTTCAAAGACATGTGTTCAAAAACCAGGTCCTCACTTCCGAGGCAGGGGGTGGGCGGGAGAGTTTCACTAGCAGTGAAGCAGTCCTGAAGGTGTCTTTTCTCTTCTCTCCTCTGCTTGGTACTCTTTCTCTCAATTTCTCTCTGTTCTATCAAATGTAAGAAAAATAAAAAGAGGGTCAGGCAGTGGCACACCTAGGTGAGCCCACACATTACAGTGCACAATGGCTGGGTTCAAGACCCTGGCCCCCAACTGCATGAGGGAAGTTTCAGGAGTGCTGATGTAAGTCTGCAGGTGTCTCTCTTCTCTCTCTCTCTCTCTCTCTCTTCCTGCCTCCTCCTTTCCTCTCGCTTTCTTTCTATATGATATGGGAGGGTATGCTATTTTATAAGTCCTCTTTGACTTTCTTTTTAAATAATTGCTTATTATAATAGTATGTCCAAAAAAACTGTTACCCCCTTTTTTCTACTGAACAGAATTTTGTTGAGGATGAACAATGTACCTGATATTAATCCACAGCATCTTCTCTTCAGTGAAGTTTTACATTATATTATCTTAGAATGTGTCTATTTCATGGTCCAGTATAACTATGTATGATTCATCCATGAGAGTCATATGTCAAATGTAAGGCTATTTTTAAACAACTAACTGGATTTTAAAATAGAGAAATTAAATATTAGCGGCTGGGTGGTGGCTCACCTGGTAGATTGTACTTGTTACAATGCACAAGGACTCAAGTTCGAGCCCCTGGTCCCCACCTGCAGAGGAGAAGCTTCATGAGTGGTGAAGCAATGCTGTGAGTGTTTCTGTCTCTCTCTCCCTCCCTGTCGGCCCCTATATTCTTGATTTCTGGTTATCTCTCTCTAAATAAAGATAATAATTAAAAAAGAGAGAAATTAAATATTAATAGGAAGATACAAAGAAATTCTTATTCTAGTCCATATACTTTCATTTCTCCTTTGCAAACAAAAATTATTAAAAACTTTAGTTTCCTCTTTATAAATTGTTTGCAAATTGTCTTCATAACTGTTTAGACATAAATAGGTATAACTTCTAGACACTTTCTCTTTCTGTCTCTCATTCTTTATAATGCTTCTATGGAAATATTCAACTCGACTTCTAGCTCTCTTTTCTTTCAAAGCATTCATCTGCTTCACTTTGGTTGTGATTTAATATATTTCTAGTTGTAATGACACTGAGTCAATTTCATGTCTTCTTTGTAGAAATGTAGACTTCTGTCCTTTGATTTCATGTTTTTGTGTTTTACTATTTCCCCTTAAATACCTTAGATATTACTTTACTCTCAGTTATATGGCTCACAAATATTTTCTCAGATTCCACAGATTGCATTGTCAATTTGTTCACTACTTTTGCTAAATAAAAATCACTTTCCAGTGAGGAAATATCACATATTTGCTTGTTTACCTTTGTTGCCTCTGCTTTTGATTCTACTAAAAAAAAAAGTCACTGTAAAGACCAATATTAAAGATCCTAGATTTTCTTGCACAGTTTTATGGTTGCACATGTTACGTTTTTCTTTAATTCAATTTTGAGTATGGTGTGAGATATATATACAGAATGTAAATATACAGTTTTGAAACACCGTTAATCCATCCTTGGCCTTGATAAGGCCTGTGCCAGGAAACTCAGAATGGAAATCAAGTGACATCAGTTTTGGAGATAATGTGAAGGAATAAAGTGATGACAGTGGCATCTAGAGATAAAATTGTACTTTTAACAGATAAAATTTCATTCTAAGACAATCTTTATTAAAGTGGAGAGAGGGTGTGAACAAGTGAGGAAACAATTTGAATCCTATGGAAATAGCCTTGAGAAAAGATACTGAGAACATATCTATGACATTGTAACACTGATTCTGAAGACAGTTTGTGTAGGAAAGTGCAGGTCTGTTTCTTTAATCACCAGACCTGCCATTTTCTGTGTGTTCCCTGACCAGGGAATAATTCTGAGCATGCCCAGAAGAAGTATAATTGGAAAGAGTCAACAAATCTGTTAAAATCAGACTCTACTAAGTGAAAATGGAAATTTTTAACATTAGCATTATGTAGATATCAGTTTTCTAGGAGATCAGTGACCTCAGAACACATGCTGTTTTTCAATTCCTGTAATAATATGTACAATAGCTTTAGCTACAGAGAGATCATTTGATATTGTATATTCAACTTCTATGATGATTACTGTTTTTTAAGAATAGATAGTTGCCTTCTACCCTCATTCTAACACTTGAAGGGAAACTAAAGTGTAATATAAAATAATTTTCTCTATGTCATAACAGTTCACCTATAAAAGAAATGGGCTAGCCAATGTCACTGTCACTAAAGTGCTATAAATTTTCCAAATTAATAGTTGTTAACTGGATCACTGAATATCATATGCTGCAATTCAGTTCAATAATAGACTGCAAGAATAGAGAAGTGTATTGTTGAAGGCTCCAGGAGATAATACACACAGTATACTTTGAAAGTGCATATAAAGAGATGAACAGACCTGGGATCTGTGGGGAGTACCTTGGGGTTTCTTGGGGCAAATATAGAATGAAAATGTTCAATTTAAGCAAAAAGAGCTGGTTTCTGTAAGCTCTGTGAGGGTCTGGTTCAGACCTTGGCCCAAAGGACAGGGCTATCTGATATGACCCTGAGAAAAAAAGGTCGCCAGAGAATGATGGTGACTCCTGGTGCTTTGCTTATAGGAGCTCCAGTGCAAAGTAGTATTTGATATGTTAAAATAAAAACTGGGAAAGAAAAATTACAATGTGTGTCTCTGTGTATGTATCTTCAACAAAATCACAAGAATGGTTGTGTATTGGCTTGAAAAGAACTGATTTGGGAAACTTGTCAAAATGAATTTAAAGATAAGGCAGTATGGGTCTGGCTGTATTCACATAGAGTTTTGACACATGGCATTTTACACATCTGTAGAATTTCTTCAGAAAAAGCCATGCATATTTGGGGAATGAAAACTGTCCAAGTTCAGCAGATTAACATTCAATGATCATCTAGTAAATACACAGAATAGAATAGGAAGTATCATCAGGGACATATACTAGAGGTCTAAGTTCTTCTTCAGTGAGGCTCTTTGTCTAATCAAAGTCAAAAGGATGCAGCAAGCTGCTCCCAGGAACGGTGGACATAGTCTCTAAACTGTAAGCTTCAGGTCAGTTCTCACTTGTCTTGATCCCAAAGAATTCAGACCAGATTTATTGAAGGAAAGGGGCATGGAAGTTACATAAGCCTGCTGATCTTTTTAATTTTGTCTTCATTATCTTTACTTATTATTGGATAGATACTGTCAGAAATCAAGAATTGGGGGGGTTAGAAAGGGAGACACCTGCAGCCCTGCTCAAGCACTCGCAAAGCTTTCACCCTGCAGATGGGGACGGGGGCCTCAAACTCAGATCCTTGTGCATTGTACCATGTGGGCTCAACCAGGTGCACCACCACCTGGCCACCATAAGCTTGACACTCTGTTTTTGTCACCAGAAAGAGGTCAGTTCCTGCATAGCTCTAAGATACCCCATGACCATTTTTTTAATTTTTGCTTTCAGATATATATATATATATATATATATATATATATATATATATATATATATATATAATTTATTTATTTATTTAAGGAGACATTAACAAAACTAGGATAGGAGGGGTACAACTCCACACAATTCCTACCACCATATCTCCATATCCCATCCTCTCCCCTGATTGCTTTCCTATTCTTTATCCCTCTGGGAGCATGGACCCAGGGTCATTGTGGGATGCAGAAGAAGGAAGGTCTGGCTTCTGTAACTGCCTCCCTGCTTAACATGGGTGTTGACAGGTGGATCCATGCTCCCAGCCTGTCTCTCTCTTTCCCTAGTGGGGAAGGGCTCTGGGGAAGCAGAGCTCCAGGACACATTGGTGGGGTCCTCTGTCCAGGGAAGTTTGGTCAGCATCATGCTGATAGCTGGAACCTGGTGGCTGTAAAAAGAGAGTTAGCATACAAAGCCAAACAAATTGTTGAACAATTATGGACCTAAAGGCTGGAATAGTGCAGATGAAGTGTTGGGGGTACGCACTGCAGACTATTGTGCACTTTTGCTTTCAGGTCTATACTTTACTATGTAAGTTTTGGTCAACTTCCTGTTTCATCTCCTTATTCTTCCTCCCATTGTACTTTGAATGAACAAATCTCTCTAAGGATGGAATCCGAGATCACATGGTGACTTACTCAGTTTTATTGAGTTTCTTCCCTATGTATAGGGGGTTTTTATGTTATTAATGAATTCTCTTTTTGCTTTCTCTCTCTCTCATCAATCTGCTTTATGACTGATTATTTATCCAACGCTTAGAGAAATAATAAGGGTATAGGATGATTTTCTTTGCGCTTTCACACATACTCTTTCTCTGAAACACACACACACACACACACATTGCTTTTATAACATACTTTAGACTATCTGTTTGAAGAAATTTGATAAGCATATACTTTAAAGTTGCCACATTTGGATTGACTAAAGAGCTACGATAATTGCTCATTCAAGCAAATGACATTAGTTGAAACCACGGGATTGCAGAAACTAAACATCTTTATTTTATATCTTTTTCATGCATGCTAATAAAAACTGTGTTTGGAATAATCATTTAAGAATATAAATCCGGGGCCGGGTGGTGGCGCACCTGGTTGAGCGCACATGCTACAATGCGCAAGGACCCAGGATCGAGTCCCAGTCCCCACCTGCAGGGAGGAAGCTTCACTAGTGGTGAAGCAGTGCTGCAGATGATTCTGGGTCTCTCTTCCTCTCTATGCCCCCTTCCCTCTTGATTTATGGCTGTCTCTATCCAATAAATAAATAAAGATAATTTAAAAAAAAAGAATATAAATGCTGGTGTTGGGGCAACAGCATAATTATTATGCAAAGGACTCATACTTGAGGCTCTGAGCTCCCAGTTTCACTCCCCAGCACCAACGTAAGTTAGAGTTGATCTGTGCTCTGCTCTCTCTCTTTAATTAAAAATAAAATAAAAATATTTAACATATCTTTACTTGAAATGAGCTCTGCCATTGTTTAACTCTAATATTTGATGGTTTCTGGTCTAAGTTCAGGTTTCAGCCCAATTTTCCCAACACCAGTTGCTACAGAGACTCTCCTTTCTCCATTTGATGCATGATGCTCCCTTTTCAAACATTAGATATCCATAGCTGTGGGTACTACTTTTTCATTTTATAGCAACACAATCTTATTTTCCTTAACTAATAGTGCATAAACATATACTATGGGTTAAAAGCATGTCTGTGGTGCACCTTGTTAAGCTCACACACTGCAGTGTGCAAGGACCTGGGTTTAAACGCCTGGTCCCCACCTGCAGGGAGAAAGCTTCAGGAGTCGTGAAGTAGAACTGCTGGTGTCTCCCTGTCTCTCTCTCCCTCTTTTTCTCTCCCTCATCTCTCAATTTATCTCTTGTCCCTATCCAATAATAAATATTTTTTTTTAAAAAAGAACACATTCATTACAATAGTTATTTAACAATAGTGCAACTATGGTTCTATAATGTTGGATATATTCCTATTTGTGTGACAACTAAATTTATCTACTGCATCCTGTTGAATGAGTAGAGTGGACCACTACACTCTGGCTTCTAACATTCCATTCTTTCCCCATAAATGTTTCAGAGGGAAATGTATAAATAGATGCTAAATAATTACAGGAGTAATTCAGCACACTCCTTCTTCAGTAACTGTATTTGAATCTAGTTTATATTTGTTGTTTACAACAACTCCAGAGAAAATGTAAATTTCCCCACAGATTCTTAAAATAGATGTGTTTAAAACATTCTCAGGAGGAACATATGAGTTGAATAACAAGAAGTTTTCCTTTTATAAAGCTTCTTTAACATATTTTTTTTTCCTGAGGGCAATTCAGGCAGACTCAACTATTTTGACACAAATAAGAGCTGCTTAAATTATAATTTTAAAAGAAGTTTTGAAATAGGTATGTCTCCTCTTGAGAAGAATTTATGTGACTGTAGTATGAAAACTCATTACAAAAGATAATTGGAACTTTTTTCATTTATCTGTGAGCTGATGCTTAATAATCAGCAGGTGTTCTAATTTTATAGATTAGAGAAAATAAAAACAAGTGGAAATATTCAAGTTAACTCAAAAAGTTAGTGATAGTATCAACTAACTGCAAATAAAAAGCTCAAAAATTTGGTCTTTTGAAAAATATCTTCCTTTGGTATCTAAGATATGTGTTTATTCTTTCTAAAAGATACAAGGTATTTTCTAAAAATATCGGTTAACTCTCAGATATATTGTGAAATTCTTACAAAAAAGAAATCTTTGGTTAGGAGTAAAGAGAATGTAGTTTAAGTGCTTAAAACATTATGATTTTTCATAGCTGATTTTATAAGGTGAGCATATGCTGCGATTCCAATAGAATAATTCCTACCTTTATTTTTTTATCGTTTAATTATGTGATAGAGACAGCCAGAAGTTGAGAGGAAGGAGGATATAGAGAGGGAAAGAGACAGAGAGACACTTGCAGCATTGCTTCACCACTCGTGAAACTTTTCCCCTGCAGGTGGGGATCAGGGGCTTGAACCTGGGTCTTTGCACATTGTAACATGGACACTCAACCAGGTGCACCACCACCTGGCTCCCCTACCTTTCCTATAAGGCTGTGATATGCACAGTTTTCCAAATATTGTTAGTTAGTGAATAATTTTTTTCATGATGAATTTCATTTTTTAAATTAAAAACTAGAATGAGTAGGGAAGGAACTTTTTTTAGCTGATGAAGAAATATGGAGTACTAGTTTTTGTTTGTTGGTTTTGTTTTGATACTGATTTTTCTTCTTTGGTCGTGCTAAACCTTGTATATGCACAATTTCCTCACTTCTGGACTGACTTTCTTTCTTTCTTTCTTTCTTTATTTATTTATTATTTTTTTATTTAAGAAAGGATTAATTAACAAAACCATAGGGTAGGAGGGGTACAACTCCACACAATTCCCACCGCCCAATCTCCATATCCCACCCCCTCCCCCGATAGCTTTCCCATTCTCTATCCCTCTGGGAGCATGGACCCAGGGTCATTGAGGGTTGCAGAAGGTAGAAGGTCTGGCTTCTGTAATTGCTTCCTCGCTGAACATGGGCGTTGACTGGTCGGTCCATACTCCCAGTCTGCCTCTCTCTTTCCCTAGTAGGATGGGTCTCTGGGGAAGCTGAGCTCCAGGACACATTGGTGGTGTCTTCAATCCAGGGAAGTCTGGCCGGCATCCTGATGACACCTGGAACCTGGTGACTGAAAAGAGAGTTAACATACAAAGCCAAACAAATTGTTGAGCAATCATGGACCCAAAGCTTGGAAAAGTGGAGAGGAAGTATTAGGGAGGTACTCACTGCAAACTCTACTATATTTCTGCTTTCTTACTTTGGTGCCATACTCCAAACTCAGTCAATTTCTGCTTTGCGTTTCTACTTCTTTTTTTTTTTTTTTACATGCATAACATTCCCCAGATTCCCATTTAGCAATACAACCCCCACTATTTCATTCATCATTTTTCATGGACCTGTATTCTCCCCACCCACCCATCCACCCCAGAGTCTTTTACTTTGGTGTAATACTCCAATTCCATTTCAGGTTGGAAATGTCACACAGTAACATGCTTTGATCAAGAAAAGCAAAACTTTAAAAAAATTTTGTTTATTTTCCCTTTTGTTGCCCTTGTTATCTTTTTACTGTTGTTGTAGTTATTATTGTTGTCGTTGTTGATGTCGTCGTTGTTAGATAGGACAGAGAGAAATGGAGAGAGGAGGGGAAGACAGACAGGGGGAGAGAAAGACAGACACCTGCAGACCTGCTTCACCGCCTGTGAAGCGACTCTCCTGCAGGTGGGGAGGCTGGAGCTCAAACGAGGATCCTTATTCCGGTCCTTGCACTTTGTGCCACTTGCGCTTAACCTGCTGCGCTACCACCTGACTCCCAGCAAAACTTTTTATAAACTCGCTAAATTCAGAAATTAATGTAGGGCTGGGCGGTGGTGCCCCGGGCTAAGCACACACAGGACAAAGCATTAGGACACGCTCAAGGCTCCCAGTTCAAGCCAATGGCTCCCCACCTGTAGGTGAAGCAGGTCTGCAGGGTCTGCCTTTCTCTCTCCCTTTCCATCTTCCCTTCCCATCCCAGTTTCTCTTTGTCCTATCCAAAAAAATTGAAAAAATAGCCACAGGAGCAGTGGAGTCATAGTGCCTTCACTACGACTTTTGAGCCCAAAAGCAATAACCTTGGAGGCAAAAAGAAAAAAAAAAGAAATTAAAGCAAATATTATGATACCATGTAAAGTAATGATTAGGATGAAAACAAATATGTCAATTACAGGATATAGGCAACTATCTGGAACTAGACCCTGTTTGCCATATGAGGACCCTAGATCCATTGTCTTGAAGAACATAGTATCGGTCATTTAAATGTTAATTTTCAGATGGGAATATTCATAAGTTGAGCACATTCTCAGCTGGTCAACTGAAACAAGTCTGATTCTATTTCATCCAACTTTCTCTGTTTTCATCTTGTATACTGTAATAGGAACCCAAAAGATCATAATGTCCGGGACTTCTTTGCAACCTTTGAGAAACTCTGGAAGCATCTGACAATGCCAGATGCCCTGAGAAGTTTTCTTTTTTTCTTAAACCCTTGTTCTAAGAAGTTATTTATAAATTGTGACAAAGTGAGACACTTACACCTTAAGTGTTAATTCCTCATGTGCATTATCATTTTCTCCATAGTATTTTATGGAAGAAGAATTAAAATTAGCCTTTCAAATCTAAATTTAATTTTCTCTGCTATTCTATCCCTGTCTCTTCTTGTTTTAGACTTCCCTGGAATTATTAGCGAAACGGAAATGTATAAGTTGCATTACATTGAACTGGTTAGGGACTCTGCTAGGTGTTATTATCGTACAGCTCACTACTCTTTTACTTATGAAGGCACTAGACATGGATTTGAAAAGCACTGATTAAAATGTAGATTCAGTCTAAGTGAACAAAAGTTTAGTTTGTTGCTTATTTCCATAACTGATTTTTCTTCCATCTACCAAAACTCTATCTGTCACTTGTTTATTAGTGATTTAATATTGATTTACAGAAGATAATAGGAGGATATTTCCACACCATTCCCAGCACCAGAGTTCTGTGTCCCCATCCCTTCCAGCAGAAACTACAGTAGTTCTCTCAAGGTCACAGATATATAGATGTTTCTCTTTCTGTGTTTCATAAAATATTTAGATGGATTAATCAGAAAATGACAAACTTTATGAAACAAATCAAATTGTTTAATATATCTCCATCTCTTCATTAATTGAGATACCAAAAGACGTTAATAGGGGGGGAGTAGAGAGCATAATGATCATGTGAAGAGGATTGTGCCTGAAGCTGCAAAGTCTCAGATTCAATTCCCTGCACCACCACTAGCCAGAACTGGTAAGTTAACAAACGAAGCCTCATCTGATCTTATCTCTCTATATTTTTTTGTTTGCCCGTTTTTCTCCTACAGTCCTCCTTTCACTTCCTTTTTAAGTAACACCTACACCTATTAAGACTTCTGTATGTCCTTCCTTTTCTTCGCAACAGTGTCTGAATTCCTCTGGTCTTTTCAGTAATGGTATGAAAGCAAGAATCTTGGTAACAAATGCTTCCAGTCCTGATGGAATTGGAGTTCAGAGCCCTCTGGTCATCTTCCCCTACTATTTCTCCCCAGAAGGACCAAAATTTTTATTAACGTGCAGAAGGTGGGAGTTCTGGGCTATATAATGGCTTCTCCACTGGACATGAACATTGGCAGATTGATCCATAGTCTCAACCTGTTTCTGTATTTCCCTAGTAGAGAGGTGAGGTTCCAGGACACATTGGTGAAGTCTTCTGCCCAGGGAGTTCAGGATGGAATCAGAGTAACAACTGCAATTTGGTGGCTGAAAGGCAGTAAGTTATAAAACAGGAACCAAAAATTAGGAATAGAGCAGATAAGAATAGGGATCTTAGGGTGGTAATAAACTAGAAAGTCTATTTTAGGTATGTTGCTAAGGGCCTATGACTGTAGTAATTTTTTTGCTTGAGCTTGATAGCTAACATGAAGGTGAACTAGAAATAGTGTCTGGGTATCAGAATTGAGAATTGAACTGTAAAGCTGGATCAGGGCAGAGAGGAGTTCCCAAACTTGAAGAAAGTATATAAATAAAATGAACTATTTAGGACATCAGTCTGACCCAGGACCCATGAATACTCATATTTAGCACAGGAGCCTGTGTGACCTCTGAATCCCTGTTAGCCTGAGCTCATAGTCCATGGTCCCAGCTGGGAATATACTCGGCTGAACTCCTTTCAGGACCAGTCTTCCTCAAGTAGGGTAGGATGGCCCAGCTTCCCTTCGGAGAGTGGGGCAGTTCTTCCCATTGTGAGTGTGAGGGGTGTCAGGTAGTGGCTCATCTGGTTGAGTGCACATGTTACAATGCACAAGGACCCAGGTTCGAGCCCCCAGTCCCCACTTGCAGGGGGAAAGCTTTGGGAGTGGTAAAGCAGGGCTGCAGGTTTCTCTCTGTCTCTCTTCCTCTCTATCTCCCCCTTACTTCTCAATTTCTGACTGTTCTATAGAGTAAATGAATGGAGAGAAGAAAAATTATATATATATATATATATATATATATATATATATATATATATATAGTGAGTATAAGATTCTGGAAAGGTACACAGAAGGGTTTATGGATGCTCCCATTTTTTTAAGGTATTATTCATGAATGTTATTTATATATTTTTATTGATTTAGTAATGATTGACAAGACCATAGGCTAAAAGGGGTACAGTTCCACATAATTTCCACCACCAGAGTTCCATATCCCCTCCACTCCATTGGGAGCTTTCCTGTTGATTGTCCCTCTGGGAGTATAGACCCAGGATCATTATGGGGTGCAGAAGGTGGAAGATCTGGTTTCTAAAATTGCTTCTCCACTGGATATGGATGTTGGCAGGTAGATCCATTCTTCTAGCCTGTTTCTATCTTTCCCCAGTGGGGTAGGGCTCTGGAGAGGCATAATTCTGGGCGGGGGGGAGATTGGTGAGGTTGTCTGCCTGGGTAAGTCAGGTTGGCATCATGGTAGTATCAGCAACTTGAAGCTGAAAAAGCATTAAGATATAAAGTAGAACAAATTGTTTAATAATCAGGAACCTAAAGGTAGAAATATAGCAGATGAGATCTGGGGTTTCCATTTTGGAAAAAGTTAGGTTGATATCCAGTGGAGAATCCATTACATAACCCACAACTACCACCTTCAGCACCTCACAAAGAAATTTTGGTCCATACTCCCAGAGGGGACAAAATAGTAGGGGAAGATGATCAGAAGGCTCTGAATTCCAGTTCCATCAGGATCCAGAGAGAGAAGAGCCACAAAGAAGAGCCCTCAAAGCAGTAGTCGGTGTAGGTATAAATGAGAACGGAAACGAAGGCAGGACCATAGAAAAAAATGGGCAGTTATGTATAAATACAGATAGTCATAGAAATAATAGTCAGCCACATCTGTGACCTTGGGAGAACTGCTGCAGTTTCCAAGGAAGCGAATCAGGACACGGAACAATGTTGGTAGGAACGGTGTGGGACTATACCTCTGGCATCTCCTGGTTTTGTAAGACAGTATTGTAACTCATAATTTTTAAAAAAGCATAATTCCATTCAAAATTAGAAAAATAAAGTACTACATGCAAAAGGTAAAAATATTTAAAGTCAATTCACAAACATGTTAAAATCATAAAAGCACATAATACTTGGGTAGTACTATCTTTGTGGAATTCTGTATGAAGTTTTAGTCCTTAGATGTATACATTATACAGATTTTGCTCCACAAGACATATTCAACTAAATTAGGCCTCAATATGAAATAAGCTTATTGGAATATAAGGACTCTCTACTTGTACCTTGTTCCTGGAGAATGAGCGGATTTAGTATTTTTAACTAGATTAGGATAGGAGGCAAAAATGATTTAAAAGTCAACATTTCATAAATATATATCACATATTCAATAAAGACTCTTCTTTATACCTTGTGGATATAATATGAATTATTGACAGAAAAACAGAAATGAAAATCTATGTGTAAAATTGCATTTCATAAGAATATCCCAGAGAGCACAGATCAGGAAACATTGTCACTCTGCTTACTGGTTCACATTGCCTAAGCCTCAGTTGAAAGATTGAAATGACAAGTTATCACATTGAAATGTGTCATGGTAATCATAAATGAGACTGTAAGAGGTGGGAAGAGATGCGAAGGGTAGCTAGCTGTATCTTCATTCAAAGAACGGGATGCATTCTGTGATACCCCTGACCACAGAGAGAACGGAGCCAGTTAGAATGCTCTCAGTGACAGGAGCTCACTACTTTGTGAGACAGTGCACTGCCTTCCCTTGTCAGAGCTCTAGTTGTTTATAGAGACACACCACTATATTTTGAGGTGGAATGTGCTTCTGAATAATTGCCATTCTGAAAATTGCTTTTGTGATCTAAAACAACATAACTGGTTTGAATCTCTACTACCCATCATTGGTAATTCAGATATTTGAACACTATGTTGAATTTCACAAAACTTGTTTTACAAAATTGAAAGATCTCATCCTTTCTCTGTATTTCCTCATATCATACATCTTAAAAGTCTTTCATTCTTAATATCAGTCTTAAATTTCATAGGCTATATCTTTTAGCTATATATATGCTTCATTAGTTCTACCAAGTATACAATTCACACATAGCAAAAACTGGCAAGAAAATTAAATTCGAATATTTCACATTTTTCCCTTTTGTTTCCCTTGTCTTATCGTTGTTGTGGTGGTTATTATTGTTATTGTTACTGCTGCTGCTGTTGTTGGATAGGACAGAGAGAAATGGAGAGAGGAGGGGAAGACAGAGAGGGGCAGAGAAAGATAAACACCTGCAGACCTGCTCCACCGCTTGTGAAGCGACTCCCCTGCAGGTGGGGAGTTGGGCTTGAACCTGGATCCTTCTGAAGGTCCTCGTGCTTTGCGCCATGCATGCTACCGCCCGCCCCCCAATATCTCACATTAACTGGATCTCAGTAGAATGCTGTGAGACTAATGGCTATTTTGTTAATATTCCTTTTTGCTAAATTAGATTTGTTTTCCTACAAGAATACTTTATTTTCAGTTTCATACTGAGCTTAGTCATTAACTTTTTTTTTTTTAGTTTTATCTCCTACTAACAATTGTTTCTGATTTCCATTTCTCTAATTTTGTAATGGTTTCTTTGGGTATTGTTACAGAAATTCACATTTATTATTTTATTCTCAAATAGAAGATTCGACATGTAGTTTAATAAGACTATTAAGTGTTTTTATCCAAACATTGGAATCCTGATTTTACTAACTCATACATTAATTTTCTAGTTCTTTTTTTTTTTCCCCCTTCAGGATTATCACTGGGGCTCGGTGAGTGCCTGCAGTATGAATCTACTGCTCCTGGAGGCTAGCTACCTTTTCCCTTTTGTTTCCCTTGTTGTTTTATTTTTGTTGATGTTATTATTGTTGTAATTGTTGGATAGGACAGAGAGAAATGGAGAGAGGGGGAGAGAAAGATAGATACCTTCAGACCTGCTTCATCACCTGTGAAGAGACCCCCCTGCAGGTAGAGAGCCGAGGGCTTGAACCAGGGTCCTTACACTGGTCCGTGCACTTTGCACCATGTGCACTTAATTGCTGCACTACCATCCAGCTCCCAATTTTCTAATTCTTGAGTCACTGTATATGGATTATCATTTCAGTAAATTTTCCACTGAGTTTGAGCCCTGAGCCCTTTATTTTCCATCTGCTGGGGGGACACTTCATAGTGGTGAAGCAGGTCTGCAAGTCTCTCTCTGTCTCTCTCCCTCTCTCTCCTTCTCTCTCTTTCTACCTATTTTCTCCTCCTCTATCAGTTTCTTTCTGTCCTATCTAATAAAAATTAGAAAGTATTAAAAAATTTTTGTTTAACAAGTAGAACCTGAACGGAATTGGCGTATTGCACCAAAGTAAAAGACTGGGGGGGGGGGAGAGAATACAGTTCCAAAAAGGATGACAGAGGACCTAGTGGGGGTTGTATTGTTATATGGAAAACTGGGAAATATTATGCATGTACAAACTATTGTATTTACTGTTGAATGTAAAATGTTAATTCCCCAATAAAGAAAATTTTTTAAAAAAGTTTATTTAAAAAAGTTGTATCACTGAGGGCATGATATTTTTTTACTTTTACTTTTTTATCTGTATTTATTTATTGGATAGAGACAGCCAGAAATCCAGAGGGAAGGGGGAAATAGAGAGGGAGAAAAAGAAAGAGACACCTGCAGCCCTGCTTCAGCCCTTGTGAAGCTTTCCCCCTGCAAGATGAGGCTTGAATCCCCATTTTTGTGCATTGTAACTTGCACTCAACTAGGAGCACCACTGCCTGGCCCCAAGATCATGTTTTCTTGTTATGATCCATCATAATCAATTCTGGTCTTTAAATTCCGTTTGCTTTGACTGCTCCTTTTTGTCATGTTTACTATGAAATATACACATTAGTGTCACTTTTGTCAACCTAAAAAACTAATTCAAAATGGTTTTCAAAGTGGAGGAGACTGGGGTCAGGTGGTGGCACACCTGGCTGAGTGCACGTTACAGTGCACAAGGACCCTCACCTGCAGGGGAAGCTTTGCGAGTGGTGAAGCAGGGCTGCAGGTGTCTCTCTCTTCTCTCTCCCTCTCTATCACCCCCTTCCCTCTTGATTTATGGCTGTTTCTATTCAAAAAACAAATAGATAATAAAAAATTAAAGTGGAGACTAAAGAAATTTCAAAATGTACAGACACAATATATATATTTTTAACTTTTAAAATGTATTATTCTTGAGGCCAGGTGGTAGCTCAGTGGATGAATTGCACATGGTGCAAAGGGCAAAGACCAGTGTAAGGATCCCAGTTAGAGTCCCCAGCTCCCCACCTGGAAGGGGGTCACTTCATAAGCGGTGAAGCAGGTCTGCAGGTGTCTCTCTTTCTCTCCCCCTCTCTGTCAGCCCTCCTCTCTTGATTTCTCTTTGTCCTACCCAACAACAACAGCAATAACAATAATAACAAGGGCAACAAAAATGGGGAATATTGCCTCCAGGAGCAGTGGATTCGTAGTGCAGACACCCAACCTCAGCGATAACCCTGGAGGCAAAATAAATAAATATGTATTATTCTTTATTTGATAAGACAGAAACTGAGGGGGAAGGAGTCTAGAGAGGGAGAAAGAGGAAGACAGAGACACATGGAGCACTGCTTCACCACTGGTGAAGCTTTCCTCTAATAGGTGGAAACCATGGGCTTGAACCAGGATTGTTGCGCATGGTAACATGCGCACTTAATTATGTGGGGCACTGCCCAGTCTAGAAACAACTTTGACGTGATTATATTTCCTTAGTTAGACAAATGCCTATGTAATTTCTCATGCAAGATACTCAACAGTGTTCTCAAAGACATAGAAACCGAGTTCAAAGCATTCTCAAAAGTTAGTATTCTAATATATGTAGGCTCCTCTTGAATCTATATTTACTAATGCATTTTGACAGTGTTAATTTTGGTATATTGCACTTACTTTTCTCTTGAAAATCCTACATATTCATTACATTTTTTTTCATTAGTTTCAAAAAAAATCAGCTGTTAAATGAAAGTTGGAACTTTGCTGAAAGATATGTTTCATATGCCAATATTTATATACACAGAAGATGAGCAAATTAGAAACACACAGCTAATTTGCAGAAACCATTCGTGCGATTTTAATATTAGAGTCAGCCTTTAATTATAGGCAGATTTATTTCGATAAGGTATTTAACAATACCTTCATGTTTACTTTTGATTTTAGGTGATTAAACAAATAAGTACTATTGTTTTTTAAAAAATGTGTCCAACATATCCTCAATTAAAGATATAATTTTACCAAGAGTAGTGGTTTTTGTTTGTTTTTGTCTTGTTTTGTTTTCTCCTCCAGGGTTATCGCTGAGGCTTGGTGTCTGCACTATGAAGCCACTGCTGCTCGGTCATTTCCCCCCATTTTATTAGATAGGACAGAGATAAACTGAGAGGGGAAGAGGAGACAGAGGAAGAGAAAGACACCTGTAGACCTGCTTCACTACTTGTGAAGTTACCACCCTGAAAGTGGAAAATCTGGGGCTGGAACCAGGATCCTTGCATAAGTCCTTGCACTTGACATTATGTGCGCTTAACCTTGTCCGCCACTGGCCGCCCCACTAAACTGGAGTGCTCTTATTTTTAATATTACACATGCATATCTGTGTGCATAATTTATATGCTATTAGCTCTATCTATATAAGCAGAGTCATTTTTTTAAAAAAAATGCAATACAGAGGAATTATCTCAGGGCCTTGCAAATGCATGATAATTACTTACTAGTCCATGCAGTCTAATTTTCTTCTTCTTCTTCTTCTCTTTTTATTATCTAAAGAGAGAACTGGAGACAGTGATGGTCACAGCACTCAAACAGCCACTGAACTCCTTTGTTGCTATCCTTACGTTGCCTCTGTTTGGAGCTGGAATCTTATGCATGGTGAGACATATATACAACTTGCTGTGCTATCTGTCAGAAATGCTAGAAATATATCTTAGCAATTTTAATAATATTTTTATTTGTAGGTATAATTTCTGATAACTAAATGCTTTACAGATTTTATACACAGAATGTATAGAGCAGTGCTTAAAATGAAATAGTAAAATAAAAGGTGGCATTGAAGCATTTGCTTGAATAATTAGACATGTAAAAACCTGGGCTTAATATACTGATTTGAAGTTTCTGGTTCATTAAACTTTTATGAACACTCACTATGTCTCTATAGTAAAGCACTAATCAACTACATAAAATAAAATAAAATGATAGCACATTACTTTAAAATCAGTTTATTATAAATTCAAACCCATGTCTGAAGTTGAAATATGACTGATTAGAAACAAACTTTTTTCCCAGAGTAACTTTATTTTTAGTGTATTATATAAATATATGATACATCATAGAAATGAATATATTAGTATATTAAAATGGTATTGATACTGCATAGTATTAAGGGATATAAATTATGATGCATATATAATTACTAGATACTGGATTAGATAAGTTTTTTCATTTTTATTAGTAATTTAATATTATATTACAAAATTACAAGATAACAGAACAATTCCATACTATTCTGTGTCCCCATTTGCTCTCTTTTTTATTGATTTAATAATGATTGACAAGACTATAGGATAAGAAGGTTACAGTTCCTACCACCAGAGTCTGGTACCCCAACTCCTCCATTGGAAGCTTCCCTATTCTTTATCACTCTAGGAGTATGGACCCAGGATCATTACGGGGTGCAGAAGGTGGAAGGTCTGGCTTCTGTAATTGTGTCCCCATTGAACATGGGAGTTGACAGGTCAATCCACACTCCCAGCCTGTTTCCATCTTTCCCTAGTGGGGTGAGGCTCTGGAGAGGTGGGGGCCCAGGACACATTGGTGAGGTTGTCTGCCTGGGGAAGTCAAGTTGGCATCATGGCAGCACCTGCAACTTGGTGCCTGAAAAAGCAGTAAGATATAAAACAGAATAGATTGTTTAATGATCAGGAATCTAAAGGTAGGAATATAGCAGATAAAATTTGGGGTCTTCATGTTAGAAGAAGTCTATTTCAGGTATATTCCAAGGTGACTGTGACTACTAATTTTTTGCCTGAGCTCTAGAACCAACATGCAGGTGTGCTAACGGTATTGTCTGGGGAGCTGGTGTCAGAGTTAGAAATAGGAATAGAAAGCTGAATATGTGCAGAGAGTAGCTCCCAAATCTGGGAAAAGCATATAAACATAGTTAACTGTAAACCCCATTGATCTGATCTGTCCATATTAATAGAAGAAAATTCCCCAACCTATACAATAGAAAAGAAATCAAGATTTATTTTATTTTATTTTATTTATATTTATATTTTTAACCAGAGCACTGCTCAGCTCTGGTGTATAGTGGTGCTGGGGTTTGAACCTGGGACTTAGGAGCCTCAGGCATCAGTCTCTTTTCATAGCCATTATGCTATCTACCCTTGCCTGAAGCAATCAATTTTTTAAAGTGATTTGAAATGTGCTACTGGTAGATTCTATATAAAAACTGACCCAGATCACTAAGTTATACACTTTTAATTATAGGAAATAAATGTATTTGTTACTTATTTTGTACAATCATTTATTAATTTCCCCTGATATCTCTCAAATGTCAGTTAAACTGCAAAGTCTAAATCAATTTAATTGCTAAATTCCCTCCTCAGGTCTACTTAAAAATGAAAAGGCAATTCAGGTAATTAATCTGTCAGAGAGGAAACAACATAGATAAAAGCTTTGATTAGCTACAATCCACCATATATGGTTTGGGGAATGTTTCAACTTGAGGGGGAAAAATTGATACATTTTAGGCAAACAAAATCAAACTTTAGGGAAAAAAAAATGCATCTTTGTTCTTAAGAGGAAAATGTTATTATTTAAACCCTTACATAAGCACGACTTGCCCTTAAACTGCCCTTCCCACTGCTATCACTCAAGGCTAATGAGTGTGCTTAGCTTAGCTTTTTCCTTAGCCCAGGTCTGACCTTCCAAATGACACGAAGTACAGCACAGCAACGTTTCTGTAACTATTTTCTCCCTTTCCTTTAAACACTTTACTCATATAACATGTCTTTGTCATTTGCTTTCTTAAAAATGTTCACTCGTACAAGAAGTCACTGAACTATTCAGCTCTTTATAGCTTCCCTGTTTTGTTACTATTCTTCTTTACATCTGAGCTCTCTGCTACTATTATTCTAAAATCTTGCTCACAACTGTGTTCAATGTAAAAGCAGAGCTATTTTATCAGGAAAAGACAATTTCTCCAATGAGACTGATATAAACTCAGGTGAACTACTGAATAATTATCCAGTGGTATGTCATAATCGTCAGCTATTAGAGCCCTTGTGGTCACTGTGCAGGCAAATTTTGAAAGAGATGAGAAAGTCAGTTACTCACCAAACTGACATTTAAAGCAAAGAAGGAGTAAGTGAGAAATGTAAGAGAGGTGTGCTTGATTTATTAATTTCTTCTCACCGCTGACTACAATCTGTACCATTTTGGAGTTTATTTTTCTGTCTTTTTTTTTTTTTTTTTCTGAACCAGTTCTCACCTATACAGTTAACTAGTTGTAGTTAATCACTGAATCCAATCAGCTGTATATTAACACCTGTCAAAATTGTGTACTTCAAATTCATTATACAACCTTTCAACAACTGCCTATAAATTTTGCACTGTCTTCCTACATTTTAGCACCATATATAAACATTTGTGAGTGTTTCCACACCCTCACCTCAAAAATATGTCTTACTCTGCTACTCTGAGTTAGCTGATGGTGTCAACTAATTCCTTCCCATATTTTGTGATCACAGCCTGGAAACTGTTTTCTCTGTCCTTTATCTGCTTCCTTTTTTTTTTTAAAAAATTATTTATAAAATGGAAATATTGACAAGATGATAAGAGAGGTACAATTCCACACAATTCCCACCACCAGAACTCTGTATCCCATCCCCTCCCCCTGATAGCTTTCCTATTCTCTATCCCTCTGGGAGTATGGACCCAGAGTCATTACTGGGTGCAGAAGGTGGAAGGTCTGGCTTTTGCAATTGCTTCCCAGCTGAACATGGACATTGATAGGTTGATCCATACTCCCTGCTTGCCTCTCTCTTTCCCTGGTGGGGCTCTGGGGAAGCTGGGCTCTAAGACACATTGGTGGGATCCTCTGCCTACGGAAGTCAGGTTGGCATCATGGTAGCTTCTGGAAGCTGGTGGCTGAAAAGAGTTAAGATATAAAGCAGAACAAATTGTTGAATTATCATGAACCTAAAGGCTGGAATATTGTAGATGAAGATTTGGGGTCTCCGTTATGAAGAAAGCTAGTAGGTCCTTTTTTAAAGCTTAGTTTCTTGGCTGAATTTATAAATTATCTAAGTTTTGAAACCTGTCCTGAATCCTCAGGGAGACTTACTTCCTTTACAACATCCCCAGCAACTAGTCTAATTGGGTTTTGTGTTAACAGTATTTCATTAGATTTAAATATTCACTTCTCCGTGACCTTATACATGCATTAGTACATTGTCAAAAAGCATTCATGGTTATTCACCAATATCTTTTGAAAAAATTAGTAATAATCTGCCAATGTGTTATGTGAATTTATGTTTAGAAACTTTCATGCTGAATGGTCCAGGAGGTGGTGCAGTGGATAAAGCACTGGACTCTCAAGCATGAGGCTCTGAGTTTGATCCCCAGCAGAGTGATGTCTGGTTCTTTCTCCCTCTCCTTTTGTATTTCTCATTAATAAATAATTTTTTTAAGATTTTATTTATTAATGAGAAAGATAGGAGGAGAGAGAAAAAGAACCAGATATCAATCTGTTACATGTACTGCCAGTGATTGAACTCGGGACCTCATAGTTGAGAAGCCAATGCTTTCTTCATTGCACCACCTCCTGGACCACAATAAATAATTTAAAAAAAAAAAAAGAAACTTTCAAACTGAATTTGATTCTAAAAGTTTATATCTTGCCTTTTATAAGATAGAAGATAGAATTTCAACTGCTCATAGTAATAAGATCATACATTTCTAGACTCAGTTAAAAATTGTAAACACTGTTTAAATTGGCATCATATTGTATGGTGAGTTTGTATCAAGTAGTACAAATGTATCATTTTCATTTTAGATACCTAAAGAAATCATTCCGCACTGATAATGTCCTAAAATTACTATGGATTTAAATAATGAACATAATTACCTGGGTGTTATTTTCTGTCTCTTTATGATATTTTACACTTAGATAAGTGTTGGGTTAGAGAGACAGCTCACCAGGTGGGTCTGTATCTAGCCATTCGTGTGGCCCGTGTTTTGATCTCAGTACCATTTGGAAGTGCCATGGTACGAGGGGAAACTCCAGTGATGTGGCTGTGGTCTCTCTGTATCTCCCTCTCTCTGTCTTTCTCTCTCTCTCTCTGTGTCTCTCTCTCTATCTTTCTCTCTCTTCCTCTCTCTCTCTCTCACACACACACACACACACACACACACCACACACACACACACACACACACACACAACTAAATGAAACAGTAGCATGATGCAAGAGAAATAGCTTTTGACTAGTGTGCCGCTTTGCCCTGTGTGTCACCCAGGACTAAGCCTGGTTCCCACTGGAATGCAGTAAAGTCTCTTTCATTCTTTATTCCTCTGCCTCTCTATATTATCTGAAAACAAACAACAACAGCAAAACCTAATAAACAAAGCAGGACAGGAACAGTGAAATCTCACATGAGTCTAAGGCTTCAGTTCTGAAAAGAAAAAGGAGAAGGAGGAGGAGGAGGAGAGGAAAAAGGAAAAAGAAAATGGTAATAGTATATCTAGGGAAAGTTTGTATTTTAAATTTCTAAGCTTGAATTAATAAAGGAATGAGAATTTTTCACTTACAATTGACTTCTATCTCACCCTGAGACAATTCTGATACTGTGTTCTTTCTGAAGATCGGTTTACATGATTTTATCACCCACCAGGAAAATTACATAAAATTATTAACTTAAGTGGTCTTAGCCTACAGTTGCGGTGTAATGGATGGGTCTTTATGAAATATAGAATAAATGAGAGGGTTGACACACATAAAAGCAAGTGGAAAGATGTAATCCCAGTGTGCAAGATACTGAAATCAATCTATAACCTCTCAGGAAGCCAAATGCAATTTTACAAATAGAGAAGTAATGTGATCAACTTAAGAAGATCATCTGAGTGTATGATGAATCCTTTTTTTTTTTTTTTTGGAGAGAGTAGAGAAGAGAAAAAAGAGGGAGAGGGAGGGAAAAGTTTAGGTGCACTGGTCTACAGACCTCATTCCGGGATCTCAGCAATCACTTTCTGCAACCCTAGCCTACTCCCACTACTTGCTATTCTAAAGCCTCTCAGAATCTCCTTTTAGTGCTAAAAGGAGACCAGGCTGAACAAGACCAACCAAGCTTCTTTTCTGAAATCTCTACTCACTCCTTTGAACTACTTTGTCCTTCTCTTTTTCTGTGAATGATATCCTTATACACAGGGTTATCTCTGTGTGTTTTATCAGAATGAGCTTTTTAAATATACAGTGCACCCATCCTTAATGTGGTTCACTCCTGCTGTTCCTTCAGGAAGTATGAAAGGATATTCTAATCTCTTTAGTGACATGAAAACAACATACCATGGAGTCTCTAAACATCATTATTGAATTTCTCTTTCACAGTTCTTGCTGCAAGTACTGTTTCATTTATTTGTGTGTTATTTTATCAGTACTTTCCCTTCAGATCTCATTGATAGATCCATTAGAACAATGACTGTATCTCTGTTTACTTAGTTGCCCCCTTTTCTCAGTGTCTAGAAATTAAAGCTGCACATTTAACAAAATTATAGACTGCCCTGTTAAACTCGATTCTCAGATAAGAATGTGTGTGTGTGTGTGTGTCTATGTATGTGTGTTTAGCAATTATATCCTTAATGTGACATAGGATAATTCTTATATCAAAATTTTATTAAACTGAGCCCATTCCAAATACCACAGAGAGAAATCCACAGATTGCAAGGGAAAAATATATATTGTTAAAATAATTTTTCAGAAATTAATTTAACTAGATGTCCTTTATGATATCTAGCAGAGCTCCTACAAACATAACATACATTATGATCTAAAGAGATCTATTTTGAATGTATGAATATGTTGTGGATAAAGCCATAAGACAATTAAAATGCCAATGTTTGCCTGATTGTAGGCTCAGTTTTACTGTGCCTGTAGTTTATTATGGCTGCTAATCATTCATAGCTTTAATTTCCTCACAGGCTTTTGTTTTATGTTTTATATAAGAGCTACTTTGTAACATTGAGTCTCATGAGATGTGTTTTTCAACCACCTTCCTTCCTAGCGAGGTCTCGTGTTCTCCATATGCTATCTGTTATGGTCAGTTCCATTAACCCTGACTGCTTTCCCCCAATTTATGGTATATATATATATATAGCCTGTCTTATCTATCTTATTCTAAAGGAAATATCCACTTCAAGGGACTACTAAAAATCCTATGACTTAAGAAGGTAATCATAGTCAAAACCAACCAGTATAGAATTAAACTAAATATAACTGGTATGTTTCAGTCTCATCAGTCATTAAATTCAGCATTAATAACATGGCCCAGGAGATGGTGCAGTGTGTAGTGTCATACTCAAGCATGAGATTCCGTATTTATTCTCAGTATCACAACAGAGTGGTATTCTAGTTCTTTCTCTAATAACAAGTAACCTTTAAAAATAAATTTAACATTAATAAAAATGCCATTTCACTGTAAAGTGCTTGTATGGATAAGGATGGCAAGACAGCTCACTTTGGAATGTGCCTGTTCTGCCCATGTTCAAGTCCAGCCCCCAAGTAGTGTAGGAGGCTTTAGCACTGTGATTGATGTCTCTCCCTTTTTTTGGTTCTATTTCTCTGTCTCTCTTATCAATCTGAAAATTCTACCTGGATCATTGAAACTCCTGCTATATATTTTTCTAAAAATTGGATAAACAGAAATAAAACTGTTACAGATGGTTGCAGAGAATTCATGGCTCATGGTAATTTATAAAATTCAAGAAGTTCACTTTTTAAAATAAATGTGTCTAAATGTGAATTAATTTTATGGTGTGAAATACTGTTATTAAATTACATGTCATATGTAAAGATATTTTTAAAATACAGGCGTGTTTCTACATGTCTAAACTTGAGAACTCTCAGATCACTTGAAAATAATATGTGAAAATATATTTAAGGGGCTGGGGAGATAGCAACATTGGTACTTTAAGTTAGTTTCATGCCTAAGTCATCAGAGTTACTAAATTCAGTCCTTGCCACTGCTGTAAGCTAGAGCTGCTGTATGCTCTGGTAAATATATATGTGTGTATGTGTTTTATATCTGACATATGATATATACCCTCACCTACATATAGTTAGGCTCAGAGTTCTCTTTATAAGTGTAGCATTTAGTTGATGTCGTTAAGTGGACTTTGATAATGTCCTAGTATAAAATTCTCTTCTGAATTACTATTTCTCTAATTCAATCCCAATTTTTCTTTTTCTTGAATGACTTTTATCAATGACCTGAACTAATATTCTCGTGTTATGAAATAGGTTATTTTTTACATATCCTTATTATACTAAAGAGTATTATGTCTATAATTATATCCCACAATGAAATATTCGCACAATACTGAATATTTACATACAGACTATCTTTGAAAAATATCTTTCATTCACAGACACTTCATAGGAACTCAAGTATCTAGTCAGTGATTGAATATTTTTAATATTGAATTGAGTGACAATCAATTGGATAATAAATTATTCTGCATTGGTTCTTGGAAAGCAACATGGCTGTAACTACAGCAAATCACCATTTACATAGTCTTTAGGTTTTCTATTCTGCCAGTCAGTAGGGACTCCTCCACCCCCACAGCGAGAAAACAGTTGTAGGTAGGTCAATCTTGGTGTTTGCTCCACATACAAAGTGATTTGGGTCCCAGGGCCGTTTCATCTATGCTGAAATTAGTTATGCCTGACTGTATCTCAAGACAGATCCTATTCCATGGAACTACCCTTCTGAAGAAAACTTAAAATTATCTTTTTAGTTTCGACATAAAATAACAGATGGATAATCTGTGTGAAGGCAGCCAAGGTCATATATCACCAGACTTCAGGGAAATTCTATAGGTAACCAAACATCTGCATTTTGCAAAGCAGAGCTGAAAGCTTTCCAAAAAAATTTCTCAAAACCCAATTTCTTGCCAATTTAACATCTGAAAAATGTAGAAAAGGTAATCATGAAAACACGAGTCAGTATTTTTTTTTTTCAGCTAAAAGGGCCCAGAGAGATCAAGTTTTCTGACTCAATAATTTCACAGATGAAAAAACATAGGCAAGAGAAGTTAAGCATTTTAACTAAGTTCACATAACTAGTTCCTGGCAAAAGTAGAAAAAAAATGAAAGTCTTTTCCCAGTGCTCTGCTACTGTTCTTCCACCCTCAGCCAGTTCAATGTATTAAATAGTGTCTGTGTTATATATTGTGGTCATTAATAATGCTACTCTCTAAGGGTAACACTGAAGTCTCCAGTCATTTTTAACAAAGTTTCTATAATCATATTGGGAAAATGACAGTGAAAATTACCTTTTATAGATGTCCGGAGAATGGTTTCCCTTGAAGGAAATAATATTAAATTAGGATAATAAGGCCCTTATAAAATAAATGTTTCCATTTGCAGAATTAAATATTTAGCACTTCCCAGAATGTGCTGGCCTGGGTCCATATGTTGCAGTATCTCCTTGCTAGTTTATAAATATCCTACGAAGTAAGGAAATATGAAAAGAGGGTTCATCTACATCATTGCTGGAAAAAAAGGGGGGCATCATTTTCTAAATGCAAAGACTGAGTAATTTTCAATAGGCAAAGGTTATATGAGGTTCTGGACAGGTTGATGGATGGCTTTCCTGTTACAGTTTGGCTTAATAAGAATACAATGGAGATGATGGACCACTGGAGAATAGGTAAAATGGGGCAAAGACTGACAAATAGATTGGCAAATTTGATTAAATTTCTTTTCCTCAGCGGACTTCCATGTGGATACTCCAGTATAGCGGCATTATTGATTGAAAGGTACAACGGACTCCTTGGATATATGCCAGAGATGCTAGAAATTTGGCAGTGTTGACAGTGGGTCCTCATATTAAAATCCGCCCCATACCCTGCATCCCTCACTATATGAATGCCTCATGGATAATTTATGTAGGCGGAATGCATTCACTAATAGCCTACACTGGGACTTTAATTCCATTTCACATATAAATAGGGAGCATAACTGAATTTATTTAATACTTAAAATTTAAAACAATGCACTTACTGAGTAGACAAAAAATGACCAGGTAGCAGAGAGATTTCTGACTGAGTCTGGTACATGCTTTGTAAATTGTACAGATTAGTTTTTTGGCCCTGAGTGATGTGAAACTGGAAGAAACACCATATATATATATATGATTTTTCCATTTTTTTCCATTCGTATATATGGATAATCAGCCTAAAACAGTGAAATCATACATTCATGAGGTCCTGACTTTGCAGGGGGGAAATAAAGAAATAAAGTGGTTTAGGATGTGACACAGTGGATGGATAAAGTGTTAGACTCTATCATTCAGACTTGAATTTGACCCCCAGCATTATATATACCAAAGTGACCCTCTGGTTCTTCCTCCCCTTCTCTTGCCTCATGAATTAATAAAAAAAATCTTTTTTTTAAAAAGAAATCATGATTTTCTCTGATAATCAGTGACTGAACTTTTTTTTATGTATATATCTTTGGATCTGTTCTTTGGTGAAATTTCTGCACATGTCGCCCTCAGTTTTTTAATGGGGTTGTTTGTTCTTTTATTGTTGAGTTTGATGAGTTCTTTGCGTACTTGTGGTTTTGGCTGATGTATGACACATTAATATTTTCTCCCAATCCATGGAGGGGGAGCTCTGTTCGTTATGGTGGTAAATCCGTTTGTCATGCAGAAGCTTTTCAGTTTGATGTAATCTCATTGATCTATTTTTGCTTTTGTTTTTCCTTGTAATTGGATTTGAATTGGTAAAGATACTGCCAGAACTTATATGGAAAAGAGTTCTCCCTCTCTTTTCCTCGAAGTATTTGATAGTTCCTAACATTACTTGGAAATCTTTGATCGGTTTGTAGTTAAATGTTGTATCTGATGAAATCTGGTGGGTCAGTTTCATTCTTCTGCATGTTTCAGCCCACTTGTTGAATAGGCTCTCCTGTTTCTATCTGATTTTTTCTCTTCCCCTGTCAACATTTTGTTTACTGTAGGTGTGAGAGTTGATTTCTGGACTTTCAGGTTTAGTCTGTGTATCTATTTTTTGTAGTACCAAGTCACCTTGATTCAAATAAAAATAACAATGAGAGGCTAAATGTTACACTATAAACCATTAACTCCCCAGTATGATTTAAAAGAATAAATAAAATCATACTTTTCAGTGAAGGGGATGGGTTGTTAACTTTGGAAAATGGTTTCTTATGATATCTGAGAGGTCTAGGACAGGTGTTTCAGTCTATGCTTATTGTAATTAAAAAAATAATAAAAGGACTTCTCACTAACACATCTGTGTGGGTAAAAACAATCAAAGGTTTATTGCCTGGAGGTGCAGTAGTAAAGAACGGTATATTTTAGATACAGAAAAATAAGAAACGGTAAGAATAGGCCAGGCCCACGAGATAAGTTGATTACCAGAAGTTCAGCTTCACTTGTACAAGTCTGGGAGGAGTGGCCATGAGGAAAGCAGAGAGCCCAGCAAGTGTAGTACAGGGCCAACTGCCCCTGGTGTGAGCTTAAGTTCAGTCCTGACGCCAGCCTGACATCAGCCATGTGTCAATCACCCCCCCCCCCCAGTCCTATTCATGGGCTATCATAGCCTATACTGACAGTGATTGCATTCCCTGACTCTAAAGCGAGGCACAAGCTAAGCCCTCAGTATCTCTACAGTTGTAATCATCTCCAGCTGTCGATGTGTTCTGACGCACTA
This sequence comes from Erinaceus europaeus, assembly GCF_950295315.1. Classification (NCBI taxonomy): domain Eukaryota; kingdom Metazoa; phylum Chordata; class Mammalia; order Eulipotyphla; family Erinaceidae; genus Erinaceus; species Erinaceus europaeus. The sequence goes on along the minus strand of NC_080179.1, from coordinate 8,247,104 downwards.
TCTTATTATAAGTTACACTTCTTTCTTTCACCTGTTTATATCGGGCATAGTAATAGTGTTGGAAATATATACCATCACCATTTCTGACTTGGGATAGTCAAAGGGAATAATATATTTCTGCTTAAAATGAGGAATTGGGTCGAAGATTGAATCGTTGCTTTCTGCACGGTTCTATATAATTAAATTTTCAGAGTTGGCAAAGCTAGGGAACAAAACATCTTCTCTGTGTGATTAGATAAGAGGTTCTGACTTAAATGCATACTGAAGCTAAGCAGGTTATCTTGGACAAGGGCAAGACACAGAGAATGCCATCTTACCACATACGGCGGCAACTACCCATCCCTTAAGTGATTCTGTCTGAAGTGTTACTCATTTCTACAAATACTTTGATATGTCACTGAAGTACTGTTACGAGGAGAGTCTTCATAGCCTAGTTCAGTGGATGACCTTCAGCTCTCAGTCCTTTCAAACACCCATTACAGACAGACCCACCCTCAATGTTGCCTGCATCCCAAGCTGCACATACATAATGCCAGTACCTGTTTGAAGTTGTGTCTGACTATGTGCTACTTAAGTCTGGGACATGTTGCTGTCATGTGGTCCCTGGGGTAAGAAGAAGCAGTCATTCTACTCATCTCTCTCTAACTTACTCATTTCCTGTCTTTCAACTGGTGTTTGTCCTAACCATGTTTCTTGATTAACAGTCTACCCACTAACCTCGGTCTCAGGATTGATTTCTTAAAGAAGCAAATTGCGGGATCAGGTGGTACTGCAGTGGACTAAGCCCATGTGGCTTGAAGCACAAGGATGGGTGTAGGGATCCCGGTCTGCAAAACGACTCACCCTCAACTAAGGTCCTTACTCCCCCAAACCCCATCATGCACCAGGACTTTAAGGTCCCCACTCTTCCCTACTTCCTCTGTCTTCCACAGAGTCCCTTTCTTTGGTGTAATACACCATATTCAGTCCCACTTAGACTCTGTGTTTTTCTTTTCTGATCTTGTTTCCTATTATGGGGATATGAGAATGGACTCATGGGTCAATAACTGTATTAAAAATCATTAACCCCCAGTTAAAGAGATTTGAAAAAGAAAAAAAAGAAAAAACAAAAAAGTTAAAAGGGAGAAAATATGTTTGAACATCCAGACCAAGTTTTGGGTCATGGTACCCTCAGCCACTTACCATGTGATGATCACAATATACTATTTAGATAAGTTTTCACTTCTCCTAGTGAGACAGGTGAAGTCTGATGTCATGTTGTAAAGAGTCTCATTTTATATTTAGAAACATAGAGGACTGCAGAAAATTTTCACTCTGAAAGATTCCTCTCTGTTTTCTTAGTTGTTGAGTGCAGCAAAATAATTAGTAAATCTTTGTCACGGTCCTCCCTCTGTAAGAGATAATAAGTAATAATTTAACACTGTAGTTTTTTCATGTTTATTTTTTTAAAAAATCAATGTATGATTTTATAGCTTTTGTCACCAGATATACTTGAAAAGTGTTAAATATATTACACAAATCCAAAGTCCTATATTTCTGTAGATACAAGTAAGTCCATTTTTCTCTTCTCATGTTAATTATCTTTCCCAGGTTCAGGGTTAATTATGATTCACAAGGGGTTACAGAGTGATTCAAAATGATGCTATAAAAATGATTTTAATAATATAATGTTAACACATTGTGCTTCATATTTAATACAAGATTTCTCCTACTATTAAATTTCTAGAATAAAGTTCCTTAGAAATTAAATTAAAGTTCCTTAGAAATTAAAAATTTATGGGCTCATCTGTTTTTACATAATATCCATTGTCTCAAGAAGATGGCACCAGGGGGGTTGGCAGGAGCACAGCGGGTTAAGCGCATGTGGTGCAAAGCGCCAAGGACCAGTGTGTGAGGATCCTGGTTCAAGCTCCCGGCTTCCCACCTGCAGGGGAGTCGCTTCACAGGCAGTGAAGCAGGTCTGCAGGTGTCTGTCTTTCTCTCCCCCTCTCTGTCTTCCCCTCCTCTCTTCATGTCTCTCTGTCCTATCCAACAACAATGACATCAACAGCAATAATAACTTCAACAACAATAAAAACAAGGGCAACAAAAAGGAAATAAATAAATATTTTATATATATATATATATGTATATATGAAGAAGATGGCACCAAACCCCAATATAGATCAGGTTCTCTTTTCTTGTGATAGGCATTACAGACATAAAACATAAGCTTGGGAAATGTCAACCTGTGGATAGTGTAGATCCACAAACTAGGAACTCAGACAGCATTCCTTGGAATGACATTATGTCAGCCAGTCACGGTGTCACTCTGACGGCAACCCAAGGAAGGTTGTGCCATGTCGGTGTCTTAGGTGATGTCTTGATGTAGAGAGAACTCAAAAGACCTATGCCAGTCAAGTTTATCTGAACACTGGATCTGTGGAATATGAGAGGCCCTGTTCGTCCGAAATTACCAAATGTGTCGCTTAAATGTTTTTTCATTGTGATCCCTCCAGATTTGGGAGGTATCTGATCTTACAGACTCACACATTGACTGTAAAAATGTTCCCACCCATTCTCAGAGATTATTGATTACAGTGGGTAGAGCATAGAGCATAGAACTTATAAACAAGAGGTCCCTTGCGCAATTCCTGACATCACATATGCTAGAGTGACAGTCTAGTTCAGTCTCTCTCTCTTTCTCAAATTAGTAAATGAATCTTTAAAAAAAATACCTCCATCTGGGAGTCAGGCGGTAGCGCAGAGGGTTAAGCGCAGGTTGCACAAGGACCAGAATAAGGATCCTGGTTCAAGCCGGCTCCTCACCTACAGGGGAGTCGCTTCACAGTCGGTGAAGCAGGTCTGCAGGTGTCTTTCTCTCCCCCTCTCTGTCTTCCTTCTCCTTTCTCCATTTCTCTCTGTCCTAACAATGACATAAATAACAACAATAATAACTACAACAACAATAAAAAAACAAGGGCAACAAACAGGAGACTAAATTTTAAAAAATTAAAAAATATATATATCTCCATCTACTGGCCTCCAGTTTTTCTAGAATCATAGATATAATTTAAAGAATCTAGTACCATTTTAAACACATTCCAGTGATGAAACCAAAAACAATAAAACCTTAAAAAACATCTTGGTTTTTGTAATATAGTATTAAGAAATACTTTGTTATTAGGAAGTACTTTAATATGTAGGATGTTTTTCACTGTATATGGAAACAGGCAATTTTTTCAATTTACATTTTATTTCACATTTTTTATGTTTATATTTATTTTTCCCTTTTTGTTACCCTAGTTGTTTTTTATTGTTGTCGTAGTTATTGTTGTTGATGTCGTTGTTAGATAGGACAGAGAGAAATGGAGAGAGGAGGGGAAGACAGAGAGGGGGAGAGAAAGATAGACACCTGTAGACCTGCTTCACTGCCTGTGAAGAGACTGCCCTGCAGGTAGGGAGCCGGGGGCTTGAACTGTGATCCTTAGGTCGGTCCTTGCGCTTTGCGCCATGTGCCCTTAACCCGCTGCGCTACCACCGATTCCCTATTTCACATTTTTTAGCATAGCCTTACTTATTAGTTTTTCGTTCCTTGTGATTTCAAGAAGGCAGAAAATTATGAAGAGTTAATGTAATTAAATATATTACCACAGTCATTATCAGTGCTTAGAAAAATTATATGACTGTAAAGACTAAATGTCTTATTACATCTTCCTTTTATGAATTCAGTGCTTCTTGAAAGCTTTTAAGTTTGTACATGAACTGTAGTAGGCTTGGACTATGCACTGCCAATATTGACTTCCACACTATTTCTTAATAGCATCATTGTTTTATTTTTGCCTGGGTATACATGTTATAGTTCTTTAAAAAATAAAAATAAATCTTTGAAAAAAAAAAGTGGTCCTGGAAGTGGTACAGTGGATAGAGCATTGGACTCTCAAGCATGAGGTCCTGAGTTTAGTCCCCGGCAGCGCATGTGCCAGAGTGATATCTGGTTCTCTCTCTCCTCCTATCATTCTCATGAATAAATAAATAAGTAATTTTATTTAAAAAAATAAAAATTAAAACAAATTAAAATAAGAAGTAAAACAAAACACATTGTGCTATCTGATCATGGAGTGAATTCATGCCTTGCTAACAGTGTTTCAGTGTTTCAAACATTACTGTGAGTCTCTTTTTTTCATTATTGAATTATAGCTATGGTCATGATACAATATTAAAATAGAATATGATGTCCCAAGTCAAAATGCATGTTGTTGTACAGTACCTATATTTTGTTGAAATACCTTTTTATTACTTGTCTCTTAAATAAACTGATAGGAGGTTTCCTATTAAGGATGTGTCAATGATAAGGGTTGATTTAAAAATATATATTTATTTTAATGAGAGAGAAAGATGCATAGAGACCAAACAAACCACTGCTCAGTTCTTGCTTATGATGGTGCCGGGAACTAAATCGGGGACCTCAGAGCCTCAGGCAGGAAGGCCTTTTGCATAACCATTATGCTATCTATCCAGCTCAATAAGCACTGTTAACACTATTCAATTCTTCCTTCTGTTTAGGTAGTTAGAATTGATTTCCTTTCACTAATTTAACAAGTCATATTTGTGGCAAGACTTTAAAAATTGGAACAGGATAAAACTGGTGTTGGAATAATAATAACTGCCAGTCAGACTTGGATTTTGTATCTTGCCAAGATGAAGACCATAGACCAACAAAATGAATCTAAGAATACTTTGGTCTTTTTTTTTTTTTTTTTTTGAGCTGGGAAACAGTATCTCGTTTATTAATCAGATACATCGCCTTTTATGCATCTCTTCACCAGAAGTGGCAAGCGAAAGGAAATGACTAGGAGAGGGGACAGAGCAAAAAAAAAAGAGTGTGAACAGAACATAGAAAGCTTCCATCTAACCACTGGGGATTAAACCAATACCCTGCAAGCAGGGCAGGACCCAGGTAAAACAGTGATTATGTAAATAGACCACAGCCTCAAGCAATGTAACAGAAGGGGTCTTAGAAGCAGGATTTAGAAGCATACCAACAATTTGTGACACACTCTGTACCATTACATTCCTTACGAATAGATACTAAGCCACATGGAGCAAGTGCCAGGATTTAGCCAGCTATTGTCCTGCTGATGAGCATTTAGGTACAGATGGTATAGACTGTAGTGCAGGGTGTTAAGCACAGGTGGCCAAAGCGCAAGGACCGGAAAGACCTCGGTTCGAGCCCTGGCTTTCCAATTGCAGGGGGTCGCCTCACAAGTGGTGAAGCAGGTCTGCAGGTGTCTTTCTCTCCCCATTTCTGTCTTCCCCCTCCTCTCTCCATTTCTCTCTGTCCTATCCAACAAAGATGACAACAATAATAACTACAACAATAAAACAACAAGGGCAACAAAAGGGAATAAATATTCAAAAAATCTACTTCTAAAGGCTAGCATATTTGTGTTTATAAGTTAAATATTTTAAAAGTAGAAATGTATAGATATTTCTGTATTTTCAATGATATCATGGTAAAATGATTTTATGGTAAAATAATCGTATCTATGCTTTTTTAAAGAAATTGTTTTGAGGAGGCCACGTAGTGGCCTACCTGGTTAAGCACACACAAGTGGTGAGGTAGGGCTCAGGTGTCTTTCTGTCTTTTTCCCTCTCTATCTATCCCTCCCTTCTCAATTCTTCTCTGTCTCTATCTAGTAGATAGATAGATAGATAGATAGATAGATAGATAGATAGATAGATATTTAAAAGATTCTTTTAAAAAAGATAATTTGTTCTTCTACATAACTATATAGGTAATGGAGTTGTTAGTACCGTATTGCTTTATAAAGTGTAAAACCTAATTCATCAACTCCCCAGGAAAGAAAGAAAAAGAAAGTTTCCTAACAACAGAAGATGTCTAGTACACTATGCTGGAGAGGTACCAGCTTGTTGGTGGGAGACTTGCAAGAAACCATTGCAGAAAGATAAGAAATTGTACTCTTGTGAGAAATATCTGGTAAATGATTATTTCTCTAGTAAAACAATAATGAAAATAAATGCAAACCAAATTAAAAAATCCTCAAGTTGTAGTTTAGAGATGTGCTAAAAGTTTACTCTTTCACTAAATTTTATTCAAAAAATAATCTGGAGTTTAGGTACAGCTGCTACACCTTTCTTTTAGTTTACATTTTAGTAAATGCAGTCAGTGTGCTGTGGCACATCCAGTGGGCGAGATGTGAATTCGACACCTGTATAGTCTTGCACACCAATATCACTTCAATGAAAATGCTCAACTTTTGATGATCTCTCTCTACAAATTTTATATTATGAGAATGTTGTTGCGCAAAATACATAAAGCTTGAGGAGCAATGAAATACTGATCTTCAGAAAGCAATAATGCCACTCTCAAGTTTTATTTTTATTTTTATTTTTTTTTAATTGGAGTACTTTATTTGCATTCATGCATTACATCTCTACAAAAATAATTTTGGAATTTCCCCCTCGTGTGTGTGTGTTTTTTTTTAATTTATTTCTTTATTGGGGAATTAATGTTTTACATTCAACAGTAAATACAATAGTTTGTACATGCATAACATTCCCCAGATTCCCATTTAACAATACAACCCCCACTATGTCATTCATCATCTTTCATGGACCTTTTAAGGGATCATTTGTATATTATTATTTATCACGTTGTAATGTTTTGAGATGCTTTTATAACAAAATTAACATAAAAACCTAATATACTTTAAAAATTAAAAAAAAAATCCACTCTCAAGTTTTAAATACTTCAAACAATACCTTGTTATGATTGAGTACAATGAAAAATTCAGTGTCTTTGGACTTATTTTACTTCATCCAGGTGCAATCAGATTTATGGTTATCTTATTATAGAGAGGTCTTAAAATATCTGAATTCATCACACATCGTGTGAACCTTAAAAATACTTCAGAAAAAAGACTAGTGAGTCTGTCAACTCAGTGGAACAACCCCTTAACTCAATCTTTTTTTCCTAGCTTACACTGGTATTCATAGAAGTTCTGTATAACCAACTAAAAGAAGAAACTGCATCTTATCAACAGATGGGTTTAATCACACTCTCAACATTCACTCAATATTTATGTGCATGTTGAAAAACAATAACAGTGACATTACAGACCCTTTATGATGATCTTAAGAGGAGTGAGTATGGGCAGTAGGGAAGATAGCATAATATTTATACAAAGAGACTCATGCCTGAGGCTTCAGAGTCCTAGGTTCAATCCCCTACACTACCGTAACCATAAACCGAAGCTGAGAAGTTTTCTGGTGAAAAAAAAATGAGTCAGTACAAAGAGAAAAAGTGAGTATTAGTTGCTGTCCTGAGATCTTTTGTAGCAAATATATTGTATTTCTTCATCATGCTTTCTTTTTCACAATGTTTTATTTATATATTAGAGAGGTTGAGAATGAGAGAAAGAGAGAGACTGGGCACCTGGTAGAAAATTATCCTTTATGATAGAGATTAACAATACTTTTAATTCACAAAAAGATACATATGATAATTCATTTAATGCATCCTGTTAGTGACTTCATAGGTGAATTTTAATATAAATCAGTATTAATATCACCAAATTAGTAAAAATCAATAAGTGTTTTAGAAAATTGCTTAGAAGACATGTCAAACATTGCAAATTTTGATTGCATATTTTAATATTTATAAGAAAATTTGACCTCAATTAATCACTTTCCAGAGATTAAATGTGGCTAAGTACAGTTCAGAGTGCTGTTTTATTGTGAAATCACATTGGCATGACCATAAACAATAAGTCACAGGTTATGCACACTTTTTGTAGTACAGGTATATTTGCCGGTGTATGAATCCCAAGTTTGAGGCCCCGGCTCCCCACCTGCAGGTAGGTCACTTCACAGGCAGTGAAGCAGGTCTGCAGGTGTTTATCTCTCTCTTCCCCTCTCTGTCTTCCCATCTTCTCTCCATTTCTCTCTGTCCTATCCAGCAAAGACGACATCAATATCAACAACAATAATAAAAAAAGATATTATTTGCTTCTATCTGTTCATTCATATTCAGGTAGCATTATATAGTGTTTTACTGTTGCAATATGCTGAAAAATAACATCTATAAATAATAGTACAGGGAGTCGGGAGGTAACGCAGCGGATTAAGCACGTGGCACAAAGCGCAAGGACCAGTGGAAGGATCAGGGTTCGGGCCTGCTCCCCACCTGCAGGGGAGTTGCTTCACAGGTGATGAAGCAGGTCTGCGGGTGTCTATATTTCTCTCCCCTTCTCTGCCTTCCCTTCCTCTCTCCATTTATCTCTCTCCTATCCAACAACGACAACAACAATAATAACTACAACAATAAAACAACAAAGGCAACAAATAATAAATAATAGTACAAACAACTCAATTTTGAGTTCTTACAGACTTTAGTAAAGTGTTAAACATTCTTTGTTCATATTTATATTTTTACATACCCTTCCAAACTTCCTGACTTCAAGATTTTTTTCGACCAACATCTTTCCACAGATATATAAAATTGGTACTGTGTGAAAAACAATAATTATTTATACAAGTTTGGCATGTCAGCCAGTAGTTAAGAGACTCAGACTTTTAGAGGAATTATTTAAAATTTAACTAATTGGAGGTTTTCTTTTAATTAGTACTCTGAGAAAATTGTTGTATGGAGTTAAAATCAGGAGATTTTTGGAAATGAGAAATGCCTTAAGGCAAACAGTTTCATTTTCAACTTTACATTGCAAGTAAATTATAAGAAGAGCAATTTTCCTATGGGTACTTATGATTACACAACAAAGGTTTTTAATGTGATTTCAAGTTTGATACATGGCTTTTGTTCATTTAAACTTGGACTAATGTTTCCTAAGCTCCCTCATCAAATATGTAATATATCTTGCAGGTATGTTAAAACATAATTTTCTAGGTTCAAGCTAGCTTTCTACAGATAAATCTTTGAAATATATATATATACACATACGCACACATAAATATATTTCAACAATAGCATTAGAGAATTTTCTATAAGAAAATTTTTAAAAAGCCCACATAATTTCATCAAACAATAATTATAAAATATGATCATTTGTCATATTATTTAAAAATTATGTTGCAGTTAGTAACTTATTAGTTAAATATGTAAAATGTGTTTTAACTGAAGACTATGTTCTTAAATATCTATATAATTAGAGGGACAGGCAGTGGCATAAGGACCCACACAAGGATCCTGGTTCTAGCCCTTGATTCTCCACGGCACGAGTTTGCCTCACAAGCAGTGAAGCAGGTCTATAGGCATCTATCTTTCCCTCTCCTTCTCTGTCTTCCCTTCCCTCTTAATTTCTCTCTGTACTATCCAAAAAAATCCAAAAACTACCCAGCTATTAAAAATGGTGAATTCACCTTCTTCACCTCATCTTGGATGGAGCTTGAAGGAATCATGTTAAGTGAGATAAGTCAGAAAGAGAAGGATGAATATGGGATGATTTCAACTTTTGTCGCTCATAGACTGAAGTTGAAAAACAAGAACAGAAGGGAAAACACAAAGCAGAACTTGCACTGGATTGGGTGTACTGCACCAAAGGAAAAAGACTCTGGGGTGGGGGGAGGGTTCAGGTCCTTGATAAGACATTCATTGTACAAGCAACATTTTCCAATGATCAGAACAGCTTCATCTACTTACTGCCTTTGTGGTGATGATTTTTACAGAGAGGATTAGAACTAGTGTGCAGGTTATATTAGTGTGATTAAACTTCACTTGTCTAAATGAAAGTATTTAGCCTAATATTGCCATCAAGAATCTAACTACTTTAATTACTTGCATACAGAAGCATTAAAGATTTGCTTTAATTTTTACTTTGCCTTGTACTGAAGCTAACAATGCTTTGTAGGCAGAAGGTCAGTCACTTCCTATGAACCTGCTCTCACCAGTGGGGTCTGAGCAGAACTACTGTGGCACTGGATTTTAAGGCTGTCTTTCCAGAAGTCAGTATGTCCATTCTACAAATTTCCTTAGTCTTCTATATTTAGAAACAGGTGATACTAAAGGTTCACACTGAGTGAGCTCCTCTTTTGTAAAAGCCACCAGCCAACTTAAAAAAAAATTCTTGGTCTCTTAATAGAAAGAGAAGGTGATTTGACTGTATTAAGTTTCTGGAATGATGGCACCATTAACCAATCAACTTAATCCATTAATCAATGTGCACACAGATTATAGTAAAATCGCGAGTCCTTGGTTGATGTTCACCTTAGAAGGAACTCTCATTTGGCTGTGAAAAGAAAACCCTAATACCCATCACGACTTAAAGAAGTTTGCCTCAATCAAAATAAAACTATTTACTTCTGGTTGTGACCTGAATAGGTTCAGTTGTTATTCAAATGCTGTACAGGCACCGAGCCCCAGGGATAACCTTGGTGCCAATAAAAAATAATAACACATAACTTGGTGCCCAATGTCAAGCTCAACATCCACAGCACTATGAGCAGCTTTGGTATCATTTTTTCATTGTGTCTCTCTGTGTTTTTTCGTCTTAAATATTCAACCAGGGCTGGTGAGGTCCTATCAACAAAACCAAAAATTCCCTAGAATTGCCAAAGAAATCTTGAGGAAAAAAAAGAAAGAGAACAAGATTGAAGGCATCATACTTCCTGACCTCAAATTATACTACAGAGCTATGATAATGAAAACGACATGGTACTGGGAAAACATAGTAAAATTTGGACTGTATTTGTGGTATTGCACCAAAACAAAGACCTAGGTGAGGAGACACAGTTCCCCTTGACTGTGGGAGCTTTGGGACCTTAATGTATAATGCTAAAAAAGTATCCAAATTGAGAATGAAGGTGTTTTACAGATATCATAAAGAAATGAGAAACTGTGTCCATGTGTCAACAGCTATACTATAAATTATTAAGCCCCCAATAAAATGACAAAAGAAAAGTAAATAAATACAAAGCAATAGGGAAAAGTTTAAAAAGCATTGGAAATGTAAATGTGTAGACAGAAGCACGCACACATAGACACACACACACAAACTCTCTCTCTCTCTTTCTCTCTCTGTCTCTCTCTCTCTCTGCTCAGCACTGATGTAAACCTACCATCAAGTGGCATGCTTTCATGAAGACTACCACCTCCAGTCTTCATTTTTGTAATATCACCTCAAGGATTCTCTAAACATCTTTACTAGGTGAAAGATATTGTAATAGAATCAAAGCTATTAATTGGTCTTATATTTCTTTTTATTTATTTATTTATTTATTTTAATATTTATTTATTTCTGGTTGCCCTTGTTATTGTTGTAGTGATTTTTGTTGTTGTTGTTATTGATGTCGTTGTTGGGTAGGACAGAGAGAAATAGAGAGAGTAGGGGAAGACAGAGAGGGGGAGAGAAAGACAGACACCTGCAGACCTGCTTCACTGCCTGTGAAGTGACGCCCCTACAGGTGGGGAGCCAGGGGCTTGAACCGGGATCCTTCCTTCCATCCTTGCACTTAGCACCACGTGCGCTTAACCCACTGCGCTACCTTCCGACTCCCTGGTCTTATCTTTCTAAATACTATTCCATGCTAGCATGCTTGAAAATTTTGGTGAGTCCTTTAATGTCTAGTAAAAACTGTTTTTTATTATTCCCAGAATTCTTCTATATTTCCTTGGCTGTTTCAATAAAAATACTGAAGTAGGCCCAGCAGTAGAGATATCATATAACTTGGAAGTCTGGAGTTATTATCACAAACTCAGGTTGTTATTTTAAAATTGTAAATATGGCTTATATTTTGAGACACCTTTGAATCTTAAATCCTTGCTACATTCTTGGTTGAACATCAGCATAATTTGTTTATAACTCACGTGCTCTTTTCATAATTTGATTGCATATGAATTAACAACTATATTCAGGTCACAACCAGAAGTAAATAGTTTTATTTTGATTGAGGCAAACTTTTTAAAGTTGTGATGGTTATTAGGGTTTTCTTTTCACAGCCAAATGAGAGTTCCTTCTAAGGTGAACATCAGCCAAGGACCCGCGACTTTACTATAATCTGTGTGCACATTGATTAATGGATTAAGTTGATTGGTTAATGGTGCCATCATTTCAGAGACTTGATACAGTCATATCACCTTCTCTTTCTAATAAGAGATCAAGACATTTTTTTTTTAAGTTGGCTGGTGGCTTTTACAAAAGAGGAGCTCACTCAGTGTGAACCTTTAGTATCACCTGTTTCTAAATATAGAAGACTAAGGAAATTAGTAGAATGGACATACTGACTTCTGGAAAGACAGCCTTAAAATCCAGTGCCACAGTAGTTCTGCTCAGACCCCACTGGTGAGAGCAGGTTCATAGGAAGTGACTGACCTTCTGCCTACAAAGGCAGTTAGCTTCAGTACAAGGCAAAGTAAAAATTAAAGCAAATCTTTAATGCTTCTGTATGTAAGTAATTAAAGTAGTTAGATTCTTGATGGCAATATTAAGCCAAATAGTTTCATTTAGACAAGTGAAGTTTAATCACACTAATGTAACCTGCACACTAGTTCTAATCCTCTCTGTAAAAATCATCACCACAAAGGCAGTAAGTAGATGAAGCTGTTCTGATTATTGAAAATGTTGCTTGTACAATGAATGTCTTTTCAAGTTGTATCATCTTGCCCTAAAATATTAACCATGATTCCAGAAGAGAAAATGTCTACGTAAGTCAAGAAGTGTCTGTGATAGGGGAATGAATGTACTTAAAAGAGCTGCTTAGTGTCTTATTCACAATGTTACATTCTAAATGACTGAGAAATGCCCCCTTATTCAATATTATCCAATGTAAATATGATTAAAGTAAAGGGTATCTTCATGAACTAAGCTGCAGAACTGATCCTTTGTGTTACTGGCTTATAGTATTCTCCAGTATTTCAAATAATTCTCCAGTATATAAAAATCAGTCACCTCTAAGTTAGTGGGTCTAGAATATCAAGTTTGCTAATTGTCCTATATGTGTGTTATGTCCTTAAAATGTTTAATGTTCTCTCTTTCAAAATATCAGTGTTTTATTGTTGAATAAAGTATTTACTATCTATAAATTTGTTTTTATTGTTTAATTGTTATAGTTTTTTCTAAAAAATCTAGGATAGTAAAAGAAAAAAATAGCACTTAATAAAAGATGAGCTATAGAGACTGGAATGCATTGTTTTAATTAGATAGAATAAATTATATTCTTAATTTTAATTTGAAATTTTTCTGTATTACAAAAGATTTAATGTTTCCTTGTAGCAATTTCCTTAGGTTATCTGTGCTTATGAATCCCAGATTTTAAAGCTATTTCATTTAAATAAAGATACATGAAAAGTAAGTTTAAAAATATGATTTCCCATTTTTTCTTCTTAACTGGAGATGACTCTTATTATTCCAAAAATAATTTGCCCATAAATATGTGCAGATTTTTTTAAAAAGGGTCTCATTTTTTAACTCCATAACATTTCACTCAGTATGAGTACAATTATATAATTAAGTAACTCCTCTAATAATATGTTTTCTGTGGATATTTTAATTTGTTTTAAATACTTATCTTAAAAAGTAGTCAATTGACACATATGCAGTAACATCTCTAGGATAAATTTGTCACAGTATATATTTGTTGATACTAATATTTATGCATTTGGAATTTTTAGAAATATCATGTTTCCAGTCTATGTTTTCAGCTTCTCTGTTAAAAGTTGAGTTCGCTAGCTACAAATGCATGCATTTAATTCTATTTTACTCAGTTTGAATTAAAACCAATGCTTACAGTAATGTTGGAAGAGAGCATAATGATTACTTTTGGAAAGGTTTGCAGGGGTTAGTTTAGGAAAGGGCACAACAAGGGCTTTCCAAGAACCAGAATGTTTTAATCTCTTGTTTTCAGTGCCATTTAAATGGTGCTATTTTCTTGACAATGCATCAGAGTTACACTAAAAATTATTTTTTCTTTTCTTTTTTAAAGTTTTTTTTAAATCTTTACTTATTTACTGCTAAGAGACAGCCAGAAATTGAGTAGGGTGTGGTAGAGAGGGAGAGAGACAGAGAGACACCTGTAACACTATTTCAAGACTTGAAAAGCTTTCCCCCTGCACATAGGAACTGGGGAATTGAACCCAGGTCTTTGTGCACTGTAACTTGTGTGCTCAACCAGGTGTGCCAACACCTAGCCCCCTTTTTTATTTTTCTTAGTGTATGTGTTCTTCAAAATTTGTCATTAACATTAAAAAGAATGAAATATAATGAATTCCACTCATTTAATAAGACTAAAGGATTTTATTATAATTAGAAACTTTTTAAAAATTAGAACCTGTGTGCCAGTCTTTTTAAATTCTTTTTACATTTACTTGTTTATGTATTTTCCCTTTTGTTTAACATTGTTGTGGTTATTGATGTCATTGTTGTTGGATAAGATAGAGAGAAATGGAGAGAGGAGGGGAAGATAGAGAGGGGGAGAGAAAGACAGACACCTGCAGACCTGCTTCACCGCCTGTGAAGTGACTTCTCTTGCAGGTGGGGAGCCGGGGGCTCGAACCAGGATCCTTACTCAGGTTCTTGGGCTTTGTGCCACGTGTGCTTAACCCACTGCACCACCGCCCAACTCCCTTGTGTGTCAGTCTTATTGGCTTAGTCTTTTGTTATTTTTAATATTTATGGTGTTTATATTTAAAACACTTTTGGGGTACAATCTGTACATAATGCTTTGCATATTTATAGTGTAAAACATGATGGAGACTATCAAGTGTGTCTACTAATGAAAATTAAAACAAATCTCACACCTGCTTTTTCTTTAAATCACAAGTATTTAATTTTGTCAAAGAATTTTAAAAGATCATGGAAGTAATCGCAGGGCTTTTCTTTTCTAGTCTGTAATTATGGATGGATGGTTTTTCAATTTTTTTTTTAATCTTTATCTGTTGGATAGAAACAGTCAGAAATTGAGAGGGAAGGGGGTGATAGAGAAGGAGAGACAGAGAGACACCTGCAACACTGCTTCACTACTTGTGAAGCTTTCCCCTGCAGGTGGGGACCGGGGGCTCGAACCTGGGTCCTTGCACACTGTAACATGTGCACACAACCAGGTACACCACCACCTGGTCCCTTTTTCTTCTTCCTCTTCTTCTTCTCCTTCTTCTTCTTTTTCTTCTTCTTCCTCCTCCTCCTTTTCTTCCTCCTCTTCTTCCTCCTCCTTCTTCTTCATTTTTAACCAGAGCACTGTTCAGCTCTGGCTTATGGTGGTGCAGGGGATTGAACTTGAGACTCTGGAGCCTCAGGCTTGAGAGTCTGTTTGCATAACCATTATGCTATCTCAATGTTTAATGTCTTAATGGTTTTCAATGTTTAATTCTTGTGTTGTTCAAGTGATCTCCAGTTTGACATATTTTAGTGTGCTTTCCAATGCTTTGCTGAGGATCTATATTATTGGCATATGGAAAGCTTTTTGGTGTAGGTGCTTATTATTTCTTGATTTTGAAAATTGTTGTATTGGAAAAATAGTTTTCAAAGGCTTCATGCTAAGCGTCTCTGTTCAGGAATCTTGCTTTTTGGTGCATCAGTCTGCTTAATTATCATTATCTTTAAAATATTCACCCTGAAAGTTAAATTTATAATTTTTAAGTTTACTTTAGTTACAGTTACTAATGTTTTTTTTTTTTTTAGGATTAATACTTAAAAATGGTTTTCAGCAGAGATAAGCAGATTGTCTTAAGCAAATTCCTCTATTGTAAGCAAAACAAAAATAGTAGCTCTCTCTAAAACAGCAAGCCCCTTAGTAATCCACTCACATGTGGTTCCTCAAGACTCGACTGTGTGGATTATTTTGTTTTTTAAGTATATAAAATATTGGGCCAAAAGTTTTACTTGGTAAAACAAACTTATTGGAACTATAATAAGAAGCCTAATACCTTACCAATATCTTTATCTAGCTTGTTCTCATTGTACAATCACTTCTAGCAGGCTCTTTCCCCCTTCATTTTTTAAAAAGCATTTTGTTTATTTTAGAGAAAGAGAGAGACAACAGAACACTGTGCAGCTCTGGCTTATCATGATGATGGGGATTGAACCTGGGACATCAGAGTCTCAGGCATGAGAGTCTTTTGTATAACCATTGTGCTACCTCCCCAACCCTATCACACTTTTTCATTGTGAAATTATACATGTGCACAGTAAATACAAAACTGTTTCTGTGGTTGCCTACTGACCACAGAATATTAGCTCAGTATCATTTTGATAGTCATTTTCCTAAAAACCATGTATATTGTCTCAAGTAAGCTTAAGATAATTTTATGAAATTTAGGTTTTTTTATGTTTATTTATTTTCCCTCTTGTTGTCCTTGTTGTTTTATTGTTGTAGTTATTATTATTGTCGTCATTGTTGGATAGGACAGAGAGAAATGGAGAGAGGAGGGGAAGACAGAGAGGGGGAGAGAAAAACAGACACCTGCAGACCTGCTTCACCACTTGTGAAGCGACTCCCCTGCAAATGGGGAGCCGGGGACTCAAACCTGGATCCTTATGCCAGTCCTTGTGCTTTGCGTCACATGTGCTTAACCCACTGCGCTTAACTCACTACACTACACCCGACTCCTGAAATTTAGTTTTAATTTATGCTTTAATGTCTAATTGCTTCCACTGTTTGGTGGAATGCTTCTCTTTTAAAATGCTTTTAAAAGCTGTTTCTGTATTTATATTTTTTGAAGAAATTATCTGAATATTTTATGTCCTAAAATACATTAGCCAGCATTATATAAAAATTCTAGTAATTGATTTTTTCTCTTTTTTAGTGTATAGATTCTTGATTTTAATGAAATTGGAGTTTTCAGTCCAGTTAAGATGAAAATTATTTGGATTTTATTCTTAAGGATTTATTTTGTGAGAGAAAACGGTGAAGAGAGAAGGATTAAGTCATTGCTTAGCTCTGGTGTGTACCTTGCCAGGACCTCAAACCTAAGACCTCATGAAAGCAAAGCCTGTTTTTACTGCTGAAGTGTCACTATTGTCCCACTATCTTTACTAATTATTTTTTAATTTTTATTATCTTTATTTATTGGATAGAGACATCTAGAAATCAGAGGGTAGGGGGAGATAGGGAGAGAGACTGAGAGATGACTACAGCACTGCTTCACTGCTTGTAAAGCTTTCCCCCTGGGGGTGGGCCAGAGGGTCAAACCCGGTTCCTTGTGTACCTCTTCTTCTAGCGTTTGCCCTTCTTCCGTAGCCAGTCAACAGCGTCAGGTTGAAAGCTGTCAGGAGCTGCTTGTTGCTGGCTTTGAAAGTGACTGGGATCCATGTGGATTCAGTCGGCTAGGAAGGATCGTCAGTTTCCCCAATGAATGGGTACTCACGGGATGCACCACGAGAAGGTCGATCCAATGCATCCCCCTTGTGCACTGTAACATGTGAACTCAACCCGCCCCCACACATACCTTTTCTAAATTTCATATGAAGATGTATGTATGACCTGTACTTGACTAATGAAAATATAATTTGTAACAGATGGTTTTAATTTTTTTTTTATCTTTTTTTTTTTTTTCCTCCTGGGTTATTGCTGGGCTCGGTGCCAGCACCATGAATCCACCGCTCTTGGAGGCCATTCCCCCCCCCCTTTTGTAGCCCTTGTTGTAGCCTAGTTGTGGTTATTATTATTGCCATTGTTGATGTTGTTCGTTGTTGGATAGGACAGAGAGAAATGGAGGAGGGGAAGACAGAGAGGGGGAGAAAAGAGAGACACCTGCAGACCTGCTTCACTGCTTGTGAAGCGACTCCCCTGCAGGTGGGGAGCCGGGGGCTCGAACCAGGATCCCCTGCGCTTTGTGCCACATGCGCTTAACCCACTGCGCCACCGCCTGACCCCCATTTATTTTTATTTTTATTTGTTGGATAGAGACTGTGAGAAATTGAGAGGGAAGGGGGTGATATGGAGGGAGACAGCTGCAGCCCTGCTTAACCACTTGTGAAGCTTTCCTCCTGCAAGTGGGGACTAGGGGCTCAAACCTGGATCCTTGCGCACTATAACACGTTCGCTCAACCAGGTGCGCCACCACCTAATGAAAATATAATTAAAACTTAGTAGTCATTTAAATTAATTCTTTATGTCAATAAATGGTAAGAGCATACTGCTATCAAATATTAGTAACATAGTTCAACCAAACAACAAATCGTATTTATACGTATTTGAAGTATGTAGAAATCCTATCCATTTCTCCAAAAACATTAGTTTGGGATTGTTAAATTAAATTAGGTCTGGTAATATAAGCATATAGTAAGTCTCCTTTTCTATGCTACAGTGTGCTCAGAGGAGTTTGTTCAGACTATTGCATGTCTCATGGAGTAGGGGACACATTTGAAGGGATTGAGAAGAACTGTCTTTATTGTGCAGAAGGTGTTACATGTAGATCAAGTCGTACTAGTAGGTTTGCAGCGCTAGTATTTTCCTTGAATCGAATCCAAGTTTCATTGCAAATTTTATTTTCCATTAATTGGAAAGTGTCCTCCTAACACAGGAATATAATTTCCCTACATTCCTGTACCCTTCCCACCTAGCTTTAGGAGAGAGATTACACTTAGGCCATTTATAAATAGTTAGGTTTAATCAACAAGGTAGACATCCATATAGCAATTATCGCAAATTAGCCACTTTGATGTTAATCATTTCTATTTGTGCCTCCCTGACTTAATTTCCTGTGACTTTAATAGAGATAACTTTACCACCCTCATAAGATGCCAACTTTTTGAGTCACCATCAGCCATTAAAAATAAAGGGGGTTCACCTTGAAATCCAAAAATGCAAATCAACTGGAAAAACACCAGCTGGCCTTAATCTTTCAGCATTGCAGATCAGTCTGCCTGGTGTCAGCAGGCTAGCAGGTATTCTTTTTATAGAAACAGAACTTAGCAAATGGAGCTGCTGTTTTTCTCTTGTCGAAAGTGAATTTCTCCCTTCCCCAGCTGTATCCCAACACACATACACAAGTACACACATTGAGAATAATTGCACTCAAATGTATATTAATTCCACTCAAAGGTACTAGTGACTGTAGTAACTTTAAACTGAAACCTACTTTTCAGTTTTATAACTTAAACATTTAAAATCCAAAATGTGCCCTAACATGTTTTCAACTGTCGATATTAATAAATAAAATATAAAACGACAAAGAGTTAATTATATATATATATATTTTTCTTTAAAGATACTAAAGCATGACAACTCCTATTATGCTCCAGTTTAAAAATATTCAACTGTAATTCACTCTGGTAAAACCTTATTGTCTCCCTATCCATTTTTTTCTGTCTTTATTTTTAAAACATATAATAAGTCACTATCTCCTTTTCTATGTTACTGTGTCCCCCCAAAAGATAAAGAGCTAATATATACAGCCAAAAATAACCATTCTAATAATAAGTAAAGGTTAAAACCATTTATACTGTGACTCATATAGAGATGAAATGCTGCCACTGTATCAGTCACATGACAGCATCTGCATTGGTTCAGTGTAGACCGTAAGGAAGCAATGTATCCACATCTGATTTTGGAGGAAAACTTACTATGAAAATTCCCCACAAAAATAGGACACCACATGAACTTAAGTATGACAGGCATTTGAAGCATCTTATCACTCTTAAGTACTTCTAATTTTTTATTTATTCGGTTGTTGGGCTTTCCTTTGTTTCTATACTATATTAAATCTGGGAATGCCATACACTAGGTACTAAATCAGATTGCTACACAGTCTTTCTTATTTTCACCATTCAGCTGTGGCTAACCCCCCCTTTTTGTAACTCCACAATGGCTGCCATGAAGTATTAACTTTTGATCTCTGAAACTCTCATTTTCTGGAAGAACAGTGATTGATGATTCTGGGCAGTAAAGAATTCTCACTACCGTATGATTTACATTTACATCTGCTCTGGGGAAATGCAAAACTAT
Organism: Erinaceus europaeus; assembly: GCF_950295315.1. Lineage (NCBI taxonomy): Eukaryota > Metazoa > Chordata > Mammalia > Eulipotyphla > Erinaceidae > Erinaceus > Erinaceus europaeus. The sequence continues at coordinate 8,227,208 of NC_080179.1, read as the reverse complement.
TCATTTCCATATTTAATCCCCAATAGTGCACCACTATTCATTTGATGCTAGTGGAATCCAGTTCAGGAGGCTTGCAGTTTATTCATGCTAAGTTAAACTCATGAGTATTCTCAAAATAAAAAAAAATGTGTTGGACACCTAGGTTACCTCCAGGGTTTTTCAATTACAAATTGTATAGCTATGAACATACATATATACCAATCTTTTTGGATGGGTGTGTTGGGTTCCTTAGACTCTATTCCCAGGAGAGGAATTGCAGGGTCATAGGGTAGGTCCATTTCTAGCCTTCTGAGAGTTCTCCAGACTGTTCTCCACACGGTTTGGAACTATTGACATTCCCAACAGCAGTAGTGCAGGAGAGGAGGGTCCTTTATTCCAGCAACCTCTCCAGCATTTGTTGCTGCTATTGCTTCTGATGTCTGGAGGAATGTGAAGGGGTTTGTCTCCTATCTAAGTACTAACCAGGCCCAAACCTGCTTAGCTTCAGAGATCAGACAAGATCCAGTGTGTTCAGGGTGGTATGGCCGTATGTAGACCGAAGTGGTTTGTCATTGTTGTCTTTATTTTGATTTCTCTGACCAGGACTTGGAGCAATTTTTTTTATATGTTTGTTGGATTTTGGGGTCTTTTCTTTGGTTAATATTCTGTTTATATCCTCTCTCTACTTTTGGATGGGGTCATTTTGTTGTTGTTGTTGTTATTTGTTTTGTTTTGCGTTCTTTTCCACGTTTTTTTCTTTATTGGGGGATTAATATTTTACATTGGGCAGTAAAAAACAGTAGTTTGTACATATATAGTATTTTTCAGTTTCCCGCATAACAATTTAACCCTTTCTAGTTCCTTCTCTACCATCATGTTCCAGGACTTGAGACACCCCTGTGCCCCCTCACCCTCATCCCTGCCCCAACCCCCAGCCCAGAGTCTTTTATTCTGGTGCAGTACACCAACTCCAATCCAAGTTTTGCTTTGTGTTTTCCTGTCTATTCTTATTTTTTATCTTCTGTTGATGAGGGGAATGAATATGGGATGATCCCACTCACAGAAGTGTTTAGTGGTTTTTTGCTGGATGAGCTTTTTCTATATTTTAGTTATTAGCCTTTTGTCCATTGAGTGGCATGTAAATAACTTCTCCCATGCTATAAGGAATCTGTCTGTCTGTGTGATGGTTTCTTTTACTGTGGAGAAGCTTTACAATTTGATGTAGTCCCACTGATTTGTTTTTGTTTTTGCTTTTCTTTCAGATAGACTAGTGTCATTAAAGGTACCTATAAAGTTTAGATGGAAAAGAGTTCTTCCACACATTTTTCTATAAGTGTTTAAAAGTTTCTGGTCTAACATCTAAGTCTTTGATCCATTTGGAGTTTACTTTTGTGTGTACTAAAATGCAGTAAAGGATTCTGGGAATGCTTTCAGGTCCTAGTACATAATAGTGGACAAATTCTCAGGATGGGGTTGAGTGTTTTGCAGAAAACTGAGAAATTTTACATATGTACCCTCAACTCAACTTCATTAATCATTAATCCCCCCCTATAAAAAATAAGAGTTTTTTGCATAACCGTTATGCTATCTCCTCTACCTTACCTCTGTTATCTTATAAACTTGTGTATACTTCTTAAAACAGTAATAAAAATAAATTAATTTAAAAATACCTGAATGTGTATTTTTCAGCATTGTCTGTATTTATTATTTATTTATTAGGTAGAGACAGCCAGAAAATGAGAGTGAAGGGGGTAATAGAAGGAAGGTAAAGGAAGGAACAGAGAAGGACATTACATGATGGTCAATGGACTAACCCAGCAAAAAGACATAACCGTCATAAAAATATATGCCCCAAACTCAAGTGCACCCAAATATATGAAACAGGTACATACTGAACTTAAGGGAGATATGAACCATAACACAACATTAGTCGGAGCCTTTTCTTTTAATATTCATTTATTGACTGATTGACTGATTGATTGCTTCCCTTTTGTTGCCCTTGTTGTTTTTATTGTTGCAAATATTATTGATGTAATCATTGTTGGATAGGACAAAGAGAATTGAAGAGAGGAGAGGAAGACAGAGAGGGGGAGAGAAAGAGAGACACCTGCAGACCTGCTTCACTGCCTGTGAAGTGACCTCCCCTGCAGGTGGGGAGCCGGGGGCTTGAACTAGGATCCTTAAGCAGGTCCTTGACCTTCATACCACCTGCACTTAACCCGCTGAGCTATCAGCAGACTCCCAACAGTAGGAGCTTTTAACACAGCAATCACAGCGGACAGATCATCAGGACAAAAAATCAATAGGGGGATAGTGATCTTAAATGAAACCATAGATAAAATGAACCTCATCTATATGTACGGAACTGTCCACCTCAGATGAGATAAACACACATTCCTCTCAAGTACATATGCAACATTCACAAGGAGCGAATGTTGTGCTGGGCAAACTGGCGTCAGTTTACTTATTCCTCATCTTTCCTATGTTCCCTAAATGTCCTAAACAAGGGCATGGGTTTCAGTGTGATGGAGCCATTTCATTCAAACAGAGGCAGAGGTTTTCACACAAAGTTGATCACAGATTTTTCCAAATGGATATGGAAAGTGTCCTAAAGGTCCTACAGATTTTATTCAGTAACTACTAATCTCTAGTCACCCCCAGAAACACAAAGATTTAGGGTCCTAGGGCCGTACATATAAGGACCACAGCCAGGTCTCTATGAAAATAAAGGTATCAGCTTTTCTACCATGAAGAGGAAGACCTGTGGCTGACCTCCCATGACCCCTGCCCATCACTGCCCGCCCTGGCCATCACTGCCCCGCCCTGCTGCTGTGACCTCTTGGGGGCCATTGTGACCAACCAGAAACCTATAAAAAGCCGCGTCTGAGGTGGGTTTGCTGTCCATATGCCCTGGAAGCTCTTGGTAGTGACCTGTGGCGGACTCCCCAGCTAGCTTACGCACCACCACTCAACTCGCACACACTCGCTCTCGCTCTCGGTTCTCGCTCTGTTGATTCCCCTCTCTCCATCCCTGCACTTTACCTGATACCCACTCCCACTCCCCCTCTCCCCCTACCCCACCCTCTACTCCCCCCCTTCTTTTCTCTCCTCTTTGCCTTTCCCCCCTTCCCTTGTTCACGCCCCTCCCCTTAGTTATCTAGGATAGCCCTAGCGCATTCTAGTCTGACTACCCCTGTTTTGGGTAGAGCCAGTAAGAGTAGAAGGTAAGTTAGATCTCGGTTGTTGTTTTTTTGGTAGTGACAGTCCTAGCTTAGAGTTCCTAGTTAGTCCAGTGAGTGTAGTTAGGTCTATGGCTCGGCCTAAGACCTCTCCATTGGGAGAGGGAATGGCCGAGGACGACTTCTGTGTCCTGAGCACCCTTGGGGCCGGCAGCTTCTCTGTCGTCCTGCTGGCCCGCCATCTTCAGAGCGGCAGAAAAGTTGTCATCAAGAAGATGAAGATGCTGGGGCAGACAGGCCTGGAGATGGCGCGTGACGAGTGCAGCATCATGCGAGGTCTGAGCCACCCCAACATCTTGCCCCTGCTGGGCACCATAGAGACCGCATTCCAGCTGCAGCTGGTCATGCCCTACGTGAGGGGGGGAGACCTGCGGGACTATCTCTGCCGCAAGGGCCCTATGAGGGAGGAGGAGGCCAGAAGGGTGTTCCGCCAGTTGGCCTCGGCTATGGAATATTGCCACGCCAAAGGAATCGCACACAGGGACCTCAAACCTGAGAATATCCTCGTGCAAAGCCTGAACCGCATCAAGATCACGGACTTTGGCCTGAGTGGCAATTTTTTCCAGCAGTCCATGGACAGCCTGCAGGGCACCTTAGGCTACATGGCGCCCGAGATAGCGACGGGGGGCACCTACGGCCCTGGGGTGGACATCTGGAGCCTGGGGGTGGTGTTGTATGAAATGGTAAAAGGTCACCTGCCAGAGGAACGACCCATCTGGACTCTATTCAGAAGGAAGCCCCGGCTCTCCCAGGAGCTCCGACACCTGCTGCACCGCATGCTCAACTCTGACCCCAAGGAGCGAATTGGCTGGCCAGAGATCCTGAGCCACCCATGGGTGACCCAGGGCATGGGACCCATGGAAGCCTACAGGGAACCCACCTCCTCCGATGAGCCAGCCCCAGCTGAGCAGTCCATTCCTTCCAGCCTGCTGCCAAGTATGAAGAAGAGGGCCAGCAGGAGCAGGAGCAGGAGCAGGAGCAGGAGCAGGAGCAGGAGCAGGAGCAGGAGCAGGAGCAGGAGGAAGTGTGTGTCTGCCCCAGCAGCTCTGCGCACCGGCTCCTGGGAGCAAGACGAGGCCCCGGAGCCCGGCCAACCCCCCAAGTGCTGCAGTCTCCCTGTCTTCACGTCCACGTCCACCCCCAGCCTGGCCCCCCCAGCGGTGCCTCCCAACACACCACAAGGCAGCTGCCCTGCCTCCGGCCCCTCCCCCTCCTCTGCAGCAGCCCCAGCACCTGAGGAGGAGAGCTGCCCCCCCTCGGGCCAGGGCGCACAGGCCAGCAGCCCCTCTGCCACCTGGATCCCCATCCGCCATGGGGCAGCCCGCAGGCTGCTGAACCGTCTCCTGCGGCTTTGTTGCGGCTGCTGTCTGGGTCCCCACAAGGGTGGCAGGACACGTGTCCACCCGCTCAGGACATGAGCAAACAGGGCCCCTCGCATGGCCTGGTGAGTTAGTGGGCATGGGGGGGGGAGGTCACCCCTAACTGCAGATCTCAGAGGCCTGTTGTCTCTTCTGCAGGTGGAGGCCAAGAGCTGAGAGAGATGCTCCCTGCATCCCGCTGAGGCCAGGGCCCCTGCTGCCTCTGAACTGTTTGCCACTGAAGACCCCTCTGCCCCAGAGGGGGCCTCCCTGAATGTGAAATAAATTGTGATTATGCATTAATAGAATGTGAAATAAATTGTGATTTTGCATTGGTCTCCTTTTGGTGCTTTCTTTTCATTTGCGTCCCTGGGGGTCACCCCAGCCACAGGTCCTCCCCAGCACTGCCCACCTGGCTTCCTGCCCCAACCTAGAGTCTGCATTCTCAAGGGAGGGGCAGCCAGAGCTCACAGTGTCTGGAGGCACTTAGCTTGCTGCACACACACATCACAGTGGCCATGACATGCAGGCCTCCCTCACTGATGACATGGCCTCTGCTTTGTCTCCGACTGAGCTTCCCCCAAAGTCAGGGCACTTCCTCCCTGGCTGTGGCTTGTGAGCATCTCCATCAGATTCCATTAGCCTGGGATACTGAATACATGTTAGCAGGGCTCAGGGGTAACAAACCCAGAAGCCAGACACATGAGCACGTGCCAGGACCAGGGTTCGACACACCCACCGAGCCCACCTCAGAGGAGAAGCTTCCTAAGTGGTGGGCTAGTGCTACAAGTGTCTCTACTCCCCTCCTAGGCTTGGCTGAATTTTTGGTTGTTTTTTGTTTGTTTGTTTGATTTTGTCACTGCCCTTGTCTTCATAATAAACTATCTCAGGCCTATCAAAAGGTGCTAAGCCAGTAATTAAAATGTTACAAGTTCATACCTGAGGGAGAGATTTCTACAACGGGAGTAAGATCAATGTACAGCAGGAGTCTGTTATTCCTGCTGTGTAATGAGAGGACCATGGCCCTACAGAGAACGTCCATCACAACCACAGGGTTGAAAGACACTCTGAGTGCAGTTCAAGCTCTGGGGGAAGGCTTAGCAGGTAGAGACGCTCATGCAGAAGAGAAGTTCTAGTCTAGAAGGAAGAGCTAACCCACATGTCAATGCAGAGATGAGGGAGAGCAAAGGTTTAGAAAGAAAGAAGCCATTCTGGGAAATTGGAGACTCTGTCAAAAGGTCGAAGGCAAGTGTGACAGAAATATCTGAGGATGAGGAAGGGTCAGACAACTAGAGACCATCTGAGAGAAATTTTAGCTGAGAATTGTCCTCATTCAGGCAATCTTCAGAGGATACCTATTCCAGAGGCAGAGCACACACTCAGCGACACGAATGCAAAATGCCTAAGACAGAGGCACATCCTTGTAAAACTATGAAACCTCAATGTCAGCCTCCACAATTTGAAAGGTTCTAGAGAAAGGAAAGAAGTGCCATACAAAGGTAGACTTATCAAGTCCCCATCACACTTCCTTTCCCAAAGCCAAGACACAAGGAAAGAGTGGAATGACATATTACAAGTACTAAAAAAGAGGGCATTCCAGCCACTCACTTTGTAGCCTGCAAAGTTGTTTTACAAGTAGGAAGCGGGGAAAATAACTGTCTCTTCAAATATCCAGAAGCTACAGGCATTTGATATCCTCAACATCGCCTTAAAAAAATTTATCACTGAGGAAGGAGGAAATTGCAGACTGTGTAAAAAGGTCGAATATAAGTGCAAATGAATGGAAAGGAACAGCAAAATGGAAGACAGTAGAATGATAAGACTTTTCCCGCATATTCTGGGTAGTGAAAGGACCCTGGCCCTACAAAAGGGTCTTTTTTTCTGGCCTATACTTAACCCTATTATGTTTTAGTTTCAGGCAAGGTCATGTCTGTGCTGTCAGAGGGACATCTAAATTGATTCCAAGGAGGGGTTTTCCTGTGTCTCGGGCAACAACAACAGGTCACATTATCATGGACACTGAGAGAAGCAGCTTTAAAATTAGGTTCTGTAATGCTATCAAGTAAATAGTATGTAAAGTGAAATTTATTCATTTATCATGCTTCTTGTCAATGATAAGGAAAGATAAACTTAAATTGTTTTTTATTTGCTTTCCAGACAAAGACTAATCATCAGTTCTTTTGGGGCCTGTTCTTTATTTAGGATTTAAATTTCATACTTGCTTTAGAAAATATCCAATATGCATATTTTTGTTACAAAGTATCTTTTGCTTACATGTCTAGCCATATTTTATACTGAGTGTTGTCAGTTTTTTTTTAAATTTTATTTATTTTTTTATTTATTCTCTTTTGTTGCCCTTGCTATTTTATCTTTGTTGTGGTTATTATTGTCACTTTTGGATAGGACAGAGAGAAATGGAGAGAGGAGGGGAAGACAGAGAGGGGGAGAGAAAGATAGACACCTGCAGATCTGCTTCACCGCCTGTGAAGCTACTCCCCTGCAGGTGGGGAGCCAACGGGGGACTCGAACCGGGATCCTCATGCTGGACCTTGCACTTCGCGCCCTGTGTGGTTAACCTGCTGCGCTACCGCCAGACTCCCATGTAGTCAGTTTTTATTTTATTCTAGAATAGTTTAACCTTTTACCACCCTTATCTACCCTAAGTCACAAAGGGTAAAGTGAATGCGATACTATGTTCACTTATTTTCTAAGAAATGATAGCACCCTAACACAAAAAAGTGCGTCACCACAATGAGAAGAGCAGGGGTCTCAGCATCTCGGTCTCTATTAATAAAGAAAGGAAAAATGGCCACTAAGAGCAGGGGTGTCATTCTGCCAGCAAGGAGCCCCAGCAATGACTCTGTTGGCAACAGTAATAATAATGATGGCAATATTTAGAAGAATTTTTAAACAGGGAAAGCGTTTTATAGTACTTTGGGTATTATATTTTAGAAGGACTTACACATGAAATATTTAAAACAGGGAAATATCAACACACACATACTTTGTTACTGATTCTTTCTATACTCTCAATCATTTGGGTCACACGTTGTTTAGTCATATCATCAGATACATAGTTATATTCTTCCTTTTTTGATAGGACAGAAGAAGTTGAGCAGGGAGGGGAGACGGAGAGGGAGAGAGAGTCAGTCATCTGCAACACCTGCTTCTAAAGCTTTTGCCCTGCCGATGAGGACCTGAGATCGAACCTGAGTCTTTGGGTATGATAGTATTCCTTTCAAACTGGTGCACCACTGTGGTCCCTGTGTATCAGATAAATAGATCTTAAACCAAATAAATGGCAGCAATGTGGCCATTGTTTCAATGAAGAAGACAAGAGCCTTTAAAAAGGAAACTGTGATGATAATTTGAGTTAATTCTCTGGCAGGAATTTATCAATCAGATGAAACATTCAGTGGCTGTCCAGTAGAGGGAATACAACTGAAATGACTATAATCCTCTATACAAGTCATAGAGGCATCACAAATATTTACATGAACTCATGCTTAGAACTGAAGTATGCTATGCAGATACATGCAATCTAGATAAGACTAGATTTTCATTACAGAAATCATAGTATTTATGTGATACTCATCTTCCTATGCATGCCATTAAGAGAAGGTCATTGAGATATAGATTATAAAATGAATTTATTAGATGTATGAATTTTTTTGCACTTAGATAATTTGCTACAATCACTTGGAATTCATATAAAATCTAATTAAAATTATTAAAGCCACATGTAAACAGATTTAATAATTTGAAGAAGATGGCAATAGTATGATGACTACAGTATCTGAAGTCTATCAAGTAAACTCCAGTTTCTATGGCTGGAATCTTGCCCTGTAGAATTCCTCTATATTTTTCCTAATAAGTGACCCTTAAACTGTAACTCCTTAGAAACAGCAGCATACTTCTGAAACTCCTTAGAAATATAGTTTTTTTTAGATCTCACCCCAGTTCTAAGAAAAAAGAAACTGAAGGTACTGATCCAATAATCTGCGTTTTAATAAGCTTTCCAGATGTCTTCAATGCTCCCTAACATTTTAGAACCCCATATTCCTTGCAATTAAATTTCACCTTCCTTAAGACATACCCCAAATTCTCAACTACAGATCTTCAAACCTATGAGAATGTTTCATCAAATCCACAAGCTTTGTATTAGCTGTCATTAAAACATAGTGTGTAGTAACTGATTATTTTGTGTCTGTCTCTATTTGTATTAGTATTTAAATAGGTATTGGCACTATGCAGCAATGACTTTTAAAATTAGTTTAGTATAAAAAGCTGCTAATGAAACATGACAAAAGTTGTTGAAATAGGGCTTCAGCATTGATCAAATATGACACCACTGGTCACTACATTATCAACAATCAACACTTTTGTTTTTATGTATCACTTGCATTTTTCCTTGACATTTTCTTTAAAATTTGAACTTCGCAATAAAGTTGGAGCTTCTTACATTTCACCTAAACTGGTTTTGACTTGTAATATTTAAATATTTCCCTTTTAAGTTTCAAAAACAAAAACAAAAAGAAATGTTTAAAAATATTTTCAAGTAGCATGCTCTTCACTAAAATTAGATTTTTTTTTAAATTATGGAAAATATAGGTACTCTAAAAAGAACTTTCTTAATAATTTTCCAGCTCAACTATGTTAAGTATTTTCACATATTTAATATGCAAAGTATATATGTAGTGTTATATAAGTAACATAAGTTTATATAACTAACATATAAGTATTATATGTTATAAGTAATTTCTAAGTATATAAGTAATTATATATGTATGGTGAGTATTATATGTTAAGTATATATATATATATATATATATATGTTAAGCATATTCACACGTAGAATAATTGTTACTTGGTAAACAATCTCCATCTTTAAAACTTTTTTATATTTTCCCTTTTGTTGTCCTTGTTGTTTTTCATTGCTGTTGTAGTTATTATTGTTGTTGTTATTGATGTCGTCATTATTAGATAGGACAGAGAGAAATGGATAGAGGAGGGGAAGAGAGAGAGGGTGAGAGAAATACAGACACCTGCAGACCTGCTTCACCGCCTGGGAAGCGACTCCCCTGCAGGTGGGGAGCCAGGGGCTCGAACTGGGATTCTTTTGCCCGTCTTTGCACTTTGCCCCACGTGCGCTTAATGCACTGAGCTACCGCTGACTCCCTACATTTAATTTTTATTAATAACATTTCAGTATTATATTCCTCAATGAGAATAATTTCTGGAACCATCTGTTCCACCCCGGTTCCATGGCTGCCAGTTCTTAGCAACATCGCCCCGCCAGATATTCGTCGGGATGCGGCATCATCTAAGTTCATTTCCCACGTCTACGCTCGACCGGACCTGCCAATATATGGGGATATCTTCGCCCACCCTGTCCAACGCTTGACCTCTCGTCACCCAATCTGGTCTCCTACGCCTACACTGAACTTCTCTGTTCCAGTCTCTTGGAAACAGAGTTGGCAGTCAGCTGAGGTCAAGAACAAACACCTCATCACAGACCCCTGCAAGGGTCAACCAGGCTTTGACCTGACACGTTATGACTGGGCCCTCCTCAATCGCTATCAAACAGGCCATGGCCGGTGCGTGGCTATGTTCCATCGCTGGGGAGCCAGAGACGACCCGAACTGCCCCTGCGGCTCCAGACAGACTATGACCCACATAGTCAACGACTGCCACCTCTCCAGATTCAAAGGAGGTCTCAAACTTTACATCAGCCTCAACCTGATGCTCTTGACTGGCTACGGAAGAAGGGCAAACGCTAGAAGAAGAAGAAAATGAATATATGTATAATGCTATGCAAAAATAGGCAGACACTCTGCATGTACACACATCTCATGCCCTCATGGGATACAATGAAAGTAAAGGTTTTTATTTTATATATATAGATTTAATTATAGAGAGAAATGCAGAAAGACAGAGAGTGAAAGACACCACATGAGTTGCAACCATGGCAAAGTAACACAACATCCAAGTGACTTGCTATTTCTCAAGCCCAAGTAAAGCTTATCTATGTGAATTTAAATGAGTATGTGTTATATGTGGCTTAGAGACTTAAAAAAATTTTTTTTAATTCTGCTTTCTGTCTTACTGTTGGTGTTCCTTTACTGACACATAAATCCACAGAGAACTAAGCACATAGAATGCCCCTCTTATTCCGAAATGTTAGCAACACTCAACTTTTATTTTATCTATCTCTTTTGTCAGTTTTTTTTAGATCATTAAGGATTTTTTTAATGGATTTCAACTGACTTTTCTGGCATTTAACTACTCCTAGAATTCGCTTGTATCTTTAGCATTGAGAAGAGTAGACGTGAGCTTCATCCTTACACTTCTCATCCTCTGAGAGATTGTACCCTAGTCATAGGGGTACATTTTCCTTTCAATATTCACCAATCGATTTTCTAGGATTTTGTTTCCATTTCTCTTTTTCTGACTTTCAAAGATTTTCCTAGCTTAAACTACCATCTATATGCTAATCGTCTTCATATCTATGGCCTTAGGAATCATGTATAGTGGATTATTGGACATTGCTACTTGAAAATAACAGCAGTGGCTCAAAACCTAACGAAATCATTTTCAAAAACAACATCTATGTCTTTGATCTTGCTTCTTTTCCTCTGCAAATCCCCTGTTCTCAGCCCTGTTTGTGGTCAGCACCTGAGTTCTTTATTCTTCTAAATCCTCATGTAGATAGACTTTTAAAAACATAATAAAAAGTCACCTTTCCTCTCAAGTAAGAAAACCAAAAGTCATTCTGGAGTCAGGTGGTGGCGCACCTGGTTGAGCGCACAGGTCACAGTGTGCGAGGACCCAGGTTTGAGCCCTCAGTCCCAACCTGCAGGGGGGGAAGCTTTGCAAGTGGTGAAGCAGTGTTGCAAGTGTTTCTGTCTCTCTCCCGCTCTATCATCCCCTTCCCTCTCATTTTCTGGCTGCCTCTATCCAATAAGTAAATAAAGATAATTCAAAAAATTGTTTTTGAAAAAGCTTCTAAAGAAAGAAAACTGAAAGTCATTCTCAATCCTCCTGTCCTCTTTACAACGCTACCCAATCAGCTGTACTTTCTGACATATATATATATATATATATATATATATATATATATATATATATATATATCATTTTCTTTCTTTCTTTCTTTTCTTTTAATTTATTTTATTTATAAAAAGAAAACACTGGCAGAACCATAGGACAAGAGGGGTACAACTCCACAGACTTCCCATCACCAGAACTCCATATCCCAAGCATTACTCTGAAATCTGTACCCAATTTGCTCTAGTTTCTGTGCTAGTCAGAGCTAACTAGAGAAGAAGAGCCAACAGGTCTGTATGAATATTAACTTCTTAGTAAAAGAAAGTCAGAACCATAGCATGACAATCAAATCATATACAGAAGCTTATAATGAAAGCAAAAGTATTTTCCCCTTCTTCCCGGCCCAACTTCCTTGAGCAACCTAAATGTATTCCTTTTGCTTATTGTAAAAAAATAATAAATTGCTTATTCTAAATAATATTTTACTGATATATAGTTCATTATTCTCTCATCAGAATCAAATATTATATCCTTGTTCTCACACTAAGATCATTACTAATAAAAATGGATTCATCTTGGGAGTCGGGCTATAGTGCAGCAGGTTAAGCACACTTGGTGCCAAGCACAAGGATGCAGGTTGGAGCCCCTGGCTCCCCACCTGCAGGGGAGTCGCTTCACAAGCAGTGAAGCAGGTCTGTGTGTGTCTGTCTTTCTCTCCCCCTCTCTGTCTTCCCTCCTCTCTCCATTTCTCTCTGTCCTATCCAACAATGACATCGATAACTACAACAATAAAACAACAAGGGCAACAAAAGGGAATAAATAAATAAATATTTTAAAATTTTTTTTAAATGCATTCATTTCTAAAAATAATTTTAGAACCTCTTAATTTTAAGTTGTAATGAAAGAAATATCCTTAGACTTTTAAGACTATTGTAATCACCTACCTTATAAGATGAGATTTGTGTCTTTGTCCTTATCTGTAATTTTTCATACATATGTAATCTGTATATCTATATGTATAGATATCATTGCTGTATTGTTTGATTTTGATAAATTCTTCATTTTCCTTTAAAGATAAAAACATATGTACTATTCACATGCTTATATAATATTCCTATATAGAGTCAGATAGAAGTTATATGTGCCAGCTTTAGAAGTCACATACTGTCGAGGTGTTCTGTTAAGAAAAATATTGGGTTATTATGCCCGATACACTTACAACAGAAATATTCACCAAGAAATTATTTAAATCAATCTACTATATTTAAATTGATCCACCTTCCTTGTGTATAGATAACTCCTATTCGATTTGATAAGTGCCCTTAGTGCTGAATTTCTTGTTTAATTATCAAATATCCATTCACAAATGCATGGCTGGGCGATGGCTCATATAACAGTCAAGGATGTATGTGCAGCTAAGAGGATTATACTTGTCCTCCTGATGTTTAATTATGGCAGGATACCAATTTCTTTAATTATATTGTCATGCTAACAACCAGGTACTTAGGTAACCATAATTCACTATTTAATAGTTTACTGCTATTCACTTAGGAACTTAGTAAGTAGAATAAAATGTAGGGGGCTGAGGGCCAACTAAACAAATGGAAATAAATTAGAATGGGAGTGAAATGGCTAGAATCAAGCATGGGGATGAAAGTACTAAATAATTACCTTAAAAATCTTCACTTTCTGGGACATTAGAGCCTTAGATAATGAAATATTTTAACATAACCATTTGGCTACCTTCATGGCCCATAAGCAAGACATTCAAAGATAACTTAGATGAATTGTTGGAGGCTAAGGATGAGTATGTGAAGGAGAAGCTAGAGGCTGTAGTCTTACTGAGATCCTAGTCCCATCCTGGGTGTTTCTCCCATCGACTCCACCATGTTGTTTCAGTGAGAGTCTGAGCAAAAGAGCCTTCTGCACTATAAAGAACTACCCCAAGTGGAAAAAGACTTTGACAAAGCTAAACAATGAATGTTTATATTAGCTGGAGAAAGAATTAACATAATTCTATCCCCAGTACATTTTTTTTTTGGTCTTATATAAGTTAGATGTCATACAAAAAAAAGGAAGCAGGCAACAGAAACACACACACCTGGGTGTAAAATATATAAATATCTGGGGGAAAAAAAGGAAAGAGAGAAGGAAAGTAAGAAAGAAAGAAAGAAAGAGAAAAAAAAAATCTTAAAAAGAGATTCACAGGGCACCATGCGGTGGCACAGCAGGTTAAGTGCACATGGTGCAAAGTGCAAGGACCTGCAGAAGGATCAATGACCCCAGTTCCAGCCCCCGGCTCCCCACTCGCAGGAGAGTCACTTCACAGGTGGTGAAGCAGGTCTGCAGGTGTCTGTCTTTCTCTCCCCCCTATGACTTCCCCTCCTCTCTCCATTTCTCTATGTCCTATCAAAAACAATAACAGTAAAGGCAACAAGGTTGGGAAAATGGCCTCCAGGAGCAGTGGATCCTTAGTGCAGGCACTGAGCTCCAGCAATAACCCTGGAGGCAGAGAGAGAGAGAAAGAGAGAGAGAGAGAGAGAGAGATCCATAGTCCTTAATTAAATATTAAGGACTATTTTCTACATTATTAAATATATGTTTTACTAATTGTTATGTAAGTACAAATATACATATATATGCAAAAATGTCATGACTTTTTGACTAGTATAGGTATATATTTCTGTGCATGTGCAATTTTTTTATATACATGTCCATAGGCAGTAAATCTAAAACCAGTACTTTTGAAATTTCTGTTGGTATTTATAGTGTATAGATTTTCCTGGAGAAAAGGTACTGGCAAAGAAACCCTTGAAACATAAATGGAGAAAATATACTGGGAACTCTGAAGCTAGAATTAGATATCAGGAGAAAAACTATACAGTTTAGAGAAGTTTTTGCCCCTAGGCTTTTTATGCTGAAGCTTTATGGCTACACAGTTTCTTTTTTTTTTTAATTTTTTATTTTATTTTATTTTTATTTAATTTATTTATTCCCTTTTGTTGCCCTTGTTATTTTATTGTTGTAGTTATTATTGATGTTGTTGTTGTGGGATAGGACAGAGAGAAATGGAGAGAGGAGGGGAAGACAGAGAGGGGGAGAGAAAGACAGACACCTGCAGACCTGCTTCACCGCCTGTGAAGGGACCTGCAGGTGGGGAGCCGGGGCCCGAACCGGGATCCTGACGCTGGTCCTTGAGCTTAGCGCCACCTGCGCTTAACCCGCTGCGCTACAGCCCGACTCCCTGGCTACACAGTTTCAACACTATAGGCAGATGCCTCATTTTTTTTTTTAAGATAAAGAGTGAAAGACTGAAAGAGAGGGGGGAAAAATAAAGAGAAAGAGAGGCACCACAGCACTGCTTCATTACTAGTGACTTTTTATTTTATTTTTTTTTATATTTTATTTATTCCCTTTTGTTGCCCTTGTAGTTTTATTATTGTAGTTGTTGTTATTGTTGTTGGATCGGACAGAGAGAAATGAAGAGAGGAAGGGAAGACAGAGAGGGGGAGAGACAGACAGACACCTGCAGACCTGCTTCACCGCCTGTGAAGTGACTCCCCTGCAGGTGGGCTCGAACCAGGATCCTTCCACTGGTCCTTGCGCTTTGCACTACCTGCCCTTAACCCACTGCGCTACCGCCTGACTCCCTACTAGTGACGTTTTATTTGCACAGTGTTCCTAAATGATGGAAAGGGAGTTGAACCTAGGCCTTGGGCTTGATAAATAAAGTATGCACTCTACCAGGTAAGTGACTGTCTTACAATAACATTTCTGAAAGTCACAACCCTGAAACACAGACATATTAAAATGCTGGAATTTAATCAAGTTTATAAAATGTTCGTCCTCCCCTGTCTGCCACTGTATCAACAGTTATCATAACTGTGTATTCCAGATGAAGGGACAGCTAGAAAAACATTTTAGGGGGTATCTATAACAGTCAAAAATCAACAGTGGATAGGAAGTCAAGGACTCTAAAGTAGTTAAAAGCCTCTGGAACTTCAACTTACAACAAGCATTATAATGCAACTTGATTCCTAGCTAGATTAATATCTATCTCCTTATGAAGTATTATTTAATTCAGTGTCCGTTAACCAACATGTGTCTACCTTTCAGCCACAACAACAACAAAAACTGCAGGCTTGTCAGAAGGCAAGGGAAAAAGAAAATAACATATTCTGAAGAGAGAAAGCAATAATTGAAAGCAGAATTAAATATGACACAGATTCTAGAATTATTATACAGGTCATTTAAAATTACTATGATTAATATGTTAAGGGATTTAATTGGAAAAAAGCAAACAGATAAGAAGAAATGGGTAATGTGAACAGTGAGGTGAAAAGTCCAAAAAAAATACATATCAAAAGGAAGTACTGCAAATGAAAAAAAAAAATAGAAATAATAACCTTGATCAGCTCGTCAGTGAATTTAACACAGCCAAGGAACAATGACTGAAATGGAAGATGAGTCAATAAAAGCACCTTGAAATGAAAAGACATAATGAGAGACAAAAATAATAGAAAAGAGGGGGCCAGGAAACTATGGGGGTTCAAGACCCCAGGGCTACCTGTGGGTGAAGTTTCACTTGCAAGAAATAGTGCTTCAAGTGTCTTTCTCTCCCTCTAACGCCAGTCTCCCCCCACTTTAAAAAATAATTTAAAGTAATATATTCATTTATTTACTACTGAATATATAAAGAAATTGAGAGAGGAGGAGGTAGAGAGGGAGAAAGACCTGCAGCCCTGCTTCACACTTGTGAGGCTTTCCCCTGCAGGTAGGGACCAGGGGCTTGAATCTGGGTCATTTAGGAAGCTCAGAAAACAGTAACTAGGATCACATACACACACACACACACACACACACACACACACACACACACACACACACACACACCAAGTATATAATACAAAAAATGTGGAAAGACAAAAATAAAGAGAAAATCTTAAAGAGAGAACCACAGTCCTCAATTACATACATATTGAACGTTTTTCACACCACTAAAATGTGTGTTTTGCTAATTTCTAAGTAAATATAGTAAATGTAGCAACGACTGCATTTCTGTGAAAGCAAAAGTCAGATTTGTTTGTATAAGCATATGCATAAAGAGTTAAATCTGAAGCCTGTAATTTGAGGTTGAAGTTGATAGCTACAAGTATAGATTTTCTGGGAGAAGCAGTGCTGGCAAAGCAGTACTGGAGAGAGATTTGGATATGTGGGATACAGAAATTTCCTATTAGTATTAATCAAATTCAGGTTTTCCTCATTAACTCTATTTGATAGCTATTTGAAAGTACTGTACACAGATATATGTGTATACTTTCTGTGATTAAAGTATAGATAGACGTACTTGGATTTAAAGCTTATCAAAAACAAAAGAGTTGCTTGAAGTTGTCAATTCTTAACTGCCTAGAAATTTTATTATTAAATATTTGATTATTATATTGTAATTATAAGCATTTTTACTCATGAAGAGAATATATATATATATATCAATGATAAGTTAATGTATACATGTACTTCCATAAAACACACATTATCAAATCTACAAATACTTGACAACAGTGTACTAAGGTCATCAGAGTCTGAATATATCATTTTGTACCCATGTTATTGTTTTTGTAATCTAAATTTATAATTGTTAGATTTTAACCCAACTATGCTCGTCCTCTAAGCTAGTCAATGATTTTCCAAATTCTAAAAGCTTTGTCTTCAAAAAATTTACCTCCAAAGTGCCGTTGGAAAGCAGGTGTCTTTTTTTGCTTCACATCTTTAACCAAGAGCATATTATACTCAACTTCATTACCTCACACTTACCATCCACTCAGTCTCATTATTCCACTCCTGAGTTGACTTTTCTCATTATTTTCTTAGATAGACCAAGGCAGGTAGAGAGAAGAAATAAAACAGCACTGCTGTGCCTACCATGCACTGCTGTGGTGATCTAGAATGTGTTCATAGTGAGATGTGATACAACCTACTACGTGAGCTGTCTTCAGGCTACTTCGCACACAATAAGTGATTTTTAAATAACGTGCTTCCAAAATCTTCTCACAGTTAGCAATTCAATAAACAAACTATGTGGTGAAAATATAGTTTTGAATATATGAAATAAGATCTGATTTCTATTTATAATCCCAGTTAAAAATAATGCTTACGAGGGCCTCAGTCTTGCCTGGGGTAAGCCACTAGGTTCCAGATGCTACCATGATGCCTAACGGACTTCCCTGGGCAGATGACCCCACCAATGTGTCCTGGAGCCCCACTTCCTCAGAGCCCTGCCCCATTAGGGAAAGAGAGAGATAGGCTGGGAGTATGGATAAATCTTTCAATTCCCATATTCAGGGGGAAGCAATTCCAGAAGCCCCTTCTGTACCCCATAATGACCCTGGGTTAAAGAATAAGAAAGCTTTCAGGGGAGGGGATGGTATATGGAGCTCTGGTGGTGGGAATTGTACCCCTTTTATCCTATAGTCTTGTCAGTATATCCATTTTATAAATAAATACATTTAAATAAAAAAAATAAAAGAAATAGAGATGTCAGAGATACATAGAGTATTTACCTGAAGTACCCTGAGACAAAGTGTTAGTACCTAGAGGAATCTAAGTAAGAATGATGTCATCAGTATTGATATCTGGAGGCATGAGGAGATTAAAAAAAAACCTAATTTGGGGGTGAGAGTGGAGAATGCTTTGTGGAAACCTGTCACAAGAAGATGAGAGATTGTACTCATGTGTCAACAACTGCACTGTAATCCACTCCCCCACCTAATCAAATAAATGATAGTGTAGGTAAAAAAATTAATTTAAAAATGCTTACATAAATGGTATTGATTCAAATGACTAGAATTACAAGCTCTGGTATATATTAAATCAAATAAATTAAGTGCCATGATGAACAGCTCCAACTGGGGAAATAGCTAGGATATGTACCGCACAGACTAGAACATTTTGGCAGAGTCTTATGAAGTTGGTGAACAATTAGGAGTGAAGTCTTAAAGAGCTTATGGATCTCTAATGGTTCCAAAGCAATCTTTTCTTCACACATGCTTACTGTGAACACAGGCTTCATTGTAGCAACTCATCACCAATAAAAGTCCAGTGACCATTCTATTAATTTTCCATCTCATGTGGGCAATTTCACTGAGGGACAATGATCTGAACAATGAGGCATGTAACTTCGTATATAGGAGTCAGAAAAAAATGAAGAGAGAAGTAGATTATATTTCCTACAAATAATGACTACATCTAGCTGTCTTTATACTAGTTATCTTGTCTCTTTCAACTTGGCGGGGGGAGCTTACTTTAAACCTTAATCTTTCACACTGAATTTACTACCAGTGTCCAGGGATAAGAGACTGAGTTTTAGTCTCCAGGGAGTCAAGAGTAAGCTGTGAGACACAATTTTCACAAAGCTGATTACAGACACCAGGTCAGTTCTGTGCCTTCACTCCAATGAAGGGGCTAAGAAGACGGATATGTATCTACAGAAGAAGAAATTTCGGTGTTTAGCAGCACCTGGTAATTGTGAATTTTCTTCAAAGGGTTGTGAAGTTAGAGTTGCTGCTGTGTTGTGATACTATGAAGTGGTGACCTACAAACTTTGTTTCCTTAGATATTAGTATTTCTCTCTCCTAACAAAACAGACACAAACTTTCTCTCACAAGTTATTCAAAGGATTACCAATGACAAAGGATTATCCTGGACAAAGGGAAGTAAGAGAGGAGAACAAGAACTCATTTTTGGTTTCTGAACAAGAGATCAAGAAAACACAATGCCAGAGAAATAACTATATGAAGTAATAGTTACTTAATAGTTTCCTGTGAGTAACATACAAATGTAGTGATTAAAGGGATACAGAGATACTGAATGAAAAGATAGTACAGTTCTCAAGTACATCCTTCTTGCGTTAGTATTTTTCCCTACATGTGACACCTTCCAGAAATAAGAAATACACTTCTCAACTTTTCCTTATATCAACACATAGAGCTTATGCCATACTTTCCTAAATCAATTCTCATAACCCTCCTTCTTTATGCTTTTCTGAAGTTCTATGATATTTAAAATCTCATGAAAGACCAAGTACCAGGGGGCTGTGCAGGGGCACACCCGGTTAAGCGCACACAGTTCAAAGCACAAGGACCCACTCAAGGATCCTGGTTCAAACCCCTGGCTCCCTACCTGAGAGGGATCGTTTCACAAGGGGTGAAGCAGATCTGCAGGTGTCTCTCTGTCTCTCCCCCCTCTCTATCTTCCCTGTCTCTCTCAATTTCTTTCTGTCCTATCCAATAAAAATGAAAACTGGTCACCAGGAGCAGTAGATTCATAATGTAAGCCCCAGCGATGACCCTGGAGGCAAAAACAAAACAAACAGAAAAACCCAAGTACTTTTTTATGATACAATATTATTAATGGTTCCCCTGCTACTGCCATATTTTGTCATTAGTATTAACAAACACTTGATAAATCTGGTTTACCAATATACTGTTATTTACTATGGATAGTCCACAAAGTTTGCACCCATTATAACTACATTTTACTATATTCCACTTTAATGTTACACTTTTTAGAACCATCATTAACCTTTAACACTCTTGTTAGTGACTATACAGGAAAGTAGCTTAATGACTGTAGCCTTGAAAACTGTCCTTTTCGTCATTTGGTGTTCACTAAAATTCAATTAGTGTTATTTTCTTGAGCAGGAGTAATACCAAAGCTGAAATCAGACCCCAGGTGTACATGCTGGATTGCTTAATGTGATTATTAGAAGTTTCCTTTGTCATAACCAGTGGCATCTCAGTTTAATATTTAGTGCATGCTGATATTCTCAGCAGCACATGCATAATAGCTAAAATCTAGAAGCATAAATAAATATTAATATTTATTATGCTGAGAATGAATCTTCACCAACTTGTGGGTAAAACAACATGGACCACATGCAAACAACAGTGTGGACTACAACTAAAGTGGACTGCTGCATAGTATTAAACAGAAATGGACAATTACCCTACCCAGGGAACATGGCAATATTAAAGGGATGTTGATAGGGAAATAAGTCAGACAAAAGCCCGTGTATTTATATTAAGGCTTTAAAAACTCCAAAGTAGGGGAGTCAGACTGTAGCTCAGTGGGTTAAGCACAGGTGGTGCAAAGTGCAAGGACTGGCCTAAGGATCCCGGTTTGAGCCCCCAGCTCCCCACCTGCAGGGAGGTCACTTTACAGGTGGTGAAGCAGGTCTGCAGGTGTCTGTCTTTCTCTCTTCTTCTCTGTCTTTCTTTCCTCTCTCCATTTCTCTCTGTCCTATCCAACAATGATGACATCAACAACAATTATAACTACAACAAGGGCAATAAAAGGGGATAAATAAATATTAAAAATAAATAAATAAATAAATAAAAACTCCAAAGTTAAGATTCAGTTAGTGCTTGTTAGTGCAAGAGATTTTTTTGGGGGGTGATGGAATGTTTTGTATTTTGTGTTTAACCGTTATTACATGATTATAATCCATTTTTAATTCTATAATTGTATGTAACTTTTTAAAAGTTTACTGTAGATATATCATTCTCCAATTAATTTTACTAAAATTAAAGATAAGAAGCAACACCACTTAGAAAAAAATCTACTTCAGTTTTCTGACTTTTTACCATCACATTTGCAATATCTAGAGAATACTTCCTATGCTAACTGCAATTTATTGATAATTCAAAACAAATATTACTACAAAGATTTACATATAAACTACACAGGCATTGTGCTACAGATTTAAAATATACATTTTCTAGGGTCATTACAACCCAAATTACACAACCTGATCTACAACTATTGTATCTATTATAATATTTTATTTTAGTTAATTAATTTTCAGTAGAGTGCTGCTTCCTTGACTTATCCTGACAGCAAAGATGAACCTAGTACTTAGGAGCTTTAGTCATTTAAGTCTTTTTCATAAACACAATGTCATCTCCCTGTCCTAGTAATTTTTTGTGTGTGTGCTTTATAAAAGGTAATAAAAATAGTCAAATCAAAGTTCGTTTTTCTTACATGACGGGAACGGCTGAGTTTAGTGCTGTTGTTTCGGGTGGAATTCATATTTTCCTTCAAGAATGAACTGAGGAACTACATTGTGCTAATGATTAGACAAAGTTTCAGACACAATGCTAGTAAGCAAGGAAACAGTTTATACTAAGAAGAAAATGAAAACAAATTGGGAGAATCTTGGCTGATCTAGCAGAGTTTCTTAAAGGGCAGGTACAATGGGCAAGTACAGTGAAGGAACTCAAGCTAGCTGTGAAACAAGTAGTTTCTGGGAGTCGGGCAGTAGTGCAGTGGTTAAGTGCACATGGCACAAAGTGCAAGGACCAGCTTAAGGATGCAGGTTTGAGCCCCCGGCTCCCCACCTGCAGGGGAGTCGCTTTACAGGCAGTGAAGCAGGTCTGCAGGTGTCTTTCTCTTCCCCTCTCTGCCTTTCCCTCGTCTCTCCATTTCTCTCTGTCCTATTCAACAACAGCAACAATAAAACAAGGGCAATAATAAAACAAGGGCAACAAAAGGGAAAATAAATAAATATAATTAAAAAATTTTAAAAAGAAAAGAAACAAGTAGTTTCTTAAAGGGAGGTAACGTTACTCCCTTACAAACCAGCCATGGGCTGACTCAGAACACAGAGAGTTACAGTTTTCCGGTCCACTTCCAGCCCCACGGACTCACTGGACAGCTAGGCACATGTTCTACTAATCTGTCCTGTGCCAGGAAAGATTTCATGGCCTTATTCTGTGTGAGTCTTAGGTGTCAGCTATGTTGTCTAAAGATGTTATGTTGGTGAGACAGGGCTGATAGCAGCTGAGTGACCACTGGCCCTTCAGGCCAGGTAATCTTATTTTGTAGTTTTCTAGCTGCTATTGTTCTGTCATTTTAGAGTGGTGGGCTGAGGACTCTGCTTTTGTGTACCACTAACTACTTGGTCCTAGTAACTTTTCCATGGTAACATCCCTGTCTCTCTACCTTGCTGCTCAGCTAATGTTCCTGCTTCTTCCCAGATGATATCGAGGCCTGAATGCTACAGGACTAGTATTCTTATTCCATTCTTCTTCTAGCGTTTGCCCTTCTTCCGTAGCCAGTCAACAGCGTCAGGTTGAGCCTGATGTCAAGTTTCGAGACCTCCTTTGAATCTGGAGAGGTGGCAGTCGTTGACTATGTGGGTCATAGTCTGTCTGGAGCCGCAGGGGCAGTTCGGGTCGTCTCTGGCTCCCCAGCGATGGAACATAGCGGCGCACCGGCCATGGCCTGTTCGATAGCGATGGAGGAGGGCCCAATCATAACGTGCCAGGTCAAAGCCGGGTTGACGCTCGCAGGGGTCTGTGATGAGGTGTTTGTTCTTGACCTCAGCTGACTGCCAGCTTTGTTTCCAAGAGTCTGGAACAGAGAAGTTCAGTGTAGGTGTAGGGGACCAGATTGGGTGACGAGACGTCAAGCGTTGGACAGGGTGGGCGAAGATATCCGCGTATATTGGCAGGTCCGGTCGAGTGTAGACGCGGGAAATGAACTTAGATGATGCCGCATCCCGACGAATATCTGGCGGGACGATGTTGCTAAGAACTGGCAGCCATGGAACTGGGGTGGAACAGATGGTTCCAGAAATGATCGTCATGGAGGAATATAATTTGGAATCGACCAAGTGGACATGGGGGCTACGGAACCATACCTCTTATCCCATGAGGTCACTGTAGACATAGAAATGCCTCCTTCATCTTCAGTTCTGACTTCTTTCTTCATTCTTATAAGTTCATGGTCATAAGGGAAAGCTCCAGGACTAGGCGTTACACTCACAGTTGAAGCAGGAAAAGGGAAAGAGTGAAAATGCATATATATATATATATATATATATATATATATATATATATATATGGAGAAAGAGAGGGAGAGAGAGAAGGAGAAGGAGGGGGAAGAGAGAGTTTTTGTCTTTCTATTTTGTAATTAAAATAATCTTAATATTTTAAAAAGATTTTATTTATGTATTCATGAAGATAGAAGGAGAGAGAGAAAGAACCGGACATCACTCTGGTACATGTCCTGCCGGGGATTGAACTCAGGACCTCATGCTTGAGAATCCAGTGTTTTATCCACTGTGCCAACTCCCGAACCACCATCTTAATATTTTATAGATTTTACCTTCTACTTTCTTACACAGAATTAAACCACCTGAACACCATACAAGACACAAGCTATGGTGAATGGATTGATTGCTTTACACTACTTACATATAAGGCCTTATGTTTTTTGTTTTTTTCAGAAAACTGCTCAACTCTGGTTTATGGTGGAGTGGTGGGTTGAACCCAGGACCTTAGAGCCTCAGGCATGAAAATCTGTTTCCCCCACCCAAGGCTTTTTGTTTTTGAGATCAAGCAATGTGTGTGTGTGTGTGTGTGTGTGTGTGTGTGTGTGTGTGTGTGTATGCACATGCATGTGGGTGAGCTAGTATGAACAGGACTCTTTTAACAGGAAAACAAAGATATAACCTGAGGCTAAACAAATTCTTCTCCACATACCTTTAAGTAGATATTACGTAGTAAGTACTTTATGAGCACCACTGTATTCCTCAGTGAGAATACAGTGAACTTTGCAACAGAAAAAAATACCATAAAACCTTTCTTGAATATTTTTATCTGATCTTCACAACAGGAGTGTTAAATCTTTGAGCCATTTTTTTTTTCCATCATGGTAAGAAGTTGAAGAGAGTTTAAGGGATTTACTGAAACACATGGGGCATAAACTCAAAGCCTATCCACACTGATATTTATTTTATTTAGATAGAGACACAGAAGCAGAGAGACAGAAATTGAAAGAGACCACTCTACCAAAGTTTCCTTCAGTGTGGTAGGTGCCAGGCTTGAACCTGGGCTATGTACATCACAAAGCACATACTGTAAGTGAGCCATTTCACTGGCCCCCGCGCACTTCTTCCTATAGACTTAGATAAGGAAAGGCATTGGCTGAAGATCAAAGGTTAAATTGATGCCTCTATACAAAACACAGGCATGAATTAGAAAGTCACTTGAAGAGTGATTTAACAACTAATGAAAAAGAAAGTCAGAAGAGATTTCAGCTTTAGTTATGCAAAGAGAAGGTATAGAAGTCATACAAGGAAGTGGGTTCCTATGGCCAGAATGTGGTGATGCACTGTCAAAGCTCGATAACTTCCCAGCATACAACTGACACAAAGTTGGAATTATTGCTTTGGGGTTTGACGGCAGAATCAGAAAACAGGCTAGAGACTTTTGGGACTGGGAAATGAGGAATCTTGTTTCAGCTAAGTTTTGCTCAAAATAGAAGTTTTCCAAATACCTAAAATATCTAATAATCTTAATGTGATAATTCTTATATGCTAGTTCAAATACATAAGAGAACAAAAATCAAAGCAGTTATAAGGGAATCTGAATATATTGTATTGATTTTTTTAAAAAGCCAAGTGTAATATAATAGAAAACCAATACAATGCTTTCATGAAAAGTGACTTAGTGATTGATCTCTGACTTCCTGCCAGAATTGTAATTGCCAGTGGCCTCTAGGCTGTTCTTTCAGACTCCTGATTGCTTTCTTGCCAAAACCTTGCTTTGAAGGGGAAGCTCTGAGTCGATGGTAGAGTCTGACCAGAGATAATAAGTCATAGTCTCCAGGGAGGAAGCAAGACCTCTGGTAACTTTGCTGTATCTTCTTTAGAATTAAACTGTTGTCAGTTTGCACAGTACTCACACCTTTCCATTATATTTGCCTTGTTCACCTGGGATTAAATCTCCACGGTAATCTGAAGACTCTCCCAAATTACTGTCTTATTTATTGTGTTCAATTAATTTTGCTTCTAATAAATATTTTGTAATGCCTACACAGTTCAAAAAGATTCTTTGTGGATCTGAATTAGCACAAATATTAAGCAAACTTCTGGTTATATAAGGAAATAAAACAACCAAAAAGCTTTTAAAAGAAAGAAAATGGTGAAAACATGGCAAACCCAGTCTAGGAAAAGGACAATTGAAAAAGATACATAACTAGGGCATATGTTCACATGCATCCATAAATTAGGGCAAAATATATACCTGAAAGCAAAAGTGCACAATAGTCTGCAGTGAGTCAGTATCAAGTTCATAATGCAATAGTGTCTACTTAGACCTAAATACCCTCCTCACCTATTTCCTATTATACTTCCTTCACTCACTCCCAAGCTATCCTTATCGAAGAAAGGACTGAAAAAGCTGAATAAGGGCAAGAGACTGGCATTCTTTAACGATGACTCTTAAGTCACTATCAGGCCACCCCATCAGCTGGGGCCCTATTTGGGGAGTCCTGAGATTCCCAAACGGACATGATAGGCCTAGACCTCAAATGAATCCCTCTCTCCATTGTTACTGGTCATCTCTATCAGGAACAACAAAACCGACCCCTTTGTGGGCCCCCATAGGACCTTGACCTCAACTTGGATCAACAATAGTAGAGAATGTTCCATCCTCTGAAGGGAGGTTGGACAACATACTCTATGCGACACCTGAGGAAGATGGGTCCTGATATGGGGCAGCTTGGAATGTTCCTACTCATGACCACAGACTGTGAGCTCAGATCTACAGGGATGCAGAGGTCACATGAGCTCCTAAGCTGAATATGGGCCCCAGATCACATCAAATCTATGGGGTTTACAGTCAACAATATTTATACACCTTCTCCATATTTGGGAGCTACTCTCTTCCTTGATGCAGCTTTCTGGCCCTTTTTCCAGCCATGACATCATCTCCCCAGACAATAACTTGGATCCACCTGCATATCAGATTTCAGGCTCTGGAAAAAAAAAAAAAAACTAGTATAGCCACAGGCCCTTTGGAATATAACTAAAATATCCCTACTGGCTATCTACAAAATGGAGGACCCCCCCCCCCCCCAACTTCTCATCTGCAGTATTCCAGTCCTTAGGTTCATGATTAGTCAACAACTTGTTCGGCTTTATATGGTAACTCTCTTTTTAGCCACCAGGTTCCAGATGCTACCATGATGCCGATCAGACTTCCCTGGACAGACAACCCCACCAATGTGTCCCAGAGTTCTGATTCCCTAGAACTTCGTCCCATTATGGAAAGAGAGAGGCAGGCTGGGAGTATGTATTGACCTGTCAATGTTCATGTTCAGCGGGGAAGCAATTACAGAAGCCAGACCTTCCACCTTCTGCATCCCACAATGACCATGGGTCCATACTTCTAGAGGATTAAAGAATAGGAAAGCTATCAGGGGAGGGGATGGGATATGGAGTTCTGGTGGTGGGAATTTTGTGGAGTTGTACCCCTCTTATCCTATGGTTTTGTCAGTGTTTCCTTTTTATAAATGAAATAAAAACAAAAAAGAAAAAGATATATAACACAAAAGCCTAAACACAGTAGCTAAAATACTTAAAAATAAGACCAAAAGAAATATATACAAATAAGTTTGAAAATGTATTTACTCATTTGGCTATTATCGATAAAGTCCATTATTTATCAATTTATGTGTCTGTATACATGAGAGATGTTGATGTGTCCTGAGTACAGAAGCACTGGAAGTTTGGTAACAGCAAACCAAAAGTCCTTGACCTGCTGATTTTATGTTCCAGCAGAGAAGTCAGTCCATAAACATAACATGTAAATATTTTCCATGGCAGATAGAAAAAGAGTAAAGTGAAATAGAGAACAGATAGGATATGATGGTGAGTGGGTTGAGGTTGTTGATTTTCAGCATAAAATGCATGAAAGAGCTTCCTAGAAGGTGGTGTTTAATTACTGATCTCAAGGAAATGAGAAAAAGAAGTTCTTATCTGAGAATATTCATTAAAGACGGAAGTCAAAAATGTCAAAATTCTGGGATTAGAAACATACCTGGTCTGTTTGAGAAACAGTGAGGAGGTCAGTGTTTTCATGGAAGAGACCTAGGAAAGAGCAAATGCTGTGGAAATTTCAGTCACCTTGTGAAGGAGGTGTTGGCTGATTTAGTTTTGGGACCTCCTAAGTATTTTTTGAGAAACTAAGTGATTTCCAGCGATCATTACTTAACAGGTTCACTTGGGTTTCTGTGGTGAAGCTGGACTATGATGAAGCAGAACCTCTACCCACAAAACCAGTTAGTGCCTGTGCATCCTCGAATATTCCAACATTCTAGAAGAGACAAGGGTAGGATGTAGAAAATCTGTGGCAGTGATGATTTTCCCAAGTGGTCATGACTCACAACTCTGGTCTCTGTTCAGATCATATAAACTTTTGCCTTTTTACCTAAGTGGTCAGATAGTTAATATACCTTGAATACAAAACAAGCAGTATCTTTAAATGCCTAAACTGAAGTATGGGAAAAAAGAATAATAACCATCCACTCTTTTTTCTTTCTCCTTGATTAAGTGGAGGGTTAGAATTTTTATTTACTGATTTTAAGAATGAGAGAAGAAAAACGATTATCGTTAGAGGTGATGAGTCTTCAGGAATTTAAATTTGACTAGAAGAAGTTTAAAACTCCTTTCTGATGTCCAAGTGAAGTTGTCAATTATGATATGAATGTCATGCATACATCCTAGGAGAAAAATCTAACTGGATATTTATATGTGAGAATCATTTACAATTTGATGTCAAGACAACAAATGGATGATCAACAGTTGAGTACAGATTTAAAAAGGCAGGGGCCGGGCGGTGGCGCACCTGGTTAAGCACAGTATTGCAAAGCATGAGGACCCAGGTTTGAGCCCCTGGTCCCCACCTGCAAGGGGAAAGCTTTGCAACTGGTGAAGCAGTCCTGCGGGTGTCTCTTTGTCTCTCTCCCTCTCTATACCTCCTTCCTTCTTGATTTCTGGCTGTCTCTATCCAATAAATAAAGATAATATTTTTTTTTAAAAAAAGATTAAGAAAGGAAGAGAGAGCTGTCCAACAATTAAGAATTTGATGCAGAAAAAGTGGCGTAGGGTTTGGCAGGATGGGGCAAAGGGAAGCTAGAAGGATTGAATTGCAAAGGAGAACCAGGTACATAACCAGGTACCCAGGAAACCATAGGTATGAATAGTAAGAATCATGCATGTTAATCCCTTCTGATGAATCAAATAAGGTCAGATCTGAGAACTAACACTCGGTATGATTAATTATTTAGAGTTTTTTCAGTAAGAGACAGTGGAAGACCACTACCAGAAAAACTTGGTGTAATGTAAGTGTGGACAGCAAACCAGGTAGCAAGTGAGATGGTTTTCTTTGACATGAGATAAAGAGAAACAGACACTGAAGAGGGAAAAGAAGATGAGAGGAAAAAAATATGGGCATTTATAGATTTTAAATAGATAAGGATGAGCAGAGAAGCAATTGATTAAAAAATGAAGGAAAGGAAGAGAATATCTTAGTGTATTTAAATGGAATCTAGCTGATTAAAAAATAAAAGGATACTAGACAAGTGTTGATTTTCGTAATCCTGCATCTGGTGGTTTATCCACAGCTGGAATAGATCCTCTAGGAAAGTGCTTCTTAAGTTTTCTTTCTTTACTGGCGTTTGGAATAAAACTGCAGAAACTATAGTTACAGCAGACTGGGGGAATGCAAGCTTTGTCATGCAAATGACCCAGGTTCCAGTCCAACCACTCTCTGGGAAACTTCTTTCCTGTGATCTCTCTCTGTACCCATCTCTCCTCCTCCTCTCCCTCTTCCTTATCCTCCTTTGAAAAAAAAAATGCACTCAGTCAAAGCAGTGAAGGCTCAGTGATGACATATAAACAGGAGCCACAGGTCAAAAGTGTCAGGAAGATGCAACTTGGGGAAGGTACAACAATAGCGCCCCCTGGGGACAACTTTGATCAATACTCTAGTTGCCCAGTTCTCCATTGAGAAGTTTTCAATGAGTTATTTTCTGCAAGTTCTTCAAAGGAGATCTGGTGTATTGATCCACGCTTGGGTTGTATGTAACTTGTTTGTTTTTATTTGATTGTTTTTTGATTTTGTTCTTCATCCTGTTCCAATCTTCCCATTCTTTTCATTTCCTTTCTAGAATTGCCTCCAAAATAAGTTGCATGAAAGTTAAGTTTTCATTTAAGGATTTTTGTTTGTTTGTTTGTTAATTAGGAAGGAAAAACCCATAGATGTTAACTTGACGAGCTGGAAGTATAAGAGTGTACATAGTTTGTGTATATATAGTTGGAAATGATGCAGAAGGTGGACAGACATATGAAGCAGGATGGAGTGGATGTTGAAAAAAGGTTGTAATAGGTCTCCTCTGTTTTATATTTTTATGGTTGAAATGAGAAGCTTATGGTAGGGAATCGGGCGGTAGTGAAGCGGGTTAAGCGCAGGTGGCACAAAGCGCAAGGACCAGCGGAAGGATTCTGGTTCGAGTCCCTGGCTCCCCACCTTCAGGGGTGTCGCTTCACAGGTGGTGAAGCAGGTCTGCAGGTGTCTATCTTTCTCTCCCCTTCTCTGTCTTCCCCTCTTCTCTCCATTTCTCTCTGTCCTATCCAACAACGATGACATCAATAACAACAGTAATAACTACAACAACAAGGACAACAAAAGGAAAAATAAATAAATAAATATAAAATAATTTTTTAAAAAGAAGCTTGTGGTAATGCTGAATGTAAGGATATGCTCTAGTAGGGAAAATATGAGTATGTAAATGGCCAACTAGAATAAATGTATAAAGATGGTTGGTAAAATGTGCTATTTATGATTTCTAGCAAGTATGGAGGGTCTTTGGCAACAGTGATACCTAATTATAAACATATTCTGAATTACGTGTTTTTAAGTCTAAACTACTCACTATTAGACATTCTACTATTCAATCCCTTCCTCATATGTTTTATACACATGAAATAGATTATAAATCATTAGAAGAAAGAAGAGTGTCCTATCACGTTCTATAATATTGATGAACTTGATGAACTTAATGCTAAGTAAAGTAAGTCAGAAACAGAATGAATGCTGCGTGATCTTATTCATTCATCTGTTCATTCATTCATTCATTTTTTAGTGAACTGGGACATTGTTCCATATGATTTACTTGATGAGAGCATAGACCATATCGTCTACTGTGTGTGCTATCTCTTGACCCTATTGATGTCAGGAATGTAAAATAATCAAATGCACATGAGCCAGAGTAGAAGGTGTGGAGTGAGAATTTTGGAAGTACCAGCATATTGGCAGCCAGTTTCCTTTATGCAAGATGAATAAACTCTAGAGACTATGCAACAGATAAAATATCAAGCAATGATTTATTCTATAGCTAAAATGTTAAGAGAGGGTGTCTTAAGTTTAACATTCTTACCTTACATGTCCATACATACTGGGAAGGAGAGAATGCTTTTAGGTACAGTGGTTATGTTTATGGTGATAATTTCATGTCTATATACTTACTGTCAAACTAAAAAAAATGTGTATATATTAACTACATATAGCTTTTAACATGTCAGTCATATCTCAATTTTTGAAATAAAATCAGTAGCTCAGCATAATCTATAGAGAATTAGAAAATATCACCTTATTTTCTATAACTTGGTAACACATGTTTATACATGAGTCTTAGCAGTTTCTGTGTCTACTATTACAGAGAAACTGGTATATTCCAAACCTTTCATGCTTTAATGTACTGACTTTGTAGGCGTCCTTATATTCATTACTACTGGTCCTTTGGATGGCTTAACTGAGTTGCTCTCTTCTTTAAATTTTCATTTCACATTTTGTTTTTGAAGAGTTTGTCTTTAAATCTGTATATTGAATGAACTGATATCAATAATGCTAATTAATTCATTTAAACATTGATGTTGCTTATTGCGACGTTCATTTTATTAATGCTATGGCAAATGGCTATTGTCACATAGTCTGCTGGACCAGTGGTGGCTGCCTAGTAAAACTCACACATTGCAGTATGCTGGACCCTGGCTCCAGCCCCGAGTCACCACTTGCAGGGGGAAGCTTCATGAGTGGAGGGGCAAAGCTGCAGGTATCATCCTCTCTCCCTCTCTGTCTCTTTCTCTATACTTCTCTCTATATCTTTACCACAAAAGAAAGAGAAAAAGAGGGAAAGAGGGGAAAAAGGAAGGAAGGAATGAAGGAAAGAAGGGAGGGAGGAAGGAAGGAAAGAGTGAAAGAAGGAGTGAAAGAAGGAGTCAAAGAGTGGAGTCCTGTGCAGGTATCAAACTCTAGGAATAACCCTGCTGGCAATAAACAAACAAATAAATAAGTAGCCAACAACAAATAGCTGCATATATATCTCTGAAAAAGTTATCAGTATTGTGATCTGCTACTTATATGAAATAAGTCAGTTGAGTAGAACATATTTTGACCATGTCTTACAAAGATCACTGTCCCTATTTTCAGAAAAAAAAAAATTTTTTTTTTGGCCTTCATGGTTGTTACTGGGTCTCACTGCCAGCACTATGAATCCACTGTTTCTGGAGGCCATTTTTTCCCACTTTATTGGATAGGACAGAGAGAAACTGAGAGGGGGGAGGAAACAGAGAGGAAGAGAGAAAGATAGACACCTGCAGACCTGCTTCACCATTTGTGAAGCCTCCCGGCCACAGGTGGGATGAGGGCTTGATGGGATCCTTGTGCAGTGTAACAAAATGCTTTAGCAGATATGCCATTGAACAGCCCCATACCTTTTGTCGTTGGTAGCGGTATTTTTAAAAACAGTGTTCTGTTACTTACAGCCTTGCTCTGCATTAGATAAATTTACTTCATCTTTGAAGAGCACATCAAAGACTCTAAAAGAACTCTTTTAAAGTCTGGAGTGTTAATGTGCATATCCAAACTTTGGGCCACACCAACTTCACCAGGAAACTGAAGTCATTTTTTTGAGAGCTAGTCAATTGTTTTTGTATCTTAACTGGTTCATCTCTAAATTTTTACAAATAGCTCTTTCTAAATCTTTTGTTTCCTTTTGTCATGTGTATTCTATCATAGAGAAATATTAATATGTTTGAAATTTTAAGATGAGAAATGTGTACATGAATTTTTTTTCATTTTTTACTCTGTTTATAGAAGGCATAAGAGAGCCGTTGCCATTAATTGAGCCGTTAAATTTCTCAGAGGCATTTCTGTCAAAGCTTGTAACAAATTCACAGGTACATAATTAAATTAAGCTCTCTCCCAATCTAGCATCTTCTGAGAATCTGTTCTTTTTTGGAAAATAAAAATAAAAAGGTGATGACTCAATTAAGTTTCATTTCCTATTAGTGAACAGTTGCTAACCTTAGTCTCAACTAGTGAGGGAAATCTAGCTACTTAATTTTTTTAGTAAATGATTTTATAGTGCCTGTTGACATCTAGTAATTAGAAGCTATCGTGTAAATTTCCACATAATTTCAAGTGTGCATGCAATTATGAATTCAAGATAGTGGGCGAAAAGGTTGTAATAATGCTCAGGAAACAGCTGGATCAACAAGCAGTTTTGACTTATGTCCATGCCGTGAAAATCAACATCTTTTTAAATATTCAAGAGTGAGCAGAAATGATTTTCCTCGCATGCATCTCCAAAACAAAATTCCAAAGCTGTTGAAGGCTGGATCAACTGATTGTTCAGCCAGTTTTGGACAGGATGCATTTTTAGGGCGGTCGTGGGGGTAGGGTAGGAGGAAACATTATTCCTGGCAAAAAAAAAAGTGGAGGTTTCATTTTTAGACAGCCTATTAACTGAAAAAGGTTAAGGTGATGATGAAACACATGATTAGAGAAAGAATTGATGTCTCGTATAGAGGTTCAGACTCATCTTCTAACAGTTCATAAACAGAATGACTGTAATTGCAGCAACTGTTTCCTCTGAGTGCAGATCCTTTCGCTATTCCCTAGTGACAGACAGAATTGCACGGAGGATTGCAAACCAGCCAAAGGGGGGCAGGGGGAGAGGAGATTTGAGAGGCAAATACCCCCTTCCCCATTACTATACAATAATCTTTCTTGCTCAAATTAAAAAAAAATGGAAACAACTATGAAAAAGTAATGCTATCCCTTATGCCATTTAGATGAATAGGTGAAGAGCTCATATCAAATATTTAACATGTGAAGGCCAAGGCTTTATCAGTCCCTCTCACAAAACAGAGTCACGTGCGATACCTACTGTGTAAACCTGTATCGGGAAAGAACACGTGGAGACATGAGGAGATTATATTTGCTTTGGTTTCCAATATTAACTGTTGAGTGTAAAACAAATGAAAAAAAAAATTTTTTTTCACAGCTGCTTCTTGCAGATCGGGGAACTAAATAAAGGGTGTGGAGAGTACAGCGAGGGAAATTCATCATGAACGTGATTCTGATTTCGGAGCAGTCAGGCTGGGACATGACAGCAGGTAAAATTTCATCCCAACTATTATAGTCAGCAGAGGCCACTGAGGAAGGATTCTTGCAGCAAAAGTGGTACTGCTGTCTCTTTTCTGCCCTTCAGAAAGGCATCCTCAGTCTGCAGCCCTTCTTATGTCCTTGCTACTGTGTAGGAAAAAAATGAGAGGAAACTCTCATTATCTTTGAAAAAAACATCTTGTACAAACAAGATGTAGTCACCCACCCCTGCTGAATGAAATATTGCAGACCATAGTTTTATGTTTTCGGGCTGTCATTTTTTTGCGTATTTTTTAACTGAATATAATAATTGATTCACACCTTCCTTCCTTCCTTCCTTCCTTTTTTAAAGATTTTCTTTTTCTTTTTTATATTTATTTATTTTTTCCCTTTTGTTGTCCTTGTTGTTTTCATTGTTGTTATAGTTATTATTGTTGTTATTGATGTCGTCGTTGTTAGGTAGGACAGAGAGAAATGAAGAGATGAGGGGAAAACAGAGAGGAGGAGAGAAAGACAGACACCTGCAGACCTGCTTCACCGCCTGTGAAGCGACTCCCCTGCAGGTGGGGAGCCGGGGGCTCAAACCAGAATCCTTACACTGGTCCTTGTGCTTTGCACCATGTGCGCTTAACCTGATGCGCTACCGCCTGACTCCCACCTTTTCTTCCTTTCTTTCTCTTCCTTCCTTGCTTCCTTTTTCCCTTCCTTCCTTCCTTCCTTCCTTCCTTCCTTCCTTCCTTCCTTCCTTCCTTCCTTTTTGCCTCCAGGCTTATTGCTGGGGCTCGGTGGTACCAGCATTACACATCCACTGTTCTTGGAGGTGATATTTTCCATTTTGCTGTTGTTGTTGTCATTGTTATTGTTGTTGTTATTGCTGTCGTTGGTTGTTGTTGGGGACAGAGAGAAATGGAGAGGGAAGGGGAAGACAGAGAGGGAGAGAGAAAGATAGACACCTGCAGACAGACCTGCTTCAACCCTTGTGAAGTGAACCCTGCGCAGGTGGGGAGCTGGGAGCTCGAACCCGGATCTGTGGCTTCACACCATGTGCTCTTAACCTGCCGTGTTACCGCCAGGCCCTCTTATAATAATTGATTCCATTGTTTCTGTTGATCTCCGTCAGCATCTAAGTCACCGTTTACCATTATATATAGGTTGGGTTTCAGCCGAACAGCTTTTCATAGATTGATTTAAACGAAATCTTGGTTCTTCATTTTTTCTCTCAGCCCAATTCCCTGACATTATCAATCCATTAACGTCTATTCGTAGCACAATCATTTTCTCTTCATCATCACATCCTGTTTTATGGATACTTGCCTTCATTCCATTTCATTATGGTCTGTAAAATCTATAACACTGTGCTTCTGAGCGTTGGTTGTTTCTTTCTTCCCAAGGTATGACTATCATGAAAAATAAACTTCTGTCTTCACTTTGATCTTCACTTCCTGACACTCACTCATACCTTCTATTTCTGTCAAAGTTTTGCTTCTTGTGAAACTGCTAAGTAACTTCCTCACTTCTGCTCTTACATCTCATTCACACAAGGTGACCAATTATTCCAGTTTTCCAAGTACTACAGAAATTCTGGGAGCAAGAAATTTCTGACTACCCTACTTCTGACTCAGAGTTACTGTTCCAGAGTACCTTTCTCTGCCTAACCAAAAACAACAGACTCCTTTGACTTGCATGCCATATGAAGCATGCTATTTGGACTACTCTAATGTTCACTAATTTGTCCATGTCCTTTAAGTTCCATGATTCATTAGGTACAAATATTATTGAATGATTCCACGAGTTCTTCCTTCATCAGGAGCCTGGTGCCATAACATTTTCTAAATTGTAGCCAACACTGATTTGACCAACACACAGAAGCACTATGTTAATGACTGCAAAA
Source organism: Erinaceus europaeus (assembly GCF_950295315.1). NCBI lineage: Eukaryota > Metazoa > Chordata > Mammalia > Eulipotyphla > Erinaceidae > Erinaceus > Erinaceus europaeus. Next base: position 8,191,399 of record NC_080179.1, on the reverse strand, counting down.
TTCCTCCACCAACAGCTAAGCTCTTTGAAAAAGCTTAATTGTGAAGATGGAAGTGAGATGAAGTTTTATCAAATTGTGGGGAAGACAATGAATACTGGAAAATAGAGTAATTCCTCAAAGCAGTACACTGTAAAACAGTCTGGCCCAATCTAGTTTAAACAGAAGAAAAATAGTCGATTACTTAAGAAAACCATTCTTGCAACTATCTTTATCAGCTATTTTGTATAATGGACTGCTAAGTGCATATAAACTTTTCTTTCTTTCTTTTTTTTTAAGATTTTATTTATTTATGAGAAAGTTAGGAGGAGGGAGAAAGAACCAGACATCACTGGCACACGTGCTACTGGGGATCGAACTCGGGACCTCATGCTTGAGAGTCCAAAGCTTTTACCACTGTGCCACAAACCTTTTCTAGATTTAAACACTAATGTCCATATGGGTACACCATATGTACTTTAATTATACCAATAGCTGACATCTGCTTGTTAAATATTTATATAAAATAAAGCAAAACAAGAAAACACAAAAGTAAAAAATGAAGCCACGTGATGCTAGAAAGTGTTTTGAATTTACATAGAGCTTAAGACATTTATGCTAATATAATTTCAGAAGAAAACACCATTACCTAATTTAGTCTAGGGACATTAGATTAGCTAATTAATATTTAACTCTGTACAGGGAAAATAGCAAAGGAACAGTTACGATTTCAGTAACACAATATCGATCACTAATGATTTCACCATAGCCATCAAATGACCTGACTCTGTCTGACGTCACTATCATCACTACGTATTGTTACACCCTGGCTTCTCTTCTGTGAAGAGAAGTGGTTGCACGACTCTCTTGCCTTTTCCTATTTGAACTTAGTTTCCGTGAGCCTCGTGCTGCCTGAAAATACTTTTGGCAACATGTTCCTGTTTTGATTTCATGTGTTTCTTAAGGACTTATCCAAAATCAAGTGTCCTGTGATATAATTTTGTATACTAAGTAGTAGGTTACAATCACCTAGTTTACAGCAGTGTATAAACTACTAAACCAAAATTGTTACTTTGTCATCATCAATATTTACAATAACATTAAAAATATAAAAAAACAACATAAATATAATGGTTTTCTTTTTTGTTAAAATGTGCTAAATTATTTGTTAACATCTCAGCAATTCTTTTCTTTCTTCCTTTCTATTTCTTTTATTTTTTTTTGTTCAAATTGATCTTTGGTGGCCATTATGTCATAGCATAAGTACAGATAGAAGGTAGATAGAAAGATAATATATGGCAGAGGAGGACCTAGTGGGGGTTGAATTAAAGTTATATTTTCTTATAATTCATTTTTTAATTTTTTAAATATTTATTTATTCCCTTTTGTTGTCCTAGTTGTTTTATTGTTGTAGTTATTGTTGTTGTTGTAATTGATGTTATCGTTGGATAGGACAGAGAGAAATGGAGAGAGGAGGGGAAGACAGAGAGGGGCAGAGAAAGACAGACACCTGCAGACCTGCCTCACCGCCTATGAAGAGACTCCCCTGCAGGTGGGGAGCCGGGGGCTCGAACCAGGATCCTTCTGTCAGTCCTTGTGCTTTGTGCCACCTGCGCTTAACCCGCTGCACTACGCCCGACTCCTCAAGTTATATTTTCTGACTTCAAATCAATATATATTTGTAGAAAATTGGGAAATGTTATGCATGTACAAACTATTGTATTTTACTGTCTACTGTAAAGCATGAACCCCTAAATAAAGAAATTTTAAAAAATTTAAAAATTAAAAAAAGAAAGATATGCTCTGTCATTAGTGTAGTAGAAAAACATTAATGATACATATGACCTGATCTAAATTCACCATGTTCCTTTTTAAAGTCCTACAACCTTAGTTCATGAATAATTAATAGCAAAAGTTCTTTTGGATTTCCTCTTTCTAACACTATTAGATTTTGTAATCAGTTATCAGGCAGTGTATTCCCAGTTTCCTTCATTAAAAAAATATTCACCACATACTCAAATTACTTTCTTCATTTGTGACACTTCTTTAACAAGTCTTCCTGAAATGTCATTGTTGTCATAATGTATGCTACATAAAATTCCATTGAGTTACTCTGACCAATATAATCATAAAAACGTTCAATGAACGAGTGATTTGGAGACCATTGCTTATCTGTTTATTTATTTTGCTTTGGAATGATTTTTCCCTGTGATCTATCTCTTGCTGTGAGTGGTGTGTTCAGCTCTCCAACTATCATGGTATTGTTGTCTGTGTCTCACTTTCAGTCAAGAGGTTTATCTTTCCTCGAGTTGGGTGTACTCATATTGGGATATACCGCAGATCGGCCCTCTGACCAGCAGGTTATATCCATCTCTGTCTTTAATCAACTTTTTGCCTAAAAGCAGAATAGCCACTCCTCCCTCCCCTTTCCCCTGCATCATTGGTTTGTGATACCTTGTTTCAGCCTGTCACTTAGAGCTTCTCTCTGTCTTTTTCTGAATCATGAAGCAGTATTTTCTGACTTCAAATCTATATAAGTATATTTGTGGAATATCAGGTTGTAATAAAAATAAAATATGTCTTGCTATCTTTTATTGCCTTGCTTACTTCAGTGACTATTCTACCCTTTTCTTGATTTTTATATTCTTATTCATGTAACAAGTGGTTACATATCACTTCATATAAACTACAATGAATGTGTTTATGAAATGTTTGTATATATATATATATATATATATATATATATATATATATTAATTCTAAAACCATGGAGTCTTAGTTATTCCTTAGCAATGATATTTCAAATAATTCGAGAGACTTTTAACAAATGTGTATTGTAGTTATTTAAGAGATCTCTGTTTCTCACTAGTTTCTGACTGCTTATGTTGGGAGAGGATATTTCAGTTTCTATACTGTTTTCTTTACCTATAAATGCTTGCGAATTACGAATGAAAAGTGTATTGCTCTCCTAATTTAGCACTCGGGAAAATTCCACTTTATCAGTGTGTAGTTACAATGTATTCCTTCTTCATGCCTTCATGCATTCAGTTTTCTTCATCTATGCTTTCCTTCAAGTATCTGCTCCACAATGCCGTTACTCTGTTTGCTATACTAATGCTGTATTAAATTTCTGGCATCATTATTTATTAATGCTTTCTATTCATATAATTATCTTGGCCTGCTAGCCACATCAGCACATTTTTCCCCTTTTATCACAGTAATCTTATGGTAGGTCGAGAAGAAATGTATTCCTTTTTACCACTGAGGAGATTAGTACTTACAGAGAAGACAGGTGGCCTGAGATCAAATGAAGCAATGTGACCATCTTAACACTGAATACAGTTCTTTTTTTTTTTTCAGAGATTTTGTCTTACATCACAAGTTGCTTTTTATTAAATTCATTCAGATGAAATATGCTTAAATCTTATACTTACATACATCTTGTGTATATATAGATACATATATATGAACTATTAATTAATTAATTAATTTTCCCTTTTGTTACCCTTGTTGCTTTATTGTTGTTACTGATGTCGTTGTTGTTGGATAGGACAGAGAGAAATGGAGAGAGGAGGGGAAGACAGAGGGGTGAGAAAGACAGACACCTGCAGACCTGCTTCACTGCCTGTGAAACGACTCCCCTGCAAGTGGGGAGCCGGGGCTCGAGCTGGGATCCTTACGCCAGTCCTAGCACTTTGTGCCACATGCACTTAACCCGCTGCGCTACAGCTCGACTCCCATATGTGAACATTTATGATCAACATATAAACTGCTAGAAACTGTTGTAGAAATGAGACACTTTTGTATAATTTATTCATTTATTCTTATATTCCCATTAAGTGCTAGAGAAAATAAAGGGTAAAAATATTCAATCCATGTTTGTAATAATCATATGGTCATAGAAACAAATCCTACAAGAGGGTATGCAGAACTTGGTGAATGAACACTAACCATGTAGACAATAGAAAAGGTACAGTGAGTATTCTTTGAGATGTTTAGTTAGTTGTAGAAGAGCATTTAGATTGTGGGAGAGCGTTTAGACATCGTAAAAAAGGATGATCTACTGCTGTTAAAATACAGATTAAGTATGGAGGATGAACAGAAGCAAAAGGAAAATAATTTATTTTGTATGAATTTGAAGTGAGGAAAAGTTGACATAGTTAAATTATTTTATGCCAAATACATGTGCATACTTATTCTTATTTTTCCTCTTCAGTTAGAAAGGACATTAAAGGGGGTCGGGTAGTAGCGCAGCGGGTTAAGCACACGTGGCTCAAAGCCCAAGGACTGGCTGAAGGATCCTGGTTTGAGCCCCCAGCTCCCCACCTGCAAAGGAGTCGCTTCACAGGCAGTGAAGTAGGTCTGCAGGTGTCTGTCTTTCTCTCCTCCTCTCTGTCTTACCCTCCTCTCTCCATTTCTCTCTGTCCAACCCAACAACAATAACAACTTACAACGATAATAATAACCACAACAGTGGTAAAATGACTAGGGTAACAAAAGGGAAAAAATAGCCTCCAGAAGCAATTTGTGGTACAGGCACTGAGCCCCGGCAATAACCCTGGAGGCAAAAAAAAAAGAATGTTAAATTCTCTATAATTTTAATGAAATGTAAATGTGATGCACTAAGAGCTTAATGGTCAAATGTTAAAGAAAACAGGTAGTTAGTTATGTACATACAAACATGTTACCATCTCACCTTATTCTGAACTTTCCTCCTCAAATTCCTTATGTGTTTGAATTAACAGAAAACTATTACTACGATTTAATGTTTGTGTTAGTAAAAGTGAAATGCATTTATGTGAAATATCCATCCTACAGTAGGATGTACAATTTAAAATAATCAAATCTATCTTTATTGAGAGTCCACTGGAAGTAATAGAACAATATTCGTGTCCAGAGGTATATGGAGTTGAATACATACAGAGTGGTATTCTTGAAGAATTGTTCCATGTAAAAGTCTTAACCATGCCCCTTCACTTTAAAGTACACCTGTGTAGGAACTCCGTCTATCTAAATTTATATACGTAATTTGTCAGGGTAGTTGCTTTTTACAGCAGTATAGTTAAGTTTGAAAACTGGAGACACTAGGGTATCCTGTACATTTAAGGATGATGGCAAAATGAAAACATGAGGAAGAAAAAACAAACATCTCCTGGAGCCCTACTTTCTTGGCAGTTGCTTTGTATGACAGACCTGGGGTGCCGCAGGAAATGCCCCCGTATTTTTACATGCATTTATTATTTCCAGCTAGTTCATCTCCTCTAAAGCACATATGAGAGTGAAATTGTACATTTGTCAATGACTGTGGGTATAACTGACTTTCTAAACTACTGTATCTTCTCATATAAAATGCCAAACTGTGCATCAAAAACTGCAAGAAGTCAATTGTGAAGGCGAAATTCTAGTAGTAAAACCTCTTTAATATGTCGCCATTGGATTTTATTATAACAGATAGTTGCAGACTTGAACTGCCAAAAACAATGTTTCATTCTTACAAAGCTCAATATTTTAATATGTTTATTTCTGCCAGAGATCATCAAAATTCACTGCCTGGTTTCAAGTTTTCCATTACATTGTATCTGTTAATGATTTCTAATCTCTTCTATGCAAAAGAGAAACAGAGAGGGGAACATAGAGGAAAAACACTGCACAGCTCCAGCACGTGGAGGGACTAGTGACAAAACTTGGGGCCACATGTGCAAGCCCTGTGCTCTGTTGCTAAGTTATTTCCCCTGCCCCAGGCTTGGTTGTTGCTAGGGCTTCACTACTCCAGCGTGAGAGAAAGAGGAGTGAAAAAGAAGGGGGGGGGGGTGAAAAAGAATGAGAGAGAGAGAGAGAGAGAGAGAGAGAGAGAGAGAGAGATGGGAAGACAATATAATGGTTATGCAAAACCTTTCATGCCTGAGGCTCTGACGTCCCAGGTTCAGTCCCCAGCACCACCATAACCCAGAGCTGAGCAGTGTTCTAGTCTCTCTCTCTCTCTCTCCCATTAAAATAAATTTAAAACAAATTAAAAAGAAGGGACGGGCTGGGCTGGGCCGGTGGTAGCATACTGCATTGAGAGCTCATGTTACAATGTGCAAGGAACCAAGTTTGAACCTTTGGTCCCTATCTGCCGGGGGGGAAAGCTTTGCAAGTGGTGAAGCAGTGCTGCTGGTGTCTCTCTGTCTCTCCCTCTCTATATTCTGCTTCCCTTTCAATTTCTGGCTGTCTTTATCCAATATATAAATAAATAAATATATTAATAATAAAGGATTAAAAAGGATATATTTATAAAAATATTAAAGAAGAGAGATAGAAACAGAAAGAATATTAAAACACTGATGTTTCCTCTGCTCCCATAACACCTTCACTGTGGTCTTCAATGGGTAATTCACTCAGGGTTTGAATTGGTCAACATTTATTGATGCATGTGTTAAGTATTCATAAAATATTCATTCATTTATTTTTCATAAAATATTTATTATAGAATACATTGAACACATAAAAATATAAATGACTTTTAAAGAGAAAAAGAAAACTAACATTTCTGTTCAGTGCTTTACAAAGTGAACACTTTATTTTTGGTCAACTTACTATATCATGTGCTAGTTAATTTAATCCATTTCTCCATCCTCCCCAGAAATCACTGGTATAAACTATCTGTAATCATTCTTTTTTTATTTAAATTTTTATCACATTTTTCACATTGCAGTATTTACTGTTTACTTATACACACACACATATATGCATTGATTTGGTAGTTTTTCACACTTTGTATTTAGTTTAATAAACCCTTGTACAAGATCACACCCCTATAGCACTTTGTGTATTTTCACTACTACAGGTTGTTCCATAATATCATTTCTAAGAACCATAATGTCTTGATATGTTCTCTTATTAGTCAAGGCCTGGGTATGTATGTGATTAGCAGTTATTTCTGTGATGCATCATCATTCATATATGCCCTGTGTCACACAATTTTTAAAGATAATACTAAGTCAAATAAAAGAAAACGGACGAAGCATGGCTATTTTCATTTTTGACTTCACTAAATGAATCTCAAGTGTTTTTTAGGGTGACGGTTTCCTGCGTCATCACAAAGCAATGATATTATCACACTGCATGAACTTGCTAGCATAATGCTGGCTACAAGGAGCCTTGGGTACAGCTTCTACAGGGTTTCAGTGGTATTTCTCTGATTACTAGGATATTTTCACATCTTGATGGATTTTTTAAAAATATGAAATGCTTCAGAAATTTGTGTTCATATTTGCAGAGGGGCTGTGCTAATCTTCTCTGTAGCCTTTCAGTCCTTTATAAGGTGCTGCTGAAACAACACTGTTGGTTACTTTTATATTTATTTTATTCCTAAAGTGTATTTCATCCATATTGACGTGGTTAGTCCACTTTGTTGGCGCATTAACTTTGTGGATCCTGTACAAAATTTCATATTCATTATTTTAATGGTTTAAATGTGATTCCTAAGCAATAGCAGTTGGGAATTACTTTCCTGCCTGTAATTTTTTTGTCCTTCATTTGTCTGTCTGTCTGTCTGCCTGCCTGTCTGTCTAATCTGTCAGTCATCTATCCAGAGAGACCTAAGAATCCTAACCACAGTTTATATACAGTTTATATTCCCAGGACCAGATATTAGCAGTCTCAGCACAACCTCACAGCTTTCCTATTATGTTATGCACTGAAAACCCATGGGCCATATTGCTTTATATTTGTTTTCAGTATATGATCCAATTAAAGTGATCTCTTAAAAGGAAGTATTGCTCATAACCATCTATCAGAAGAAAGTCAGATTTAAATCTGAACAATTCTTGCAAAACTTTATTGCTACTTTACTGTTTTGTGTAGTTTATTTACACCCTTTAGATTAAAACATTATTTTACTTCAATTACAGAGAGATGCAGAGTGAAAGATACAGAGAAAGACAAGAGTGCTGCTCAGCTCTGATGTAAAGTGGGTGTAGGGACTGAGAACTGGAAGCTCGGAGCCACGGGCATAAAGTCTTTTGCATAAGCATTATGCTGTCTCCATGCCCAAATCCTTTAGATTTCTCTTTAATTTCTGCTCTCTAGTATCTAGTACATGGTGAGTGAGCCTTGTCAATGCTCTCTCTGAGTAAATGAGAATAAATCTTATTAAGATATATATATATATATATATTTTACTTAATGAAGTACACTTTAATAGTACAATTATGTGAACCACCACTATGGGAAAGGAGAATATAAACCCCAGCATCTTGGGACCAGGTGATGGTGCACCTATTTAGAGCACATGTTACAGTGTACAAGGACCGGGGTTTGAGCCTCTGCCTCCCCCTCCCCATCTGCAGGGGGAAAGCTTTGCAAATGGTGAAGCAAGGCTGCAGTTGTCTCTTTCCCTTTCCTCTACCCTTCTGATTTCTGGTTGTCTCTGTCCAATAAATAAATAAAGATAATATAAGAAGTTTAAAATAGCATCTCTTATGAGGATATGCAATTCAGGGGAATATTTGTAAAGCTGGTTATAAAGCTACAAACATCCATCCAAAATTCTTTTTTTTTTTTTCCTTCAGCGTTATTGCTAGGCTCGGTGCCTGCACCATGAACCCACTGCTCCTGGAGGCCATTTTCCCCCCTTTTTGTTGTAGCCTGGTTGTGGTTATCATCATTACCATTGTTGATGTTGTTCGTTATTGGATAGGACAGAGAGAAAATGGAGAGAGGAGGCGAAGACAGAGAGGGGGAGAGAAAGACAGACACCTGCAGACCTGCTTCACCACCTGTGAAGCTACTCCCCTGCAGGTGGGGAGCCGGGGGCTCCAACCGGGATACTTAGGCCGGTCCCTGCGCTTTGCGCCACCTGCGCTTAACCCACTGCGCCACCGCCTGACCCCCCCAAAATTCTGCTTGACACAAGCCACTCAAATTTTGAAGCTGAAATGATTTTCACAATCATTTTTATTTTTTCTATTTTTTTTTTGCTTCAACATTAAGTTGTTTTATAGATTAGAGTCAAACATAGGGATGATATAGTCATTCTCTCCACTAGCACTGATATTTATCACATATGCATCTGTGAGTCAAATTATTTTATTACAAATAAAAGGAAACATAAAAAGTATTAAAAGACTCTTGGTTAAAAGAGAAAAATGTGAAACCACTATATACTAGGCCACTATATAAGACTCTTAGAGTTTAATAAATATAGTTATATTTTATTGAATTTATTTTAGTTGGTTTTCTTCATAAAGTTATTACTGTGTAAAAGTTCCTATTTTTCCTTCTTGAGTTTTAACTCAAACTGAGACAGTCGAGAAGTATTCATAAAAAAAAAAGTCAATATTAGGTTTACCACATATTCCTTAAGTTTTTGATTGATTAAACCATAGTCATTAAATTTTCATAACCATATTTCAAATGTCACTCTAAAAAATGATTTTGTCTTAAAATATATAATCATACTCATTTCATATGACATTTTCTCGCAACCTTGAGAAGTATTATCGTATTATCTTTTTTAAAAGTGAAAGGTTTGACTTTTAAAAATATTCTTTTATTTTTATGTATTTATTATGAGATAGAGACAGGGAATTGAGAGGGGAAGGGGAGACAGTGGGGAGGGAGAGATAAAATGGGAAAGAGACAGAGAGATGCCTGCAGACCTGCTTCAGTACTCCTGAAGCTTTCAGTGTACTGGTGGGGACCAGAGTCTTGAACCCAGGTCCTTGAGCACTATAATGTATGCTCCTAAGCAGGTGTGACAGCACTTGGCTTCCAAAATATTCTCAATGTAGAAATAAAGTGATGAAAAAGCAGTCCTTCCTAGCCTGTGAACTCTCTCTCTCTGGCTCCAATAAATACCAGGTTAATAAAGGCCATGTTCAGTACTAATAAAGCTTCTTGCTTTCATGGGGTTCTTCATATGATAGCAATGGGTCCACAGGAAACTATAGTGTCTCAAGTGAAATATGCAAATTTCTCAGGAACAGAAAGTTTTCTATTTGGCATCATATTTCTACACTTTTTATTTTCTTATTCTGTCAACGATTAGATGAGGGAAAGAAGGCAGAGAAGCAAGAAGGGAAGGAACATGCTTTTAAACAGAAGAGCCTCACACCATATAGGTATTTCATTGACAAATGTACTTTAATATGTTCTTAAAATTTAAATCACAACAGAATGACAGTTCCATCCTTTACACAAAACAATTATTCCTTATTTTCCGGATTCTATGGTGCTTCCTAAGCATGATTTAATTAGCTGTTTGATCAGTAGAAAAGGTCATCAAATAGCTTTAAAGGGAGAATGTGAATAATAATTATAGATTATTCTGTCTACCTATCATCTATCTAAATGTGTACCTCTCATTTTTAGATCTTAGATATCTATCTTAAAAGCCAAAAATTCTTTAAACGTAATCTCCTGGTTAGCCTGGAGTCAAGTGCTTTTTGCTACTATTAACAACAGTGGTTGTTTTTAAAACTAAACCCAATCAAGTCCTATAGAACTCTTACTTTGTGTGATTTATTGTGATACCTTCTTTTAAAAGGAAAAGGTTTTCTCATTTTCTTTTCCTTTCAGTACAAATTTAAAATCACCGGTGTCAAATTATCTCTGCTTCAGTTACACAGAGATGAGAGAAATGAGCTTCACAGATAAACACCTGACATGATGAAGCTCATTTTCTTATGAATTATATGCCAAAGGAATGGAAAATTAATTCAAAACAAACATATGTCCAAAAAAATAATAAAGCAACAAATTATTCTGCAAAATTGCTACAGCAAAAACAACTGCTTTCAGGTTAACAGAAAGGGTAGAGAAATGAATAGATGTATTTTGCTAAGGCTTTCATATAAGAACAAGAAAGGATTAAAGCAAAATTGTATTGTACTTATTATTCAGAAAAGAATATATAAAATAGAAAGCTACATACTGCATCTTTGCTATAAATCTAAAAAAAAACTCTTAATAGAAGGAAATGTCACCTTAGTTACAAAGTACTCTACATCTAGTTCAAGAAATTTCAGTGGTACCTAATCTATCTACTAAAAGACTGTATGTTTTTCTGCGGAAAAGATACAAATACTAGATTTGGTGATGCTTGAGGTTCTAATACATCTGATCCTGTATAGCTTGTGAGATTTTCAGTACATTTCATATATTTATACATGTGTTTTTATTTTAATTAATTAATTTATTTATTTATTTATTGATGCATTTATTTATTTTTGCCTCCAGGGTTATCGCTAGGGCTCAGTGCTTGCACCAGGCATCCACTGCTCCTGGAAGCTAACTTTTTTCCCCTTTTGTTGCCCTTGTTGGTTATCATTGTTGTTATTATTGTTGTTGCTATTGCTGTCGTTGTTGTTGGATAGGACAGAGAGTAATCGAGAGAGGGCGGGAAGACAGAGAAGGGAGAGAAAGACAGACAGACACCTGCAGACCTGCTTCACCGCTTGTGAAGCGACTCCCCTGCAGTCAGGGAGCCGGGGGCTCGAACCGGGATCCTTATGCCGGACCTTGCGCTATGCGCAATGTGCACTTAACCCGCGGCACTGTTGCCTGACCCCCTTATTTATTTATTTATTTATTTATTTATTTATTTATTTATTTATAAAAAATTTTAACTGTAAAAACATATAAGTTAAAGTTTACTTTCCTAATAATTTTAAAATACGCTGTTCAATTGCGCTAATTGTATCAGTACCAAGGGCACACCGACATCTTGTAAAACCGAATAGTCTCTGTCCATTAATCAGCACCTCCCCACGTCCTTCTCTTACGCTCCCTCTGCTGGGATGTCTCTCCTTTTCTTGGTTTCTTCCTGTCACTACCGCATTCTCTACCTGAGTTTAAAAAAAAAAAAAAAAAAGCAAGCATAATCCCAGAAGTAGTAAAATAGTACACGTGTGAAGCCTTGGCACTGCCAAAATATGTGATCGTGAATAGACAAAGCAAAATTTCCTACAAGGAAAATAGAAAAAAAAATACAGACTTTAGGTATGTATAGCTTAGCGATTTATAGTAGATAACCGCTTAGACTTCCATGATTCTATGGAACATGTCCAGATATTAAGGGCTTTGTATATTATGCTAATTAGTTTGAAGTATGGGGAAAATCACTAAAGGATTTTAATTAGGGATGTGATATATCCAGGTTTGTTCTGGAGGGATCATTTTGGCAGTTCTCTGAGAGTTGATTACAATGAGACAAAATTAGAGATTCCAGTTTGCGGGCTACAGGAGTAATGCAGGTAAGCAGTGATGACAGATTTGTGTGGAAATGAGGGGACAAGTGCCAAACATATTTAGACGATCAAAAATGGATCAAAAGTGCTGCTTCTATGGGAGAAAGGTGTAAATGAGTAAATCAACTATACTTATAAATCTTTATGAACAGAAAAGTACAAGTCCCTGATAGTTTGTGTCCAAGCTTCCATAGTTCTTTATATGTATTAACAAGTTTACCAGTCATAAAAGTTATTTCTGTTTATGAATTCAACTTCCCTATAGGAATGAATATCCCCAAAGCAAGATGGCAGTCTTTTTTCTTTTTTCTTTTTTTAATGCCTATCATACATGATGGTAGATTAATAGTCACTACATAGGGAATACCCTCCTCATTTCTCCTATTTGACTTTTCTGTGATATTTAACATGGAACTGTGTGTTCTTTATCACATCTGGAAAATGATAATTCAGTTAAGATTAAACTCTCCCCACACACACCCTGCTTCCTTTCTTTTCAAATGTCAGTTTTGCGCTTTCTTTGCTAAGATTCTAGCAATTTCAGTCCATCTGCATCACTGCATTTATTTCCTGTATCCTCTGTGGACAGCTGGGATTTTCCAAGTTTTTGTTTGTTTGTTTGCTTTTATTTTATCTTTAGCAGTTTTCTCTGTCAATTCATAGTTCTATTCTCATTATTTTTTTTCACTTTCCCCCCTTTTATTGCTTTTGTTATTTTATCGTTGTTGTGGTGATTATTATTGTTGTCATTGCTGTTGTTGCTGGATAGGACAGAGAGAAAGGGAAGACAGAGAGGGGGACAGAAAGACAGACACCTGCAGACCTGCTTCACCATTTGTGATGCGACCCCTCTGCAGGTGGGGAGCCAGGGGCTAAAATCGGGATCCTTACACTGGTCCTTGAGTTTGGCTTCCTGTGCGCTTAACCCGCTGTGCTACCACCCGACCCCCTATTCTCATGATTTTATCTCTGCTCGTATAATCAATGTCCTACATATTAGTTATCCTGATTATATGGGACTAATAGAAAATATCCTTTTGAGGGGCCCAGTGGTGGCATGCCTAGTTGAGTGCCCATGTTACAATGCTCAAGCCCCCAGTCCACCTGCAGGGAGGAAGTGGTGAGGCAGGTCTACAAGTATCTTTCTTTTTTTCTATCTCTTTTTTTTCCTTTTATTTTTTTGTGTCTTTCTATTTATGTCCCTATCTATCTCCCCCTTCCTCTTGATTTCTGGCTGTCTCTATCCAATAAACAAGGATTTAAAAAATTATGTCATTTTCTTTCTCTTGACCAGTATGAAATATAACAAAGGAACGTAATTCTTTTTCTTATGTGGGGTGTCTCTATTACTTAAGTCTCTTTATAGTATATACACTGAAATTCACATATTTATCAAAATGTATGCCTCAGTCCTGTGCATCCTGATGTAAGTAAAAGCATGCCTGCATTTGAGTAAGGTCCTGTCTTTGCTCCATAGCAAGTTTTAATTTTTATTATTAAATTTAGTTATATATGATGATGATGATAGTGGTGAAAAAAGACTATCATATGGACACCAGATTATTTTTTTAATATTTATTTTTTCCCTTTTATTGCCTTTGTTGTTTCTTATTGTAGTTATTGTTGTTTTTGGATAGGACAGAGAGAAATGGAGAGAGGAGGGGAAGACAGAGAGGGGGAGAGAAAGACACCTGCAGACCTGCTTCACCACTTGTGAAGTGACTCCCCTGCAGGTGGGGAATCAGGGCTCGAACTGGGATTCTTATGCTGGTCCTTGAGCTTTGTGCCATGTGTACTTAACCTGCTGTGCTACCACCTGACTCCCACTAGCCACCAGTTAATTGCTGGGACTTAGTATCTGCATAAGTATTCTACTGGTCACTCTGGGTGGCTGTTTTTCTTCTTGCTCTTTTAAATTTTTTTCCTGATGGGGCAGGAAAAAAAAAGAGCGAGAAAGAAAGAAAGAGGGAGTGAGAGGGAGAAAAGGGAAGATACAGGAAGCGCTGCTACACCACTGGCTTATGAAGGTTCCCCTCTGCCCCAGTGGCAACTGGGGACTTGAACTCAGATCTACGCACTTGGTAACATTGCTGCTCTACAAGCCACACTGTGCCATGGCATGTTAAGGGTCATAATTTGTACCAAAAAAATACAGAAGTAAATATAGAAAATACAGAACTGACATCACAGATCTGAACAAGTTGTATGTCTGGCGTGAAAAAAATTCCTTGGGAAAGAATATAGACACAGAACAGAAGGTATTGCGTTATAAAGTCATTACTGTTGTCATACAAATACTTTCTTTCAGGTACCAAACAAAAGTAAATAAACTTCTCCACCTAGATATTAGGAATATAATAACGTGTCTAACAATTCAATCATAGTAAATGCTTTAGAAACCATTATCTAGATGTAAAAAAAAAAAAAAAACCTTTTCTTCTTCCAACATTTATAATACTTATATTTGTTGATATTGATTGCAGAGATCTATATGTGTTTCTGTTCCCAGATAAACCTGATTTTCCTAAGCAGATAAAGAGTGTATCGGGTGTCCATATGGTCTGGCAATACAGATTATAGGATTTTGTCATTTTGCAAATACCAGATGTCCTCCTTGATGGCTATGCAAATTCCTCATGCATGTTAAGTACTCTGTATATTTGTGGAACACTGTCTCTAATAGAGTACCCTAAGGTAGTCAGAGGATATGATTCAGAAAGCAAAATAATAGAATGATAATCTCAGATCTAGATAATAGATTGTCTGTCTGCTCCCTAAACATGCCTGTTGTTTCTGTGCTTGATGATAAGGTTATGGCTCTCATAATTATTTTTAAATGATTTAAAAAATTTAAAAAAATAAATACAAAGATAAGATTTGGGAGCCAGCTGGTGGCACAGCTGTCACCTGGTTGAGTGTACATATTTATAATGTGCAAAGAAAGACACAGTTTCAAGCCCCCAGTTTCCAACTGCATGTGGAAAATTTTACTGGTAGTGAAACAGTGCTGCAAAAGTATTTTTTTGCATCGCCTGTAAATTGACCTCCCTCAGGTGGGGAGCTGTGGACTCGAACCGGGATCTTTTGCCAGTCCTTGGGCTTTGCACCATGTGCGCTGAACCCACTGGGCAGTGGACCCCCAGTACAGAGATTTCTAATACACCGCTCCCCTGCAAATTCATTACAACACTTCTTAGCAGAGTGATTCATTAATTTCACATGTTGAGCCTCCAATAGCACATAATCATTGCCTAAAATCCACGGGTTACCTTCACGTCAATTATTAATGTAAATTCTATGACTTTAGGCAAATGTATAAGGCTGCATGTGCACCGTTGGGTTATGCAGGGTAGTGTCCTGCACCTAAATATTTTCTGTGCTCAGTTTACATTTGCCTCTTAGTAGTATCTGTAGACAACCCTTAGTATCACTAATGCAGACATTGCATTGACTTCTTTCACTTGGAAATACAGATTTAAGCTTCTTCCATGCTTCTTCATGACATCACATCATACGCCATTCAGTGCAAAATACATTTCCATTGTCTGGACACTCCAGCCTATCTATTCAACCATTTAAGGATATTACAAATACTCTTAGGACTCAGCAATTTTACCTAAAACTGCTGTACACATTCTGTACAAGTTTTTGTGTGGACATATTAAAATTTTAGCGAAAATTTGCTATAGAATACATAAAATCTAAATAATATTTTAAACATCACTATTTCTACCTAACATATTTAATAAAGATTAGTGTTTGGTACAGTTTTTTTAAAATTAAGAACTAAAGATATTAGAAATAGTTGAACTATGCTTCTTATCTTTCCCTAATCCCACTGTTGTCTTATTTCCAGATCACTATAATTTCTGCTGAAAAGTTTATAGTTTATCTTAGACTATGTACAGTTAGCATAATATGTCTTTTTTGTTTTGTTTTGTTTTGTTTTATTTTTTGTTTTGTTTTTCCACTCCAGGGTTATCGCTGGGGCTTGGTGCCTGCATTAGAAGTCCACTGCTCCTAGCAGCCATTTTTTCCATTGTTGTTGCTGCTGCTGCTGTTGTTGGGTAGGACAGAGAGAAATCGAGAGAGGAAGGGAAGACAGAGAGGGAAAGACAAAGCTAGACACAGATCTGCTTCACCCCTTCCGTAGTGACGCCCCTGCAGATGTGGAGCTGGGGGCTCAAACTGGGATCCTTGAGCCAGTCCTTGCACTTGGCACTGTGTGCGATTAACTCGGTAGCTACTGCCAGGCCCCCTGTCTTGTGTTTAATATTTCACACAGACAAGTGTAAATTAATTTTATAACCTGCCACTAAAAATTTAGCTTATACACGTACACACACACACACACTCATGCACACACACAAATATATATAGCTAATGCATGTAGTTAATAAAGGAATTCCTAGGGCAACTAAAAGGAAATAAATAAAATAGAAAAATAAATAAATAAATAAATAATAAAGCTTTTCCCAGTGGCATTGATGTGAAAAAGCAAAGCTAGTGTTTATGGTTATGCGCAGCAATCTGAGTTTCTCCTGCACATATCTATAGTGGAGGAATTGGTAAATAGCACAATTCATACATCTATTAATTTACCAGGTGTTGCATAATTGCTGAAAAGATATAGTATTTTTCTTACTATTTATATGTTAAATTACTCATACCCAATTCTATTTCAATATAGATTACTACCAATTTTTTAAAATTTATTTCAGTTTGCAAATTATATATGTATATGTTCTTTATTGTATATTGCTCTCACTACTAATAAGGTAGAACATCATTTATTTTTATGGTCATTACTATTTTCCAATTTTGAAACACCTTTTCTGAACATATATTCATTGTTGATTTCCACAGCTTCTTGTGGCTATTATTCCCTTTTCCTCTTTCTATTTTTATTAGATATGACAGAGAGAAATTGGGGGGGGGGAGAGAGAGACAGACAGAGAGAGACCTGCAGACGTACTTCACTTGTAAAGTGTCTCACGTGCAGGCGGGGAGCAGGGAATCAAACCTGGGTCCTTGCGCATGGCAATACGTGCCCTTAACCACGTGCACCACCACCAGGCCCTTCTTTCCCTTTCTAAGAGATACATGGAAGTTACAAACTATAGATGCTAATTCTTTGTATTTGTTTGTTGGTTGTCTGTAATTGGATTTGATCGCCTTGTAATTAGAATTCAACTCATATCATGATACGTTTAGATATTTCATAAGAGGAAGGGATAATGTCAGCAGTTAACCTCCTAAGGTTGAAGGCAGGTAAAATTCTATCAATCCTGGTGTTTTCCATGCTAATGTTGTCTTCTTAATGGTGCGACTGCTTAATACAACGAAGAGACATGACCTGTCCGGGAGTTGTGCTGCCAATCATTGCTTTAAGTTTCCAAAGCTGCCGCGGTTTGTTCTCTATCCTATAACTCCGTACAAATTCTCATCCATGGAAGTCTGACATTACAATGTATTTTTTTTTATCTTTATCATTTATTTATTTACCAGAACACTTCTCATCACTGGCTTATGTTACTAAGAATGATTAAACCTGAGAGCTCAGAGCCTTTTCTGCCTGATCATGATTCTATTCCCCCTTCCCCCACTCACAGTGTAATAGTTTTTTTAAAAATACATTTTCTAACTTTCAGAAAATTTCTAAAATTTTCAAATGTCTTTATGTACTTTATTTTTGTTTAAATTCTGTTTATATGCTGGTTGATATATCAGAAAGAAATAGAAAGGGAAGAGGAGTATACAGGAAGAGAGAATCAGAGAGGACCAGTGCAGCACTGCTGCACTTCTCATGAAGTGCTCTCCCTGTGGGTGGGAACTGGGGGCCTGAACCCGATTCGAGTACATGGTAATATGTGCATGTCAACAGGTGTGCCACCACCCAGCCCCTTACTTTTTCATACCATTCTAAATTTAATCCTGTATCCCTTAGACTTTTTGAGGCTTAAGCAAGAAGACAACTATAATATCTAATAATCTGGAACTTTTTTAATGACCATGCATTAAAGATAATACTTTATGCTTAGCATAATCTTAGATTCACAGCAACAGTAAAAGGACTTTGCAGAGACTTCTCACATGACCCCTGCCCCTGTACATCTCTAGACTTTCCCATGGTCTGTGCTCATAGGTTGAGTGGTACATTTGTTAACGTTGACCAGCCTACATGGACACATCATAATCCCTTCAGCACGTAATTATTTGGTATTTACTCTTAGTGGTGTCCATACTTTGGATTTGGACAAGTGGATAATGCCACTGATTTAGCACTATAATATAAAGAGTTTTTTTCGGTGCCCTAAAAATCCTTGTAATGGTGGAGGATGATGGCTTAGTGGAGGGCAAGGAAAGTTGACTCTTAATTTGGGGTGATGTAGCATGGTCCTCCTTTGACAACAACAATCCTGTGAGTCAGCACTGCCTCATTAAGGTGATGATGAAGGCGAGAAAAGGCATCATTCCTTCTCTGCCTATTCATTCTTCCTCTGCCACATTAAAGCTCTTCACTATCTCCATTGCTTGGCATTGTCCAAATGCTTTTCTTATTTTTTATATGTTATAAAATAAAAATATTGACAAAACCATAGGATAAGAGGGGTATAATTCCACACAGTTTCCACCACCAGAACTCCCTGTCTCATCCTCTCCATTGAAAGCTTTCCTATTCTTTTTCTAACTTTTTTTTTTATATTTATATTATTTATTTTTCCCCTTTTGTTGCCCTTGTTGTTTTATTGTTGTAGTTATTATTGTTGTTGTTGGATAGGACAGAGAGAAATGGAGAGAGGAGGGGAAGACAGAGAGGAGGAGAGAAAGATAGACACCTGCAGACTTGCTTCACCGCCTGTGAAGCGACTCCCCTGCAGGTGGGGAGCCGGGGTTCGAACCAGGATCCTTATGCCGGTCTTTGTGCTTTGCGCCACCTGCGCTTAGCCCGCTGCACTACAGCCAGACTCCCGCTTTCCTATTCTTTATCCCTCTGGGACTATGGACCCAAGATCATTATGGGATGCAGAAGGTAGGAAGTCTGGCTTCTGTAATTGCTTCTCTGCTGTACTTGGGCGTTGGCAGGTGGATCCAGATCCCCAGCCTGTATCTATATTAGTGGGTCGGGGCTCTGGAGAGGTGAGGTTCCAGGGTACACTGGTGAGGTCATCTGCCCAGGAACATCAGGTGGGCATCATGGTAGCATCTGCAATTTGTTTGCTAAAAAAGCATTGAGATATAAAGCAGAACAAATTGTTTCATAACTAGGTACCTAATGGCAAGTATATAGCAGGTGTGATTTGGGGGTCTTCAGTTTGGAAAAAACTAGGGAGTCTATTTTTGGTGTATGCCAAGGGGCTCATGACTTTACTAATTTTTGCCTGAGTCTGACAGCTAACATGCAGGTGGACCAAAGGTATTGTCTGGGGAGATGGTGTCAGACTTGGAAATAGAACTAGAATCTTTTTGACTTAGTTATAAAAACTTGCTTTTCTTTAAATATCTCAGTCTTAACTCCTGTTATCAATTTTTGGAATATCACATTAGTTAATCCTCATTCTAACTTTTTTATCAGATAATTTTTTAAATATATAAAATAAAATAAAATAGATATTCTTAACTTCTATTCTAGACATATCATTGGAGTCCAGATATAAAAACTGAAATAAAAATATCAGTAAGCATGTTTTGAAGCCAGACAGTCACAAAACTTAAGACTGATGAAAGCCCATATGCAAGAAAACATTTTATAACCAAAGGTATTCATAATTCCTATGTATAATGTTGGCTCTACAAATAACTAATAACTTCTGGTTACATAATATCTAGTATACATAGTTACTTTCACTACTCCAGACAGTCCTACATTAATTTTACTGCTGTAAATGATCAAGAATGTTATCATGTAATCAGAGCAAAACAAGTAAATAAGATACTTGTTGAAATTTTAGAAGTTGAGAAGCACATGGACAAGCTATAACTAATTTATCTGATCATAAGAAAGGGAATGAGAAGTATGCATGTTGGCATAATAATTATAAACACCACAGACACAGAGTTGGAGAATTCAGCAGTAAACAATGTACGTGAAGAGTTTTAGGGATGTTAAACACATATTATTTTTCTATTCATGAATTCCACCATAGGAGCTTCCCCTCTCCTATCATAAGTTTGGAGATGAGGCATGTACTGAAAACTCATAGGACTAAATCTTCATACTAAAGATGAACACTCTATAGAAACTCACTTTTTTTTCCCTTCCTCCCTGGGTTCCTAGATTAATTTCTTAAGTCTACCATACAGGAAATTGGAGATTATTTCTTTTACTTTGAAAAAGAGCACTTTAAAAGAAAATAGTTGCAGATATCCACACTTGGGTACTTTTCAATAAGATAGTCCACTCACATTCATTGAACTCTATGAGAGGTCTACTATGAGAACTATGATGAGAGGTCTAGCTATCAAAATGTATTTAAAATCGACACACAACTTTAAATTGGCACTTAAAAATCTTCCACTTTCTAGTCATAATTTTCGTACTTCTAAGAAAGATGTTTGCTTGCCAGAAAAGAAAAAAAAGTGGTCATATAAATCAAGGCATGTTATTATGCTTTAGACTAGCAAGAAGAAGAAATCCTAAGACCTTACTGGTTAAGGGTTGCATATAAATATAAGAAGTAGCTGAGGAAAACTGGTCCTGAGATAAGTGCAGCCTAGAGTTTTCCTTGCTTTGACCATAGATTGCAAGTTCAGACTGACAGGGACTCAGAGGTTATACAGGCTCCTGTGCTAAATATGAATAAACATAGGCCCCAGGTAAACAGTTAATTGTTTTTTTGGAGGGAGAAGAAAAAGAGAAGGACACTCATAAGTTATAGGTGTGACTTAGAAAGAAAGAGAAGGCAGGATCATAGAAAAAAAAATGAGCAAATCTATATAAATGTATAAATAGTTAGAGAAATAATATCCAACCCATATCTATGATCTTGGGAGAACTAATGCAGTTTCTAGTGGAGGGAATTGGGGACACAGAACTCTGGTAGTGGCAGAGGTGTGGGACTATACTGTTACCTTATAATTTTGTAGATCAGTATTGAATCACTAATAAAAATTAAAAAATAAAGGAAATAGGAAGCAGAGTTGGAATCTGGAAAATAGTATAGAAATGCCTTCCAAAATTTGAGGGACTCGAGCTAACATTCGCTGAAATGTCAGAGCACAGTGAAAATGTTTTCAGGCATGAAAGTTCTCCCAGATTTACTTACAGTGTACCCTTTCTCAGGATCCTCTAGGATTGTGGAATCAATAAAACTGAAAGAAAAAGGGACCTTCAAGAAAGGTCACCCGGGAGAATGCTCTGTCGTATGTGTGACCTAGGTTTGAGCCGCCAGCACACATCATGTTAAGCATACTGTGACACAGGAATGCTTTTTATGCTGTGGTGTTGCTCTTGTCTCTCTGTCTCTATCTCTTTTTATGAAATACTGCATCTTCAGCAATGAGGCCTCACAGTGTCAAAGAAGAATGAGTATCATAGGAGAAAATATGAGCTATGGATAAGAAATCTCAAACTCAATATAGTGACAAAAGGGATTCTAAGGATAGAAATTAGGCAAACACGGAATGTAAGTTATGCACCGTACTCCTAAATAAATAACCCAAAGTAAAGCAGAAGTATCACATTTTCACAGGCTATTTTTATAAAGAAAGTACATACTCATAAATTATCTGGTATTCTTAAGGGAAAAAAAAAACATGAGCAGTTGTTAGTAAAATTGTATTAGGAATTATGCTCATAAAATAAATACAATGATTTTCAATGGAAACAAAGGATTTTTAAAAAAGAAAAGAAATTCACTGCAGTGACATCTAATTCTTCATCCAGGATAGCTAAGATTAAAAAAATATATATTGGTATCACCAGTGTTGGGATGAGTATAAAGAAACCAAGCCACTCACATATTGCTGAAGGGAATGTAAACTTGTCTAGCCGTTCTTGAGTACAGCTTGTCAGATTCTTTAAACACTAAGTATTCTACCACTTTACAGCCTAGTATTCAACTCCTGGATATTTCTTCCAGATGAATAAAAACCTATTTGAACAAAACCTATACATAGTTTTTCATTTCCGTGTTATTGAGTAACTAGAGGGCATGGAGAGTCTTTGATGCCCCATAACTGAGCTGTGGTAGGTATATCTTTACCATGAAGTAATATTCAATAATGATGTGGGTAGACTAGGAATATATACACTTTGGAACATCTATAGGGAATTAAATAGAATTAAACAGTTCAAGCCAAACAGGTAGGGTTCTAAATGGTTCTACTCATGTAACTTTTTTTTTTTTAAACAGACACAGGGGAGACGTGAAGGAAACAGTTGCTAGTGGGTAGGGGGCACTGGAGACATAAACAGTGTTGCTTCCAAGTTTGGATTATTACAGACTAAACTGCTAAGAACATTAGTGTGCTTAGGTCTTTTCAGATAGGTTGCCGGGCTAGCATGAGGGTGTTTCTTCCTGGGCACCTGAAGAAAACTCAAAACTTGTCTGGAGCCAACCTGGGCTGCTGCTTACTCAGCAACGCGGGACAGAGACCAGGAACTCGTGGCAGAGTGGGAACGCAGTGTGTCTTTATTGATCAGAGACAACGCTTTGCTTTTATATATTTAGAACCAGAAGTGGCAAGTCAGAAAAGGAAATGGCTAGGAAAAAGGGATGGAGAAAAGGAAAGAGCAGGAAGGTAGAAAGCTTCCATAGCAATGGTTGCTAGGGTTTTAACTGGAGAGATCAGTGGACCCTGCAGGCAGAGTGGGTCTCAAGATAGAAGACAGATCAAAGGTGGGGATCTTTCAGGCAAAACAGTGATTATGTAAATAGACCATAGTGTCAGCAATGAAGGATGGAGCAGGAGGGCTTCCAGACAGTAGGTGATTTTGTTTTCCCTGCAAAAATCCCTAGGAGAGGGATTGCTGGATCTCTTTGTATCTGAAAAGCTGGTCTGGAGCTCTGAAGCCCCAATGACAACAAAGAAATAAACAACAACAAAATGAAATTGTGCCTTTTGAATGACATGAATGAAACTTGAGGTAATTATGCTAAGTGAAATAGTCAGAAAGTGAAAGGTAATGGACAGATATATTCATTCATGTGAAATAGAAATAGCCAATGCAAACAAAATCCAGACTTAGATTCTGTAAAAAAAAAAAAAAGTATGTTGGTTACCAGAGGAAAAGGGAAAAATGGGTGGGGTTGGTTATTTAAATTTTTTTCTTATTATCTTTATTTGATAGACAGCCAGAAATCAAGAAGAAGGTGTATATAAAGAAGGTGAGAGACAGAGAGACACCTGCAATACTACTTCACCACTCCTGAAGCTTTCCTCCTGCAGGTGAGGACTGGGGGCTTGAACCCAGGTCCTTGTACATTGTGACGTGCCCTCAACAAGGTCCACTGGGGTGGTCATATTGATAATGGAATGGTACTAGAAATTTTACTGTGGGTGAGGTAAGTCGTCTTTACATAGATATGTATGAAGTTGTACTCTTAAAAATTTATAGTATGGTAATACAGTGGTGAGACTGAAAGGTTTGATTGAAATTTAAGCAATAATAGAAATGGGAGGGGCAGGAGGTGGCTCAGCTGATTAAGTCCACATAGTAAATCCAGGGATCTAGGATTGAGCCCCTTGGACCCCCACATGCAGAGGGGAAGCTTCACAAGTGCTGAAACAGGTCGCAGGTGTCTTTCTCTCCCTCTCTATTTCCCTCTTTTTCTCTGTCCTTTGCAATAAAATGGGGGAAAAAATGGCCACCGGGAGCTGTGGGTACAAAATGTTGGCACTGAGCCCCAGCAATAACCTTGGAGGCCAAAAAAAAAGAAAAAGAAAAAGAAAAGAAAAGAAAGAGATATAGAAAGAAAGAGAAATGAATAATAGAAATGAAGATAAAGTTTACTATCTGGATTGGCTGAATATGACAGACCCATGATTGGGAAGATGTGAAAGAGTCTGAGCTGCAGGGTGTGTGTGTATTGTAAGTGATAAACCGATATGGTTTTAAAGTCAAATTGCTTTACAACGTGAGTCATTGAGTTGGCATTCCATCTAGCAAGCAGAACGCTCAAAAAGTTTTCAAAAAGAAAGGTTTACCAGAAGAAAAATGGCAACCTAGATAAAGGAAATTAGTATTATTATTATTTTTAAAGAATTTATTTATTCATGAGAAAGACAGGAGGAGAAAAAGTGAGAGGGAGAAGGAGAGAGAGAGAATCAGAACCAGACATCTCTCTGGTACATGTGCTGCTGAGAATTGAACTCGGGACCTCATGCTTGAGAATCCAGTGCTTTGTCCAGCGTGCCACCTCCAGGACCACTAGATAAAGGAAATTATTTAAGCTGCAGGTAATCTACCTTTGGGGGAATGTGTAAAGATTTTATTAATATTTGATAAATAATAATGTTATAAATATTTTATTAATAACAGATTAGCTTAGTGGTGCTGTCCATAAAATTCTCTGCTGACCAGTTAGGGTGATAAATTTGGGAAAGTTTGAAACTGTGTTTGTGAGGTATTTTCTTTACAAATAACAAATAAAAAGGGTGAAAGACAGGGAAAGAGAGAAAACAAGGTGAGAAGCACGAATGCATGGTGGTAGAAAAAGACCTCAATTGAGTTTAAGAGTTTTTTGCAGATATTTCTGACAGGGTAATGAAAAATTGTACCTATGTGTCAACAACTACCCTGTAATCTATTAACACTGTAATAAGAAAAAAATTAAATTATAAAAAGAATGTAACTATTATCTGGGTAGTATATAATGATGTTAGTAGAAATGTGAAAATTAATACTATCAGTAATAAAGGAAGAAGTTAAGTGACTTTGTCAATAGGTGTAGAGAAACTGTGATAGTGATGAAAGAGGCAGAAGATTACTATGGTCAGATTTTATATCTGTAGGTCCAGTAAATTGCTCCAATTGGACCAGTTTACATTTCTACCAGCAGTGGGTAGATAGCATAATGATTATTCAGAGAGACTCTCATACCTTAGGTTCTAAAGGCACAGGTTCAAACCCCTGCACCACCATAAACCAGAGCTGAACAGTGTTTTGGTTAAAGAAAAGAAAATTCCTACCAGCAACGCAGGAGGGTTGCTTTACCCCCACAACCACTCCAGCATTTATTGTTACTATTCTTTCTGATGTATGACATTCTCACAGAAGTGAAATGGTATTTCATTGTCTTTATTTGCATTTCTCTGACAGCCAATGACTTGGAGCATTTTTTTCATATGTGTGTTGGCCTTTTGAATTTCTTCTTTGTTAAATATTCTATTCATATCCTCTCCTCACTTATGGCTAAGGTAATTTTTTTTCTTTTGTTGTTGTTGGGCGGGGGCTCTAAATAAAGGACACTGGAGGTCCTGGTGCTTCATGGTGGAAGAGGGCCTAGGGTAGAGGTGAGAGTGTGTTGCAGAAAACTGAGACATTTCACACAGGTATCAACAACTGTATTTACTATAAACCATTAAGCCTCCCAGTAAAAAAATTTTACAAATTCTATACACAAATCATTATGACTTGTGTAAGACTGTACAAAGTTAATGACAAAGACAACAGCTTAACAATCTAATACTTTAAAATAAACACCTAGCTTGTACAAATGAATAGAAATAGATGAATTTAAGAGACAGATGGTGGCACACCTGGCTAAGTTCACATGTTATCATGTGCACAAACCCAGGTTCAAGCCCAGGTCCCCACCTGCAGGAGGGAAGCTTCATGAGTGGTGAAGCAGGGCTGCAGGTCTCTCTCTCTCTCTCTCTCTCTCTCTCTCTTCATCCCCTTCCCTCTCAATTTATCTCTGTCTTAGCAAATAGAGTAACTAAATAAAATTTAAAAAAATAAAAATGAATTTATCATAAGTATGAGCTATGCATTTCTAAATTGCTACAGTATCATTACAATAAATCAATAATAAATCCATTTTATAACATTTAAGTGTTAGAAAAAGAAATAATCTAAAATACTTAGAATATTAAAATTGTTCCTGTATACCCGTTATCCTTTTAATGTCCTCAATATATGCTTACTCAGACATGCAACTTTTTAACTAGTTAATGTAACTTTCTCTTTTGTTTATGTAGAAAAAAAAATCTATGCAGTACATAAATATACTTCCACATAGCTGTGACTAATGTGTTCATTACATTTTAAAACTAAAATTACCTTAAAGACAAACCATAGGTGGCAATATTATGGATTTGGGCATATCACAGCAAGTTTCAGAATATAACTCCACTCCTTACTCACTGATTCTGACATGCCCCATATCTCCCCTCCAGGAACCCACTGTAAGAAATGTAGGGAGATTATATCTTTTTGGGTTTGCATTCCATCCCCAGAGATAGTTAAGTAAAGCATCTTAGGTACCTAGTAAGTATTTGTTGGATTAATTCAATATCTGAAAACACACACAAGCCCCTCCATATTCTAATTCAATGAAAATTATTTGAAATTTATCTTGCAGTTGATATTATGCATTTATTTTATCACATGTAAATTTAGAATTTCATTTCGAAGGAGTATTTGAGAAGTTGCTAAGTACTTCTTTCCCCTAAATACATAACCAATATTTTAATACTACTCTTCAGTTAGCCAGAATATTTGCATTGATTTCAAATGACATGTATTAAAACACTATCTGTCATTATTCAAAATTTTATCATGATTATCTTGCCTTTTCTAGTTCCATTATCTTATAAACTTAGTAACTTTAAAGGACTATTTAAGAACTATTTAAGCTATTTAAGAAGAACTATTTAAGAACTATTTAAGCATAAGATGCTCTGTACATTTTTGCTGTGACTTTAATTACTTATTTCCACCAGGGGCTTAGTGCCCTTTGGACTCCACGACTCTCAGAGGTCATTTTTATAAAGGGAAAAAGACAGAGTGAGAAATATAGGGGAGGGAGAGAGAAAAAAGGGCACAAGAGACACAGAGAAGGGGAGACACTTGCAGCAATGCTCCACTGCTCGCTCATAAAGCTTCCCAGCCACAGGTGGGAGCCAGGTCCTCGTGCATCATAATGTGTATGTTCTACTGGGTACACGTAGCTCATTTATTTTTAATAACTACTTAAACTAAATAAGTCTTTTGTGTCACTACAGAAGCAGACAGAATTATAAAAAAAGATTGCAGTATTAGAATTACATTTTCATTTTGTCTCCTTCTGTGGGACACTTTGTGACTTGTATTCTCCTTTATCCAGTGATCCAGTAGTTATACTGTACATCAGTAGATAGCTGTTTATGGATATATTTTTTGCCATCATTCTATTTCTCTGTCTCTTTACTATCACTGGGGCTTCATCTCTCTGAAAAAATATTTTTAGATAGAGAGAGTCACTTAAGGAAAGATACTGCAGTGTATAAGCTTCCTCCAGAAAATAAAATAAAGTAAAATAAAATAAAATAAAATAAAATAAAATAGGAAGGTCAGACGGTAGCACAGCAGGTTAAGCGAACATGGCACAAAGCGCACTGACCGGCGTAAGGGTCCCGGTTCGAGCCCCCAGCTCCCCACCTATAGGGGAGTCGCTTCACAAGTGGTGAAGCAGGTCTGCAGGTGTCTATCTTTCTCCCCCTTCTCTGTACTCCCCTCCTCTCTCCATTTCTCTCTGTCCTATCCAACGATTACATCAATAACAACAGCAATAATAACTACAACAACAGTAAAAAAAAGGGCAACAAAAGGGAAAATAATTATTTAAAAAATAATAAAATAGGAAGGAAGGGAGAGAGAAAGAAAAGGGAGAAAGAAAGAAGGAAAGAAATGGAAAAATTTAAATATCAGGAAAACAAGGACACCTAAGTTTACACAGGAAATAGAACATGAATTATGTCCTTTAGATGAGGAGCACAGAGACAAGAATCTACAGAGAAGGGGCTTGGGAGATGGACAAATAATAGAGTACTTGCCTTCCAAGCATGAGGACCAATGTAAGTGGGAGAAATCCTTGCGGACAGTAGACTGGAGACTTGTCAAGACAGCAGAAATACAGGTCCATGAAGGATGATAAATGACATAGTGGGGGTTGTATTGTTAAATGGGAAACTGGGGAATATTATGCATGTACAAACTATTGTATTTACTGTTGAATGTAAAACATTAATTCCCCAATAAAGAAAAAAAAAAGAAAAAAAAAAGGCTTCACATGTCCAAGGCCCTGGGTTCAATACTTGGCATAATCAAGATATTAATCAAGTAATTAAATAAACCCAAATGGAATTACATATTAAAAAATAGAAAAAAGACAGCAGAAATGGATCTACCTTATGACCTAGCAATATCTCTCTGAGACTTACCCAGAAGAAACAAAAACATTTATAAGACAATATCTATCTACATCTAGGCTCACAGCAACACAATTCATCATAGCTAAAACTTGGAAACGATCCAGATGTCCAATACCAGATGAGTGGCTTAGAGAAGTATGGGGCTTGTACACAATGGAATATTACTCGGCTGCTAAAAATGATGAAATCATCTTCTTTGCCTCATCTTGGCTAGCACTTGTTCAATGAGATCATCCAAAAGGAGAATGACAAATCATGAATGATTATACTTATAGATGGAACTTAAGAAACAAATCAGAAAAGGAAAACATAAGCAAGACTTGGACTGGACAGGGTGTTTGCACCAAAAGATAGGGCTCTGGGGAAAATGGAGAGGGATGATAAGAATCTTTGGGTCCCCTTGCACGATTACGTAAAAGGGCCTAAGTTGTAAATCAGAGTATTCTGCAAAGAAAATCAGGTGGATATGAGGAACAGTACTTATGTGTCAGTAAGTGCCTGTAAGCCAATAACCCTCCAATAAAATAATGATAAAAATAAAATTAGAAAATGGGGGAAGAAGATAAAAAAAAAAGAATCCAGAGTCCTGTACATGATAAAGCAAGAACCCTAAAGGTGAAATAGGTCTTGTCATCTCTTTTCTCTATCATTACACTATTTTATTTTAAATGGATTATTTAATTGGCTAATGAAGTATTGTTTTTTAGTATCTATTCATTTTACCTTTTTGTTGCCCTTGTTTTATTATTGTAGTTATTATTGTTGTTGTTATTGATGTCTTCATTGTTGGAAAGGACAGAGAGAAATGCAGAGAGGAGGGGAAGACAGAGAGGAGGAGAGAAAGACAGACACCTGCAGACCTGCTTCACCACCTGTGAAGCGACTCCCCTGCAGGTGGGGAGCCGGGGGCTGGAACCGGGATCCTTCCGCCGGTCCTTGTGCTTTGCGCCACCTGCACTTAAGCTGAAATATTATTTTTTTACAAAAGAGGTAAGAAAGAATAAGACAGTTTAAATAATATTTTCATTTATTACCTTAATCTCTAGCACGCTGCTTAATTTAGGGAAATGTGTCCCTTTTTTCCCCTTATGAAGCTGATGCCATCATTTCACAATGCCTCCTAACTCTTATCTTTATTTTTTAATATTCCCAAGAAAAACTGACAGCTATTCAGAGATTTCATCTTCAATTTCTTTCTTGGCATTCATGAAAGGATGTCATCCAAGCCACGAGATTTACATTTCTATAGAACCACTAAGTGCTCTCTAAAAACTTCAAAAAAACCTCTCTATGCTAAGGGTTGCTATCATTTTATCAATAACAAATCTCTTAATTGGGTGTCTGTTCACCCGGTCAAAAAAGCTGAAAGACTGAGTAAAAATTTGCTCATCCATTAGCAGTAAACCATTACCTGAAAGTAAGTTGAGTTTTATTTTCATCATTTTCTTTTATAGTAAATAAAATATGAAATAGTCTTATGATCATGTGATGTTTTTAAAGGATCATTAAAAATTCATCATCTTTATTTATTGGATAGTGACAGCAAGAAATCAAGAGATGAGGGGGTGATAGGGAGAGACAGACAGAGAGAGAGGTACCTGCAATAGGACTTCACCATTCACAAATCTTTCCCCATGCAGGTGGGGACTGGGGACTCGAACCTGGGGTCTTGAGCAATGGAACATGCATTCAGCGCCATCATCCGACCCTCCTAAAAGAATTATTTCATATGAATTTTACTTTAACATGGCAATTTCTTATGATTACCTTTGATTATTACGAAGTTTTCTGTATTTTAAATGATTTACTAATAACAGAACCTGGACTCTGTCCTCCAAGTTTTATGTCTAAAAACATTTATTGTCATCAATATTTTTCTGTTAATGGATTTTGTACTACCCTACAGTGCTAGAATCGTTAGTGGATACTGTGTTTTTTTTTTTTTTATCGTCTTGTTCTGATAAAGTAAAACTTTCCTTTTGAAGGGTAGATATTTATCTGTGGTCTGGAAATCAACCTTGGTGGTAAATGCTAAGAGTTCACATTGAAACTCTCCCAGATTTTCTGTCATTGCCACTTCCCTGCCAGTTAGTTACTTCTTAGAGGTTGGATTTAAGTGCTGAATAGCAATTTCTCTCATCATTCTAAAAGATTAAACTGACAGTAAGGCCAGCCAAGTATTTAGCAGATCCAGCTTTTAACAAAATGAGTTTTATGGAAGGTTTGGAAAGATTTGTCTTACATTTTTTAAATAATTTTTTTTTAGTATTTATTTATTTTTATTCCCTTTTGTTGCCCTTGTTGTTTCATTGTTGTAGTTTTTATTGATGTTGTTGTTGTTGGATAGGACAGAGAGAAATGGAGAGAGGAGGGGAAGACCGAGAGGGGGAGAGAAAGACAGACACCTGCAGACCTGCTTCACCACCTGTGAAGCGACTCCCCTGAGCTGGGGGCTCGAACCAGGATCCTTATGCCGGTCCTTGCACTTTGCACTAGGCAAAGTTTTTTAAAAAAATATTTTGCCCACCTGCAGGGGGAAAGCTTCACGAGTGGTGAAGTGGTGCTGCAAGTATCTGTGTCTCTCCCTCTAGCTCTCCCTCCCCTCTCAATTTCTCTGTCTCTATCCAATAGTAAATAAAAAAATATTTTTTAAATATTTTATTTATTTATTTGATAGAAACAGAGAAATTGAGAGGCATGGGCGAAATAGAGAGGGAGAGAGACAGAGAGACAGCTGGAGCTCTGCTTCACCACTCCTGAAGCTTTCCTCCTGAAGTTGGGGACCAGGGGCTTGAACCTGGGTCCTTGCGCACTGTCATATGAGCACGTAGCCAGGTGTGCCACTGCCTGGCTCCCCCTAATGCAAAGTTTTTATTTTATTTTATTTTTATTTTTCTGGAGTTAAGACACTCCATTGAGTAGAAATCAAAGGAAGGGAAAAGCCTACATATTTTAAAGTGGGAGAAATGTTTCAAAGAATCTTTTCAACTGCTACAATATTTAAATATTTCACATCTTTCCAGGGTCTGGGTAGTGTGTAATCACGTCAAAACAGCCAGGGGCAATATTGTAAGAGAAATTAAAATCCAATTCTACTTAATATTACATTAGTAGTATTAAATATTCCATTTACCCAAATCATCATTTTTAAGTGATAGAAATGTCTGATTTTGGGAGCCGGGCTGTAGCGCAGCAGGTTAAGCGCAGGTGGCGCAAAGCACAAGGACCGGCATAAGGATCCCGGTTCCAGCCCCCAGCTCCCCACCTACAGGGGAGTCTCTTCACAGGCGGTGAAGCAGGTCTGCAGGTGTCTGTCTTTCTCTCCTCCTCTCTGTCTTCCCCTCCTCTCTCCATTTCTCTCTGTCCTATCCAACAACTACAACAACAATAACTACAACAATAAGACAACAAGGGCAACAAAAGGGAATAAATAAAATAAATATTTTTTTTAAAAATTCTGATTTTTAGGGGGGGCCGGGCAGTAGCACAGCCCGTTAAGAGCACGTGTCGCAAAGCACACTGACCAGCCTAAGGATCCCGGTTCTAGCCCCCCACTCCCCACCTGCAGGCGGGTTGCTTCCAGTCGGTGAAGCAGGTCTGCAGGCGTCTTTCTCTCCTCCTCTCTGTCTTTCCCATCTCTCTCAATTTCTCTCTGGCCTATCCAACAAAAACAACGTGAATGGCAACTATAATAAAAACAAGAAGGGCAACAAAATGGGAAAAAAAATGCCTTCTAGTTGCAGTGGATTCATAGTGCAGGCACCGAGCCCCAGCAATAACTCTGGAGGCAAAAAAAAAAAAAGTGTGATTTTTTTAACCAAATGTATAAATTTTCAATTACAACTGACAGATAAATACACATAAATAAGTATGTCTATACAATAAAGGAATGCAAGAGATTGCCTGTGAATACTAAGAGTGTACAGTGTGCATCTTTGTGTCTGTAGGGCACGATAAGAAGGAAGAAATGCAAATAGGTGTGTCTTCTGTTTCCCCTGGGGTTACATAAGTGAGATGATATGAGTTTTATCCCACAAATTTTATATGAGACAGACATGTGCATTCCCTCCCAGTATATGGTACACATATACTGAATTCACAGCATGCAAAATAGACACTTTACATGTTACTCACTCAAAATTGAAAAATATTAACTGCATAATCAATTTTGGTTTCTGATGTAATAGCTAAAAAGCTCCTTTAATGAATAAAAATGGACACACACAACATGGTTTCATTTAAAAGCATATCAGCCTTACTAGCAAAGAGTAAAATTCATCTTGATAACATATTAATTTAAATGTACTGACCATGAAAGTTTATTTTGGTGGTAGATGTGTGAAGAAAGTAGAACTTTGTTCATTTAAAAAATAAAAATGACCATGATATGCAATCTCTGATTGCCATGAAAATTATTTTATTTATTTTTAGTTTTTTATTATCTTTATTTATTAGATATAAACAGCCAGAAATTGAGAGGAAGGTGGAGCTAAGGAGAGAGAGAGAGAGCGAGAGCAAGAGAGAGAGAGAGAGAGAGAACGGGGGAGGGAGCGGGAGAGGGAGAGAGAGACAGACAGAGAGACACCTGCAGCCCTGCTTAACCACTGGCAAAGCTGTACCCCTTGTAGGTAGGGACTGGGGGCTTGAAACTGGGTCGTGCACACTATAATGTGCATTCAACCAGGTCATGATGTTATTTTAATAACAAAAGCTATTTCTCTAAAAGGGGA